>NW_027480442.1:3129488-3755386 GCF_051401765.1 Calliopsis andreniformis | reverse complement strand
TAGCTATTCGATCTGGTGGAGCAACGCCCTAGAGAGGAGCCTAGGTTGCCCGGAACGCAGCAATGACCATTACTTTCACTCTGTCTGCAATTATTCATTTTATACGATGGAGAAGCTGTTGTATTTATATTGTATTTTATGCTTATGGCATTGACTTCTAAGGCCGTAGCTATTAGATGTGGTGGAGGAACGCGCTAGAGAGACGCCTAGGTTGCACGGAACGTAGAAATGACCATTGCCTTCACACTGGTTGGAATTATTCCTATTATACGATGGCAAAACTGTTGTATTTTTATTGTATTTTATGCTTCTGGCGTTGAATTCTAAGTCTCTAGCTATTCGATCTGGTGGAGCTACGCCCTAGAGTGAAGCCTAGGTTGCCCGGAATGTAGAAATGACCATTACTTTCACACTGTTTGCAATTATTCATTTTATACGATGGAAAAGCTGTTGTATTTATAATGTATTTTATGCTTTGGGCGTTGACTTCTAAGGCCCTAGCTATTCGATTTGTTGGAGCAACACCGTAGAGTGATGTCTTGGTTGCCCGAAACGTAGAAATGACCAGTACTTTGACACTGGTTGCAATTATTCCCGTTAAACAATGCAACAACTGTTGTATTTCTATTGTATTTTATGCTTCTGGCGTTGACTTCTAAGGCCGTAGCTATTAGATGTGGTGGAGGAAAGCGCTACAGTGACGCCTAGGTTGCACGGAACGTAGAAATGACCATTACTTTCACACTGCTTGCAATTATTCCTGTTATACAATGGAAAAACTGTTGCATTTTTATTGTATTTTATGCATCTGGCGTTGAAGTCTAAGTCCCTAGCTATTCGATCTGGTGGAGCAACGCCCTAGAGCGGAGCCTAGGTTGCCCGGAACGTACAAATGACCATCACTTTGACACTGTTTGCAAATATTCATTCTATACGATGGAAAAGCTGTTGTATTTATATTGTATTTTATGCTTCTGGCGTTGAATTCTAAGGCCCTAGCTATTTGATCTGGTGGAGCAACGCCCTAGAGTGAAGCCTAGGTTGCCCGGAACGTAGAAATGACCATTACTTTCACACTGTTTGCAACTATTCATTTTATACGATGGAAGAGCTGTTGTATTTATATTGTATTTTATGCTTCTGGCGTTGACTTCTAAGGCCGTAGCTATTAGATGTTGTGGAGCAACGCGCTAGAGTGACGCCTAGGTTGCACGGAACGTAGAAATGACCATTACTTTCACACTGCTTGCAATTATTCCTGTTAAACAATGGAAAAACTGTTGCATTTTTATTGTATTTTATGCATCTGGCGTTGAATTCTAAGTCCGTAGCTATTCGATTTGGTGGAGCAACGCCCTAGAGAGGAGCCTAGGTTGCCCGGAACGCAGCAATGACCATTACTTTCGCTCTGTCTGCAATTATTAATTTTATACGATGGAAAAGCTGTGGTATTTATATTGCATTTTGTGATTCTGGCGTTGACATCTAAGGCCGTGGTTATTCGATGTGGTGGAGCAACGCCCTAGAGTGAAGTCTAGGTTGCCGGGAACGTAGAAACGACCATTACTTTCACACTGGTTGCAATTATTCCTGTTATACCATGGAAAAACTGTTGTACTTTTATAGTTTTTTATGCTTCTGGCGTTGACTTCTAAGGCCGTAGCTATTAGATGTGGTGGAGCAACGCGCTAGAGTGACGCCTAGGTTGCACGGAACGTAGAAGTGACCATTACTTTCACTCTGTCTGCAATTATTCATTTTATACGATGGAGAAGCTGTTGTATTTATATTGTATTTTATGCTTATGGCGTTGACTTCTAAAGCCGTAGCTATTAGATGTGGTGGAGGAACGCGCTAGAGTTACGCCTAGGATGCACGGAACGTAGAAATGACCATTACTTTCACACTGCTTGCAATTATTCCAGTTACACAATGGAAAAACTGTTGCATTTTTATTGTATTTTATGCATCTGGCGTTGAATTCTAAGACCCTAGCTATTCGATCTGGTGGAGCAACGCCCTAGAGAGGAGCCTAGGTTGCCCGGAACGCAGCAATGACCATTACTTTCACTCTGTCTGCAATTATTCATTTTATACGATGGAGAAGCTGTTGTATTTATATTGTATTTTATGCTTATGGCGTTGACTTCTAAGGCCGTAGCTATTAGATGTGGTGGAGGAAAGCGCTACAGTGACGCCTAAGTTGCACGGAACGTAGAAATGACCATTACTTTCACACTGCTTGCAATTATTCCTGTTATACAATGGAAAAACTGTTGCATTTTTATTGTATTTTATGCATCTGGCGTTGAAGTCTAAGTCCCTAGCTATTCGATCTGGTGGAGCAACGCCCTAGAGCGGAGCCTAGGTTGCCCGGAACGTACAAATGACCATCACTTTGACACTGTTTGCAAATATTCATTCTATACGATGGAAAAGCTGTTGTATTTATATTGTATTTTATGCTTCTGGCGTTGAATTCTAAGGCCCTAGCTATTCGATCTGGTGGAGCAACGCCCTAGAGTGAAGCCTAGGTTGCCCGGAACGTAGAAATGACCATTACTTTCACACTGTTTGCAACTATTCATTTTATACGATGGAAGAGCTGTTGTATTTATATTGTATTTTATGCTTCTGGCGTTGACTTCTAAGGCCGTAGCTATTAGATGTGGTGGAGCAACGCGCTAGAGTGACGCCTAGGTTGCACGGAACGTAGAAATGACCATTACTTTCACACTGCTTGCAATTATTCCTGTTAAACAATGGAAAAACTGTTGCATTTTTATTGTATTTTATGCATCTGGCGTTGAATTCTAAGTCCGTAGCTATTCGATCTGGTGGAGCAACGCCCTAGAGAGGAGCCTAGGTTGCCCGGAACGCAGCAATGACCATTACTTTCGCTCTGTCTGCAATTATTAATTTTATACGATGGAAAAGCTGTGGTATTTATATTGCATTTTGTGATTCTGGCGTTGACATCTAAGGCCGTGGTTATTCGATGTGGTGGAGCAACGCCCTAGAGTGAAGTCTAGGTTGCCGGGAACGTAGAAACGACCATTACTTTCACACTGGTTGCAATTATTCCTGTTATACCATGGAAAAACTGTTGTACTTTTATAGTTTTTTATGCTTCTGGCGTTGACTTCTAAGGCCGTAGCTATTAGATGTGGTGGAGCAACGCGCTAGGGTGACGCCTAGGTTGCACGGAACGTAGAAGTGACCATTACTTTCACTCTGTCTGCAATTATTCATTTTATACGATGGAGAAGCTGTTGTATTTATATTGTATTTTATGCTTATGGCGTTGACTTCTAAGGCCGTAGCTATTAGATGTGGTGGAGGAACGCGCTAGAGTTACGCCTAGGATGCACGGAACGTAGAAATGACCATTACTTTCACACTGCTTGCAATTATTCCAGTTACACAATGGAAAAACTGTTGCATTTTTATTGTATTTTATGCATCTGGCGTTGAAGTCTAAGTCCCTAGCTATTCGATCTGGTGGAGCAACGCCCTAGAGCGGAGCCTAGGTTGCCCGGAACGTACAAATGACCATCACTTTGACACTGTTTGCAAATATTCATTCTATACGATGGAAAAGCTGTTGTATTTATATTGTATTTTATGCTTCTGGCGTTGAATTCTAAGGCCCTAGCTATTCGATCTGGTGGAGCAACGCCCTAGAGTGAAGCCTAGGTTGCCCGGAACGTAGAAATGACCATTACTTTCACACTGTTTGCAACTATTCATTTTATACGATGGAAGAGCTGTTGTATTTATATTGTATTTTATGCTTCTGGCGTTGACTTCTAAGGCCGTAGCTATTAGATGTGGTGGAGCAACGCGCTAGAGTGACGCCTAGGTTGCACGGAACGTAGAAATGACCATTACTTTCACACTGCTTGCAATTATTCCTGTTAAACAATGGAAAAACTGTTGCATTTTTATTGTATTTTATGCATCTGGCGTTGAATTCTAAGTCCGTAGCTATTCGATCTGGTGGAGCAACGCCCTAGAGAGGAGCCTAGGTTGCCCGGAACGCAGCAATGACCATTACTTTCGCTCTGTCTGCAATTATTAATTTTATACGATGGAAAAGCTGTGGTATTTATATTGCATTTTGTGATTCTGGCGTTGACATCTAAGGCCGTGGTTATTCGATGTGGTGGAGCAACGCCCTAGAGTGAAGTCTAGGTTGCCGGGAACGTAGAAACGACCATTACTTTCACACTGGTTGCAATTATTCCTGTTATACCATGGAAAAACTGTTGTACTTTTATAGTTTTTTATGCTTCTGGCGTTGACTTCTAAGGCCGTAGCTATTAGATGTGGTGGAGCAACGCGCTAGAGTGACGCCTAGGTTGCACGGAACGTAGAAGTGACCATTACTTTCACTCTGTCTGCAATTATTCATTTTATACGATGGAGAAGCTGTTGTATTTATATTGTATTTTATGCTTATGGCGTTGACTTCTAAGGCCGTAGCTATTAGATGTGGTGGAGGAACGCGCTAGAGTTACGCCTAGGATGCACGGAACGTAGAAATGACCATTACTTTCACACTGCTTGCAATTATTCCAGTTACACAATGGAAAAACTGTTGCATTTTTATTGTATTTTATGCATATGGCGTTGAATTCTAAGACCCTAGCTATTCGATCTGGTGGAGCAACGCCCTAGAGAGGAGCCTAGGTTGCCCGGAACGCAGCAATGACCATTACTTTCACTCTGTCTGCAATTATTCATTTTATACGATGGAGAAGCTGTTGTATTTATATTGTATTTTATGCTTATGGCGTTGACTTCTAAGGCCGTAGCTATTAGATGTGGTGGAGGAACGCGCTAGAGAGACGCCTAGGTTGCACGGAACGTAGAAATGACCATTACCTTCACACTGGTTGGAATTATTCCTATTATACGATGGCAAAACTGTTGTATTTTTATTGTATTTTATGCTTCTGGCGTTGAATTCTAAGTCCCTAGCTATTCGATCTGGTGGAGCTACGCCCTAGAGTGAAGCCTAGGTTGCCCGGAACGTAGAAATGACCATTACTTTCACACTGTTTGCAATTATTCATTTTATACGATGGAAAAGCTCTTGTATTTATATTGTATTTTATGCTTTGGGCGTTGACTTCTAAGGCCCTAGGTATTCGATTTGGTGGAGCAACGCCGTAGAGTGAAGTCTAGGTTGCCCGAAACGTAGAAATGACCAGTACTTTGACACTGGTTGCAATTATTCCTGTTATACAATGCAACAACTGTGGTATTTTTATTGTATTTTATGCTTCTGGCGTTGACTTCTAAGTCCCTAACTATTCGATCTGGTGGAGACCCGCATAGAGCGGAGCCTAGGTTGCCCGGAACGTAGAAATGACCATCACTTTCACACTGGTTGCAATTATACCTGTTATAGTATGGAGAAGCTCTTGTATCTTTACTGTATTTTATGCTTCACGCATTGGCTTCTATAGCCATACCTATTCCATCTGGAGGAGCAACGCCCTAGCGTCATGCCTAGGTTGCCCGGAACGTAGATATGACCATAACTTTAACACTGGTTGCTATTACTCATGCTATACGATGGAAAGGCTGTTGTATTTATATTGTATTTTATGCTTCTGGCGTTGACTTCTAAGGCTGTAGCTATTCGATGTTGTGGAGCAACGCCCTAGAGTGAATCCTATGTAGCCCGGAACGTAGAAATGACCATCATCTCCACACTGTTTGCAATTATTCATTTTATACGATGGAAAAGCTGTGGTATTTATATTGCATTTTGTGATTCTGGCGTTGACATCTAAGGCCGTGGTTATTCGATGTGGTGGAGCAACGCCCTAGAGTGAAGTCTAGGTTGCCGGGAACGTAGAAACGACCATTACTTTCACACTGGTTGCAATTATTCCTGTTATACCATGGAAAAACTGTTGTATTTTTATTGTATTTTATGCTTCTGGCGTTGACTTCTAAGGCCGTAGCTATTAGATGTGGTGGAGGAACGCGCTAGAGTTACGCCTAGGATGCACGGAACGTAGAAATGACCGTTACTTTCACACTGCTTGCAATTATTCCAGTTATACAATGGAAAAACTGTTGCATTTTTATTGTATTTTATGCATCTGGCGTTGAATTCTAAGACCCTAGCTATTCGATCTGGTGGAGCAACGCCCTAGAGAGGAGCCTAGGTTGCCCGGAACGCAGCAATGACCATTACTTTCACTCTGTCTGCAATTATTCATTTTATACGATGGAGAAGCTGTTGTATCTATATTGTATTTTATGCTTATGGCGTTGACTTCTAAGGCCGTAGCTATTAGATGTGGTGGAGGAACGCGCTAGAGAGACGCCTAGGTTGCACGGAACGTAGAAATGACCATTACCTTCACACTGGTTGGAATTATTCCTATTATACGATTGCAAAACTGTTGTATTTTTATTGTATTTTATGCTTCTGGCGTTGAATTCTAAGTCCCTAGCTATTCGATCTGGTGGAGACCCGCATAGAGCGGAGCCTAGGTTGCCCGGAACGTAGAAATGACCATCACTTTCACACTGGTTGCAATTATACCTGTTATAGTATGGAGAAGCTCTTGTATCTTTACTGTATTTTATGCTTCAGGCATTGGCTTCTATAGCCATACCTATTCCATCTGGAGGAGCAACGCTCTAGCGTCATGCCTAGGTTGCCCGGAACGTAGATATGACCATAACTTTAACACTGGTTGCTATTACTCATGCTATACGATGGAAAGGCTGTTGTATTTATATTGTATTTTATGCTTCTGGCGTTGACTTCTAAGGCTGTAGCTATTCGATGTGGTGGAGCAACGCCCTAGAGTGAATCCTATGTAGCCCGGAACGTAGAAATGACCATCATCTCCACACTGTTCGCAATTATTCATTTTATACGATGGAAAAGCTGTTGTATTCATTTTGCATTTTGTGATTCTGGCGTTGACATCTAAGGCCGTGGTTATTCGATGTGGTGGAGCAACGCCCTAGAGTGAAGTCTAGGTTGCCGGGAACGTAGAAAGGACCATTACTTTCACACTGGTTGCAATTATTCATGTTATACCATGGAAAAACTGTTGTACTTTTATTGTTTTTTATGCTTCTGGCGTTGACTTCTAAGGCCGTAGCTATTAGATGTGGTGGAGGAACGCGCTAGAGTGACGCCTAGGTTGCACGGAACGTAGAAATGACCATTACTTTCACACTGCTTGCAATTATTCCTGTTATACAATGGAAAAACTGCTGCATTTTTATTGTATTTTATGCATCTGGCGTTGAAGTCTAAGTCCCTAGCTATTCGATCTGGTGGAGCAACGCCCTATAGCGGAGCCTAGGTTGCCCGGAACGTAGAAATGACCATCACTTTCACACTGTTTGCAATTATTCATTTTATACGATGGAAAAGCTGTTGTATTTATATTGTATTTTATGCTTCTGGCGTTGAATTCGAAGGCCCTAGCTATTCAATCTGGTGGAGCAACGCCCTAGAGTGAAGCCTCGGTTGCCCGGAACGTAGAAATGACCATTACTTTCACGCTGTCTGCAACTATTCATTTTATACGATGGAAAAACTGTTGCATTTTTATTGTATTTTATGCATCTGGCGTTGAATTCTAAGACCCTAGCTATTCGATCTGGTGGAGCAACGCCCTAGAGAGGAGCCTAGGTTGCCCGGAACGCAGCAGTGACCATTACTTTCACACTGGTTGTAATTATTCCTCTTATACGATGGAAAAACTGTTGCATTTTTATTGTATTTTATGCATCTGGCGTTGAATTCTAAGACCCTAGCTATTCGATCTGGTGGAGCTACTCCCTAGAGCGAAGCCTAGGTTACCCGGAACGTAGAAATGACCATTACTTCCACACTTGTTGCAATTATTTGTTTTATACCATGGTAAAACTGTTGTATTTTTATTGTATTTTATGCTTCAAGCGCTGACTTCTAAGGCCGTAGCTATTCGATGTGTTGGAGTAATGCCCTAGAGTGAAGCCCAGGTTGCCCGGAACGTAGAAACGACCATTACTTTCACACTGTTTGCAATTATTCATTTTATACGACGGAAAAGCTGTTGTATTTATATAGTATTTTATGCTTCAGGCGTTTACTTCCAAGGCCGTAGCTATTCGGTGTGGTGGAGCAACGCCCTAGAGTGAAGCCTAGGTTGCTGGGAACGTAGAAATGACCATTACCTCCACACTTGTTGCAATTATTTGTTTTATATGATGGAAAAGCTGTTGTATTTATATTGTATTTTAAGCTTCTGGCGTCGACTTCTTAGGCCCTAACTATTCGATCTGATGGAGCGACGTCCTGTAGTGAAGCCTAGGTTGCCCGGAACGTAGAAATGACCATTACCTTCACACTGGTTGCAATTATTCGTTTTATACGATGGAAGAGCTGTTGTATTTATATTGTATTTTATGCTTCTGGCGTTGACTTCTAAGTCCCTACCCATTCGATCTGGTGAAGCAACGCCGTAGAGTGAGGCCTAGGTTGCCCGGAACGTAAAAATGACCATCACCTTCGCTCTGGTTGCAGTTACTCCTGTTATACGACGGAAAAACTGCTGTATTTTTATTGCATTTTATGCTTCTGGCGTTGACTTCTAAGGCTGTAGCTATTCGATGTGGTGGAGCAACGCCCTAGAGTGAATCCTATGTAGCCCGGAACGTAGAAATGACCATCATCTCCACAGTGTTTGCAATTATTCATTTTATACGATGGAAAAGCTGTGGTATTTATATTGTATTTTGCGATTCTGGCGTTGACATCTAAAGCCGTGGTTATTCGATGTGGTGGAGCAACGCCCTAGAGTGAAGTCTAAGTTGCCGGGAACGTAGAAACGACCATTACTTACACACTGGTTGCAATTATTCCTGTTATACCATGGAAAAACTGTTGTATTTTCATTGTATTTTATGCTTCTGGCGTTGACTTCTAAGGCCATAGCTATTAGATGTGGTGGAGGAACGCGCTAGAGTGACACCTAGGATGCACGGAACGTAGAAATGACCATTACTTTCACACTGCTTGCAATTATTCCAGTTATACAATGGAAAAACTGTTGCATTTTTATTGTATTTTATGCATCTGGCGTTGAATTCTAAGACCCTAGCTATTCGATCTGGTGGAGCAACGCCCTAGAGAGGAGCCTAGGTTGCCCGGAACGCAGCAATGACCATTACTTTCACTCTGTCTGCAATTATTCATTTTATACGATGGAGAAGCTGTTGTATTTATATTGTATTTTATGCTTATGGCATTGACTTCTAAGGCCGTAGCTATTAGATGTGGTGGAGGAACGCGCTAGAGAGACGCCTAGGTTGCACGGAACGTAGAAATGACCATTGCCTTCACACTGGTTGGAATTATTCCTATTATACGATGGCAAAACTGTTGTATTTTTATTGTATTTTATGCTTCTGGCGTTGAATTCTAAGTCTCTAGCTATTCGATCTGGTGGAGCTACGCCCTAGAGTGAAGCCTAGGTTGCCCGGAATGTAGAAATGACCATTACTTTCACAATGTTTGCAATTATTCATTTTATACGATGGAACAGCTGTTGTATTTATAATGTATTTTATGCTTTGGGCGTTGACTTCTAAGGCCCTAGCTATTCGATTTGGTGGAGCAACACCGTAGAGTGATGTCTTGGTTGCCCGAAACGTAGAAATGACCAGTACTTTGACACTGGTTGCAATTATTCCCGTTAAACAATGCAACAACTGTTGTATTTCTATTGTATTTTATGCTTCTGGCGTTGACTTCTAAGGCCGTAGCTATTAGATGTGGTGGAGGAAAGCGCTACAGTGACGCCTACGTTGCACGGAACGTAGAAATGACCATTACTTTCACACTGCTTGCAATTATTCCTGTTATACAATGGAAAAACTGTTGCATTTTTATTGTATTTTATGCATCTGGCGTTGAAGTCTAAGTCCCTAGCTATTCGATCTGGTGGAGCAACGCCCTAGAGCGGAGCCTAGGTTGCCCGGAACGTACAAATGACCATCACTTTGACACTGTTTGCAAATATTCATTCTATACGATGGAAAAGCTGTTGTATTTATATTGTATTTTATGCTTCTGGCGTTGAATTCTAAGGCCCTAGCTATTCGATCTGGTGGAGCAACGCCCTAGAGTGAAGCCTAGGTTGCCCGGAACGTAGAAATGACCATTACTTTCACACTGTTTGCAACTATTCATTTTATACGATGGAAGAGCTGTTGTATTTATATTGTATTTTATGCTTCTGGCGTTGACTTCTAAGGCCGTAGCTATTAGATGTGGTGGAGCAACGCGCTAGAGTGACGCCTAGGTTGCACGGAACGTAGAAGTGACCATTACTTTCACTCTGTCTGCAATTATTCATTTTATACGATGGAGAAGCTGTTGTATTTATATTGTATTTTATGCTTATGGCGTTGACTTCTAAGGCCGTAGCTATTAGATGTGGTGGAGGAACGCGCTAGAGTTACGCCTAGGATGCACGGAACGTAGAAATGACCATTACTTTCACACTGCTTGCAATTATTCCAGTTACACAATGGAAAAACTGTTGCATTTTTATTGTATTTTATGCATCTGGCGTTGAATTCTAAGACCCTAGCTATTCGATCTGGTGGAGCAACGCCCTAGAGAGGAGCCTAGGTTGCCCGGAACGCAGCAATGACCATTACTTTCACTCTGTCTGCAATTATTCACTTTATACGATGGAGAAGCTGTTGTATTTATATTGTATTTTATGCTTATGGCGTTGACTTCTAAGGCCGTAGCTATTAGATGTGGTGGAGGAACGCGCTAGAGAGACGCCTAGGTTGCACGGAACGTAGAAATGACCATTACCTTCACACTGGTTGGAATTATTCCTATTATACGATGGCAAAACTGTTGTATTTTTATTGTATTTTATGCTTCTGGCGTTGAATTCTAAGTCCCTAGCTATTCGATCTGGTGGAGCTACGCCCTAGAGTGAAGCCTAGGTTGCCCGGAACGTAGAAATGACCATTACTTTCACACTGTTTGCAATTATTCATTTTATACGATGGAAAAGCTCTTGTATTTATATTGTATTTTATGCTTTGGGCGTTGACTTCTAAGGCCCTAGGTATTCGATTTGGTGGAGCAACGCCGTAGAGTGAAGTCTAGGTTGCCCGAAACGTAGAAATGACCAGTACTTTGACACTGGTTGCAATTATTCCTGTTATACAATGCAACAACTGTGGTATTTTTATTGTATTTTATGCTTCTGGCGTTGACTTCTAAGTCCCTAACTATTCGATCTGGTGGAGACCCGCATAGAGCGGAGCCTAGGTTGCCCGGAACGTAGAAATGACCATCACTTTCACACTGGTTGCAATTATACCTGTTATAGTATGGAGAAGCTCTTGTATCTTTACTGTATTTTATGCTTCAGGCATTGGCTTCTATAGCCATACCTATTCCATCTGGAGGAGCAACGCCCTAGCGTCATGCCTAGGTTGCCCGGAACGTAGATATGACCATAACTTTAACACTGGTTGCTATTACTCATGCTATACGATGGAAAGGCTGTTGTATTTATATTGTATTTTATGCTTCTGGCGTTGACTTCTAAGGCTGTAGCTATTCGATGTTGTGGAGCAACGCCCTAGAGTGAATCCTATGTAGCCCGGTACGTAGAAATGACCATCATCTCCACACTGTTTGCAATTATTCATTTTATACGATGGAAAAGCTGTGGTATTTATATTGCATTTTGTGATTCTGGCGTTGACATCTAAGGCCGTGGTTATTCGATGTGGTGGAGCAACGCCCTAGAGTGAAGTCTAGGTTGCCGGGAACGTAGAAACGACCATTACTTTCACACTGGTTGCAATTATTCCTGTTATACCATGGAAAAACTGTTGTATTTTTATTGTATTTTATGCTTCTGGCGTTGACTTCTAAGGCCGTAGCTATTAGATGTGGTGGAGGAACGCGCTAGAGTTACGCCTAGGATGCACGGAACGTAGAAATGACCATTACTTTCACACTGCTTGCAATTATTCCAGTTATACAATGGAAAAACTGTTGCATTTTTATTGTATTTTATGCATCTGGCGTTGAATTCTAAGACCCTAGCTATTCGATCTGGTGGAGCAACGCCCTAGAGAGGAGCCTAGGTTGCCCGGAACGCAGCAATGACCATTACTTTCACTCTGTCTGCAATTATTCATTTTATACGATGGAGAAGCTGTTGTATCTATATTGTATTTTATGCTTATGGCGTTGACTTCTAAGGCCGTAGCTATTAGATGTGGTGGAGGAACGCGCTAGAGAGACGCCTAGGTTGCACGGAACGTAGAAATGACCATTACCTTCACACTGGTTGGAATTATTCCTATTATACGATTGCAAAACTGTTGTATTTTTATTGTATTTTATGCTTCTGGCGTTGAATTCTAAGTCCCTAGCTATTCGATCTGGTGGAGACCCGCATAGAGCGGAGCCTAGGTTGCCCGGAACGTAGAAATGACCATCACTTTCACACTGGTTGCAATTATACCTGTTATAGTATGGAGAAGCTCTTGTATCTTTACTGTATTTTATGCTTCAGGCATTGGCTTCTATAGCCATACCTATTCCATCTGGAGGAGCAACGCTCTAGCGTCATGCCTAGGTTGCCCGGAACGTAGATATGACCATAACTTTAACACTGGTTGCTATTACTCATGCTATACGATGGAAAGGCTGTTGTATTTATATTGTATTTTATGCTTCTGGCGTTGACTTCTAAGGCTGTAGCTATTCGATGTGGTGGAGCAACGCCCTAGAGTGAATCCTATGTAGCCCGGAACGTAGAAATGACCATCATCTCCACACTGTTCGCAATTATTCATTTTATACGATGGAAAAGCTGTTGTATTCATTTTGCATTTTGTGATTCTGGCGTTGACATCTAAGGCCGTGGTTATTCGATGTGGTGGAGCAACGCCCTAGAGTGAAGTCTAGGTTGCCGGGAACGTAGAAAGGACCATTACTTTCACACTGGTTGCAATTATTCATGTTATACAATGGAAAAACTGCTGCATTTTTATTGTATTTTATGCATCTGGCGTTGAAGTCTAAGTCCCTAGCTATTCGATCTGGTGGAGCAACGCCCTATAGCGGAGCCTAGGTTGCCCGGAACGTAGAAATGACCATCACTTTCACACTGTTTGCAATTATTCATTTTATACGATGGAAAAGCTGTTGTATTTATATTGTATTTTATGCTTCTGGCGTTGAATTCGAAGGCCCTAGCTATTCAATCTGGTGGAGCAACGCCCTAGAGTGAAGCCTCGGTTGCCCGGAACGTAGAAATGACCATTACTTTCACGCTGTCTGCAACTATTCATTTTATACGATGGAAAAACTGTTGCATTTTTATTGTATTTTATGCATCTGGCGTTGAATTCTAAGACCCTAGCTATTCGATCTGGTGGAGCAACGCCCTAGAGAGGAGCCTAGGTTGCCCGGAACGCAGCAGTGACCATTACTTTCACACTGGTTGTAATTATTCCTCTTATACGATGGAAAAACTGTTGCATCTTTATTGTATTTTATGCTTCCGGCGTTGACTTGTAAGGCCCTAACTATTCGATCTGGTGAAGCAACGCCGTAGAGTGGAGCATAGGTTGCCGGGAACGTAGAAACGACCATTATTTTCACACTGGTTGCAATTATTCCTGTTATACCATGGAAAAACTGTTGTATTTTTATTGTATTTTATGCTTCTTGAGTTGAATTCTAAGTCCCTAGCTATTCGATCTGGTGGAGCAACGCCCTAGAGTGAAGCCTAGGTTGCCCGGAACGCAGCAATGACCATTACTTTCACACTGGTTGTAATTATTCCTCTTATACGATGGAAAAACTGTTGCATCTTTATTGTACTTTATGCTTCCGGCGTTGACTTGTAAGGCCCTAACTATTCGATCTGGTGATGCAACGCCATAGAGTGAAGCCTAGGTTGCCCGGAGCGTAAAAATGACCATCACCTTCACTCTGGTTGCAATTATTCATGCTATACGATGGAAAAACTGTTGCATTTTTATTGCATTTTCTGCTTCTGGTGTTGACGTCTAAGGCCCTCACTCTTCGATCTGGTGGAGCAACGCCCTAGGGTGAAGCCGAGGTTGCCCGGAACGTAGAAGTGACCATAGCTTTCACACTGGTTGCAACTATACTTTTTATGCGATGGAAAAACTGTTGTATTTATTTTGTATTTTATGATTCTAACGTTGACTTCTTAGGCCCTAACTATACGCTCTGGTTGACCAACGCCCTAGAGTGAAGCCTAGGTTGCCCGGAACGTAGAAATGACCATCACCTGCACTCTGGTTGCAATTACTCCTGTTATACGACGGAAAAACTGCTGTATTTTTATTGCATTTTATGCTTCTGGCGTTGACTTCTAAGGCCGTAGCTATTCGATGTGTTGGAGTAACGCCCTAGAGTGAAGGCTAGGTTTCCCGGAACGTAGAAACGACCATGACTTTCACACTGTTTGCAATTATTCATTTTATACGATGGAAAAGCTGTTGTATTTATATTGTATTTTGTGCTTCTGGCGTTGACTTCTAAGGCCATACCTATTCCATCTGGAGGAGCAACGCCCTAGCGTCATGCCTACGTTGCCCGGAACGTAGATATGACCATAACTTTCACACTGGTTGCTATTACTCATGCTATACGATGGAAAGGCTGTTGTATTTATATTGTATTTTATGCTTCTGGCGTTGACTTCTAAGGCTGTAGCTATTCGATGTGGTAGAGCAACGCCCTAGAGTGAATCCTATGTAGCCCGGAACGTAGAAATGACCATCACCTCCACACTGTTTGCAATTATTCATTTTATACGATGGAAAAGCTGTGGTATTTATATTGCATTTTGTGATTCTGGCGTTGACATCTAAGGCCGTGGTTATTCGATGTGGTGGAGCAACGCCCTAGAGTGAAGTCTAGGTTGCCGGGAACGTAGAAACGACCATTACTTTCACACTGTTTGCAATTATTCATTTTATAGGATGGAAAAGCTGTGGTATTTATATTGCATTTTGTGATTCTGGCGTTGACTTCTAAGGCCGTAGCTATTAGATGTGGTGGAGGAACGCGCTAGAGTTACGCCTAGGATGCACGGAACGTAGAAATGACCATTACTTTCACACTGCTTGCAATTATTCCAGTTATACAATGGAAAAACAGTTGCATTTTTGTTGTATTTTATGCATCTGGCGTTGAATTCTAAGACCCTAGCTATTCGATCTGGTGGAGCAACGCCCTAGAGAGGAGCCTAGGTTGCCCGGAACGCAGCAATGACCATTACTTTCACTCTGTCTGCAATTATTCATTTTATACGATGGAGAAGCTGTTGTATTTATATTGTATTTTATGCTTATGGCGTTGACTTCTAAGGCCGTAGCTATTAGATGTGGTGGAGGAACGCGCTAGAGAGACGCCTAGGTTGCACGGAACGTAGAAATGACCATTACCTTCACACTGGTTGGAAATATTCCTATTATACGATGGCAAAACTGTTGTATTTTTATTGTATTTTATGCTTCTGGCGTTGAATTCTAAGTCCCTAGCTATTCGATCTGGTGGAGCTACGCCCTAGAGTGAAGCCTAGGTTGCCCGGAACGTAGAAATGACCATTACTTTCACACTGTTTGCAATTGTTCATTTTATACGATGGAAAAGCTGTTGTATTTATATTGTATTTTATGCTTTGGGCGTTGACTTCTAAGGCCCTAGCTATTCGATTTGGTGGAGCAACGCCGTAGAGTGAAGCCTAGGTTGCCCGGAACGTAGAAATGACCATTACTTTCACGCTGTCTGCAACTATTCATTTTATACGATGGAAAAACTGTTGCATTTTTATTGTATTTTATGCATCTGGCGTTGAATTCTAAGACCCTAGCTATTCGATCTGGTGGAGCAACGCCCTAGAGAGGAGCCTAGGTTGCCCGGAACGCAGCAGTGACCATTACTTTCACACTGGTTGTAATTATTCCTCTTATACGATGGAAAAACTATTGCATCTTTATTGTATTTTATGCTTCCGGCGTTGACTTGTAAGGCCCTAACTATTCGATCTGGTGAAGCAACGCCGTAGAGTGAAGCATAGGTTGCCGGGAACGTAGAAACGACCATTATTTTCACACTGGTTGCAATTATTCCTGTTATACCATGGAAAAACTGTTGTATTTTTATTGGATTTTATGCTTCTTGAGTTGAATTCTAAGTCCCTAGCTATTCGATCTGGTGGAGCAACGCCCTAGAGTGAAGCCTAGGTTGCCCGGAACGCAGCAATGACCATTACTTTCACACTGGTTGTAATTATTCCTCTTATACGATGGAAAAACTGTTGCATCTTTATTGTATTTTATGCTTCCGGCGTTGACTTGTAAGGCCCTAACTATTCGATCTGGTGATGCAACGCCGTAGAGTGAAGCCTAGGTTGGCCGGAGCGTAAAAATGACCATCACCTTCACTCTGGTTGCAATTATTCATGCTATACGATGGAAAAATTGTTGCATTTTTATTGCATTTTCTGCTTCTGGTGTTGACGTCTAAGGCTCTCACTCTTCGATCTGGTGGAGCAACGCCCTAAGGTGAAGCCGAGGTTTCCCGGAACGTAGAAACGACCATGACTTTCACACTGTTTGCAATTATTCATTTTATACGATGGAAAAGCTGTTGTATTTATATTGTATTTTGTGCTTCTGGCGTTGACTTCTAAGGCCGTAGCTACTAGATGTGGTGGAGGAACGCGCTACAGTGACGCCTAGGTTGCACGGAACGTAGAAATGACCATTACTTTCACACTGCTTGCAATTATTCCTGTTATACAATGGAAAAACTGTTGCATTTTTATTGTATTTTATGCATCTGGCGTTGAAGTCTAAGTCCCTAGCTATTCGATCTGGTGGAGCAACGCCCTGGAGCGGAGCCTAGGTTGCCCGGAACGTAGAAATGACCATCACTTTCACACTGTTTGCAATTATTCATTTTATACGATGGAAAAGCTGTTGTATTTATATTGTATTTTATGCTTCTGGCGTTGAATTCTGAGGCCCTAGCTATTCGATCTGGTGGAGCAACGCCCTAGAGTGAAGCCTAGGTTGCCCGGAACGTAGAAATGACCATTACCTTCACACTGTTTGGAATTAATCATTTTATACGATGAAACAGCCGCTGTATTTATATTGTATTTTATGCTAGTGGCGTTGACTTCTAAGGCCGTGGCTATTTGATGTGGTGGAGTAACGCCCTAGAGTGAAGCCTACGTCGCCCGGAACGTAGAAATAACCAGTACTTTCACACTGGTTGCAATTATCCGTTTTATACGATGGAAAGGCTGTTGTATTTATATTGTATTTTATGCTTCTGGCGCTGACTTCTAAGGCCCTAACAATTCGATCTGTTGGAGCAACGCCCTAGAGTGAAGCCTTGGTTTCCCGGAACGTAGAAATGACCATGACTTTCATACTGGTTGCAATTATTCGTTTTATACCATGGAAAAACTGTTGTATTTATATTGTATTTTATGCCTCTAGCGTTGACTTCTAAGGCACTAACTGTTCGATCTGGTGGAGCAACGCCCTAGAGTGAAGCTTAGGTTGCCCGGAACATAGAAATGACCATAACCTTCACACTGGTGGCTATTATTCGTCTTATTCGATGGAAAAACTGTTATATTTATAAATACCTTATGCTTCTGGCGTTGACTTCTAAGGCCCTAACTATTCGATCTGGTGGAGCAACGCCCTAGAGTGAAGCCTAGGTTGCCCGGAACGTCGAAATGACCATAACTTTCACACTGGTTGCAATTATTCGTTTTATCCGATGGAAAAACTGTTGTATTTATATTGTATTATATGCTTCTGGCGTTGACTTCTGAGGCCCTAACGATTCAAACTGTAGGAGCAACGCCCTATGGTGAATCCTAGGTTGTCCGGTAAGTAGAAATGGCCATAACTTTCATACTGGTGGCATTATCCGTTTTATACGATGGAAAAACTGTTGTATTTATATTGTATTTTATGCTTCTGGCGTTCACTTCTTAGGCCTTAACTATTCGATCTGGTGGAACAACGCACTAGGGTGAAGCCTAGGTTGCCCGGAACATAGAAAAGACCATACCTTTCACACTGGTAGAAATTATTCGATTTATACAATGGAAAAACTGTTCTATTTATTTTGTGTTTTATGTTTCGCGCGTAGACTTCTAAGGCCCTAACTATTCGATCTGGTGGAGCATCGCCCTAGGGTGAAGCCTAGGTTGCCCGGAAATTAGAAATGTTCATAACTTTCATACTGGTTGCAATTATTCGTTTTATACGCTGGAAAAACTGTTGTATTTATACTGTATTTTATGCTTCTGACGTTGACTTCTAACGCACTATCTATTCGATCTGGTGGAGCAACGCCCTAGAGTGAAGCCTAGGTTGCCGGAACGTAGAAATGACCATACCTTTCACACTGGTTGCTATTGTTCCTGTTATACGATGGAAAAGCTGTTGTATTTATATTGTATTTTATGCTTCTGGCGTTGACTTCTGAGGCCCTAACCATTCAATCTGTCGGAGCAACGCCCTAGGGTGTATCCTAGGTTGCCCGGTAAGTAGAAATGACCATAACTTTCATACTGGTGGCATTATCCGTTTTATACGATGGAAAAACTGTTGTATTTATATTGTATTTTATGCTTCTGGCGTTCACTTCTTAGGCCTTAACTATTCGATCTGGTGGAACAACGCAATAGGGTGAAGCCTAGGTTGCCCGGAATGTAGGAAAGACCATACCTTTCACACTGGTAGAAATTATTCGATTTATACAATGGAAAAACTGTTGTATTTTTGTTGCATTTTATGCTTCTGGCGTTCACTTCTTAGGCACTAACTTTTCAATCTGTTGGAGCAACGCCCTAGCGTGAATCCTAGGTTGCCCGGGAAGTAAAAATGACCATAACTTTCATACTGGTTGCAATTATCCGTTTTATACGATGGAAAAACTGTTGTATTTATATTGTATTTTATGCTTCTGGCGTTCACTTCTTAGGCCTTATCCATTCGATCTGGTGGAACAACGCACTAGAGTGAAGTCTAGGTTGCCCGGAACGAAGAAATGACCATCACTTTCATACTGGTTGCAATTATTCGTTTTATACGATGGAAAAACTGTTGTATTTTTATTGCATTTTATGCTTCGGGCGTTGACTTCTAAGGCACTAACTATTCAATCTGTTGGAGCAACGCCCTAGGGTGAACCCTAGGTTGCCCGGAAAGTAGAAATGACCATAACTTTCATACTGGTTGCAATTATCCGGTTTATACGATGGAAAATCTGTTGTCTTTATATTGTATTTTATGCTTCTGGCGTTCACTTCTTAGGCCTTAACTATTCGATCTGGTGGAACAACGCACTAGGGTGAAGCCTAGGTTTCCCGGAACGTAGAAATGGCCATAACTTTCACACTGGTAGCAATTATTCGATTTATACAATGGAAAAACTGTTCTATTTATTTTGTGTTTTATGTTTCGCGCGTTGACTTCTAAGGCCCTAACTATTCGATCTAGTGGAGCAACGCCCTAGGGTGAAGCCTAGGTTGCCTGGAAAGTAGAAATGTCCATAACTTTCATACTGGCTGCAATTATTCGTTTTATACGATGGAAGAACTGTTGTATTTATACTGTATTTTATGCTTCTGACGTTGACTTCTAAGGCACTAACTATTCGATCTGGTGGAACAACGCCCTAGAGTGAATTCTAGGTTGCCCGGAACGAAGAAATGACCATCACTTTCACACTGGTTGCAATTATTCATATTATAGGATGGAAAACCTGTTGTATTTATATTGTATTTTATGCTCCTGGTGTTGACTTCTTAGGCCCTAACTATTCGATCTGGTGGAGCAACGCCCTAGAGTGAAGCCTAGGTTGCCCGTAACGTAGAAATGACCATCACTTTCAAACTGGTTACAATTATTCCTGTTATACGATAGAAAAACTGTTGTATTTTTATTGCATTTTATGCTTCGGGCGTTGACTTCTAAGGCCCTGACTATTCAATCTGTTGGAGCAACGCCCTAGGGTGAAGCCTAGGTTGCCCGGAAAGTAGAAATGTCCATAACTTTCATACTGGTTGCAATTATTCGTTTTATACGATGGAAAAACTGTTGTATTTATATTGTATTTTATGCTTCTGACGTTGACTTCTAAGGCACCAACTATTCGATCTGGTGGACCAACGCCCTAGAGTGACGCCTAGGTTGCACGGAACGTAGAAATGACCATTACATTCGCACTGTTTGCAATTATTCCTGTTATACGGTGGAAAAACTGTTGTATTTTTATTGTATTTTATGCTTCGGGTGTTGACTTCTAAGCCCCTAACTATTCGATATGGTGGAGCCACATCCTAGGGTGAAGCCTAGGTTGCCCGGAACGTAGAAATGACCATCACTTTCAAACTGGTTACAATTATTCCTGTCATACGATGGAAAAACTGTTGTATTTTTATTGCATTTTATGCTTGTGACGTTGAATTCTAAGGCACTAACTATTCGATCTGGTGGAGCAACGCCCTAGAGTGAAGCCTAGGTTGCCCGGAATGTAGAAATGACCATAACCTTCATACTTGTTGCAATTATACGTTTGATACGATGGAAAAGCTGTTGTATTTATATTGTATTTTATGCTTCTTGCGTTCACTTCTTAGGGCCTAACTATTCGATCTGGTGGAACATCGCCCTAGGGTTAAGCCTAGGTTTCCCGGAACGTAGAGATGACCATAATTTTCACAGTTGTAGCAATTATTCGATGTATACAATGGAATAACTGTTCTATTAATTTTGTTTTTTATGCTTCGGGCGTTGACTTCTAAGGCACTAACTATTCGATCTGGTGGAGCAACGCCCTAGAGTGAAGCCTAAGATGCCCGGAAAGTAGAAATGTCCATATCTTCCATACTGGTTGCAATTATTCGTTTTATACGATGGAAAACCTGTTGTATTTATATTGTATTTTATGCTCCAGGTGTTGACTTCTTAGGCCCGAACTATTCGATCTGGTGGAGCAACGCCCTAGAGTGAAGCTTAGGTTGCCCGGAACATAGAAATGTCCATAACTTTCATACTGGTTGCAATTATTCGTTTTATACGATGGAAAAACTGTTGAATTTATATTGTATTTTACGTCTTCTGGCGTTCACTTCTTAGGCACTAACTATTCGATCTGGTGGAGCTACGCCCTAGAGCCAAACCTAGGTTGCCCGGAACGTAGAAATGACCATTACATTCACACTCTTTGCAATTATTCATTTTATACGATGGAAAAGCTGTTGCATTTATATTGTATTTTTTGCATCTGGCGTTGACTTCTTAGGTCCTAACTATTCGATCTGTTGGAGCAACGCCTTAGAGTGAAGCCTTGGTTTCCCGGAACGTAGAAATGACCATCACTTTCATACTGGTTGCAATTATTCGTTTTATACGATGGAAAAACTGTTGTACTTATATTGTATTTTATGCTTGTGGCGTTGAATTCTAAGGCACTAACTATTCGATCTGGTGGAGCAACGCCCTAGAGTGAAGCCTAGGTTGCCCGGAACGTAGATATGACGATAACTTTCATACTCGTTGCAATTATACGTTTTATACGATGGAAAAGCTGTTGTATTTATATTGTATTTTATGCTTCTTGCGCTCACTTCTTAGGCCCTAACTGTTCGATATGGTGGAACATCGCCCTAGGGTGAAGCCTAGGTTTGCCGGAACGTAGAAATGTCCATAACTTTCATACTGGTTGCAATTATTCGTTTTATACGTTGGAAAAACTGTTGTATTTATATTGTATTTTATGCTTCTGGCGTTCACTTCTTAGGCCTTAACTATTCGATCTGGTGGAACAACGCACTAGGGTGAAGCCTAGGTTTCCCGGAACGTAGAAATGGCCATAACTCTCACACTGGTTGCAATTATTCGATTTATACAATGGAAAAACTGTTCTATTTATTTTGTGTTTTATGTTTCGCGCGTTGTCTTCTAAGGCCCTAACTATTCGATCTAGTGGAGCAACGCCCTAGGGTGAAGCCTAGGTTGCCTGGAAAGTAGAAATGTCCATAACGTTCATACTGGTTTCAATTATTCGTTTTATACGATGGAAGAACTGTTGTATTTATACTGTATTTTATGCTTCTGACGTTGACTTCTAAGGCACTAAGTATTCGATATGGTGGAGCCACGCCCTAGAGTTAAGCCTAGGGTGCCCGGAACGTAGAAATGACCATCACTTTCAAACTGGTTGCAATTACTCCTGTTATATGATGGAAAAACTGTTGTATTTTTATTGCATTTTATGCTTCGGGCGTTGACTTCTAAGGCACTAACTATTCAATCTGTAGGAGCAACGCCCTAGGGTGAATCCTAGGTTGCCCGGAAAGTAGAAATGACCATAACTTTCATACTGGTTGCAATTATCCGGTTTATACGATGGAAAAACTGTTGTATTTATATTGTATTTTATGCTTCTGGCGTTCACTTCTTAGGCCCTAACTATTCGATCTGGTGGAGCTACGCCCTAGAGTGAAACCTAGGTTGCCCGGAACGTAGAAATGACCATTACATTCACACTCTTTGCAATTATTCATTTTATACGATGGAAAAGCTGTTGCATTTATATTGTATTTTATGCCTCTGGCGTTGACTTCTTAGGCCCTAACTATTCGATCTGTTGGAGCAACGCCTTAGAGTGAAGCCTTGGTTTCCCGGAACGTAGAAATGACCATCACTTTCATACTGGTTGCAATTATTCGTTTTATACGATGGAAAAACTGTTGTACTTATATTGTATTTTATGCTTGTGGCGTTGAATTCTAAGGCACTAACTATTCGATCTGGTGGAGCAACGCCCTAGAGTGAAGCCTAGGGTGCCCGGAACGTAGAAATGACCATCACTTTCAAACTGGTTGCAACTATCCCTGTTATATGATGGAAAAACTGTTGCATTTTTATTGCATTTTATGCTTCGGGCGCTGACTTCCAAGGCCCTAACTGTCCAATCTTTTGGAGCAACGCCCTAGGTTGCCCGGAAAGTAGAAATGACCATAACTTTCATACTCGTTGCAATTATACGTTTTATACGATGGAAAATCTGTTGTATTCATATTGTATTTTATGCTTCTTGCGCTCACTTCTTAGGCCCTAACTGTTCGATATGGTGGAACATCGCCCTAGGGTGAAGCCTAGGTTTCCCGGAACGTAGAAATGTCCATAACTTTCATACTGGTTGCAATTACTCGTTTTATACGATGGAAGAACTGTTGTATTTATACTATATTTTATGCTTCTGACGTTGACTTCTAAGGCACTAACTATTCGATCTGGTGGAACAACGCACTAGCGTGAAGCCTAGGTTGCCCGGCACGTAGAAATGACCATAACTTTCACACTGGTAGCAATTATTCGATTTATACAATGGAAAAACTGTTCTATTTATTTTGTGTTTTATGTTTCGCGCGTTGACTTCTAAGGCCCTAACTATTCGATCTGGTGGAACATCGCCCTAGGGTGAAGCCTAGGTTGCCCGGAAAGTAGAAATGTCCATAACTTTCACACTGGTTGCAATTATTCGTTTTATACGATGGAAAAACTGTTGTATTTATATTGTATTTTATGCTTCTGGCGTTCACTTCTTAGGCCCTAACTATTCGATCGGGTGGAACAACGCCCTAGGGTGAAGCCTATGTTGCCCGGAAAGTAGAAAAGACCTTAACTTTCAAACTGGATGCAATTATTCCTGTTATACGATGGAAAAGCTGTTGCATTTATATTGTATTTTATGCTTCTGGCGTTGACTTCTTAGGCCCTAACTATTCGATCTGGTGGAGCAACGCCAGAGAGTGAAGCCTTGGTTTCCCGGAACGGAGAAATGACCATCACTTTCATACTGGTTGCAATTATACGTTTTATACGATGGAGAAACTGTTGTACTTATATTGTATTTTATGCTTGTGGCGTTGAATTCTAAGGCACTAACTATTCGATCTGGTGGAGCAACGCCTTAGAGTGAAGCCTTGGTTTCCCGGAACGTAGAAATGACCATCACTTTCATACTGGTTGCAATTATTCGTTTTATACGATGGAAAAACTGTTGTATTTTTATTGCATTTTATGCTTCGGGCGTTGACTTCTAAGGCAATAACTATTCAATCTGTTGGAGCAACGCCCTAGGGTGAACCCTAGGTTGCCCGGAAAGTAGAAATGACCATAACTTTCATACTGGTTGCAATTATCCGGTTTATACGATGGAAAATCTGTTGTCTTTATATTGTATTTTATGCTTCTGGCGTTCACTTCTTAGGCCTTAACTATTCGATCTGGTGGAACAACGCACTAGGGTGAAGCCTAGGTTTCCCGGAACGTAGAAATGGCCATAACTTTCACACTGGTAGCAATTATTCGATTTATACAATGGAAAAACTGTTCTATTTATTTTGTGTTTTATGTTTCGCGCGTTGACTTCTAAGGCCCTAACTATTCGATCTAGTGGAGCAACGCCCTAGGGTGAAGCCTAGGTTGCCTGGAAAGTAGAAATGTCCATAACTTTCATACTGGCTGCAATTATTCGTTTTATACGATGGAAGAACTGTTGTATTTATACTGTATTTTATGCTTCTGACGTTGACTTCTAAGGCACTAACTATTCGATCTGGTGGAACAACGCCCTAGAGTGAATTCTAGGTTGCCCGGAACGAAGAAATGACCATCACTTTCACACTGGTTGCAATTATTCATATTATAGGATGGAAAACCTGTTGTATTTATATTGTATTTTATGCTCCTGGTGTTGACTTCTTAGGCCCTAACTATTCGATCTGGTGGAGCAACGCCCTAGAGTGAAGCCTAGGTTGCCCGTAACGTAGAAATGACCATCACTTTCAAACTGGTTACAATTATTCCTGTTATACGATAGAAAAACTGTTGTATTTTTATTGCATTTTATGCTTCGGGCGTTGACTTCTAAGGCCCTGACTATTCAATCTGTTGGAGCAACGCCCTAGGGTGAAGCCTAGGTTGCCCGGAAAGTAGAAATGTCCATAACTTTCATACTGGTTGCAATTATTCGTTTTATACGATGGAAAAACTGTTGTATTTATATTGTATTTTATGCTTCTGACGTTGACTTCTAAGGCACCAACTATTCGATCTGGTGGACCAACGCCCTAGAGTGACGCCTAGGTTGCACGGAACGTAGAAATGACCATTACATTCGCACTGTTTGCAATTATTCCTGTTATACGGTGGAAAAACTGTTGTATTTTTATTGTATTTTATGCTTCGGGTGTTGACTTCTAAGCCCCTAACTATTCGATATGGTGGAGCCACATCCTAGGGTGAAGCCTAGGTTGCCCGGAACGTAGAAATGACCATCACTTTCAAACTGGTTACAATTATTCCTGTCATACGATGGAAAAACTGTTGTATTTTTATTGCATTTTATGCTTGTGACGTTGAATTCTAAGGCACTAACTATTCGATCTGGTGGAGCAACGCCCTAGAGTGAAGCCTAGGTTGCCCGGAATGTAGAAATGACCATAACTTTCATACTTGTTGCAATTATACGTTTGATACGATGGAAAAGCTGTTGTATTTATATTGTATTTTATGCTTCTTGCGTTCACTTCTCAGGGCCTAACTATTCGATCTGGTGGAACATCGCCCTAGGGTTAAGCCTAGGTTTCCCGGAACGTAGAGATGACCATAATTTTCACAGTTGTAGCAATTATTCGATGTATACAATGGAATAACTGTTCTATTAATTTTGTTTTTTATGCTTCGGGCGTTGACTTCTAAGGCACTATCTATTCGATCTGGTGGAGCAACGCCCTAGAGTGAAGCCTAAGATGCCCGGAAAGTAGAAATGTCCATATCTTCCATACTGGTTGCAATTATTCGTTTTATACGATGGAAAACCTGTTGTATTTATATTGTATTTTATGCTCCAGGTGTTGACTTCTTAGGCCCGAACTATTCGATCTGGTGGAGCAACGCCCTAGAGTGAAGCTTAGGTTGCCCGGAACATAGAAATGTCCATAACTTTCATACTGGTTGCAATTATTCGTTTTATACGATGGAAAAACTGTTGAATTTATATTGTATTTTACGCTTCTGGCGTTCACTTCTTAGGCCCTAACTATTCGATCTGGTGGAACAACGGCCTAGGGTGAAGCCTAGGTTGCCCGGAACGTAGAAATGACCATAACTTTTACACTGGTAGCAATTATTCGTTTTATACGATGGAAAAACTGTTATATTTATATTGTATTTTAAGCTTCTGGCGTTGACATCTGAGGCCGTAGCTATTCGGTGTGGCGGAAGAGCGCCATACAGTGCAGCCTAGGTTGCCCGGAACGTAGAAATGACCATAACTTTCGTACTGGTTGCAATTATTCGTTTTATATGGTGGAAAAACTGTTGTATTTATGTTGTATTTTATGCTTCTGGCGTTGACTTCTAAGGCCCTAACTATTCGATCAGGTGGAGCAACGCCCTAGAGTGAAGCGTAGGTTGCTCGAAATGTAGAAATGCCCATAACTATCACACTGGTTGCAATTATTCGTTTTATACGATGGAAAAACTGTTGTATTTATATTGTATTTTATGCTTCTGGCGTTCACTTCTTAGGCCCTAACCATTCGATCTGGTGGTACAACGCCCTAGGGTGAAGCCTAGGTTGCCCGGAACGTAGAATTGACCATAACTTTTGCACTGGCAGCAATTATTCGTTTTATACAATGGAAAAACCGTTCTATTTATTTTGTATTTTATGCTTCGGGCGTTGACTTCTAAGGCCCTAACTGTTTGATCTGGTGGAGCGTCGCCGTAGAGTGAAGCCTAGGTTGCCCGGAACGTAGAAATGACCATAACTTTCACACTGGTTGCTATTATTCGTTTTATACGATGGAAAAACTGTTATATTTATATTGTATTTAAGCTTCTGGCGTTGACTTCTGAGGCCGTTGCTGTTCGATGTGGTGGAAGAACGCCATAGAGTGAAGCCTAGGTAGCCCGGATCGTAGAAATGTCCATATCTTTCACACTGTTTGCAATTTTCCGTTTTATACGATGGAAAAACTGTTTTACTTATTTTGTATTTTATGCTTCGGGCGTTGACTTCTAAGGCCCTAACTATTCACTCTGTTGGAGCAACGCCCTAGAGTGAAGCCTAGGTTGCCGGGAACGTAGAAATGACCATAACTTTCACACTGGTTGCTATCATTCGTTTTATAGGATGGAAAAGCTGTTGTATTTATATCGTATTTTATGCTTCTGGCTTTCACTTCTTAGGCCCTAACTATTCGATCTGGTGGAACAACGCCGTAGAGTGAAGCCTAGGTTGCCCGGAACGTAGAAATGACCATAACTTTCACACTGGTTGCTATCATTCGTTTTATATGATGGAAAAACTGTTGTATTTATATTGTATTTTATGCTTCTGGCTTTCACTTCTTAGGCCCTAACTATTCGATCTGGTGGAACAACGGCCTAGGGTGAAGCCTAGGTTGCCCGGAACGTAGAAATGACCATAACTTTTACACTGGTAGCAATTATTCGTTTTATACGATGGAAAAACTGTTATATTTATATTGTATATTAAGCTTCTGGCGTTGACTTCTGAGGCCGTAGCTATTCGATGTGGCGGAAGAGCGCCATACAGTGAAGCCTAGGTTGCCCGGAACGTCGAAATGACCATAAGTTTCATACTGGTGTCAATTATTCCTTTTATACGATGGAAAAGCTGTTGTATTTATATCGTATTTTATGCTTCTGGCGTTCACTTCTTAGGCCCTAACTATTCGATCTGGTGGAACAACGCCCTAGAGTGAAGACTAGGTTGCTGGGAATGTAGAAATGACCATCACTTTCACACTGGTTGCAATTATTCGTTTTATACGATGGAAAAACTGTTGCATCTTTATCGTATTTTATGCTTCTGGCGTTGACTTCGTTAGGCCGTAACTATCCGACCTGGTGGAGCAACGCCCTGGAGTAAAACCGAGGTTGCCCGGAACGTAAAAATAACCACTACTATCACACTGGTTGCAAATTATTCCTTTTATACGATGGAAAAGCTGTTGCATTTATATCGTATTTTATGCTTCTGGCGTTCACTTCTTAGGCCCTAACTATTCGATCTGGTGGAACAACGCCCTATAGTGAAGACTAGGTTGCTCGGAATGTAGAAATGACCATAACTTTCACACTGATTGCAATTATTCGTATTATACGATGGAAACACTGTTGCATCTTTATCGTATTTTATGCTTCTGGCGTTGACTTCTTAGGCCGTAACTATTCGATCTGGTGGAACAACGCCCTAGAGTGAAGCCTAGGTTGCCTGGAACGTAGAAATGACCATCACTTTCACACAGGTTGGAATTATTCCTGTTATAGGATGGAAAGACTGTTGTATTTTTATTGTACTTTACACTTCAGGCGTTGACATTTGAGGCCGTCGCTATTCGATGTGGTGGAGGAACGCCGTAGAGTGAAGACTAGGTTGCCCGGAACGTAGAAATGACCATTACTTTCACACTGTTTGCAATTATCCCTTTTATACGATGGAACAGCTGTTGTATTTATGTCGTATTTTATGCTTCTGGCGTTGTCTTCTAAGGACCTAACTATTCGATCTGGTGGAGCAACGCCCTAGAGTGAAGCCTAGGTTGCTCGGAATGTAGAAATGACCATATCTTTCACACTGATTGCAATTATTCGTTTTATACGATGGAAAAACTGTTGCATCTTTATCGTATTTTATGCTTCTGGCGTTGACTTCTTAGGCCGTAACTATTCGATCTGGTGGAGCAACGCCCTGGAGTGAAACCTGGGTTGCCCGGAACGTAGAAATGACCACTACTATCACACTGGTTGCAAATTATTCCTGCTGTACGATGGAAAAACTGTTGTATTTTTATTGCATTTTATGCTTCTGGCGTTGACTTCTTAGGCCCTAACTATTCGATCTTGAGGAACAACGCCCTAGAGTGAAGCCTAGGTTGCCTGGAACGTAGAAATGACCATCACTTTCACAAGGGTTGCAATTATTCCTGTTATAGGATGGGAAGACTGTTGTATCTTTATTGTATTTTATTCTTCTGGTGTTGACTTCCTAGGCCCTAACTACTCGATCTGGTGGAACAACGCCGTAGAGTGAAGCCTAGGTTGCCCGGAACGTAGCAATGACCATTACTTTCACACTGTTTGCAATTATTCCTTTTATACGATGGAACAGCTGTTGTATTTATATCGTATTTTATGTTTCTCCCGTTGACTTCTCAGGACCGAACTATTCGATCTGGAGGAGCAACGCTCTAGAGTGAAGACTAGGTTGCCTGGAACGTAGACATGACCATCACTTTCACACGGGTTGCAATTATTCCTGTTATAGGATGGAAACACTGTTGTATTCTTATTGTATTTTATTCTTCTGGTGTTGACTTCTTAGGCCCTAACTATTCGAGCTGGTGGAACAACGCCGTAGAGTGAAGCCTAGGTTGCCCGGAACGTTGAAATGACCATTACTTTCACACTGTTTGCAATTATTCCTTTTATACGGTGGAACAGCTGTTGTATTTATATCGTATTTTATGCTTCTGGCGTTGACTTCTAAGGACCTAACTATTTGATCTGGTGGAGCAACGCCCTAGAGTGAAGCCTAGGTTGCTCGGAATGTAGAAATGACCATAACTTTCACACTGATTGCAATTATTCGTTTTATACGATGGAACAGCTGTTGTATTTATATCGTATTTTCTGCTTCTGGCGTTGACTTCTAAGGAAATAACTATTCGATCTGGTGGAGCAACGCCCTAGAGTGAAGCCTAGGTTGCACGGAACGTAGAAATGACCATAACTTTCACACTGGTTGCTATTATTCGTTTTATACGATGGAAAAACTGTTATATTTATATTGTATTTTATGCTTCTGGCGTTGACTTCTTAGGCCCTAACTATTCGATCTTGTGGAACAACGCCCTAGAGTGAAGCCTAGGTTGCCTGGAACGTAGAAATGACCATCACTTTCACACGGGTTGCAATTATTCCTGTTATAGGATGGAAAGACTGTTGTATTTTTATTGTATTTTATACTTCAGGCGTTGACTTCTGAGGCCGTAGCTATTCGATGTTGTGGAAGAACGCCATATAGTCAAGCCTAGGTAGCCCGGAACGTAGAAATGTCCATATCTTTCACACTGTTTGCAATTATTCATTTTATACGATGGCAAAGATGTTGTATTTATATTGCATTTTATGCTTCTGGCGTTGACTTCTTAGGCCCTAACTATTCGATCTGGTGGAGCAATGTCTCAGAGTTAAGTCTAGGATACCCGAAACGCCGAAATGATCATTACTTTCACGCTTGTTGCAATTATTCCTGTTATACGATGAAAAGACTGTTGTATTTTTATTGTATTTTATGCTTCAGGTGTGGACTTCTAAGGCCGTAGCTATTCGATATGTTGGAGCACCGCCCTAGAGTGAAGCCTAGGTTGCTCGGAACGTAGAAATGACCACTACTTTCACACTGTTAGCAATTATTCATTTAATACGATGGAAATGCTGTTGTATTTATATCGTATTTTATGCTTCGGGCGTTGACTTCTTGGGCCCTAAAATTTCGATCTGGTGGAGCAACGCCCGACAGTGAAGCCTAGGTTGCCCGGAACGTAGATATGACGATAACCTTCACACAGGTTGCAATTATTCGTTTTATACGGTGTAAAGGCTGTTGTATTTATTTTGTATTTTATTCTTCTGGTGTTGACTTCTTAGGCCCTAACTATTCGATCTGGTGGAACAACGGCCTAGGGTGAAGCCTAGGTTGCCCGGAACGTAGAAATGACCATAACTTTTACACTGGTAGCAATTATTCGTTTTATACGATGGAAAAACTGTTATATTTATATTGTATATTAAGCTTCTGGCGTTGACTTCTGAGGCCGTAGCTATTCGATGTGGCGGAAGAGCGCCATACAGTGAAGCCTAGGTTGCCCGGAACGTCGAAATGACCATAAGTTTCATACTGGTGTCAATTATTCCTTTTATACGATGGAAAAGCTGTTGTATTTATATCGTATTTTATGCTTCTGGCGTTCACTTCTTAGGCCCTAACTATTCGATCTGGTGGAACAACGCCCTAGAGTGAAGACTAGGTTGCTGGGAATGTAGAAATGACCATCACTTTCACACTGGTTGCAATTATTCGTTTTATACGATGGAAAAACTGTTGCATCTTTATCGTATTTTATGCTTCTGGCGTTGACTTCGTTAGGCCGTAACTATCCGACCTGGTGGAGCAACGCCCTGGAGTGAAACCGAGGTTGCCCGGAACGTAAAAATAACCACTACTATCACACTGGTTGCAAATTATTCCTTTTATACGATGGAAAAGCTGTTGCATTTATATCGTATTTTATGCTTCTGGCGTTCACTTCTTAGGCCCTAACTATTCGATCTGGTGGAACAACGCCCTAGAGTGAAGACTAGGTTGCTCGGAATGTAGAAATGACCATAACTTTCACACTGATTGCAATTATTCGTATTATACGATGGAAACACTGTTGCATCTTTATCGTATTTTATGCTTCTGGCGTTGACTTCTTAGGCCGTAACTATTCGATCTGGTGGAACAACGCCCTAGAGTGAAGCCTAGGTTGCCTGGAACGTAGAAATGACCATCACTTTCACACGGGTTGGAATTATTCCTGTTATAGGATGGAAAGACTGTTGTATTTTTATTGTACTTTACACTTCAGGCGTTGACATTTGAGGCCGTCGCTATTCGATGTGGTGGAGGAACGCCGTAGAGTGAAGACTAGGTTGCCCGGAACGTAGAAATGACCATTACTTTCACACTGTTTGCAATTATCCCTTTTATACGATGGAACAGCTGTTGTATTTATGTCGTATTTTATGCTTCTGGCGTTGTCTTCTAAGGACCTAACTATTCGATCTGGTGGAGCAACGCCCTAGAGTGAAGCCTAGGTTGCTCGGAATGTAGAAATGACCATATCTTTCACACTGATTGCAATTATTCGTTTTATACGATGGAAAAACTGTTGCATCTTTATCGTATTTTATGCTTCTGGCGTTGACTTCTTAGGCCGTAACTATTCGATCTGGTGGAGCAACGCCCTGGAGTGAAACCTGGGTGCCCGGAACGTAGAAATGACCACTACTATCACACTGGTTGCAAATTATTCCTGCTGTACGATGGAAAAACTGTTGTATTTTTATTGCATTTTATGCTTCTGGCGTTGACTTCCAAGGCCCTAACTATTCGATCTGGTGGAACAACGCTCTAGAGTGAAGCCTAGGTTGCCTGGAACGTAGACATGACCATCACTTTCACACGGGTTGCAATTATTCCTGTTATAGGATGGAAACACTGTTGTATTCTTATTGTATTTTATTCTTCTGGGGTTGACTTCTTAGGCCCTAACTATTCGAGCTGGTGGAACAACGCCGTAGAGTGAAGCCTAGGTTGCCCGGAACGTTGAAATGACCATTACTTTCACACTGTTTGCAATTATTCCTTTTATACGGTGGAACAGCTGTTGTATTTATATCGTATTTTATGCTTCTGGCGTTGACTTCTAAGGACCTAACTATTTGATCTGGTGGAGCAACGCCCTAGAGTGAAGCCTAGGTTGCTCGGAATGTAGAAATGACCATAACTTTCACACTGATTGCAATTATTCGTTTTATACGATGGAACAGCTGTTGTATTTATATCGTATTTTCTGCTTCTGGCGTTGACTTCTTAGGCCCTAACTATTCGATCTTGTGGAACAACGCCCTAGAGTGAAGCCTAGGTTGTCTGGAACGTAGAAATGACCATCACTTTCACACGGGTTGCAATTATTCCTGTTATAGGATGGAAAGACTGTTGTATTTTTATTGTATTTTATACTTCAGGCGTTCACTTCTGAGGCCGTAGCTATTCGATGTTGTGGAAGAACGCCATAGAGTCAAGCCTAGGTAGCCCGGAACGTAGAAATGTCCATATCTTTCACACTGTTTGCAATTATTCATTTTATACGATGGCAAAGATGTTGTATTTATATTGCATTTTATGCTTCTGGCGTTGACTTCTTAGGCCCTAACTATTCGATCTGGTGGAGCAATGCCTCAGAGTTAAGTCTAGGATACCCGAAACGCCGAAATGATCATTACTTTCACGCTTGTTGCAATTATTCCTGTTATACGATGAAAAGACTGTTGTATTTTTATTGTATTTTATGCTTCAGGTGTGGACTTCTAAGGCCGTGGCTATTCGATATGTTGGAGCACCGCCCTAGAGTGAAGCCTAGGTTGCTCGGAACGTAGAAATGACCACTACTTTCACACTGTTAGCAATTATTCATTTAATACGATGGAAATGCTGTTGTATTTATATCGTATTTTATGCTTCGGGCGTTGACTTCTTGGGCCCTAAGATTTCGATCTGGTGGAGCAACGCCCGACAGTGAAGCCTAGGTTGCCCGGAACGTAGATATGACGATAACCTTCACACAGGTTGCAATTATTCGTTTTATACGGTGTAAAGGCTGTTGTATTTATTTTGTATTTTATTCTTCTGGTGTTGACTTCTTAGGCCCTAACTATTCGATCTGGTGGAACAACGCCGTAGAGTGAAGCCTAGGTTTCCCGGAACGTAGAAATGACCATCACTTTCACAAGGGTTGCAATTATTCCTGTTATAGGATGGGAAGACTGTTGTATCTTTATTGTATTTTATTCTTCTGGTGTTGACTTCCTAGGCCCTAACTACTCGATCTGGTGGAACAACGCCGTAGAGTGAAGCCTAGGTTGCCCGGAACGTAGCAATGACCATCACTTTCACACGGGTTGCAATTATTCCTGTTATAGGATGGAAACACTGTTGTATTCTTATTGTATTTTATTCTTCTGGTGTTGACTTCTTAGGCCCTAACTATTCGAGCTGGTGGAACAACGCCGTAGAGTGAAGCCTAGGTTGCCCGGAACGTTGAAATGACCATTACTTTCACACTGTTTGCAATTATTCCTTTTATACGGTGGAACAGCTGTTGTATTTATATCGTATTTTATGCTTCTGGCGTTGACTTCTAAGGACCTAACTATTTGATCTGGTGGAGCAACGCCCTAGAGTGAAGCCTAGGTTGCTCGGAATGTAGAAATGACCATAACTTTCACACTGATTGCAATTATTCGTTTTATACGATGGAACAGCTGTTGTATTTATATCGTATTTTCTGCTTCTGGCGTTGACTTCTAAGGAAATAACTATTCGATCTGGTGGAGCAACGCCCTAGAGTGAAGCCTAGGTTGCACGGAACGTAGAAATGACCATAACTTTCACACTGGTTGCTATTATTCGTTTTATACGATGGAAAAACTGTTATATTTATATTGTATTTTATGCTTCTGGCGTTGACTTCTTAGGCCCTAACTATTCGATCTTGTGGAACAACGCCCTAGAGTGAAGCCTAGGTTGCCTGGAACGTAGAAATGACCATCACTTTCACACGGGTTGCAATTATTCCTGTTATAGGATGGAAAGACTGTTGTATTTTTATTGTATTTTATACTTCAGGCGTTGACTTCTGAGGCCGTAGCTATTCGATGTTGTGGAAGAACGCCATATAGTCAAGCCTAGGTAGCCCGGAACGTAGAAATGTCCATATCTTTCACACTGTTTGCAATTATTCATTTTATACGATGGCAAAGATGTTGTATTTATATTGCATTTTATGCTTCTGGCGTTGACTTCTTAGGCCCTAACTATTCGATCTGGTGGAGCAATGTCTCAGAGTTAAGTCTAGGATACCCGAAACGCCGAAATGATCATTACTTTCACGCTTGTTGCAATTATTCCTGTTATACGATGAAAAGACTGTTGTATTTTTATTGTATTTTATGCTTCAGGTGTGGACTTCTAAGGCCGTAGCTATTCGATATGTTGGAGCACCGCCCTAGAGTGAAGCCTAGGTTGCTCGGAACGTAGAAATGACCACTACTTTCACACTGTTAGCAATTATTCATTTAATACGATGGAAATGCTGTTGTATTTATATCGTATTTTATGCTTCGGGCGTTGACTTCTTGGGCCCTAAAATTTCGATCTGGTGGAGCAACGCCCGACAGTGAAGCCTAGGTTGCCCGGAACGTAGATATGACGATAACCTTCACACAGGTTGCAATTATTCGTTTTATACGGTGTAAAGGCTGTTGTATTTATTTTGTATTTTATTCTTCTGGTGTTGACTTCTTAGGCCCTAACTATTCGATCTGGTGGAACAACGGCCTAGGGTGAAGCCTAGGTTGCCCGGAACGTAGAAATGACCATAACTTTTACACTGGTAGCAATTATTCGTTTTATACGATGGAAAAACTGTTATATTTATATTGTATATTAAGCTTCTGGCGTTGACTTCTGAGGCCGTAGCTATTCGATGTGGCGGAAGAGCGCCATACAGTGAAGCCTAGGTTGCCCGGAACGTCGAAATGACCATAAGTTTCATACTGGTGTCAATTATTCCTTTTATACGATGGAAAAGCTGTTGTATTTATATCGTATTTTATGCTTCTGGCGTTCACTTCTTAGGCCCTAACTATTCGATCTGGTGGAACAACGCCCTAGAGTGAAGACTAGGTTGCTGGGAATGTAGAAATGACCATCACTTTCACACTGGTTGCAATTATTCGTTTTATACGATGGAAAAACTGTTGCATCTTTATCGTATTTTATGCTTCTGGCGTTGACTTCGTTAGGCCGTAACTATCCGACCTGGTGGAGCAACGCCCTGGAGTGAAACCGAGGTTGCCCGGAACGTAAAAATAACCACTACTATCACACTGGTTGCAAATTATTCCTTTTATACGATGGAAAAGCTGTTGCATTTATATCGTATTTTATGCTTCTGGCGTTCACTTCTTAGGCCCTAACTATTCGATCTGGTGGAACAACGCCCTAGAGTGAAGACTAGGTTGCTCGGAATGTAGAAATGACCATAACTTTCACACTGATTGCAATTATTCGTATTATACGATGGAAACACTGTTGCATCTTTATCGTATTTTATGCTTCTGGCGTTGACTTCTTAGGCCGTAACTATTCGATCTGGTGGAACAACGCCCTAGAGTGAAGCCTAGGTTGCCTGGAACGTAGAAATGACCATCACTTTCACACGGGTTGGAATTATTCCTGTTATAGGATGGAAAGACTGTTGTATTTTTATTGTACTTTACACTTCAGGCGTTGACATTTGAGGCCGTCGCTATTCGATGTGGTGGAGGAACGCCGTAGAGTGAAGACTAGGTTGCCCGGAACGTAGAAATGACCATTACTTTCACACTGTTTGCAATTATCCCTTTTATACGATGGAACAGCTGTTGTATTTATGTCGTATTTTATGCTTCTGGCGTTGTCTTCTAAGGACCTAACTATTCGATCTGGTGGAGCAACGCCCTAGAGTGAAGCCTAGGTTGCTCGGAATGTAGAAATGACCATATCTTTCACACTGATTGCAATTATTCGTTTTATACGATGGAAAAACTGTTGCATCTTTATCGTATTTTATGCTTCTGGCGTTGACTTCTTAGGCCGTAACTATTCGATCTGGTGGAGCAACGCCCTGGAGTGAAACCTGGGTGCCCGGAACGTAGAAATGACCACTACTATCACACTGGTTGCAAATTATTCCTGCTGTACGATGGAAAAACTGTTGTATTTTTATTGCATTTTATGCTTCTGGCGTTGACTTCCAAGGCCCTAACTATTCGATCTGGTGGAACAACGCTCTAGAGTGAAGCCTAGGTTGCCTGGAACGTAGACATGACCATCACTTTCACACGGGTTGCAATTATTCCTGTTATAGGATGGAAACACTGTTGTATTCTTATTGTATTTTATTCTTCTGGGGTTGACTTCTTAGGCCCTAACTATTCGAGCTGGTGGAACAACGCCGTAGAGTGAAGCCTAGGTTGCCCGGAACGTTGAAATGACCATTACTTTCACACTGTTTGCAATTATTCCTTTTATACGGTGGAACAGCTGTTGTATTTATATCGTATTTTATGCTTCTGGCGTTGACTTCTAAGGACCTAACTATTTGATCTGGTGGAGCAACGCCCTAGAGTGAAGCCTAGGTTGCTCGGAATGTAGAAATGACCATAACTTTCACACTGATTGCAATTATTCGTTTTATACGATGGAACAGCTGTTGTATTTATATCGTATTTTCTGCTTCTGGCGTTGACTTCTTAGGCCCTAACTATTCGATCTTGTGGAACAACGCCCTAGAGTGAAGCCTAGGTTGTCTGGAACGTAGAAATGACCATCACTTTCACACGGGTTGCAATTATTCCTGTTATAGGATGGAAAGACTGTTGTATTTTTATTGTATTTTATACTTCAGGCGTTCACTTCTGAGGCCGTAGCTATTCGATGTTGTGGAAGAACGCCATAGAGTCAAGCCTAGGTAGCCCGGAACGTAGAAATGTCCATATCTTTCACACTGTTTGCAATTATTCATTTTATACGATGGCAAAGATGTTGTATTTATATTGCATTTTATGCTTCTGGCGTTGACTTCTTAGGCCCTAACTATTCGATCTGGTGGAGCAATGCCTCAGAGTTAAGTCTAGGATACCCGAAACGCCGAAATGATCATTACTTTCACGCTTGTTGCAATTATTCCTGTTATACGATGAAAAGACTGTTGTATTTTTATTGTATTTTATGCTTCAGGTGTGGACTTCTAAGGCCGTGGCTATTCGATATGTTGGAGCACCGCCCTAGAGTGAAGCCTAGGTTGCTCGGAACGTAGAAATGACCACTACTTTCACACTGTTAGCAATTATTCATTTAATACGATGGAAATGCTGTTGTATTTATATCGTATTTTATGCTTCGGGCGTTGACTTCTTGGGCCCTAAGATTTCGATCTGGTGGAGCAACGCCCGACAGTGAAGCCTAGGTTGCCCGGAACGTAGATATGACGATAACCTTCACACAGGTTGCAATTATTCGTTTTATACGGTGTAAAGGCTGTTGTATTTATTTTGTATTTTATTCTTCTGGTGTTGACTTCTTAGGCCCTAACTATTCGATCTGGTGGAACAACGCCGTAGAGTGAAGCCTAGGTTGCACGGAACGTAGAAATGACCATAACTTTCACACTGGTTGCTATTATTCGTTTTATACGATGGAAAAACTGTTATATTTATATTGTATTTTATGCTTCTGGCGTTGACTTCTTAGGCCCTAACTATTCGATCTTGTGGAACAACGCCCTAGAGTGAAGCCTAGGTTGCCTGGAACGTAGAAATGACCATCACTTTCACACGGGTTGCAATTATTCCTGTTATAGGATGGAAAGACTGTTGTATTTTTATTGTATTTTATACTTCAGGCGTTGACTTCTGAGGCCGTAGCTATTCGATGTTGTGGAAGAACGCCATATAGTCAAGCCTAGGTAGCCCGGAACGTAGAAATGTCCATATCTTTCACACTGTTTGCAATTATTCATTTTATACGATGGCAAAGATGTTGTATTTATATTGCATTTTATGCTTCTGGCGTTGACTTCTTAGGCCCTAACTATTCGATCTGGTGGAGCAATGTCTCAGAGTTAAGTCTAGGATACCCGAAACGCCGAAATGATCATTACTTTCACGCTTGTTGCAATTATTCCTGTTATACGATGAAAAGACTGTTGTATTTTTATTGTATTTTATGCTTCAGGTGTGGACTTCTAAGGCCGTAGCTATTCGATATGTTGGAGCACCGCCCTAGAGTGAAGCCTAGGTTGCTCGGAACGTAGAAATGACCACTACTTTCACACTGTTAGCAATTATTCATTTAATACGATGGAAATGCTGTTGTATTTATATCGTATTTTATGCTTCGGGCGTTGACTTCTTGGGCCCTAAAATTTCGATCTGGTGGAGCAACGCCCGACAGTGAAGCCTAGGTTGCCCGGAACGTAGATATGACGATAACCTTCACACAGGTTGCAATTATTCGTTTTATACGGTGTAAAGGCTGTTGTATTTATTTTGTATTTTATTCTTCTGGTGTTGACTTCTTAGGCCCTAACTATTCGATCTGGTGGAACAACGGCCTAGGGTGAAGCCTAGGTTGCCCGGAACGTAGAAATGACCATAACTTTTACACTGGTAGCAATTATTCGTTTTATACGATGGAAAAACTGTTATATTTATATTGTATATTAAGCTTCTGGCGTTGACTTCTGAGGCCGTAGCTATTCGATGTGGCGGAAGAGCGCCATACAGTGAAGCCTAGGTTGCCCGGAACGTCGAAATGACCATAAGTTTCATACTGGTGTCAATTATTCCTTTTATACGATGGAAAAGCTGTTGTATTTATATCGTATTTTATGCTTCTGGCGTTCACTTCTTAGGCCCTAACTATTCGATCTGGTGGAACAACGCCCTAGAGTGAAGACTAGGTTGCTGGGAATGTAGAAATGACCATCACTTTCACACTGGTTGCAATTATTCGTTTTATACGATGGAAAAACTGTTGCATCTTTATCGTATTTTATGCTTCTGGCGTTGACTTCGTTAGGCCGTAACTATCCGACCTGGTGGAGCAACGCCCTGGAGTGAAACCGAGGTTGCCCGGAACGTAAAAATAACCACTACTATCACACTGGTTGCAAATTATTCCTTTTATACGATGGAAAAGCTGTTGCATTTATATCGTATTTTATGCTTCTGGCGTTCACTTCTTAGGCCCTAACTATTCGATCTGGTGGAACAACGCCCTAGAGTGAAGACTAGGTTGCTCGGAATGTAGAAATGACCATAACTTTCACACTGATTGCAATTATTCGTATTATACGATGGAAACACTGTTGCATCTTTATCGTATTTTATGCTTCTGGCGTTGACTTCTTAGGCCGTAACTATTCGATCTGGTGGAACAACGCCCTAGAGTGAAGCCTAGGTTGCCTGGAACGTAGAAATGACCATCACTTTCACACGGGTTGGAATTATTCCTGTTATAGGATGGAAAGACTGTTGTATTTTTATTGTACTTTACACTTCAGGCGTTGACATTTGAGGCCGTCGCTATTCGATGTGGTGGAGGAACGCCGTAGAGTGAAGACTAGGTTGCCCGGAACGTAGAAATGACCATTACTTTCACACTGTTTGCAATTATCCCTTTTATACGATGGAACAGCTGTTGTATTTATGTCGTATTTTATGCTTCTGGCGTTGTCTTCTAAGGACCTAACTATTCGATCTGGTGGAGCAACGCCCTAGAGTGAAGCCTAGGTTGCTCGGAATGTAGAAATGACCATATCTTTCACACTGATTGCAATTATTCGTTTTATACGATGGAAAAACTGTTGCATCTTTATCGTATTTTATGCTTCTGGCGTTGACTTCTTAGGCCGTAACTATTCGATCTGGTGGAGCAACGCCCTGGAGTGAAACCTGGGTGCCCGGAACGTAGAAATGACCACTACTATCACACTGGTTGCAAATTATTCCTGCTGTACGATGGAAAAACTGTTGTATTTTTATTGCATTTTATGCTTCTGGCGTTGACTTCCAAGGCCCTAACTATTCGATCTGGTGGAACAACGCTCTAGAGTGAAGCCTAGGTTGCCTGGAACGTAGACATGACCATCACTTTCACACGGGTTGCAATTATTCCTGTTATAGGATGGAAACACTGTTGTATTCTTATTGTATTTTATTCTTCTGGGGTTGACTTCTTAGGCCCTAACTATTCGAGCTGGTGGAACAACGCCGTAGAGTGAAGCCTAGGTTGCCCGGAACGTTGAAATGACCATTACTTTCACACTGTTTGCAATTATTCCTTTTATACGGTGGAACAGCTGTTGTATTTATATCGTATTTTATGCTTCTGGCGTTGACTTCTAAGGACCTAACTATTTGATCTGGTGGAGCAACGCCCTAGAGTGAAGCCTAGGTTGCTCGGAATGTAGAAATGACCATAACTTTCACACTGATTGCAATTATTCGTTTTATACGATGGAACAGCTGTTGTATTTATATCGTATTTTCTGCTTCTGGCGTTGACTTCTTAGGCCCTAACTATTCGATCTTGTGGAACAACGCCCTAGAGTGAAGCCTAGGTTGTCTGGAACGTAGAAATGACCATCACTTTCACACGGGTTGCAATTATTCCTGTTATAGGATGGAAAGACTGTTGTATTTTTATTGTATTTTATACTTCAGGCGTTCACTTCTGAGGCCGTAGCTATTCGATGTTGTGGAAGAACGCCATAGAGTCAAGCCTAGGTAGCCCGGAACGTAGAAATGTCCATATCTTTCACACTGTTTGCAATTATTCATTTTATACGATGGCAAAGATGTTGTATTTATATTGCATTTTATGCTTCTGGCGTTGACTTCTTAGGCCCTAACTATTCGATCTGGTGGAGCAATGCCTCAGAGTTAAGTCTAGGATACCCGAAACGCCGAAATGATCATTACTTTCACGCTTGTTGCAATTATTCCTGTTATACGATGAAAAGACTGTTGTATTTTTATTGTATTTTATGCTTCAGGTGTGGACTTCTAAGGCCGTGGCTATTCGATATGTTGGAGCACCGCCCTAGAGTGAAGCCTAGGTTGCTCGGAACGTAGAAATGACCACTACTTTCACACTGTTAGCAATTATTCATTTAATACGATGGAAATGCTGTTGTATTTATATCGTATTTTATGCTTCGGGCGTTGACTTCTTGGGCCCTAAGATTTCGATCTGGTGGAGCAACGCCCGACAGTGAAGCCTAGGTTGCCCGGAACGTAGATATGACGATAACCTTCACACAGGTTGCAATTATTCGTTTTATACGGTGTAAAGGCTGTTGTATTTATTTTGTATTTTATTCTTCTGGTGTTGACTTCTTAGGCCCTAACTATTCGATCTGGTGGAACAACGCCGTAGAGTGAAGCCTAGGTTTCCCGGAACGTAGAAATGACCATAACTTTCACACTGGTTGCTATCATTCGTTTTATATGATGGAAAAGCTGTTGTATTTATATTGTATTTTATGCTTCTGGCGTTCACTTCTTAGGCCCTAACTATTCGATCTGGTGGAACAACGGCCTAGGGTGAAGCCTAGGTTGCCCGGAACGTAGAAATGACCATAACTTTTACACTGGTAGCAATTATTCGTTTTATACGATGGAAAAACTGTTGTATTTATATTGTATTTTAAGCTTCTGGCGTTGACTTCTGAGGCCGTAGCTATTCGGTGTGGCGGAAGAGCGCCATACAGTGCAGCCTAGGTTGCCCGGAACGTAGAAATGACCATAACTTTCGTACTGGTTGCAATTATTCGTTTTATATGTGGGAAAAACTGTTGTATTTATGTTGTATTTTATGCTTCTGGCGTTGACTTCTAAGGCCCTAACTATTCGATCAAGTGGAGCAACGCCCTAGAGTGAAGCGTAGGTTGCTCGAAATGTAGAAATGTCCATAACTTTCACACTGGTTGCAATTATTCGTTTTATACGATGGAAAAACTGTTGTATTTATATTGTATTTTATGCTTCTGGCGTTCACTTCTTAGGCCCTAACCATTCGATCTGGTGGTACAACGCCCTAGGGTGAAGCCTAGGTTGCCCGGAACGTAGAATTGACCATAACTTTTGCACTGGCAGCAATTATTCGTTTTATACAATGGAAAAACCGTTCTATTTATTTTGTATTTTATGCTTCGGGCGTTGACTTCTAAGGCCCTAACTGTTTGATCTGGTGGAGCGCCGCCGTAGAGTGAAGCCTAGGTTGCCCGGAACGTAGAAATGACCATAACTTTCACACTGGTTGCTATTATTCGTTTTATACGATGGAAAAACTGTTATATTTATATTGTATTTAAGCTTCTGGCGTTGACTTCTGAGGCCGTTGCTATTCGATGTGGTGGAAGAACGCCATAGAGTGAAGCCTAGGTAGCCCGGATCGTAGAAATGTCCATATCTTTCACACTGTTTGCAATTTTCCGTTTTATACGATGTAAAAACTGTTTTACTTATTTTGTATTTTATGCTTCGGGCGTTGACTTCTAAGGCCCTAACTATTCACTCTGTTGGAGCAACGCCCTAGAGTGAAGCCTAGGTTGCCGGGAACGTAGAAATGACCATAACTTTCACACTGGTTGCTATCATTCGTTTTATAGGATGGAAAAGCTGTTGTATTTATATCGTATTTTATGCTTCTGGCTTTCACTTCTTAGGCCCTAACTATTCGATCTGGTGGAACAACGCCCTAGAGTGAAGACTAGGTTGCTCGGAATGTAGAAATGACCATCACTTTCACACTGGTTGCAATTATTCGTTTTATACGATGGCAAAGCTGTTGTATTTATATCGTATTTTATGCTCCTGGCGTTGACATCTAAGGACCTAACTATTCGATCTGGTGGAGCAACGCCCTAGAGTGAAGCCTAGGTTGCTCGGAATGTAGAAATGACCATAACTTTCACACTGATTGCAATTATTCGTTTTATACGATGGAAAAACTGTTGCATCTTTATCGTATTTTATGCTTCTGGCGTTCACTTCTTAGGCCCTAACTATTCGATCTGGTGGAACAACGGCCTAGGGTGAAGCCTAGGTTGCCCGGAACGTAGGAATGACCATAACATTCACATTGGTTGCAATTATTTGTTTTATACGATGGAAAAGCTGTTGTATTTATATCGTATTTTATGTTTCTGGCGTTGACTTCTTAGGCCCTAACTATTCCATCTGGTGGAACAACGCCCTAGAGTAAAGCCCAGGTTGCGCGGAACGTAGAAATGACCATAACTTTCACAATGGTAGCAATTATTCGTTTTATACAATGGAAAAACTGCTCTATTTATATTGTATTTTATGCTTCTGGTGTTGACTTCTTAGGCCCTAACTATTCCATTTGGTGGAACAACGCCCTAGGGTAAGGCCCAGGTTGCGCGGAACGTAGAAATGACCATAACTTTCACACTGGTAGCAATTATTCGTTTTATACAATGGAAAAACTGTTCTATTTATTTTGTATTTAATGCTTCGGGCATGGACTTCTAAGGCCCTAACTATTCAATCTGGTGGAGCAACGCCCTAGAGTGATGCCTAGGTTGCCCGGAACGTAGAAATGACCATAAGTTTCACACTGGTTGCTATCATTCGTTTTATACGATGGAAAAACTGTTATATTTATATTGTATTTTAAGCTTCTGGCGTTGACTTCTGAGGCCGTAGCTATTCGATGTGGCGGAAGAGCGCCATACAGTGAAGCCTAGGTTGCCCGGAACGTCGAAATGACCATAAGTTTCATACTGGTGTCAATTATTCCTTTTATACGATGGAAAAGCTGTTGTATTTATATCGTATTTTATGCTTCTGGCGTTCACTTCTTAGGCCCAGCTATTCGATCTGGTGGAACAACGCCCTAGAGTGAAGACTAGGTTGCTCGGAATGTAGAAATGACCATCACTTTCACACTGGTTGCAATTATTCGTTTTATACGATGGAAAAACTGTTGCATCTTTATCGTATTTTATGCTTCTGGCGTTGACTTCGTTAGGCCGTAACTATCCGACCTGGTGGAGCAACGCCCTGGAGTGAAACCTAGGTTGCCCGGAACGTAGAAAAGACCACTACTATCACACTGGTTGCAAATTATTCCTTTTATACGATGGAAGAGCTGTTGTATTTATATCGTATTTTATGCTTCTGGCGTTCACTTCTTAGGCCCTAACTATTCGATCTGGTGGAACAACGCCCTAGAGTGAAGACTAGGTTGCTCGGAATGTAGAAATGACCATCACTTTCACACTGGTTGCTATTATTCGTTTTATACGATGGCAAAGCTGTTGTATTTATATCGTATTTTATGCTCCTGGCGTTGACTTCTAAGGACCTAACTATTCGATCTGGTGGAGCAACGCCCTAGAGCGAAGCCTAGGTTGCTCGGAATGTAGAAATGACCAGAACTTTCACACTGATTGCAATTATTCGTTTTATACGATGGAAAAACTGTTGCATCTTTATCGTATTTTATGCTTCTGGCGTTGACTTCTTAGGCCGTAACTATTCGATCTGGTGGAACAACGCCGTAGAGTGAAGCCTAGGTTGCCTGGAACGTAGAAATGATCATTACTTTCACGCTTGTTGCAATTATTCCTGTTATACGATGAAAAGACTGTTGTATTTTTATTGCATTTTATGCTTCAGGCGTGGACTTCTGAGGCCGTAGCTATTCGATGTGGTGGAAGAACGCCATACAGAGAAGCCTAGGTTGCCCGGAACGTAGAAATGACCACTACTTTCACACTGTTTCCAATTATTCATTTAATACTATGGAAATGCTGTTGTACTTATATCGTATTTTATGCTTCGGGCGTTGACTTCTTAGGCCCTGACATTTCGATCTGGTGGAGCAACGCCCGACAGTGAAGCCTAGGTTGCCCGGAACGTAGATATGACCATAACCTTCACACAGGTTGGAATTATTCGTGTTATACGGTGTAAACGCTGTTGTACTTATTTTGTATTTTATTCTTCTGGTGTTGACTTCATAGGCCATAACTATTCGATCTGGTGGAACAACGCCGTACAGTGAAGCCTAGGTTGCCCGGAACGTAGAAATGACCACTACTATCACACTGGTTGCAAATTATTCCTGCTATACGATGGAAAAGCTGTTGTATTTTTATTGCATTTTATGCTTCTGGCGTTCACTTCTTAGGCCCTAAGTATTCGATCTGGTGGAACAACGCCCTAGAGTGAAGCCTAGGTTGCCGGGAACGTAGTAATGACCATAACTTTCACACTGGTTGCTATCATTCGTTTTATAGGATGGAAAAGCTGTTGTATTTATATCGTATTTTATGCTTCTGGCTTTCACTTCTTAGGCCCTAACTATTCGATCTGGTGGAACAACGCCCTAGAGTGAAGACTAGGTTGCTCGGAATGTAGAAATGACCATCACTTTCACACTGGTTGCAATTATTCGTTTTATACGATGGCAAAGCTGTTGTATTTATATCGTATTTTATGCTCCTGGCGTTGACATCTAAGGACCTAACTATTCGATCTGGTGGAGCAACGCCCTAGAGTGAAGCCTAGGTTGCTCGGAATGTAGAAATGACCATAACTTTCACACTGATTGCAATTATTCGTTTTATACGATGGAAAAACTGTTGCATCTTTATCGTATTTTATGCTTCTGGCGTTCACTTCTTAGGCCCTAACTATTCCATCTGGTGGAACAACGCCCTAGAGTAAAGCCCAGGTTGCGCGGAACGTAGAAATGACCATAACTTTCACACTAGTTGCTATCATTCGTTTTATACGATGGAAGAACTGTTATATTTATATTGTATTTTAAGCTTCTGGCGTTGACTTCTGAGGCCGTAGCTATTCGACGTGGCGGAAGAGCGCCATACAGTGAAGCCTAGGTTGCCCGGAACGTCGAAATGACCATAAGTTTCATACTGGTGTCAATTATTCCTTTTATACGATGGAAAAGCTGTTGTATTTATATCGTATTTTATGCTTCTGGCGTTCACTTCTTAGGCCCAGCTATTCGGTCTGGTGGAACAACGCCCTAGAGTGAAGACTAGGTTGCTCGGAATGTAGAAATGACCATCACTTTCACACTGGTTGCAATTATTCGTTTTATACGATGGAAAAACTGTTGCATCTTTATCGTATTTTATGCTTCTGGCGTTGACTTCGTTAGGCCGTAACTATCCGACCTGGTGGAGCAACGCCCTGGAGTGAAACCTAGGTTGCCCGGAACGTAGAAATGACCATTACTTTCACACTGGTTGCAATTATTCGTTTTATACGATTGAACAGCTGTTGTACTTATATTGTATTTTATGCTTCTGGCGTTCACTTCTTAGGCCCAGCTATTCGGTCTGGTGGAACAACGCCCTAGAGTGAAGACTAGGTTGCTCGGAATGTAGAAATGACCATCACTTTCACACTGGTTGCAATTATTCGTTTTATACGATGGAAAAACTGTTGCATCTTTATCGTATTTTATGCTTCTGGCGTTGACTTCGTTAGGCCGTAACTATCCGACCTGGTGGAGCAACGCCGTGGAGTGAAACCTAGGTTGCCCGGAACGTAGAAATGACCATTACTTTCACACTGGTTGCAATTATTCGTTTTATACGATTGAACAGCTGTTGTACTTATATTGTATTTTATGCTTCTGGCGTTGACTTCTTAGGCTCTAACTATTCCCTATGGTAGATCAACGCCCTAGAGAGAAGCCTAGGTTGCTCGGAATGTAGAAATGACCATAACCTTCACACTGATTGCAATTATTCGTTTTATACGATGGAAAAGCTGATGCATCTTTATCGTATTTTATGCTTCTGGCTTTGACTTCTTTGGCCGTAACTATTCGATCTGGTGGAGCAACGCCCTGGAGTGAAACCTGGGTTGCCCGGAACGTAGAAATGACCACTACTATCACACCGGTTGCAAATTATTCCTGCTGTACGATGGAAAAACTGTTGTATTTTTATTGTATTCTATGCTTCTGGCGTTTAGTTCTAAGTCGCTAGATATTTGAACAGGTGGAGCAACGACCTAGTGTGAAGCCTAGGTTGCCCGGAACGTAGAAATGACAATTACTTTCACACTGTTTGCTATTATTCATTTTGTACGATGGAAAAGCTGTTGTATTTATATTGTATTTTATGCCTCTCGCGTTGACTTCTAAGGCCGTAGCTATTAGATGTGGTGGAGCAACGCCCTAGAGTGACGCCAAGGTTGCCCGGAACGTAGAAATGACCATTACTTTTACAATGTTTGCAACTATTCATTCTATACGATGGAATAGCTGTTGTACTTATATTGTATTGTATCCTTCTGGCGTTGAATTCTAAGTCGCTAGCTATTCGATCTGGTGGAGCAACGCCCTAGAGTGAAACCTAGGTTACCCGGAACGTAGAAATGACCATTACTTTTACAATGTTTGCAACTATTCATTTTATACGATGGAATAGCTGTTGTACTTATATTGTATTGTATCCTTCTGGCGTTGAATTCTAAGTCGCTAGCTATTCGATCTGGTGGAGCAACGCCCTAGAGTGAAACCTAGGTTACCCGGAACGTAGAAATGACCATAACTTTCACTCTGGTTGCAATTATTCACTTTATACGATGGAAAAACTATTGTACCTATATTGTATTTTATCCTTCTGGCGTTGAATTCTAAGCCGCTAGCTATTCGATTTGGTGGAGCAACGCCCTAGAGTGAAACCTAGGTTGCCCGGAACGTAGAAATGGCCAGTACTTTCATACTGTCTGCAGTTATTCCTGTTAAACGGTGGAAAAACTTTTGCATCTTTATAGTATTTTGTGCTTCTGGCGTTGACTTCTAAGGCCCAAGCTATTCGGTCTGGTGGAGCAACGCCCTAGATTGGAGCCTAGTTTGCCCGGAACGTAGAAATGACCATTACTTTCACACTGTTTGCAATTATTCCTTTTATACGGTGGAACAGCTGTTGTATTTATATCGTATTTTATGCTTCTGGCGTTGACTTCTAAGGACCTAACTATTCGATCTGGTGGAGCAACGGCCTAGAGTAAAGCCTAGGTTGCACGGAATGTAGAAATGACCATAACTTTCACACTGATTGCAATTATTCGTTTTATACGATGGAACAGCTGTTGTATTTATATCGTATTTTATGCTTCTGGCGTTGACGTCTAAGGACCTAACTATTCGATCTGGTGGAGCAACGCCCTAGAGTGAAGCGTAGGTTGCACGGAACGTAGAAATGACCATAACTTTCACACTGGTTGCTATTATTCGTTTTATACGATGGAAAAACAGATATATTTATATTGTATTTTATGCTTCTGGCGTTGACTTCTTAGGCCCTAACTATTCGATCTTGTGGAACAACGCCCTAGAGTGAAGCCTAGGTTGCCTGGAACGTAGAAATGACCATCACGTTCACACGGGTTGCAATTATTCCTGTTATAGGATGGAAAGACTGTTGTATTTTTATTGTATTTTATACTTCAGGCGTTGACTTCTGAGGCCGTAGCTATTCGATGTTGTGGAAGAACGTCATAGAGTCAAGCCTAGGTAGCCCGGAACGTAGAAATGTCCATATCTTTCACACTGTTTGCAATTATTCATTTTATACGATGGCAAAGCTGTTGTATTTATATTGTATTTTATGCTTCTGGCGTTGACTTCTTAGGCCCTAACTATTCGATCTGGTGGAGCAATGCCTCAGAGTTAAGTCTAGGGTACCCGAAACGCCGAAATGATCATTACTTTCACGCTTGTTGCAATTATTCCTGTTATACGATGGAAAAACTGTTGTATTTTTATTGTATTCTATGCTTCTGGCGTTTAGTTCTAAGTCGCCAGATATTTGATCAGGTGGAGCAACGACCTAGTGTGAAGCCTAGGTTGCCCGGAACGTAGAAATGACAATTACTTTCACACTGTTTGCTATTATTCATTTTGTACGATGGAAAAGCTGTTGTATTTATATTGTATTTTATGCCTCTCGCGTTGACTTCTAAGGCCGTAGCTATTAGATGTGGTGGAGCAACGCCCTAGAGTGACGCCAAGGTTGCCCGGAACGTAGAAATGACCATTACTTTTACAATGTTTGCAACTATTCATTTTATACGATGGAATAGCTGTTGTACTTATATTGTATTGTATCCTTCTGGCGTTGAATTCTAAGTCGCTAGCTATTCGATCTGGTGGAGCAACGCCCTAGAGTGAAACCTAGGTTACCCGGAACGTAGAAATGACCATAACTTTCACTCTGGTTGCAATTATTCACTTTATACGATGGAAAAACTGTTGTACCTATATTGTATTTTATCCTTCTGGCGTTGAATTCTAAGCCGCTAGCTATTCGATTTGGTGGAGCAACGCCCTAGAGTGAAACCTAGGTTGCCCGGAACGTAGAAATGGCCAGTACTTTCATACTGTCTGCAGTTATTCCTGTTAAACGGTGGAAAAACTTTTGCATCTTTATAGTATTTTGTGCTTCTGGCGTTGACTTCTAAGGCCCAAGCTATTCGGTCTGGTGGAGCAACGCCCTAGAGTGGAGCCTAGTTTGCCCGGAACGTAGAAATGACCATTACTTTCACACTGTTTGCAATTATTCCTTTTATACGGTGGAACAGCTGTTGTATTTATATCGTATTTTATGCTTCTGGCGTTGACTTCTAAGGACCTAACTATTCGATCTGGTGGAGCAACGGCCTAGAGTAAAGCCTAGGTTGCACGGAATGTAGAAATGACCATAACTTTCACACTGATTGCAATTATTCGTTTTATACGATGGAACAGCTGTTGTATTTATATCGTATTTTATGCTTCTGGCGTTGACGTCTAAGGACCTAACTATTCGATCTGGTGGAGCAACGCCCTAGAGTGAAGCGTAGGTTGCACGGAACGTAGAAATGACCATAACTTTCACACTGGTTGCTATTATTCGTTTTATACGATGGAAAAACAGATATATTTATATTGTATTTTATGCTTCTGGCGTTGACTTCTTAGGCCCTAACTATTCGATCTTGTGGAACAACGCCCTAGAGTGAAGCCTAGGTTGCCTGGAACGTAGAAATGACCATCACGTTCACACGGGTTGCAATTATTCCTGTTATAGGATGGAAAGACTGTTGTATTTTTATTGTATTTTATACTTCAGGCGTTGACTTCTGAGGCCGTAGCTATTCGATGTTGTGGAAGAACGTCATAGAGTCAAGCCTAGGTAGCCCGGAACGTAGAAATGTCCATATCTTTCACACTGTTTGCAATTATTCATTTTATACGATGGCAAAGCTGTTGTATTTATATTGTATTTTATGCTTCTGGCGTTGACTTCTTAGGCCCTAACTATTCGATCTGGTGGAGCAATGCCTCAGAGTTAAGTCTAGGGTACCCGAAACGCCGAAATGATCATTACTTTCACGCTTGTTGCAATTATTCCTGTTATACGATGAAAAGACTGTTGTATTTTTATTGTATTTTATGCTTCAGGTGTGGACTTCTAAGGCCGTAGCTATTCGATATGTTGGAGCGCCGCCCTAGAGTGAAGCCTAGGTTGCTCGGAACGTAGAAATGACCACTACTTTCACACTGTTTGCAATTATTCATTTAATACGATGGAAATGCTGTTGTATTTATATCGTATTTTATGCTTCGGGCGTTGACTTCTTGGGCCCTAAGATTTCGATCTGGTGGAGCAACGCCCGACAGTGAAGCCTAGGTTGCCCGGAACGTAGATATGACGATAACCTTCACACAGGTTGCAATTATTCGTTTTATACGGTGTAAAGGCTGTTGTATTTATTTTCCATTTTATTCTTCTGGTGTTGACTTCTTAGGCCCTAACTATTCGATCTGGTGGAACAACGCCCTGGAGTGAAGCCTAGGTTGCACGGAACGTAGAAATGACCATCCCTTTCAAACTGGTTGCAATTATTCCTGTTATACGATGGAAAAACTGTTGTATCTTTATTTTATTTTATGCTTCGGGCGTTGACTTCTAAGGCTCTAACTATTTGATCTGGTGGAGCAACCCCCCAGAGTGAAGCCTAGGTTGCTCGGAGCGCAGAAATGGCCATCACTTTCACACTGTTTGCAATTATCCATTTTATACGATGGCAAAGCTGTTGCATTTATATTGCATTTTATGCTTCTGGCGTTGACTTCAAAGGCCGTAGCTATTGGATGTGCTGGAGCAACGCCCTAGAGGGACGCCTGGGTTGCCCGGAACGTAGAAATGACCATTACTTTCACAATGCTTGCAATTATTCATTTTATACGATGGAAAAAATGTTGTATCTATATTGTATTTTATGCTTCTGGCGTTGACATATACGGCCGTAGCTTTTCGATGTGGTGGAGTAACGCCCTAGAGTGAAGCCTAGGCTGCCCGGAGCGTAGAAAGGACCATAACTTTCACACTGGTTGCAATTATTCGTTTTATACAATGGAAAAACTGTTGTATTTATATTGCATTTTATGCATCTGGCGTTGACTTCTAAGGCCGTGGCCATTCGATGTGGTGGAGCAATGCCCTAAAGTGAGGCCTAGGTTGCCCGGAACGTAGAAATGACCATTACTTTCACACTGGTTGCAATTATTCGTTATATACGATGGAAAAACTGTTGCATTTGTATTGTATTTTCTGCTTCTGGCATCGACTTCTAAGGTCCTAGCTATTCGATCTGGTGGGGCAACGTCCAATAGTGAAGCCTATATTGCCCGGAACAAAGAAATCACCATACCTTTCACACTGGTTGCAATTATTCGTTTTATACGATGGAAAAACTGTTGTATTTTTATTGTATTTTATGCTTCGGGCGATAACTTCTAAGGCCCTAACTATTCGATATGGTGGAGCCACGTCCTAGTGTGAAGCCTAGGTTGCCCAGTACGTAGAAATGACCATAACGTTCATACTGGTTGCAATTATTCGTTTTATACAATGGAAAAACTGTTGTATTTATATTGTATTCTATGCTTCTGGCGTTGACTTCTTAGGCCCTATATATTCGATCTGGTGGACCAACGCCCTAGAGTGAAGCCTAGGTTGACCGGAGGGAAGAAATGACCATTACCTTAACACTGTTTGCAATTATTCCTGTTATACAATGGAAAAACTGTTCTATTTATATTGTATTTTATGCTCCTGGTGTTGACTTCTTAGGCCCTAACTATTCCATCTGGTGGAACAACGCCCTAGGGTAAGGCCCAGGTTGCGCGGAACGTAGAAATGACCATAACTTTCACACTGGTAGCAATTATTCGTTTTATACAATGGAAAAAGTGTTCTATTTATTTTGTATTTAATGATTCGGGCGTGGACTTCTAAGGCCCTAACTATTCGATCAGGTGGAGCAACGCCCTAGAGTGAAGCCTAGGTTGCTCGAAATGTAGAAATGACCATAACTTCCACACTGGTTGCAATTATTCGTTTTATACGATGGAAAAGTTGTTGTATTTATATCGTTTTTTATGCTTCTGGCGTTGACTTCTTAGGCCCTAACTATTCCATCTGGTGGAACAACGCCCTAGGGTAAAGCCCAGATTGCGCGAAACGTAGAAATGACCATAACTTTCACACTGGTAGCAATTTTTCATTTTATACGATGGAAAAACTGTTGTATTTATATTGTATTTTATGCTTCTGGCGTTCACTTCTTAGGCCCTAACTATTCGATCTGGTGGAACAAGGGCCTAGGGTGAAGCCTAGGTTGCCCGGAACGTAGAAATGACCATAACTTTTACACTGGTAGCAATTATTCGTTTTATACGATGGAAAAACTGTTATATTTATATTGTATTTTAAGCTTCTGGCGTTGACTTCTGAGGCCGTAGCTATTCGATCTGGTGGAACAACGCCCTAGAGTGAAGACTAGGTTGCTCGGAATGTAGAAATGACCATCACTTTCACACTGGTTGCAATTATTCGTTTTACACGATGGAAAAACTGTTGCATCTTTATCGTATTTTATGCTTCTGGCGTTGACTTCGTTAGGCCGTAACTATCCGACCTGGTGGAGCAACGCCCTGGAGTGAAACCTAGGTTGCCCGGAACGTAGAAAAGACCATTACTTTCACACTGTTTGCAATTATTCCTTTTATACGATGGAAAAGCTGTTGTATTTATATCCTATTTTATGGTTCTGGCGTTGACTTCTAAGGACCTAACTATTCGATCTGGTGGAGCAACGCCCTAGAGTGAAGCCTAGGTTGCTCGGAATGTAGAAATGACCATAACCTTCACACTGATTGCAATTATTCGTTTTATACGATGGAAAAGCTGATGCATCTTTATCGTATTTTATGCTTCTGGCTTTGACTTCTTTGGCCGTAACTATTCGATCTGGTGGAGCAACGCCCTGGACTGAAACCTGTGTTGCCCGGAACGTAGAAATGACCACTACTATCACACTGGTTGCAAATTATTCCTGCTGTACGATGGAAAAACTGTTGTATTTTTATTGCATTTTATGCTTCTGGCGTTGACTTCTTAGGCCCTAACTATTCGATCTTGAGGAACAACGCCCTAGAGTGAAGCCTAGGTTGCCCGGAACGTAGAAATGACCATTACTTTCACACTGTTTGCAATTATTCCTTTTATACGATGGAACAGCAGTTGTATTTATATCGTATTTTATGCTTCTGGCGTTGACTTCTCAGGACCTAACTATTCGATCTGGAGGAGCAACGCTCTAGAGTGAAGCCTAGGTTGCCTGGAACGTAGAAATGACCATCACTTTCACACGGGTTGCAATTATTCCTGTTATAGGATGGAAAGACTGTTGTATTCTTATGGTATTTTATTCTTCTGGTGTTCACTTCTTAGGCCCTAACTATTCGATCTGGTGGAACAACGCCGTAGAGTGAAGCCTAGGTTGCCCGAAACGTAGAAATGACCATTACTTTCACACTGTTTGCAATTATTCCTTTTATACGGTGGAACAGCTGTTGTATTTATATCGTATTTTATGCTTCTGGCGTTGACTTCTAAGGACCTAACTATTTGATCTGGTGGAGCAACGCCCTAGAGTGTCGCCAAGGTTGCCCGGAACGTAGAAATGACCATTACTTTTACAATGTTTGCAACTATTCATTTTATACGATCGAATAGCTGTTGTACTTATATTGTATTGTATCCTTCTGGCGTCGAATTCTAAGTCGCTAGCTATTCGATCTGATGGAGCAACGCCCTAGAGTGAAACCTAGGTTACCCGGAACGTAGAAATAACCATAACTTTCACTCTGGTTGCAATTATTCACTTTATACGATGGAAAAACTGTTGTACCTATATTGTATTTTATCCTTCTGGCGTTGAATTCTAAGCCGCTAGCTATTCGATTTGGTGGAGCAACGCCCTAGAGTGAAACCTAGGTTACCCGGAACGTAGAAATGACCAGTACTTTCATACTGTCTGCAGTTATTCCTGTTAAACGGTGGAAAAACTTTTGCATCTTTATAGTATTTTATGCTTCTGGCGTTGAATTCTAAGGCCCAAGCTATTCGGTCTGGTGGAGCAACGCCCTAGAGTGGAGCCTAGTTTGCCCGGAACGTAGAAATGACCATTACTTTCACACTGTTTGCAATTATTCCTTTTATACGGTGGAACAGCTGTTGTATTTATATCGTATTTTATGCTTCTGGCGTTGACTTCTGAGGACCTAACTATTCGATCTGGTGGAGCAACGCCCTAGAGTAAAGCCTAGGTTGCACGGAATGTAGAAATGACCATAACTTTCACACTGATTGCAATTATTCGTTTTATACGATGGAACAGCTGTTGTATTTATATCGTATTTTATGCTTCTGGCGTTGACGTCTAAGGACCTAACTATTCGATCTGGTGGAGCAACGCCCTAGAGTGAAGCCTAGGTTGCACGGAACGTAGAAATGACCATAACTTTCACACTGGTTGCTATTTTTCGTTTTATACGTTGGAAAAACAGATATATTTATATTGTATTTTATGCTTCTGGCGTTGACTTCTTAGGCCCTAACTATTCGATCTTGTGGAACAACGCCCTAAAGTGAAGCCTAGGTTGCCTGGAACGTAGAAATGACCATCACGTTCACACGGGTTGCAATTATTCCTGTTATAGGATGGAAAGACTGTTGTATTTTTACTGTATTTTATACTTCAGGCGTTGACTTCTGAGGCCGTAGCTATTCGATGTTGTGGAAGAACGTCATAGAGTCAAGCCTAGGTAGCCCGGAACGTAGAAATGTCCATATCTTTCACACTGTTTGCAATTATTCATTTTATACGATGGCAAAGCTGTTGTATTTATATTGTATTTTATGCTTCTGGCGTTGACTCCTTAGGCCCTAACTATTCGATCTGGTGGAGCAATGCCTCAGAGTTAAGTCTAGGGTACCCGAAACGCCGAAATGATCATTACTTTCACGCTTGTTGCAATTATTCCTGTTATACGATGAAAAGACTGTTGTATTTTTATTGTATTTTATGCTTCAGGTGTGGACTTCTAAGGCCGTAGCTATTCGATATGTTGGAGCGCCGCCCTAGAGTGAAGCCTAGGTTGCTCGGAACGTAGAAATGACCACTACTTTCACACTGTTTGCAATTATTCATTTAATACGCTGGAAATGCTGTTGTATTTATTTTGTATTTTATTCTTCTGGTGTTGACTTCTTAGGCCCTAACTATTCGATCTGGTGGAGCAACGCCCGGGAGTGAAACCTAGGTTGCCCGGAACGTAGAAATGACAACTACTATAACACTGGTTGCAAATTATTCCTGCTATGCGATGGAAAAACTGTTGTATTTTTATTGCATTTTATGCTTCTGGCGTTCACTTCTTAGGCCCTAACTATTCGATCTGGTGGAACAACGGCCTAGGGTGAAGCCTAGGTTGCCCGGAACGTAGAAATGACCATAACTTTTACACTGGTAGCAATTATTCGTTTTGTACAATGCAAAAACTGTTGTATTTATATTGTATTTTATGCTTCTGGCGTTGACTTCTAAGGCCGTAGCCATTCGATGTGGTGGAGCAACGCCCTAGAGTGAAGCCTAGGTTGCCCGGAACGTAGAAATGAAAATTACTTTCACACTGGTTGCAATTATACGTTATATACGACGGAAAAACTGTTGCATTTATTTTGTATTTGGTGCTTCAGGCGTTGACTTCTTAGGCCCTAACAATTGGATCTGGTGGACCAACGCCCTAGAGTGAAGCCTAGGTTGCCCGGAACGTAGAAATGACCATCACTTTCACACTGGTTGCAATTATTCCTGTTATACGATGGAAAAACTGTTGTATATTTATTGTATTTTATGCTTCGGGCGTTGACTTCTATGGCCCTACCTATTCGATCTGATGGAGTAAAACCATACAGTGAAGCCTAGGTTGCCCGGAACGTAGATATGACCATAACCTTCACACAGGTTGCAATTATTCGTTTTATACGATGGGAAGGCTGTTGTATTTATTTTGTAGTTTATGCATCTGTCGTTGACTTCTAAGGCCCTAAGTCTTCGATCTGGTGGAGCGACACCTGAGACTTAAGTCTAGGATGCCCGAATAGTCGAAATGATCATTACTTTCGCACTGGTTGCAATTATTCATGCTATACGATGGAAAAACTGTTGCATTTGTATTGTATTTTCTGCTTCTGGCATCGACTTCTAAGGTCCTAGCTATTCGATCTGGTGGGGCAACGTCCAATAGTGAAGCCAATATTGCCCGGAACAAAGAAATCACCATACCTTTCACACTGGTTGCAATTATTCGTTTTATACGATGGAAAAACTGTTGTATTTTTATTGTATTTTATGCTTCGGGCGTTAACTTCTAAGGCCCTAACTATTCGATATGGTGGAGCCACGTCCTAGGGTGAAGCCTAGGTAGCCCTGTACGTAGAAATGACCATAACGTTCATACTGGTAGCAATTAGTCGTTTTATACAATGGAAAAACTGTTGTATTTATATTGTATTCTATGCTTCTGTCGTTGACTTCTTAGGCCCTATATATTCGATCTGGTGGACCAACGCCCTAGAGTGAAGCCTAGGTTGACCGGAGGGAAGAAATGACCATTACCTTAACACTGTTTGCAATTATTCCTGTTATACGATGGAAAAACTGTTGGATTTTTATTGTACTTTATGCTTCTGGCGTTGACTTCTAAGGTCCTACCGATTCGATCTGGTCGAGCAACGCCCTAGAGTGAAGCCTAGGTTGCACGGCACGTAGAAATGACCATAAGTTTCACACTGGTTGCAATAATTCGTTTCATACAAAGGAAAAACTGTTCTATTTATTTTGTATTTTATGCTTCTGGCGTTGCCTTCTGAGGCCCTAACTATTCGATCTGGCGCAGCAACGCCCTAGAGTGAAGCCTAGGTCGCCCGGACCGTAGAAATGACCATAACTTTCATACTGGTTGCAATTATTCGTCTTATAGGATAAAAAAACTGTTGTATTTATTTTGTAGTTGGTGCTTCTGGCGTTGATTTCTTACGCCCTAACCGTTGGATCTGGTGGGCCAACGCCCTAGAGTGAAGCCTAGGATGCCCGGAACGTAGAAATGACCATCACCTTCACACTGGTTGCAATTATTCCTGTTATACGATGGAAAAACTGTTGTATTTTTATTGTATTTTATGCTTCAGGCGTTGACTTCTTAGGAGCTAACTATTCGATCTGGTGGAGCAACGCCCAACAGTGAAGCCTAGGTTGCCCGGAACGTAGATATGACGATAACCTTCACACAGGTTGCAATTATTCGTTTTATACGGTGTAAAGGCTGTTGTACTTATTTTGTATTTTATTCTTCTGGTGTTGACTTCTTAGGCCCTAACTATTCGATCTGGTGGAACAACGCCGTAGAGTGAAGCCTAGGTTGCCCGGAACGTAGAAATGACCATAACTTTCACACTGGTTGCTATCATTCGTTTTATATGATGGAAAAACTGTTGTATTTATATTGTATTTTATGCTTCGGGCGTTGACTTCTAAGGCTCTAACTATTTGATCTGGTGGAGCAACCCCCCAGAGTGAAGCCTAGGTTGCTCGGAGCGCAGAAATGGCCACTACTTTCACACTGTTTGCAATTATTCATTTAATACGATGGAAATGCTGTTGTATTTATATCGTATTTTATGCTTCGGGCGTTGACTTCTTGGGCCCTAAGATTTCGATCTGGTGGAGCAACGCCCGACAGTGAAGCCTAGGTTGCCCGGAACGTGGATATGACGATAACCTTCACACAGGTTGCAATTATTCGTTTTATACGGTGTAAAGGCTGTTGTATTTATTTTCCATTTTATTCTTCTGGTGTTGACTTCTTAGGCCCTAACTATTCGATCTGGTGGAACAACGCCCTGGAGTGAAGCCTAGGTTGCACGGAACGTAGAAATGACCATCCCTTTCAAACGGGTTGCAATTATTCCTGTTATACGATGGAAAAACTGTTGTATCTTTATTTTATTTTATGCTTCGGGCGTTGACTTCTAAGGCTCTAACTATTTGATCTGGTGGAGCAACCCCCCAGAGTGAAGCCTAGGTTGCTCGGAGCACAGAAATGGCCATCACTTTCACACTGTTTGCAATTATCCATTTTATACGATGGCAAAGCTGTTGCATTTATATTGCATTTTATGCTTCTGGCGTTGACTTCAAAGGCCGTAGCTATTGGATGTGCTGGAGCAACGCCCTAGAGGGACGCCTGGGTTGCCCGGAACGTAGAAATGACCATTACTTTCACAATGCTTGCAATTATTCATTTGATACGATGGAAAAACTGTTGTATCTATATTGTATTTTATGCTTCTGGCGTTGACATATACGGCCGTAGCTTTTCGATGTGGTGGAGTAACGCCCTAGAGTGAAGCCTAGGCTGCCCGGAGCGTAGAAAGGACCATAACTTTCACACTGGTTGCAATTATTCGTTTTATACAATGGAAAGCTGTTGTATTTATATTGCATTTTATGCATCTGGCGTTGACTTCTAAGGCCGTGGCCATTCGATGTGGTGGAGCAATGCCCTAAAGTGAGGCCTAGGTTGCCCGGAACGTAGAAATGACCATTACTTTCACACTGGTTGCAATTATTCGTTATATACGATGGAAAGACTGTTGCATTTGTATTGTATTTTCTGCTTCTGGCATCGACTTCTACGGTCCTAGCTATTCGATCTGGTGGGGCAACGTCCAATAGTGAAGCCTATATTGCCCGGAACAAAGAAATCACCATACCTTTCACACTGGTTGCAATTATTCGTTTTATACGATGGAAAAACTGTTGTATTTTTATTGTATTTTATGCTTCGGGCGATAACTTCTAAGGCCCTAACTATTCGATATGGTGGAGCCACGTCCTAGTGTGAAGCCTAGGTTGCCCAGTACGTAGAAATGACCATAACGTTCATACTGGTTGCAATTATTCGTTTTATACAATGGAAAAACTGTTGTATTTATATTGTATTCTATGCTTCTGGCGTTGACTTCTTAGGCCCTATATATTCGATCTGGTGGACCAACGCCCTAGAGTGAAGGCTAGGTTGACCGGAGGGAAGAAATGACCATTACCTTAACACTGTTTGCAATTATTCCTGTTATACAATGGAAAAACTGTTCTATTTATATTGTATTTTATGCTCCTGGTGTTGACTTCTTAGGCCCTAACTATTCCATCTGGTGGAACAACGCCCTAGGGTAAGGCCCAAGTTGCGCGGAACGTAGAAATGACCATAACTTTCACACTGGTAGCAATTATTCGTTTTATAAAATGGAAAAAGTGTTCTATTTATTTTGTATTTAATGATTCGGGCGTGGACTTCTAAGGCCCTAACTATTCGATCAGGTGGAGCAACGCCCTAGAGTGAAGCCTAGGTTGCTCGAAATGTAGAAATGACCATAACTTCCACACTGGTTGCAATTATTCGTTTTATACGATGGAAAAGTTGTTGTATTTATATCGTTTTTTATGCTTCTGGCGTTGACTTCTTAGGCCCTAACTATTCCATCTGGTGGAACAACGCCCTAGGGTAAAGCCCAGATTGCGCGAAACGTAGAAATGACCATAACTTTCACACTGGTAGCAATTTTTCGTTTTATACGATGGAAAAACTGTTGTATTTATATTGTATTTTATGCTTCTGGCGTTCACTTCTTAGGCCCTAACTATTCGATCTGGTGGAACAAGGGCCTAGGGTGAAGCCTAGGTTGCCCGGAACGTAGAAATGACCATAACTTTTACACTGGTAGCAATTATTCGTTTTATACGATGGAAAAACTGTTATATTTATATTGTATTTTAAGCTTCTGGCGTTGACTTCTGAGGCCGTAGCTATTCGATATTGCGGAAGAGCGCCATACAGTGAAGCCTAGGTTGCCCGGAACGTCGAAATGACCATAAGTTTCATACTGGTGTCAATTATTCCTTTTATACGATGGAAAAGCTGTTGTATTTATATCGTATTTTATGCTTCTGGCGTTCACTTCTTAGGCCCTAACTATTCGATCTGCTGGAACAACGCCCTAGAGTGAAGACTAGGTTGCTCGGAATGTAGAAATGACCATCACTTTCACACTGGTTGCAATTATTCGTTTTACACGATGGAAAAACTGTTGCATCTTTATCGTATTTTATGCTTCTGGCGTTGACTTCGTTAGGCCGTAACTATCCGACCTGGTGGAGCAATGCCCTGGAGTGAAACCTAGGTTGCCCGGAACGTAGAAAAGACCATTACTTTCACACTGTTTGCAATTATTCCTTTTATACGATGGAAAAGCTGTTGTATTTATATCCTATTTTATGGTTCTGGCGTTGACTTCTAAGGACCTAACTATTCGATCTGGTGGAGCAACGCCCTAGAGTGAAGCCTAGGTTGCTCGGAATGTAGAAATGACCATAACCTTCACACTGATTGCAATTATTCGTTTTATACGATGGAAAAGCTGATGCATCTTTATCGTATTTTATGCTTCTGGCTTTGACTTCTTAGGCCCTAACTATTCGATCTTGAGGAACAACGCCCTAGAGTGAAGCCTAGGTTGCCCGGAACGTAGAAATGACCATTACTTTCACACTGTTTGCAATTATTCCTTTTATACGATGGAACAGCTGTTGTATTTATATCGTATTTTATGCTTCTGGCGTTGACTTCTCAGGACCTAACTATTCGATCTGGAGGAGCAACGCTCTAGAGTGAAGCCTAGGTTGCCTGGAACGTAGAAATGACCATCACCTTCACACGGGTTGCAATTATTCCTGTTATAGGATGGAAAGACTGTTGTATTCTTATGGTATTTTATTCTTCTGGTGTTGACTTCTTAGGCCCTAACTATACGATCTGGTGGAACAACGCCGTAGAGTGAAGCCTAGGTTGCCCGAAACGTAGAAATGACCATTACTTTCACACTGTTTGCAATTATTCCTTTTATACGGTGGAACAGCTGTTGTATTTATATCGTATTTTATGCTTCTGGCGTTGACTTCTGAGGACCTAACTATTTGATCAGGTGGAGCAACGCCCTAGAGTGAAGCCTAGGTTGCTCGGAATGTAGAAATGACCATAACTTTCACACTGATTGCAATTATTCGTTTTATTCAATTGAACAGCTGTTGTATTTATATCGTATTTTATGCTTCTGGCGTTGACTTCTAAGGAAATAACTATTCGATCTGGTGGAGCAACGCCCTAGAGTGAAGCCTAGGTTGCACGGAACGTAGAAATGACCATAACTTTCACACTGGTTGCTTTTATTCGTTTTATACGATGGAAAGACTGTTATATTTATATTGCATTTTATGCTTCTGGCGTTGACTTCTTAGGCCCTAACTATTCGATCTTGTGGAACAACGCCCTAGGGTGAAGCCTAGGTTGCCTGGAACGTAGAAATGACCATCACTTTCACACGGGTTGCAATTATTCCTGTTATAGGATGGAAAGACTGTTGTATTTTTATTGTATTTTATACTTCAGGCGTTGACTTCTGAGGCCGTAGCTATTCGATGTTGTGGAAGAACGCCATAGAGTCAAGCCTAGGTATCCCGGAACGTAGAAATGTCCATATCTTTCACACTGTTTGCAATTATTCCTTTTATACGATGGAAAAGCTGTTGTATTTATATGGTATTTTATGCTTCTGGCGTTGACTTCTAAGGACCTAACTATTCGATCTGGTGGAGCAACGCCCTAGAGTGATGCCTAGGTTGCTCGGTACGTAGAAATGACCATTACATGCACACTGGTTGCAATTACTCCTGTTATACGATGGAAAAACTGTTGTATTTTTATTGTATTCTATGCTTCTGGCGTTTAATTCTAAGTCGCTAGATATTTGATCAGGTGGAGCAACGACCTAGTGTGAAGCCTAGGTTGCCCGGAACGTAGAAATGACAATTGCTTTCACACTGTTTGCTATTATTCATTTTGTACGGTGGAAAAGCTGTTGTATTTATATTGTATTTTATGCCTCTCGCGTTGACTTCTAAGGCCGTAGCTATTAGATGTGGTGGAGCAACACCCTAGAGTGTCGCCAAGGTTGCCCGGAACGTAGAAATGACCATTACTTTTACAATGTTTGCAACTATTCATTTTATACGATGGAATAGCTGTTGTACTTATATTGTATTGTATCCTTCTGGCGTCGAATTCTAAGTCGCTAGCTATTCGATCTGATGGAGCAACGCCCTAGAGTGAAACCTAGGTTACCCGGAACGTAGAAATAACCATAACTTTCACTCTGGTTGCAATTATTCACTTTATACGATGGAAAAACTGTTGTACCTATATTGTATTTTATCCTTCTGGCGTTGAATTCTAAGCCGCTAGCTATTCGATTTGGTGGAGCAACGCCCTAGAGTGAAACCTAGGTTACCCGGAACGTAGAAATGACCAGTACTTTCATACTGTCTGCAGTTATTCCTGTTAAACGGTGGAAAAACTTTTGCATCTTTATAGTATTTTATGCTTCTGGCGTTGAATTCTAAGGCCCAAGCTATTCGGTCTGGTGGAGCAACGCCCTAGAGTGGGGCCTAGTTTGCCCGGAACGTAGAAATGACCATTACTTTCACACTGTTTGCAATTATTCCTTTTATACGGTGGAACAGCTGTTGTATTTATATCGTATTTTATGCTTCTGGCGTTGACTTCTAAGGACCTAACTATTCGATCTGGTGGAGCAACGCCCTAGAGTAAAGCCTAGGTTGCACGGAATGTAGAAATGACCATAACTTTCACACTGATTGCAATTATTCGTTTTATACGATGGAACAGCTGTTGTATTTATATCGTATTTTATGCTTCTGGCGTTGACGTCTAAGGACCTAACTATTCGATCTGGTGGAGCAACGCCCTAGAGTGAAGCCTAGGTTGCACGGAACGTAGAAATGACCATAACTTTCACACTGGTTGCTATTATTCGTTTTATACGTTGGAAAAACAGATATATTTATATTGTATTTTATGCTTCTGGCGTTGACTTCTTAGGCCCTAACTATTCGATCTTGTGGAACAACGCCCTAAAGTGAAGCCTAGGTTGCCTGGAACGTAGAAATGACCATCACGTTCACACGGGTTGCAATTATTCCTGTTATAGGATGGAAAGACTGTTGTATTTTTATTGTATTTTATACTTCACGCGTTGACTTCTGAGGCCGTAGCTATTCGATGTTGTGGAAGAACGTCATAGAGTCAAGCCTAGGTAGCCCGGAACGTAGAAATGTCCATATCTTTCACACTGTTTGCAATTATTCATTTTATACGATGGCAAAGCTGTTGTATTTATATTGTATTTTATGCTTCTGGCGTTGACTCCTTAGGCCCTAACTATTCGATCTGGTGGAGCAATGCCTCAGAGTTAAGTCTAGGGTACCCGAAACGCCGAAATGATCATTACTTTCACGCTTGTTGCAATTATTCCTGTTATACGATGAAAAGACTGTTGTATTTTTATTGTATTTTATGCTTCAGGTGTGGACTTCTAAGGCCGTAGCTATTCGATATGTTGGAGCGCCGCCCTAGAGTGAAGCCTAGGTTGCTCGGAACGTAGAAATGACCACTACTTTCACACTGTTTGCAATTATTCGTTTAATACGATGGAAATGCTGTTGTATTTATTTTGTATTTTATTCTTCTGGTGTTGACTTCTTAGGCCCTAACTATTCGATCTGGTGGAGCAACGCCCGGGAGTGAAACCTAGGTTGCCCGGAACGTAGAAATGACAACTACTATAACACTGGTTGCAAATTATTCCTGCTATGCGATGGAAAAACTGTTGTATTTTTATTGCATTTTATGCTTCTGGCGTTCACTTCTTAGGCCCTAACTATTCGATCTGGTGGAACAACGGCCTAGGGTGAAGCCTAGGTTGCCCGGAACGTAGAAATGACCATAACTTTTACACTGGTAGCAATTATTCGTTTTGTACAATGCAAAAACTGTTGTATTTATATTGTATTTTATGCTTCTGGCGTTGACTTCTAAGGCCGTAGCCATTCGATGTGGTGGAGCAACGCCCTAGAGTGAAGCCTAGGTTGCCCGGAACGTAGAAATGAAAATTACTTTCACACTGGTTGCAATTATACGTTATATACGACGGAAAAACTGTTGCATTTATTTTGTATTTGGTGCTTCTGGCGTTGACTTCTTAGGCCCTAACAATTGGATCTGGTGGACCAACGCCCTAGAGTGAAGCCTAGGTTGCCCGGAACGTAGAAATGACCATCACTTTCACACTGGTTGCAATTATTCCTGTTATACGATGGAAAAACTGTTGTATATTTATTGTATTTTATGCTTCGGGCGTTGACTTCTATGGCCCTACCTAATCGATCTGATGGAGTAAAACCATACAGTGAAGCCTAGGTTGCCCGGAACGTAGATATGACCATAACCTTCACACAGGATGCAATTATTCGTTTTATACGATGGGAAGGCTGTTGTATTTATTTTGTAGTTTATGCATCTGTCCTTGACTTCTAAGGCCCTAAGTCTTCGATCTGGTGGAGCGACACCTGAGACTTAAGTCTAGGATGCCCGAATAGTCGAAATGATCATTACTTTCGCACTGGTTGCAATTATTCATGCTATCCGATGGAAAAACTGTTGCATTTGTATTGTATTTTCTGCTTCTGGCATCGACTTCTAAGGTCCTAGCTATTCGATCTGGTGGGGCAACGTCCAATAGTGAAGCCAATATTGCCCGGAACAAAGAAATCACCATACCTTTCACACTGGTTGCAATTATTCGTTTTATACGATGGAAAAACTGTTGTATTTTTATTGTATTTTATGCTTCGGGCGTTAACTTCTAAGGCCCTAACTATTCGATATGGTGGAGCCACGTCCTAGGGTGAAGCCTAGGTAGCCCTGTACGTAGAAATGACCATAACGTTCATACTGGTAGCAATTAGTCGTTTTATACAATGGAAAAACTGTTGTATTTATATTGTATTCTATGCTTCTATCGTTGACTTCTTAGGCCCTATATATTCGATCTGGTGGACCAACGCCCTAGAGTGAAGCCTAGGTTGACCGGAGGGAAGAAATGACCATTACCTTAACACTGTTTGCAATTATTCCTGTTATACGATGGAAAAACTGTTGGATTTTTATTGTACTTTATGCTTCTGGCGTTGACTTCTAAGGTCCTACCGATTCGATCTGGTCGAGCAACGCCCTAGAGTGAAGCCTAGGTTGCACGGCACGTAGAAATGACCATAAGTTTCACACTGGTTGCAATAATTCGTTTCATACAAAGGAAAAACTGTTCTATTTATTTTGTATTTTATGCTTCTGGCGTTGCCTTCTGAGGCCCTAACTATTCGATCTGGCGCAGCAACGCCCTAGAGTGAAGCCTAGGTCGCCCGGACCGTAGAAATGACCATAACTTTCATACTGGTTGCAATTATTCGTCTTATACGATAAAAAAACTGTTGTATTTATTTTGTAGTTGGTGCTTCTGGCGTTGATTTCTTACGCCCTAACCGTTGGATCTGGTGGGCCAACGCCCTAGAGTGAAGCCTAGGATGCCCGGAACGTAGAAATGACCATCACCTTCACACTGGTTGCAATTATTCCTGTTATACGATGGAAAAACTGTTGTATTTTTATTGTATTTTATGCTTCAGGCGTTGACTTCTTAGTAGCTAACTATTCGATCTGGTGGAGCAACGCCCAACAGTGAAGCCTAGGTTGCCCGGAACGTAGATATGACGATAACCTTCACACAGGTTGCAATTATTCGTTTTATACGGTGTAAAGGCTGTTGTACTTATTTTGTATTTTATTCTTCTGGTGTTGACTTCTTAGGCCCTAACTATTCGATCTGGTGGAACAACGCCGTAGAGTGAAGCCTAGGTTGCCCGGAACGTAGAAATGACCATAACTTGCACACTGGTTGCTATCATTCGTTTTATATGATGGAAAAACTGTTGCATCTTTATTGTATTTTATGCTTCTGGCGTTGACTTCTTAGGCCGTAACTATTCGATGTTGTGGAAGAACGCCATAGAGTCAAGCCTAGGTAGCCCGGAACGTAGAAATGTCCATATCTTTCACACTGTTTGCAATTATTCATTTTATACGATGGCAAAGATGTTGTATTTATATCGTATTTTATGTTTCTGGCGTTGACTTCTCAGGACCTAACTATTCGATCTGGAGGAGCAACGCTCTAGAGTGAAGCCTAGGTTGCCTGGAACGTAGACATGACCATCACTTTCACACGGGTTGCAATTATTCCTGTTATAGGATGGAAAGACTGTTGTATTCTTATTGTATTGTATTCTTCTGGTGTTGACTTCTTATGCCCTAACTATTCGATCTGGTGGAACAACGCCGTAGAGTGAAGCCTAGGTTGCCCGGAACGTAGAAATGACCATTACTTTCACACTGTTTGCAATTATTCCTTTTATACGGTGGAACAGCTGTTGTATTTATATCGTATTTTATGCTTCTGGCGTTGACTTCTAAGGACCTAACTATTTGATCTGGAGGAGCAACGCCCTAGAGTGAAGCCTAGGTTGCTCGGAATGTAGAAATGAACATAACTTTCACACTGATTGCAATTATTCGTTTTATACGATGGAACAGCTGTTGTATTTATATCGTATTTTATGCTTCTGGCGTTGACTTCTAAGGAAATAAATATTCGATCTGGTGGAGCACCGCCCTAGAGTGAAGCCTAGGTTGCACGGAACGTAGAAATAACCATAACTTTCACACTGTTTGCAATTATTCATTTTACACGATGGCAAAGATGTTGTATTTATATCGTATTTTATGTTTCTGGCGTTGACTTCTCAGGACCTAACTATTCGATCTGGAGGAGCAACGCTCTAGAGTGAAGCCTAGGTTGCCTGGAACGTAGACATGACCATCACTTTCACACGGGTTGCAATTATTCCTGTTATAGGATGGAAAGACTGTTGTATTCTTATTGTATTTTATTCTTCTGGTGTTGACTTCTTAGGCCCTAACTATTCGATCTGGTGGAACAACGCCGTAGAGTGAAGCCTAGGTTGCCCGGAACGTAGAAATGACCATTACTTTCACACTGTTTGCAATTATTCCTTTTATACGGTGGAACAGCTGTTGTATTTATATCGTATTTTATGCTTCTGGCGTTGACTTCTAAGGACCTAACTATTTGATCCGGAGGAGCAACGCCCTAGAGTGAAGCCTAGGTTGCTCGGAATGTAGAAATGACCATAACTTTCACACTGATTGCAATTATTCGTTTTATACGATGGAACAGGTGTTGTATTTATATCGTATTTTATGCTTCTGGCGTTGACTTCTAAGGAAATAACTATTCGATCTGGTGGAGCACCGCCCTAGAGTGAAGCCTAGGTTGCACGGAACGTAGAAATGACCATAACTTTCACACTGGTTGCTATTATTCGTTTTATACGATGGAAAATCTGTTATATTTATATTGTATTTTATGCTTCTGGCGTTGACTTCTTAGGCCCTAACTATTCGATCTTGTGGAACAACGCCCTAGAGTGAAGCCTAGGTTGCCTGGAACGTAGAAATGACCATCACTTTCACACGGGTTGCAATTATTCCTGTTATAGGATGGAAGGACTGTTGTATTTTTATTGTATTTTATACTTCAGGCGTTGACTTCTGGTGCCGTAGCTATTCGATGTTGTGGAAGAACGATATAGAGTCAAGCCTAGGTAGCCCGGAACGTAGAAATGTCCATATCTTTCACACTGTTTGCAATTATTCATTTTATACGATGGCAAAGCTGTTGTATTTATATTGTATTTTATGCTTCTGGCGTTGACTTCTTAGGCCCTAACTATTCGATCTGGTGGAGCAATGCCCGGGAGTGAAACCTAGGTTGCCCGGAACGTAGAAATGACAACTACTATAACACTGGTTGCAAATTATTCCTGCTATGCGATGGAAAAACTGTTGTATTTTTATTGCATTTTATGCTTCTGGCGTTCACTTCTTAGGCCCTAACTATTCGATCTGGTGGAACAACGGCCTAGGGTGAAGCCTAGGTTGCCCGGAACGTAGAAATGACCATAACTTTTACACTGGTAGCAATTATTCGTTTTGTACAATGCAAAAACTGTTGTATTTATATTGTATTTTATGCTTCTGGCGTTGACTTCTAAGGCCGTAGCCATTCGATGTGGTGGAGCAACGCCCTAGAGTGAAGCCTAGGTTGCCCGGAACGTAGAAATGACCATCACTTTCACACTGGTTGCAATTATTCCTGTTATACGATGGAAAAACTGTTGTATATTTATTGTATTTTATGCTTCGGGCGTTGACTTCTATGGCCCTACCGATTCGATCTGATGGAGTAAAACCATACAGTGAAGCCTAGGTTGCCCGGAACGTAGATATGACCATAACCTTCACACAGGTTGCAATTATTCGTTTTATACGATGGGAAGGCTGTTGTATTTATTTTGTAGTTTATGCATCTGTCGTTGACTTCTACGGCCCTAAGTCTTCGATCTGGTGGACCGACACCTGAGACTTAAGTCTAGGATGCCCGAATAGTCGAAATGATCATTACTTTCGCACTGGTTGCAATTATTCATGCTATACGATGGAAAAACTGTTGCATTTGTATTGTATTTTCTGCTTCTGGCATCGACTTCTAAGGTCCTAGCTATTCGATCTGGTGGGGCAACGTCCAATAGTGAAGCCAATATTGCCCGGAACAAAGAAATCACCATACCTTTCACACTGGTTGCAATTATTCGTTTTATACGATGGAAAAACTGTTGTATTTTTATTGTATTTTATGCTTCGGGCGTTAACTTCTAAGGCCCTAACTATTCGATCTGGTGGAACAACGCCGTAGAGTGAAGCCTAGGTTGCCCGGAACGTAGAAATGACCATAACTTTCACACTGGTTGCTATCATTCGTTTTATACGATGGAAAAACTGTTGTATTTATATTGTATTTTATGCTTCTGGCGTTCACTTCTTAGGCCCTAACTATTCGATCTGGTGGAACAACGGCCCAGGGTGAAGCCTAGGTTGCCCGGAACGTAGAAATGACCATAACTTTTACACTGGTAGCAATTATTCGTTTTATACGATGGAAAAACTGTTATATTTATATTGTATTTTAAGCTTCTGGCGTTGACTTCTGAGGCCGTAGCTATTCGATGTGGCGGAAGAGCGCCATACAGTGAAGCCTAGGCTGCCCGGAACGTCGAAATGACCATAAGTTTCATACTGGTGTCAATTATTCCTTTTATACGATGGAAAAGCTGTTGTATTTATATCGTATTTTATGCTTCTGGCGTTCACTTCTTAGGCCCTAACTATTCGACCTGGTGGAACAACGCCCTAGAGTGAAGACTAGGTTGCTGGGAATGTAGAAATGACCATCACTTTCACACTGGTTGCAATTATTCGTTTTATACGATGGAAAAACTGTTGCATCTTTATCGTATTTTATGCTTCTGGCGTTGACTTCGTTAGGCCGTAACTATCCGACCTGGTGGAGCAACGCCCTGGAGTGTAACCTAGGTTGCCCGGAACGTAAAAATGACCACTACTATCACACTGGATGCAAATTATTCCTTTTATACGATGGAAAAGCTGTTGTATTTATATCGTATTTTATGCTTCTGGCGTTCACTTCTTAGGCCCTAACTATTCGATCTGGTGGAACAACGCCCTAGAGTGAAGACTAGGTTGCTCGGAATGTAGAAATGACCATAACCTTCACACTGATGGCAATTATTCGTTTTATACGATGGAAACACTGTTGCATCTTTATTGTATTTTATGCTTCTGGCGTTGACTTCTTAGGCCGTAACTATTCGATCTGGTGGAACAACGCCCTAGAGTGAAGCCTAGGTTGCCTGGAACGTAGAAATGACCATCACTTTCACACGGGTTGCAATTATTCCTGTTATAGGATGGAAAGACTGTTGTATTTTTATTGTATTTTATACTTCAGGCGTTGACTTCTGATGCCGTAGCTATTCGATGTTGTGGAAGAACGCCATAGAGTCAAGCCTAGGTAGCCCGGAACGTAGAAATGTCCATATCTTTCACACTGTTTGCAATTATTCATTTTATACGATGGCAAAGATGTTGTATTTATATCGTATTTTATGTTTCTGGCGTTGACTTCTCTGGACCTAACTATTCGATCTGGAGGAGCAACGCTCTAGAGTGAAGCCTAGGTTGCCCGGAACGTAGACATGACCATCACTTTCACACGGGTTGCAATTATTCCTGTTATAGGATGGAAAGACTGTTCTATTCTTATTGTATTTTATTCTTCTGGTGTTGTCTTCTTATGCCCTAACTATTCGATCTGGTGGAACAACGCCGTAGAGTGAAGCCTAGGTTGCCCGGAACGTAGAAATGACCATTACTTTCACACTGTTTGCAATTATTCCTTTTATACGATGGAAAAGCTGTTGTATTTATACCGTATTTTATGCTTCTGGCGTTCACTTCTTAGGCCCTAACTATTCGATCTGGTGGAACAACGCCCTAGAGTGAAGACTAGGTTGCTCGGAACGTAGAAATGACCACTACTTTCACACTGTTTGCAATTATTCATTTAATACGATGGAAATGCTGTTGTATTTATATCGTATTTTATGCTTCTGGCTTTGACTTCTAAGGCCCTACCTATTCGATCTAGTGGAGCAACGCCCTAGAGTGTAGCCTAGGTTTCCCGGAACGTAGATATGACCATAACTTTGACACTGGTCGCAGTTATTCCTGTTATACGATGGAAAAACTGTTGGATTTTTATTGTACTTTATGCTTCTGGCGTTGACTTCTAAGGCCCTAACTATTCGATCTGGTGGCGCAACGCCCTAGAGTGAAGCCTCGGTTGCCCGGACCGTAGAAATGACCATCACTTTCACACTGGTTGCAATTATTCGTTTTATACGATGGAAAAACTTTTGTACATATATCGTATTTTATGCTTCTGGCGTTGACTTCTTAGGCCCAAACTACTCGATCTGGTGGAACAACGCCCTGGAGTGAAGCCTAGGTTGCACGGAACGTAGAAATGACCATTACTTTCACAATGCTTGCAATTATTCATTTTATACGATGGAAAAACTGTTGTATCTATATTGTATTTTATGCTTCTGGCGTTGACATCTACGGCCGTAGCTTTTCGATGTGGTGGAGTAACGCCCTAGAGTGAAGCCTAGGCTGCCCGGAGCGTAGAAAGGACCATAACTTTCACACTGGTTGCAATTATTCGTTTTATACAATGGAAAAACTGTTGTATTTATATTGCATTTTATGCATCTGGCGTTGACTTCTAAGGCCGTGGCCATTCGATGTGGTGGAGCAATGCCCTAAAGTGAGGCCTAGGTTGCCCGGAACGTAGAAATGACCATTACTTTCACACTGGTTGCAATTATTCGTTATATACGATGGAAAAACTGTTGCATTTGTATTGTATTTTCTGCTTCTGGCATCGACTTCTATGGTCCTAGCTATTCGATCTGGTGGGGCAACGTCCAATAGTGGAGCCTATATTGCCCGGAACAAAGAAATCACCATACCTTTCACACTGGTTGCAATTATTCGTTTTATACGATGGAAAAACTGTTGCATCTTTATCGTATTTTATGCTTCTGGCGTTGACTTCTAAGGACCTAACTATTTGATCTGGAGGAGCAACGCCCTAGAGTGAAGCCTAGGTTGCACGGAACGTAGAAATGACCATAACTTTCACACTGGTTGCTATTATTCGTTTTATACGATGGAAAATCTGTTATATTTATATTGTATTTTATGCTTCTGGCGTTGACTTCTTAGGCCCTAACTATTCGATCTTGTGGAACAACGCCCTAGAGTGAAGCCTAGGTAGCCCGGAACGTAGAAATGTCCATATCTTTCACACTGTTTGCAATTATTCATTTTATACGATTGCAAAGATGTTGTATTTATATTGTATTTTATGCTTCTGGCGTTGACTTCTTAGGCCCTAACTATTCGATCTGGTGGAACAACGCCGTAGAGTGAAGCCTAGGTTGCCCGGAACGTAGAAATGACCATAACTTTCACACTGGTTGCTATCGTTCGTTTTATATGATGGAAAAACTGTTGTATTTATATTGTATTTTATGCTTCTGGCGTTCACTTCTTAGGCCCTAACTATTCAATCTGGTGGAACAACGGCCTAGGGTGAAGCCTAGGTTGCCCGGAACGTAGAAATGACCATAACTTTTACACTGGTAGCAATTATTCGTTTTATACGATGGAAAAACTGTTATATTTATATTGTATTTTAAGCTTCTGGCGTTGACTTCAGAGGCCGTAGCTATTCGATGTGGCGGAAGAGCGCCATACAGTGAAGCCTAGGTTGCCCGGAACGTCGAAATGACCATAAGTTTCACACTGGTGTCAATTATTCCTTTTATACGATGGAAAAGCTGTTGTATTTATACCGTATTTTATGCTTCTGGCGTTCACTTCTTAGGCCCTAACTATTCGATCTGGTGGAACAACGCCCTAGAGTGAAGACTAGGTTGCTCGGAACGTAGAAATGACCACTACTTTCACACTGTTTGCAATTATTCATTTAATACGATGGAAATGCTGTTGTATTTATATCGTATTTTATGCTTCTGGCTTTGACTTCTAAGGCCCTACCTATTCGATCTAGTGGAGCAACGCCCTAGAGTGAAGTCTAGGTTGCCCGGAACGTAGAAATGACCATCACTTTCACACTGGTTGCAATTATTCGTATATACGATGGAAAAACTTTTGTACATATATCGTATTTTATGCTTCTGGCGTGACTTCTTAGGCCCAAACTATTCGATCTGGTGGAACAACGCCCTAGAGTGAAGCCTAGGTTGCACGGATCGTAGAAATGATCATAAATATCACTCTGGTTGCAATTATCCACGCTATAAGATGGAAAAACGGATGCATTTTTGTTGTATTTTATGCTTCTGGCGTTGACTGCTAAGGCCGTCGTTATTCGATGTGGTGGAGCAACGTACAAGAGTGAAGCCTATGTTGCCCGGAACGACGAAATAACCATTTCTTTCACACTGCTTGCAATTATTCGCATTATACGATGGTAGAACTGTTGTATTTATTTTGTATTTGATGCTTCTGGCGTTGGCTTCTCAGGACCTAACCATTGGATCTGGTGGACCAACGCCCTAGCGTGAAGCCTAGGTTGCCGGGCACGTAGAAATGACCATCACATTCACACTGGTTGCAATTATTCCTTTTATACGATGGAGAAACTGTTGTATTTTTATTGTATTTTATGCTTCTGGCGTTGTCTTCATAGGCCCTAACTATTCGATCTCGTGGAGCAACGCCCTAGAGTGTAGCCTAGGTTGCCCGGAACGTAGATATGACCATAACTTTGACACTGGTCGCAGTTATTCCTGTTATACGATGGAAAAACTGTTGGATTTTTATTGTACTTTATGCTTCTGGCGTTGACTTCTAAGGCCCTAACTATTCGATCTGGTGGCGCAACGCCCTAGAGTGAAGCCTCGGTTGCCCGGACCGTAGAAATGACCATCACTTTCACACTGGTTGCAATTATTCGTTTTATACGATGGAAAAACTTTTGTACATATATCGTATTTTATGCTTCTGGCGTTGACTTCTTAGGCCCAAACTACTCGATCTGGTGGAACAACGCCCTGGAGTGAAGCCTAGGTTGCACGGAACGTAGAAATGACCATTACTTTCACAATGCTTGCAATTATTCATTTTATACGATGGAAAAACTGTTGTATCTATATTGTATTTTATGCTTCTGGCGTTGACATCTACGGCCGTAGCTTTTCGATGTGGTGGAGTAACGCCCTAGAGTGAAGCCTAGGCTGCCCGGAGCGTAGAAATGACCATTCCTTCCACACTGGTTGCAATTATACGTTATATACGATGGAAAAACAGTTGCATTTATTTTGTATTTGGTGCTTCTGGCGTTGACTTCTTAGGCCCTATATATTCGATCTGGTGGACCAACGCCCTAGAGTGAAGCCTAGGTTGACCGGAGGGAAGAAATGACCATTACCTTAACACTGTTTGCAATTATTCCTGTTATACGATGGAAAAACTGTTGGATTTTTATTGTACTTTATGCTTCTGGCGTTGACTTCTAAGGTCCTACCGATTCGATCTGGTCGAGCAACGCCCTAGAGTGAAGCCTAGGTTGCACGGAACGTAGAAATGACCATAAGTTTCACACTGGTTGCAATAATTCGTTTCATACAAAGGAAAAACTGTTCTATTTATTTTGTATTTTATGCTTCTGGCGTTGCCTTCTGAGGCTCTAACTATTCGATCTTGCGCAGCAACGCCCTAGAGTGAAGTCTAGGTGGCCCGGACCGTAGAAATGACCATAACTTTCATACTGGTTGCAATTATTCGTCTTATACGATAAAAAAACTGTTGTATTTATTTTGTAGTTGGTGCTTCTGGCGTTGATTTCTTACACCCTAACCGTTGGATCTGGTGGGCCAACGCCCTAGAGTGAAGCCTAGGATGCCCGGAACGTAGAAATGACCATCACCTTCACACTGGTTGCAATTATTCCTGTTATACGATGGAAAAACTGTTGTATTTTTATTGTATTTTATGGTTCTGGCGATGACTTCTAAGGCCGTAGCAACTCGATGTGGTGGAGCAACGCCCTAGAGTGAAGCCTAGGTTGCCCGGAACGTAGAAATGACCATAACTTTCATACTGGTTGCAATTATTCGTTTTATACAATGGAAAAACTGTTCTATTTATTTAATATTTTATGCTGCTGGCGTTGACTTCTTACGCCCTAACTATTGGATCTGGTGGACTAACGCCGTAGAGTGAAGCCTAGGTTGGCAGGAACGTAGAAATATACATCGCTTTCACACTGGTTGCAATTATTCCTGTTATACGATGGAAAAACTGTTGTATTTATATTGTACTTTATGCTTCTGGCGTTGTCTTTTAAGGCCCTAACTATTCGATCTAGTGGAGGAACGCCCTAGGGTGAAGCCCAGATTGCCCGGCCTTAGAAGTCAACGCGCGAGACATAAAACACAAGATAAATACAACAGTTTTTCCATCGTATAACAGGAATAATTGCAACCAGTTTGAAAGTTATGTTCATTTCTACTTTCCGGGCAATCTAGGCTTCACCCTAGGGCGTTGTTCCACCCGATCGAATAGTTAGGGCCTAAGAAGTGAACGCCAGAAGCATAAAATACAATATAAGTATAACAGTTTTTCCATCGAATAAAACGAATAATAGCCACCAGTGTGAAGGTTATGGTCATTTCTATGTTCCGGGCAACCTAAGCTTCACTCTAGGGCGTTGCTCCACCAGATCGAACAGCTAGTGCCTTAGAAGTCAACGCCAGAAGCATAAAATACAATATAAATACAACAGTTTTTCCATCGTATAACACGAATAATTGCAACCAGTATGAAAGTCATGGTCATTTCTACGTTCCAGGAAACCAAGGCTTCACTCTAGGGCGTTGCTCCAACAGATCGGATAGTTAGGGCCTCAGAAGTCAACGCCAGAAGCATAAAATACAATATAAATACAACAGTTTTTCCATCCTATAAATCGAATAATTGCAACCACCATGAAAGTTATGGACATTTCTACTATCCGGGCAACCAAGGATTCACCCTAGGGCGTTGCTCCACCAGATCGAATAGTTAGGGCCTTAGAAGTCAACGCCAGAAGCATGAGGTACAATATGAATACAACAGCTTTTCCATCGTATAACAGGAACAATACCAACCAGTGTGAAAGCTATGGTCATTTCTACGTTCCGGGCAACCTAGGCGTCACTCTAAGGCGTTGCTCCACCAGATCGAATAGTTAGGGCCTAAGAAGTCAACGCCAGTAGCATAAAATACAATATAAATGCAACAGTTTTTCCATCGTATAACAGGAATAATTGCTACCAGTTTCAAAGTTATGGTCATTTCTACTTTCCGGCAACCTAGGCTTCACTCTAGGGCGTTGTTCCACCCGATCGAATAGTTAGGGCCTAAGAAGTGAACGCCAGAAGCATAAAATACAATATAAATACAACAGTTTTTCCATTGTATAAATCGAATAATTGCTACCAGTGTGATAGTTATGGTCATTTCTACTTTCCGGGCAACCTAGGCTACACCCTAGGGCGTTGTTCCACCCGACCGAATAGTTAGGGCCTAAGAAGTGAACGCCAGAAGCATAAAATACAATATAAATACAACAGTTTTTCCATCGTATAAAACGAATAATTGCAACCAGTGTGAAAGTTATGGTCATTTCTACGTTCCGGGCACCCTAGGCTTCACTCTAGGGCGGTGCTCCACCATATCGAATACTTAGTGCCTCAGAAGTCAACGCCAGAAGCATAAAATACAATATAAATACAACAGTTTTTCCATCGTATAACAGGAATAATTGCAACCAGTTTGAAAGTTATTGTCATTTCTACTTTCCGGGCAACCTAGGCTTCACCCTAGGGCGTTGTTCCACCCGATCGAATAGTTAGGGCCTAAGAAGTCAGCGCCAGAATCATAAAATACAATATAAATACAACAGTTTTTCCATCGAATAAAACGAATAATTGCAACCAGTGTGAAAGTTATGGTCATTTCTACGTTCCGGGCAATGTAGGCTTCACTCTAGGGCGTTGCTCCAACAGATCGAATAGTTGGTGCCTTAGAAGTCAACGTCAGAAGCATAAAATACAATATAAATACAACAGCTTTTCCATCGTATAAAACGAATAATTGCAACCAGTATGAAAGTTATGGACATTTCTACTTTCCGTGCAAGCTAGGCTTCACCCTAGGGCGTTGCTCCAACAGATTGAATAGTTAGGGCCTTAGAAGTCAACGCACGAAGCATAAAATGCAATAAAAATACAACAGTTTTTCCATCGTATAACAGGAATAATTGTAACCAGTTTGAAAGTGATGGTCATTTCTACCTTCCGGGCAACCTAGGCTTCACTCTAGGGCGTTGCTCCACCAGATCGAATAGTTAGGGCCTAAGAAGTCAACACCAGGAGCATAAAATACAATATAAATACAACAGGTTCTCCATCCTATAATATGAATAATTGCAACCAGTGTGAAAGTGATGGTCATTTCTACGTTTCGGGAAACCTAGACTTCAGTCTAGGGCGTTGTCCCACCAGATCCAATAGTTAGGTCCTAAGAAGTCAGCGCCGGAAGCATAAAATACAATATAAGTATAACAGTTTTTCCATCGAATAAAACGAATAATAGCCACCAGTGTGAAGGTTATGGTCATTTCTATGTTCCGGGCAACCTAAGCTTCACTCTAGGGCGTTGCTCCACCAGATCGAACAGTTAGTGCCTTAGAAGTCAACGCCAGAAGCATAAAATACAATATAAATACAACAGTTTTTCCATCGTATAAAACGAATAATTGCAACCAGTATGAAAGTCATGGTCATTTCTACGTTCCAGGAAACCAAGGGTTCACTCTAGGGCGTTGCTCCAACAGATCGGATAGTTAGGGCCTCAGAAGTCAACGCCAGAAGCATAAAATTCAATATAAATACAACAGTTTTTCCATTGTATAACAGGAATAATTGCAACCAGTTTGAAAGTTATTGTCATTTCTACTTTCCGGGCAACCTAGGCTTCACCCTAGGGCGTTGTTCCACCCGATCGAATAGTTAGGGCCTAAGAAGTCAGCGCCAGAATCATAAAATACAATTTAAATGCAACAGTTTTTCCATCGTATAAAACGAATAATTGCAACCAGTCTGAAAGTTATGGTCATTTCTACGTTCCGGGCAATGTAGGCTTCACTCTAGGGCGTTGCTCCAACAGATCGAATAGTTGGTGCCTTAGAAGTCAACGTCAGAAGCATAAAATACAATATAAATACAACAGGTTTTCCATCGTATAAAACGAATAATTGCAACCAGTATGAAAGTTATGGACATTTCTACTTTCCGTGCAACCTAGGCTTCACCCTAGGACGTTGCTCCAACAGATTGAATAACTAGGGCCTTAGAAGTCAACGCACGAAGCATAAAATGCAATAAAAATACAAGAGTTTTTCCATCGTATAACAGGAATAATTGTAACCAGTTTGAAAGTGATGGTCATTTCTACGTTCCGGGCAACCTAGGCTTCACTCTAGGGCGTTGCTCCACCAGATCGAATAGTTAGGGCCTAAGATGTCAACACCAGGAGCATAAAATACAATATAAATACAACAGGTTCTCCATCCTATAAAATGAATAATTGCAACCAGTGTGAAAGTGATGGTCATTTCTACGTTTCGGGCAACCTAGACTTCACTCTATGGCGTTGTTCCACCAGATCGAATAGCTAGGGCCTAAGAAGTCAGCGCCGGAAGCATAAAATACAATATAAGTATAACAGTTTTTCCATCGAATAAAACGAATAATAGCCACCAGTGTGAAGGTTATGGTCATTTCTATGTTCCGGGCAACCTAAGCTTCACTCTAGGGCGTTGCTCCACCAGATCGAACAGTTAGTGCCTTAGAAGTCAACGCCAGAAGCATAAAATACAATATAAATACAACAGTTTTTCCATCGTATAAAACGAATAATTGCAACCAGTATGAAAGTCATTGTCATTTCTACGTTCCAGGAAACCAAGGCTTCACTCTAGGGCGTTGCTCCAACAGATCGGATAGTTAGGGCCTCAGAAGTCAACGCCAGAAGCATAAAATACAATATAAATACAACAGTTTTTCCATCGTATAACAGGAATAATTGCAACCAGTTTGAAAGTTATTGTCATTTCTACTTTCCGGGCAACCTGGGCTTCACCCTAGTGCGTAGCTCCACCAGATCGAATAGTTAGTGCCTTAGAAGTCTACGTCAGAAGCATAAGGTACAATATAAATACAACAGCTTTTACATCGTATAACAGGAACAATAGCAACCAGTGTGAAAGATATGGTCATTTCTACGTTCCGGGCAACCTAGGCGTCACTCTAAGGCGTTGCTCCACCAGATCGAATAGTTAGGGCCCAAGAAGTCAACGCCAGAAGCATAAAATACGATATAAATGCAACAGCTTTTCCATCGTATAAAATGAATAATTGCAAAGGGTGTGTAAGTAATGATCATTTCTACGTTCCGGGCAACCTAGGTTTCACTCTAGGGCGTTGCTCCACCAGATAGAATAGTTAGTGCGTTAGAAGTCAACGTCAGAAGCATAAAATACAGTATAAATACAACAGCTTTTCCATCGTATAAAACGAATAATTGCAACCAGTATGAAAGTTATGGACATTTCTACTTTCCGGGCAACCTAGGCTTCACCCTAGGGCGTTGCTCCAACAGATTGAATAGTTAGGGCCTTAGAAGTCAGCGCCCGAAGCATAAAATGCATTAAAAATACAACAGTTTTTCCATCGTATAAGAGGAATAATTGTAACCAGTTTGGAAGTGATGGTCATTTCTACGTTCCGGGCAACCTAGGCTTCACTCTAGGGCGTTGCTCCACCAGATCGAATAGTTAGGGCCTAAGAAGTCAACACAAGGAGCATAAAATACAATATAAATGCAACAGCTTTACCATCGTATAAAACGAATAATTGCAAAGAGTGTGAAAGTAATGGTCATTTCTACGTTCCGTGCAACCTAGGCTTCACTCTAGGGCGTTGGTCCACCAGATCGAATAGTTAGGGCCTAAGAAGTCAGCGCCAGAATCATAAAATACAATATAAATACAACAGTTTTTCCATCGTATAAAACGAATAATTGCAACCAGTGTGAAAGTTATGGTCATTTCTACGTTCCGGGCAATGTAGCCTTCACTCTAGGGCGTTGCTCCAACAGATCGAATAGTTAGGGCCTAAGATGTCAACACCAGGAGCATAAAATACAATATAAATACAACAGGTTCTCCATCCTATAATATGAATAATTGCAACCATTGTGAAAGTGATGGTCATTTCTACGTTTCGGGCAACCTAGACTTCACTCTAGGGCGTTGTTCCACCAGATCGAATAGTTAGGGCCTAAGAAGTCAGCGCCGGAAGCATAAAATACAATATAAGTATAACAGTTTTTCCATCGAATAAAACGAATAATAGCCACCAGTGTGAAGGTTATGGTCATTTCTATGTTCCGGGCAACCTAAGCTTCACTCTAGGGCGTTGCTCCACCAGATCGAACAGCTAGTGCCTTAGAAGTCAACGCCAGAAGCATAAAATACAATATAAATACAACAGTTTTTCCATTGTATAAATCGAATAATTGCTACCAGTTTGATAGTTATGGTCATTTCTACTTTCCGGGCAACCTAGGCTACACCCTAGGGCGTTGTTCCACCCGACCGAATAGTTAGGGCCTAAGAAGTGAACGCCAGAAGCATAAAATACAATTTAAATACAACAGTTTTTCCATCGTATAAAACGAATAATTGCAACCAGTGTGAAAGTTATGATCATTTCTACGTTCCGGGCAATGTAGGCTTCACTCTAGGGCGTTGCTCCAACAGATCGAATAGTTGGTGCCTTAGAAGTCAACGTCAGAAGCATAAAATACAATATAAATACAACAGCTTTTCCATCGTATAAAACGAATAATTGCAACCAGTATGAAAGTTATGGACATTTCTACTTTCCGTGCAGCCTAGGCTTCACCCTAGGGCGTTGCTCCAACAGATTGAATAGTTAGGGCCTTAGAAGTCAACGCACGAAGCATAAAATGCAATAAAAATACAACAGTTTTTCCATCGTATAACAGGAATAATTGTAACCAGTTTGAAAGTGATGGTCATTTCTACCTTCCGGGCAACCTAGATTTCACTCTAGGGCGTTGCTCCACCAGATCGAATAGTTAGGGCCTAAGAAGTCAACACCAGGAGCATAAAATACAATATAAATACAACAGGTTCTCCATCCTATAATATGAATAATTGCAACCAGTGTGAAAGTGATGGTCATTTCTACGTTTCGGGGAACCTAGACTTCACTCTAGGGCGTTGTTCCACCAGATCGAATAGTTAGGGCCTAAGAAGTCAGCGCCGGAAGCATAAAATACAATATAAGTATAACAGCTTTTCCATCGAATAAAACGAATAATAGCCACCAGTGTGAAGGTTATGGTCATTTCTATGTTCCGGGCAACCTAAGCTTCACTCTAGGGCGTTGCTCCACCAGATCGAATAGTTAGTGCCTTAGAAGTCAACGCCAGAAGCATAAAATACAATATAAATACAACAGTTTTTCCATCGTATAAAACGAATAATTGCAACCAGTATGAAAGTCATGGTCATTTCTACGTTCCAGGAAACCAAGGCTTCACTCTAGGGCGTTGCTCCAACAGACCGGATAGTTAGGGCGTCAGAAGTCAACGCCAGAAGCATAAAATACAATATAAATACAACAGTTTTTCCATCGTATAACAGGAATAAATGCAACCAGTTTGAAAGTTATTGTCATTTCTACTTTCCGGGCAACCTTGGCTTCACCCTAGGGCGTTGTTCCACCCGATCGAGTAGTTAGGGCCTAAGATGTCAGCGCCAGAATCATAAAATACAATATAAATGCAACAGTTTTTCCATCGTATAAAACGAATAATTGCAACCAGTCTGAAAGTTATGGTCATTTCTACGTTCCGGGCAACCTAGGCTTCACTCTAGGGCGTTGCTCCAACAGATCGAATAGTTGGTGCCTTAGAAGTCAACGCCCGAAGCATAAAATGCAATAAAAATACAACAGGTTTTCCATCCTATAATATCAATAATTGCAACCAGTGTGAAAGTGATGGTCATTTCTACGTTTCGGGCAACCTAGACTTCACTCTAGGGCGTTGTTCCACCAGATCGAATAGTTAGGGCCTAAGAAGTCAGCGCCGGAAGCATAAAATACAATATAAATATAACAGTTTTTCCATTGAATAAAACGAATAATAGCCACCAGTGTGAAGGTTATGGTCATTTCTATGTTCCGGGCAACCTAAGCTTAACTCTAGGGCGTTGCTCCACCCGATCGAACAGTTAGTGCCTTAGAAGTCAACGCCAGAAGCATAAAATAGAATATAAATACAACAGTTTTTCCATCGTATAAACCGGATAATTGCAACCAGTATGAAAGTCATGGTCATTTCTACGTTCCGGGAAACCAAGGCTTCACTCTAGGGCGTTGCTCCAACAGATCGGATAGTTAGGTCCTCAGAAGTCAACGCCAGAAGCATAAAATACAATATAAATACAACAGTTTTTCCATCCTATAAAACGAATAATTGCAACCACTATGAAGGTTTTGGTCATTTCTACTATCCGGGCAACCAAGGCTTCATCCTAGGGCGTTGCTCCACCAGACCGAATAGTTAGGGCCTTAGAAGTCAACGCCAGAAGCATAAGGTACAATATAAATACAACAGCTTTTCTATCGTATAACAGGAACAATAGCAACCAGTGTGAAAGGTATGGTCATTTCTACGTTCCGGGCAACCTAGGCTTCACCCTAGTGCGTTGTTCCACCAGATCGAATAGTTAAGGCCTAAGAAGTGAACGCCGGAAGCATAAAATACAATATAAATACAACAGTTTTCCATCGTATAAAACGAATAATTGCAACCATTATGAAAGTTATGGACATTTCTACTTTCCGGGCAACCAAGGCTTCACCGTAGGGCGTTGCTCCAACAGATTGAATAGTTAGGGCCTTAGAAGTCAACGCCCGAAGCATAAAATGCAATAAGAATACAACAGTTTTTCCATCGTATAACAGGAATAATTGTAACCAGTTTGAACGTCACTTCTACGTTTCGGGCAACCTAGACTTCACTCTATGGCGTTGTTCCACCAGATCGAATAGTTAGGGCCTAAGAAGTCAGCGCCGGAAGCATAAAATACAATATAAGTATAACAGTTTTTCCATCGAATAAAACGAATAATAGCCACCAGTGTGAAGGTTATGGTCATTTCTATGTTCCGGGCAACCTAAGCTTCACTCTAGGGCGTTGCTCCACCAGATCGAACAGTTAGTGCCTTAGAAGTCAACGCCAGAAGCATAAAATACAATATAAATACAACAGTTTTTCCATCGTATAAAACGAATAATTGCAACCAGTATGAAAGTCATGGTCATTTCTACGTTCCAGGAAACCAAGGCTTCATTCTAGGGCGTTGCTCCAACAGATCGGATAGTTAGGGCCTCAGAAGTCAACGCCAGACGCATAAAATACAATATAAATAAAACAGTTTTTCCATCGTATAACAGGAATAATTGCAACCAGTTTGAAAGTTATTGTCATTTCTACTTTCCGGGCAACCTAGGCTTCACCCTAGGGCGTTGTTCCAACCGATCGAGTAGTTAGGGCCTAAGAAGTCAGCGCCAGAATCATAAAATACAATATAAATGCAACAGTTTTTCCATCGTATAAAACGAATAATTGCAACCAGTCTGAAAGTTATGGTCATTTCTACGTTCCGGGCAATGTGGGCTTCACTCTAGGGCGTTGCTCCACCAGACCGAATAGTTAGGGCCTAAGAAGTCAGCGCCAGAATCATAAAATACAATATAAATGCAACAGTTTTTCCATCGTATAAAACGAATAATTGCAACCAGTCTGAAAGTTATGGTCATTTCTACGTTCCGGGCAATGTAGGCTTCACTCTAGGGCGTTGCTCCAACAGATCGAATAGTTGGTGCCTTAGAAGTCAACGTCAGAAGCATAAAATACAATATAAATACAACAGGTTTTCCATCGTATAAAACGAATAATTGCAACCAGTGTGAAAGTTATGGGCATTTCTACGTTCCGGGCAACCTAGGCTTCACTCTAGGGCGTTGCTCCAACAGATCGGATAGTTAGGGCCTCAGAAGTCAACGCCAGAAGCATAAAATACAATATAAATGCAACAGTTTTTCCATCGTATAAAACGAATGCTTGCAACCAGTATGAAAGTTATGGACATTTCTACTTTCCGTGCAACCTAGGCTTCACCCTAGGGCGTTGCTCCAACAGATTGAATAGCTAGGGCCTTAGAAGTCAACGCCCGAAGCATAAAATGCAATAAAAATACAACAGTTTTTCCATCGTATAACAGGAATAATTGTAACCAGTTTGAAAGTGATGGTCATTTCTACGTTCCGGGCAACCTAGGCTTCACTCTAGGGCGTTGCTCCACCAGATCGAATAGTTAGGGCCTAAGAAGTCAACACCAGGAGCATAAAATACAATATAAATACAACAGGTTTTCCATCCTATAATATCAATAATTGCAACCAGTGTGAAAGTGATGGTCATTTCTACGTTTCGGGCAACCTAGACTTCACTCTAGGGCGTTGTTCCACCAGATCGAATAGTTAGGGCCTAAGAAGTCAGCGCCGGAAGCATAAAATACAATATAAATATAACAGTTTTTCCATCGAATAAAACGAATAATAGCCACCAGTGTGAAGGTTATGGTCATTTCTATGTTCTGGGCAACCTAAGCTTAACTCTAGGGCGTTGCTCCACCCGATCGAACAGTTAGTGCCTTAGAAGTCAACGCCAGAAGCATAAAATAGAATATAAATACAACAGTTTTTCCATCGTATAAAACGGATAATTGCAACCAGTATGAAAGTCATGGTCATTTCTACGTTCCGGGAAACCAAGGCTTCACTCTAGGGCGTTGCTCCAACAGATCGGATAGTTAGGGCCTCAGAAGTCAACGCCAGAAGCATAAAATACAATATAAATACAACAGTTTTTCCATCCTATAAAACGAATAATTGCAACCACTATGAAAGTTATGGTCATTTCTACTATCCGGACAACAAAGGCTTCATCCTAGGGTGTTGCTCCACCAGACCGAATAGTTAGGGCCTTAGAAGTCAACGCCAGAAGCATAAGGTACAATATAAATACAACAGCTTTTCCATCGTATAACAGGAACAATAGCAACCAGTGTGAAAGATATGGTCATTTCTACGTTCCGGGCAACCTAGGCTTCACCCTAGTGCGTTGTTCCACCAGATCGAATAGTTAAGGCCTAAGAAGTGAACGCCAGAAGCATAAAATACAATATAAATACAACAGTTTTTCCATCGTATAAAACGAATAATTGCAACCAGTATGAAAGTTATGGATATTTCTACTTTCCGGGCAACCAAGGCTTGACACTAGGGCGTTGCTCCAACAGATTGAATAGTTAGGGCCTTAGAAGTCAACGCCCGAAGCATAAAATGCAATAAGAATACAACAGTGTTTCCATCGTATAACAGGAATAATTTTAACCAGTTTGAAAGTGAAGGTCATTTCTACGTTCCGGGCAACCTAGGCTTCACTCTAGGGCGTTGCTCCACCAGATCGAATAGTTAGGGCCTAAGAAGTCAACGCCAGAAGCATAAAATACAATATAAATACAACAGTTTTTCCATCCTATAAAACGAATAATTGCAACCACTATGAAAGTTATGGTCATTTCTACTATCCGGACAACAAAGGCTTCATCCTAGGGTGTTGCTCCACCAGACCGAATAGTTAGGGCCTTAGAAGTCAACGCCAGAAGCATAAGGTACAATATAAATACAACAGCTTTTCCATTGTATAACAGGAACAATAGCAACCAGTGTGAAAGATATGGTCATTTCTACGTTCCGGGCAACCTAGGCTTCACCCTAGTGCGTTGTTCCACCAGATCGAATAGTTAAGGCCTAAGAAGTGAACGCCAGAAGCATAAAATACAATATAAATACAACAGTTTTTCCATCGTATAAAACGAATAATTGCAACCAGTATGAAAGTTATGGATATTTCTACTTTCCGGGCAACCAAGGCTTGACACTAGGGCGTTGCTCCAACAGATTGAATAGTTAGGGCCTTAGAAGTCAACGCCCGAAGCATAAAATGCAATAAGAATACAACAGTGTTTCCATCGTATAACAGGAATAATTGTAACCAGTTTGAAAGTGAAGGTCATTTCTACGTTCCGGGCAACCTAGGCTTCACTCTAGGGCGTTGCTCCACCAGATCGAATAGTTAGGGCCTAAGAAGTCAACGCCAGAAGCATAAAATACAATATAAATACAACAGCTTTTCCATCGTATAAAACGAATAATTGCAACCAGTGTGAAAGTTATGGTCATTTCTACGTTCCGGGCAACCTAGGCTTCACTCTAGGGCGTTGCTCCACCAGATCGAATAGTTAGGGCCTAAGAAGTCAACGCCAGAAGCATAAAATACAATATAAATACAACAGCTTTTCCATCGTATAAAACGAATAATTGCAACCAGTGTGAAAGTTATGGTCATTTCTACGTTCCGGGCACCTTAGGCTTCACTCTAGGGCGTTGCTCCACCAGATCGAATAGTTAGGGTCTAAGAAGTCAACGCCAGAAGCATAAAATACCATATAAATGCAACAGCTTTTCCATCGTATAACAGGAACAATAGCAACCAGTGTGAAAGTGATGGTCATTTCTACGTTCCGGGAAACCAAGGCTTCACTCTAAGGCGTTGCTCCACCAGACCGAATAGTTAGGGTCTAAGAAGTCAACGCCAGAAGTATAAAATACAATATAAATGCAACAGCTTTTCCATCGTATAAAATGAATAATTGCAAAGAGTGTGAAAGTAATGGTCATTTCTACGTTCCGGGCAACCTAGGTTTCACTCTAGGGCGTTGCTCCACCAGATCGAATGGTTAGTGCGCTAGAAGTCAACGTCAGAAGCATAAAATACAGTATAAATACAACAGCTTTTCCATCGTATAAAACGAATAATTGCAACCAGTACGAAAGTTATGGACATTTCTACTTTCCGGGCAACCTAGGCTTCACCCTAGGGCGATGCTCCACCAGATCGAATAGTTAGGGCCTTAGAAGTCAACGCGCGAAACATAAAACACAAAATAAATAGTACAGTTTTTCCATTGTATAAATCGAATAATTGCAACCAGTATGAAAGTTATGGACATTTCTACTTTCCGGGCAACCTAGGCTTCACTCTAGGGCGTTGCTCCACCAGATCGAACAGTTAGTGCCTTAGAAGTCAGCGCCGGAAGCATAAAATACAATATAAATATAACAGTTTTTCCATCGAATAAAACGAATAATAGCCACCAGTGTGAAGGTTATGGTCATTTCTATGTTCCGGGCAGCCTAAGCTTCACTCTAGGGCGTTGCTCCACCAGATCGGACAGTTAGTGCCTTAGAAGTCAACGCCAGAAGCATAAAATACAATATAAATACAACAGTTTTTCCATCGTATCAAACGGATAATTGCAACCAGTATGTAAGTCATGGTCATTTCTACGTTCCGGGAAACCAAGGCTTCACTCTAGGGCGTTGCTCCAACAGATCGGATAGTTAGGGCCTCAGAAGTCAACGCCAGAAGCATAAAATACAATATTAATACAACAGTTTTTCCATCGTATAACAGGAATAATTGCAACCACTTTGAAAGTTATTGTCATTTCTACTTTCCGGGCAACCTAGGCTTCACTCTAGGGCGTTGCTGCACCAGATCGAATAGTTAGGGCCTAAGAAGTCAACGCCAGAAGCATAAAATACAATATAAATACAACAGCTTTTCCATCGTATAAAACGAATAATTGCAACCAGTGTGAAAGTTATGGTCATTTCTACGTTCCGGGCACCTTAGGCTTCACTCTAGGGCGTTGCTCCACCAGATCGAATAGTTAGTGCCTTAGAATTCAACGCCGCAAGCATAAAATACAATATAAGTACAACAGTTTTTCCATCGTATAAAACGAATAATTGCAACCAGTATGAAAGTGATGGTCATTTCTACGTTCCGGGAAACCAAGGCTTCACTCTAAGGCGTTGCTCCACCAGACCGAATAGTTAGGGTCTAAGAAGTCAACGCCAGAAGCATAAAATACAATATAAATACAACAGATTTTCCATCGTATAAAATGAATAATTGCAACCAGTGTGAAAGTTATGGTCATTTCTACGTTCCGGGCACCTTAGGCTTCACTCTAGGGCGTTGCTTCACCAGATCGAATAGTTAGTGCCTTAGAATTCAACGCCGCAAGCATAAAATACAATATAAGTACAACAGTTTTTCCATCGTATAAAACGAATAATTGCAACCAGTATGAAAGTGATGGTCATTTCTACGTTCCGGGAAACCAAGGCTTCACTCTAAGGCGTTGCTCCACCAGACCGAATAGTTAGGGTCTAAGAAGTCAACGCCAGAAGCATAAAATACAATATAAATGCAACAGCTTTTCCATCGTATAAAATGAATAATTGCAAAGAGTGTGAAAGTAATGGTCATTTCTACGTTCCGGGCAACCTAGGTTTCACTCTAGGGCGTAGCTCCACCAGATCGAATAGTTAGGGCCATAGAAGTCAACGCCAGAAGCATAAGGTACAATATAAATACAACAGCTTTTACATCGTATAACAGGAACAATAGCAACCAGTGTGAAAGTGATGGTCATTTCTACGTTCCGGGAAACCAAGGCTTCACTCTAAGGCGTTGCTCCACCAGACCGAATAGTTAGGGTCTAAGAAGTCAACGCCAGAAGTATAAAATACAATATAAATGCAACAGCTTTTCCATCGTATAAAATGAATAATTGCAAAGAGTGTGAAAGTAATGGTCATTTCTACGTTCCGGGCAACCTAGGTTTCACTCTAGGGCGTTGCTCCACCAGATGGAATGGTTAGTGCGTTAGAAGTCAACGTCAGAAGCATAAAATACAGTATAAATACAACAGCTTTTCCATCGTATAAAACGAATAATTGCAACCAGTACGAAAGTTATGGACATTTCTACTTTCCGGGCAACCTAGGCTTCACCCTAGGGCGATGCTCCACCAGATCGAATAGTTAGGGCCTTAGAAGTCAACGCGCGAAACATAAAACACAAAATAAATAGTACAGTTTTTCCATTGTATAAATCGAATAATTGCAACCAGTATGAAAGTTATGGACATTTCTACTTTCCGGGCAACCTAGGCTTCACTCTAGGGCGTTGCTCCACCAGATCGAACAGTTAGTGCCTTAGAAGTCAGCGCCGGAAGCATAAAATACAATATAAATATAACAGTTTTTCCATCGAATAAAACGAATAATAGCCACCAGTGTGAAGGTTATGGTCATTTCTATGTTCCGGGCAGCCTAAGCTTCACTCTAGGGCGTTGCTCCACCAGATCGAACAGTTAGTGCCTTAGAAGTCAACGCCAGAAGCATAAAATACAATATAAATACAACAGTTATTCCATCGTATCAAACGGATAATTGCAACCAGTATGAAAGTCATGGTCATTTCTACGTTCCGGGAAACCAAGGCTTCACTCTAGGGCGTTGCTCCAACAGATCGGATAGTTAGGGCCTCAGAAGTCAACGCCAGAAGCATAAAATACAATATAAATACAACAGTTTTTCCAGCCTATAAAACGAATAATTGCAACCAATATGAAAGTTATGGTCATTTCTACTATCCGGGCAACCAAGGCTTCATCCTAGGGCGTTGCTCCACCAGACCGAATAGTTAGGGCCTTAGAAGTCAACGCCAGAAGCATAAGGTACAATATAAATACAACAGCTTTTCTATCGTATAACAGGAACAATAGCAACCAGTGTGAAAGGTATGGTCATTTCTACGTTCCGGGCAACCTAGGCTTCACCCTAGTGCGTTGTTCCACCAGATCGAATAGTTAAGGCCTAAGAAGTGAACGCCGGAAGCATAAAATACAATATAAATACAACAGTTTTCCATCGTATAAAACGAATAATTGCAACCATTATGAAAGTTATGGACATTTCTACTTTCCGGGCAACCAAGGCTTCACCGTAGGGCGTTGCTCCAACAGATTGAATAGTTAGGGCCTTAGAAGTCAACGCCCGAAGCATAAAATGCAATAAGAATACAACAGTTTTTCCATCGTATAACAGGAATAATTGTAACCAGTTTGAAGGTCACTTCTACGTTTCGGGCAACCTAGACTTCACTCTATGGCGTTGTTCCACCAGATCGAATAGTTAGGGCCTAAGAAGTCAGCGCCGGAAGCATAAAATACAATATAAGTATAACAGTTTTTCCATCGAATAAAACGAATAATAGCCACCAGTGTGAAGGTTATGGTCATTTCTATGTTCCGGGCAACCTAAGCTTCACTCTAGGGCGTTGCTCCACCAGATCGAACAGTTAGTGCCTTAGAAGTCAACGCCAGAAGCATAAAATACAATATAAATACAACAGTTTTTCCATCGTATAAAACGAATAATTGCAACCAGTATGAAAGTCATGGTCATTTCTACGTTCCAGGATACCAAGGCTTCATTCTAGGGCGTTGCTCCAACAGATCGGATAGTTAGGGCCTCAGAAGTCAACGCCAGAAGCATAAAATACAATATAAATAAAACAGTTTTTCCATCGTATAACAGGAATAATTGCAACCAGTTTGAAAGTTATTGTCATTTCTACTTTCCGGGCAACCTAGGCTTCACCCTAGGGCGTTGTTCCACCCGATCGAGTAGTTAGGGCCTAAGAAGTCAGCGCCAGAATCATAAAATACAATATAAATGCAACAGTTTTTCCATCGTATAAAACGAATAATTGCAACCAGTCTGAAAGTTATGGTCATTTCTACGTTCCGGGCAATGTAGGCTTCACTCTAGGGCGTTGCTCCAACAGATCGAATAGTTGGTGCCTTAGAAGTCAACGTCAGAAGCATAAAATACAATATAAATACAACAGGTTTTCCATCGTATAAAACGAATAATTGCAACCAGTGTGAAAGTTATGGGCATTTCTACGTTCCGGGCAACCTAGGCTTCACTCTAGGGCGTTGCTCCAACAGATCGAATAGTTGGTGCCTTAGAAGGAAACGTCAGAAGCATAAAATACAATATAAATACAACAGTTTTTCCATCGTATAAAACGAATGCTTGCAACCAGTATGAAAGTTATGGACATTTCTACTTTCCGTGCAACCTAGGCTTCACCCTAGGGCGTTGCTCCAACAGATTGAATAGCTAGGGCCTTAGAAGTCAACGCCCGAAGCATAAAATGCATTAAAAATACAACAGTTTTTCCATCGTATAACAGGAATAATTGTAACCAGTTTGAAAGTGATGGTCATTTCTACGTTCCGGGCAACCTAGGCTTCACTCTAGGGCGTTGCTCCACCAGATCGAAAAGTTAGGGCCTAAGAAGTCAACACCAGGAGCATAAAATACAATATAAATACAACAGGTTTTCCATCCTATAATATCAATAATTGCAACCAGTGTGAAAGTGATGGTCATTTCTACGTTTCGGGCAACCTAGACTTCACTCTAGGGCGTTGTTCCACCAGATCGAATAGTTAGGGCCTAAGAAGTCAGCGCCGGAAGCATAAAATACAATATAAATATAACAGTTTTTCCATCGAATAAAACGAATAATAGCCACCAGTGTGAAGGTCATGGTCATTTCTATGTTCCGGGCAACCTAAGCTTAACTCTAGGGCGTTGCTCCACCCGATCGAACAGTTAGTGCCTTAGAAGTCAACGCCAGAAGCATAAAATAGAATATAAATACAACAGTTTTTCCATCGTATAAAACGGATAATTGCAACCAGTATGAAAGTCATGGTCATTTCTACGTTCCGGGAAACCAAGGCTTCACTCCAGGGCGTTGCTCCAACAGATCGGATAGTTAGGGCCTCAGAAGTCAACGCCAGAAGCATAAAATACAATATAAATACAACAGTTTTTCCATCCTATAAAACGAATAATTGCAACCACTATGAAAGTTATGGTCATTTCTACTATCCGGACAACAAAGGCTTCATCCTAGGGCGTTGCTCCACCAGACCGAATAGTTAGGGCCTTAGAAGTCAACGCCAGAAGCATAAGGTACAATATAAATACAACAGCTTTTCCATCGTATAACAGGAACAATAGCAACCAGTGTGAAAGATATGGTCATTTCTACGTTCCGGGCAACCTAGGCTTCACCCTAGTGCGTTGTTCCACCAGATCGAATAGTTAAGGCCTAAGAAGTGAACGCCAGAAGCACAAAATACAATATAAATACAACAGTTTTTCCATCGTATAAAACGAATAATTGCAACCAGTATGAAAGTTATGGATATTTCTACTTTCCGGGCAACCAAGGCTTGACACTAGGGCGTTGCTCCAACAGATTGAATAGTTAGGGCCTTAGAAGTCAACGCCCGAAGCATAAAATGCAATAAGAATACAACAGTGTTTCCATCGTATAACAGGAATAATTGTAACCAGTTTGAAAGTGAAGGTCATTTCTACGTTCCGGGCAACCTAGGCTTCACTCTAGGGCGTTGCTCCACCAGATCGAATAGTTAGGGCCTAAGAAGTCAACGCCAGAAGCATAAAATACAATATAAATACAACAGCTTTTCCATCGTATAAAACGAATAATTGCAACCAGTGTGAAAGTTATGGTCATTTCTACGTTCCGGGCACCTTAGGCTTCACTCTAGGGCGTTGCTCCACCAGATCGAATAGTTAGGGTCTAAGAAGTCAACGCCAGAAGCATAAAATACAATATAAATGCAACAGCTTTTCCATCGTATAACAGGAACAATAGCAACCAGTGTGAAAGTGATGGTCATTTCTACGTTCCGGGAAACCAAGGCTTCACTCTAAGGCGTTGCTCCACCAGACCGAATAGTTAGGGTCTAAGAAGTCAACGCCAGAAGTATAAAATACAATATAAATGCAACAGCTTTTCCATCGTATAAAATGAATAATTGCAAAGAGTGTGAAAGTAATGGTCATTTCTACGTTCCGGGCAACCTAGGTTTCACTCTAGGGCGTTGCTCCACCAGATCGAATGGTTAGTGCGTTAGAAGTAAACGTCAGAAGCATAAAATACAGTATAAATACAACAGCTTTTCCATCGTATAAAACGAATAATTGCAACCAGTACGAAAGTTATGGACATTTCTACTTTCCGGGCAACCTAGGCTTCACCCTAGGGCGATGCTCCACCAGATCGAATAGTTAGGGCCTTAGAAGTCAACGCGCGAAACATACAACACAAAATAAATAGTACAGTTTTTCCATTGTATAAATCGAATAATTGCAACCAGTATGAAAGTTATGGACATTTCTACTTTCCGGGCAACCTAGGCTTCACTCTAGGGCGTTGCTCCACCAGATCGAACAGTTAGTGCCTTAGAAGTCAGCGCCGGAAGCATAAAATACAATATAAATATAACAGTTTTTCCATCGAATAAAACGAATAATAGCCACCAGTGTGAAGGTTATGGTCATTTCTATGTTCCGGGCAGCCTAAGCTTCACTCTAGGGCGTTGCTCCACCAGATCGAACAGTTAGTGCCTTAGAAGTCAACGCCAGAAGCATAAAATACAATATAAATACAACAGTTTTTCCATCGTATCAAACGGATAATTGCAACCAGTATGAAAGTCATGGTCATTTCTACGTTCCGGGAAACCAAGGCTTCACTCTAGGGCGTTGCTCCAACAGATCGGATAGTTAGGGCCTCAGAAGTCAACGCCAGAAGCATAAAATACAATATAAATACAACAGTTTTTCCATCCTATAAAACGAATAATTGCAACCACTATGAAAGTTATGGTCATTTCTACTATCCGGGCAACCAAGGCTTCATCCTAGGGCGTTGCTCCACCAGACCGAATAGTTAGGGCCTTAGAAGTCAACGCCAGAAGCATAAGGTACAATATAAATACAACAGCTTTTCCATCGTATAACAGGAACAATAGCAACCAGTGTGAAAGATATGGTCATTTCTACGTTCCGGGCAACCTAGGCTTCACCCTAGTGCGTTGTTCCACCAGATCGAATAGTTAAGGCCTAAGAAGTGAACGCCGGAAGCATAAAATACAATATAAATACAACAGTTTTCCATCGTATAAAACGAATAATTGCAACCATTATGAAAGTTATGGACATTTCTACTTTCCGGGCAACCAAGGCTTCACCGCAGGGCGTTGCTCCAACAGATTGAATAGTTAGGGCCTTGGAAGTCAACGCCCGAAGCATAAAATGCAATAAGAATACAACAGTTTTTCCATCGTATAACAGGAATAATTGTAACCAGTTTGAAAGTGAAGGTCATTTCTACGTTCCGGGCAACCTAGGCTTCACTCTAGGGCGTTGCTCCACCAGATCGAATAGTTAGGGCCTAAGAAGTCAACGCCAGAAGCATAAAATACAATATAAATACAACAGCTTTTCCATCGTATAAAACGAATAATTGCAACCAGTGTGAAAGTTATGGTCATTTCTACGTTCCGGGCATCTTAGGGTTCACTCTAGATCCTTGCTCCACCAGATCGAATAGTTAGTGCCTTAGAAGTCAACGCCCGAAACATAAAAAACAAAATTAATAGAACAGTTTTTCCATTGTATAAATCGAATAATTGCTACAACTGTGAAAGTTATGGCCATCTCTACGTTCCAGGAAACATAGGCTTCACCCTAGGGCGATGTTCCACCAGATCGAATAGTTAGGGCCTAAGAAGTGAGCGCAAGAATCATAAAATACAATATAAATACAACAGCTTTTGCATCGTATAAAACGTATAATTGCAACGAGTATGATAGTTATGGTCATTTCTACTTTCCGGGCAACCTAGGCTTCACCCTAGGGCGTTGCTCCAACAGATTGGACAGTTAATGCCTTGGAAGTCAACGCCCGAGCATAAAATGCAACAAAAATGCAACGGTTTTTCCATTATATAACAGGGATAGTTGCAACCAGTTTGAAAGTGATGGTCATTTCTACGTACCGGGCAACCTAGGCTTCACCCTAGTGCGTTGTTCCACCAGATCGAATAGTTAAGGCCTTAGAAGTGAACGCCAGAAGCATAAAATACAATATAAATGCAACAGCTTTTCCATCGTATAAAATGAATAATTGCAAAGAGTGTGAAAGTAATGGCCATTTCTACGTCCCGGGAAACCTAGGCTTCACCCTAGTGCGTTGTTCCACCAGATCGAATAGTTAAGGCCTAAGAAGTGAACGCCAGAAACATAAAATACAATATAAATACAACAGTTTTTCCATCGTATAACCCGGATAATTGCAACCAGTATGAAAGTTATGGTCATTTCTACATTCCGGGCACCCTAGGCTTCACTCTAGGGCGTTGCTCCACCATATCGAATACTTATTGCCTTAGAAGTCAACGCCAGAAGCATAAAATACAATATTAATACAACAGTTTTTCCATCGTATAACAGGAATAATTGCAACCACTTTGAAAGTTATTGTCATTTCTACTTTCCGGGCAAGCTAGGCTTCACTCTAGGGCGTTGCTCCACCAGATCGAATAGTTAGGGCCTAAGAAGTCAACGCCAGAAGCATAAAATACAATATAAATACAACAGCTTTTCCATCGTATAAAACGAATAATTGCAACCAGTGTGAAAGTTATGGTCATTTCTACGTTCCGGGCACCTTAGGCTTCACTCTAGGGCGTTGCTCCACCAGATCGAATAGTTAGTGCCTTAGAATACAACGCCGCAAGCATAAAATACAATATAAGTACAACAGTTTTTCCATCGTATAAAACGAATAATTGCAACCAGTATGAAAGTGATGGTCATTTCTACGTTCCGGGAAACCAAGGCTTCACTCTAAGGCGTTGCTCCACCAGACCGAATAGTTAGGGTCTAAGAAGTCAACGCCAGAAGCATAAAATACAATATAAATGCAACAGCTTTTCCATCGTATAAAATGAATAATTGCAAAGAGTGTGAAAGTAATGGTCATTTCTACGTTCCGGGCAACCTAGGTTTCACTCTAGGGCGTAGCTCCACCAGATCGAATAGTTAGGGCCTTAGAAGTCAACGCCAGAAGCATAAGGTACAATATAAATACAACAGCTTTTACATCGTATAACAGGAACAATAGCAACCAGTGTGAAAGTGATGGTCATTTCTACGTTCCGGGAAACCAAGGCTTCACTCTAAGGCGTTGCTCCACCAGACCGAATAGTTAGGGTCTAAGAAGTCAACGCCAGAAGTATAAAATACAATATAAATGCAACAGCTTTTCCATCGTATAAAATGAATAATTGCAAAGAGTGTGAAAGTAATGGTCATTTCTACGTTCCGGGCAACCTAGGTTTCACTCTAGGGCGTTGCTCCACCAGATCGAATAGTTAGGGCCTAAGAAGTCAACGCCAGAAGCATAAAATACAATATAAATACAACAGTTTTTCCATCCTATAAAACGAATAATTGCAACCACTATGAAAGTTATGGTCATTTCTACTATCCGGGCAACCAAGGCTTCATCCTAGGGCGTTGCTCCACCAGACCGAATAGTTAGGGCCTTAGAAGTCAACGCCAGAAGCATAAGGTACAATATAAATACAACAGCTTTTCCATCGTATAACAGGAACAATAGCAACCAGTGTGATAGATATGGTCATTTCTACGTTCCGGGCAACCTAGGCTTCACCCTAGTGCGTTGTTCCACCAGATCGAATAGTTAAGGCCTAAGAAGTGAACGCCGGAAGCATAAAATACAATATAAATACAACAGTTTTCCATCGTATAAAACGAATAATTGCAACCATTATGAAAGTTATGGACATTTCTACTTTCCGGGCAACCAAGGCTTCACCGCAGGTCGTTGCTCCAACAGATTGAATAGTTAGGGCCTTAGAAGTCAACGCTCGAAGCATAAAATGCAATAAGAATACAACAGTTTTTCCATCGTATAACAGGAATAATTGTAACCAGTTTGAAAGTGAAGGTCATTTCTACGTTCCGGGCAACCTAGGCTTCACTCTAGGGCGTTGCTCCACCAGATCGAATAGTTAGGGCCTAAGAAGTCAACGCCAGAAGCATAAAATACAATATAAATACAACAGCTTTTCCATCGTATAAAACGAATAATTGCAACCAGTGTGAAAGTTATGGTCATTTCTACGTTCCGGGCATCTTAGGCTTCACTCTAGGGCGTTGCTCCACCATATCGAATACTTATTGCCTTAGAAGTCAACGCCAGAAGCATAAAATACAATATTAATACAACAGTTTTTCCATCGTATAACAGGAATAATTGCAACCACTTTGAAAGTAATTGTCATTTCTACTTTCCGGGCAACCTAGGCTTCACCCTAGGGCGTTGCTCCACCAGATCGAATAGTTAGGGCCTTAGAAGTCAACGCCAGAAGCATAAGGTACAATATAAATACAACACCTTTTTCATCGTATAACAGGAACAATAGCAACCAGTGTGAAAGATATGGTCATTTCTACGATCCGGGCAACCTAGGCGTCACTCTAAGGCGTTGCTCCACCAGATCGAATAGTTAGGGCCCAAGAAGTCAACGCCAGAAGCATAAAATACAATATAAATGCAACAGCTTTTCCATCGTATAAAATGAATAATTGCAAAGAGTGTGAAAGTAATGGTCATTTCTACGTTCCGGGCAACCTAGGTTTCACTCTAGGGCGTTTGCTCCACCAGATCGAATAGTTAGTGCGTTAGAAGCCAACGTCAGAAGCATAAAATACAGTATAAATACAACAGCTTTTCCATCGTATAAAACGAATAATTGCAACCAGTATGAAAGTTATGGACATTTCTACTTTCCGGGCAACCTAGGCTTCACCCTAGGGCGATGCTCCACCAGATCGAATAGTTAGGGCCTTAGAAGTCAACGCGCGAAACATAAAACACAAAATAAATAGTACAGTTTTTCCATTGTATAAATCGAATAATTGCAACCAGTATGAAAGTTATGGACACTTCTACTTTCCGGGCAACCTAGGCTTCACTCTAGGGCGTTGCTCCACCAGATCGAACAGTTAGTGCCTTAGAAGTCAGCGCCGGAAGCATAAAATACAATATAAATATAACAGTTTTTCCATCGAATAAAACGAATAATAGCCACCAGTGTGAAGGTTATGGTCATTTCTATGTTCCGGGCAGCCTAAGCTTCACTCTAGGGCGTTGCTCCACCAGATCGAACAGTTAGTGCCTTAGAAGTCAACGCCAGAAGCATAAAATACAATATAAATACAACAGCTTTTACATCGTATAACAGGAACAATAGCAACCAGTGTGAAAGTGATGGTCATTTCTACGTTCCGGGAAACCAAGGCTTCACTCTAAGGCGTTGCTCCACCAGACCGAATCGTTAGGGTCTAAGAAGTCAACGCCAGAAGTATAAAATACAATATAAATGCAACAGCTTTTCCATCGTATAAAATGAATAATTGCAAAGAGTGTGAAAGCAATGGTCATTTCTACGTTCCGGGCAACCTAGGTTTCACTCTAGGGCGTTGCTCCACCAGATGGAATGGTTAGTGCGTTAGAAGTCAACGTCAGAAGCAGAAAATACAGTATAAATACAACAGCTTTTCCATCGTATAAAACGAATAATTGCAACCAGTACGAAAGTTATGGACATTTCTACTTTCCGGGCAACCTAGGCTTCACCCTAGGGCGATGCTCCACCAGATCGAATAGTTAGGGCCTTAGAAGTCAACGCGCGAAACATAAAACACAAAATAAATAGTACAGTTTTTCCATTGTATAAATCGAATAATTGCAACCAGTATGAAAGTTATGGACATTTCTACTTTCCGGGCAACCTAGGCTTCACTCTAGGGCGTTGCTCCACCAGATCGAACAGTTAGTGCCTTAGAAGTCAGCGCCGGAAGCATAAAATACAATATAAATATAACAGTTTTTCCATCGAATAAAACGAATAATAGCCACCAGTGTGAAGGTTATGGTCATTTCTATGTTCCGGGCAGCCTAAGCTTCACTCTAGGGCGTTGCTCCACCAGATCGAACAGTTAGTGCCTTAGAAGTCAACGCCAGAAGCATAAAATACAATATAAATACAACAGTTTTTCCATCGTATCAAACGGATAATTGCAACCAGTATGAAAGTCATGGTCATTTCTACGTTCCGGGAAACCAAGGCTTCACTCTAGGGCGTTGCTCCAACAGATCGGATAGTTAGGGCCTCAGAAGTCAACGCCAGAAGCATAAAATACAATATAAATACAACAGTTTTTCCATCCTATAAAACGAATAATTGCAACCACTATGAAAGTTATGGTCATTTCTACTATCCGGGCAACCAAGGCTTCATCCTAGGGCGTTGCTCCACCAGACCGAATAGTTAGGGCCTTAGAAGTCAACGCCAGAAGCATAAGGTACAATATAAATACAACAGCTTTTCCATCGTATAACAGGAATAATAGCAACCAGTGTGAAAGATATGGTCATTTCTACGTTCCGGGCAACCTAGGCTTCACCCTAGTGCGTTGTTCCACCAGATCGAATAGTTAAGGCCTAAGAAGTGAACGCCGGAAGCATAAAATACAATATAAATACAACAGTTTTCCATCGTATAAAACGAATAATCGCAACCATTATGAAAGTTATGGACATTTCTACTTTCCGGGCAACCAAGGCTTCACCGCAGGGCGTTGCTCCAACAGATTGAATAGTTAGGGCCTTAGAAGTCAACGCTCGAAGCATAAAATGCAATAAGAATACAACAGTTTTTCCATCGTATAACAGGAATAATTGTAACCAGTTTGAAAGTGAAGGTCATTTCTACGTTCCGGGCAACCTAGGCTTCACTCTAGGGCGTTGCTCCACCAGATCGAATAGTTAGGGCCTAAGAAGTCAACGCCAGAAGCATAAAATACAATATAAATACAACAGCTTTTCCATCGTATAAAACGAATAATTGCAACCAGTGTGAAAGTTATGGTCATTTCTACGTTCCGGGAATCTTAGGCTTCACTCTAGATCGTTGCTCCACCAGATCGAATAGTTAGTGCCTTAGAAGTCAACGCCCGAAACATAAAAAACAAAATTATTAGAACAGTTTTTCCATTGTATAAATCGAATAATTGCTACAACTGTGAAAGTTATGGCCATCTCTACGTTCCAGGAAACCTAGGCTTCACCCTAGGGCGATGTTCCACAAGATCGAATAGTTAGGGCCTAAGAAGTGAGCGCAAGAATCATAAAATACAATATAAATACAACAGCTTTTGCATCGTATAAAACGTATAATTGCAACGAGTATGATAGTTATGGTCATTTCTACTTTCCGGGCAACCTAGGCTTCACCCTAGGGCGTTGCTCCAACAGATTGGACAGTTAGGGCCTTGGAAGTCAACGCCCGAGCATAAAATGCAACAAAAATGCAACAGTTTTTCCATCATATAACAGGGATAGTTGCAACCAGTTTGAAAGTGATGGTCATTTCTACGTACCGGGCAACCTAGGCTTCACCCTAGTGCGTTCTTCCACCAGATCGAATAGTTAAGGCCTTAGAAGTGAACGCCAGAAGCATAAAATACAATATAAATGCAACAGCTTTTCCATCGTATAAAATGAATAATTGCAAAGAGTGTGAAAGTAATGGCCATTTCTACGTCCCGGGAAACCTAGGCTTCACCCTAGTGCGTTGTTCCACCAGATCGAATAGTTAAGGCCTAAGAAGTGAACGCCAGAAACATAAAATACAATATAAATACAACAGTTTTTCCATCGTATAACCCGGATAATTGCAACCAGTATGAAAGTTATGGTCATTTCTACATTCCGGGCACCCTAGGCTTCACTCTAGGGCGTTGCTCCACCATATCGAATACTTATTGCCTTAGAAGTCAACGCCAGAAGCATAAAATACAATATTAATACAACAGTTTTTCCATCGTATAACAGGAATAATTGCAACCACTTTGAAAGTAATTGTCATTTCTACTTTCCGGGCAACCTAGGCTTCACCCTAGGGCGTTGCTCCACCAGATCGAATAGTTAGGGCCTTAGAAGTCAACGCCAGAAGCATAAGGTACAATATAAATACAACACCTTTTTCATCGTATAACAGGAACAATAGCAACCAGTGTGAAAGATATGGTCATTTCTACGATCCGGGCAACCTAGGCGTCACTCTAAGGCGTTGCTCCACCAGATCGAATAGTTAGGGCCCAAGAAGTCAACGCCAGAAGCATAAAATACAATATAAATGCAACAGCTTTTCCATCGTATAAAATGAATAATTGCAAAGAGTGTGAAAGTAATGGTCATTTCTACGTTCCGGGCAACCTAGGTTTCACTCTAGGGCGTTTGCTCCACCAGATCGAATAGTTAGTGCGTTAGAAGCCAACGTCAGAAGCATAAAATACAGTATAAATACAACAGCTTTTCCATCGTATAAAACGAATACTTGCAACCAGTATGAAAGTTATGGACATTTCTACGTTCCGGGCAACCTAGGCTTCACCCTAGGGCGATGCTCCACCAGATCGAATAGCTAGGGCCTTAGAAGTCAACGCGCGGAACATAAAACACAAAATAAATAGAACAGTTTTTCCAGTGTATAAATCGAATAATTGCTACCAGTGTGAAAGTTATGGTCATTTCTACGTTCCGGGCAACCTAGGCTTCACCCTAGTGCGTTGTTCCACCAGATCGAATAGTTAGGGCCTAAGAAGTCAACGCCAGAAGCATAAAATACAATATAAATACAGCAGCTTTACCATCGTATAAAACGAATAATTGCAACCACTATGAAAGTTATGGTCATTTCTACTATCCGGGCAACCTAGGCTTCACACTAGGGCGTTGCTCCACCAGATCGAATAGTTAGGGCCTTAGAAGTCAACGCCAGAAGCATAAGGTACAATATAAATACAACAGCTTTACCATCGTATAAAACGAATAATTGCAACCAGTATGAAAGTTATGGACATTTCTACTTTCCGGGCAACCTAGGCTTCACCCTAGGGCGATGCTCCACCAGATCGAATAGCTAGGGCCTTAGAAGTCAACGCGCGAAACATAAAACACAAAATAAATAGAACAGTTTTTCCAGTGTATAAATCGAATAATTGCTACCAGTGTGAAAGTTATGGTCATTTCTACGTTCCGGGCAACCTAGGCTTCACCCTAGTGCGTTGTTCCACCAGATCTAATAGTTAGGGCCTAAGAAGTCAACGCCGGAACCATAAAATACGATATAAATGCGGCAGCTTTTCCATCGTATAAAACGAATAATTGCAGCCAGTGTGATAGTTATGCTCATGTCTACGGTCCGGGCAACCTAGGCTTCATTCTAGGACGTTGCTCCGCCAGATCGAATAGTTAGGGCCTAAGAAGTCAACGCCAGAAGCATAAAATACAATAAAGATGCAACAGTTTTTCCATCGTATAACAGGAATAATTGCAACCAGTGTGAATGTAATGGTCATTTGTACGTTCCGGGCAACCTAGGCTTCACTCTAGGGCGTTGCTCCACCAGATCGAATAGTTAGTGCCTTAGAAGTCAACGCCCGAAGCATAAAATACAAAATAAATAGAACAGATTTTCCATGTATAAAACGAATAATTGCTTCCAGTGTGAAAGAGTTGGCCATTTCTACGTTCCGGGCAACCCTGGCTTCACCATAGGGCGTTGTTCCACCAGATCGAATAGTTAGGGCCTTAGAAGTTAACGCCAGAAGCATAAAATACAAAACCAATAGAACAGTTTTTACATGTATAAAACGAATAATTGCTACCAGTGTCAAAGAGTTGGTCATTTCTACGTTCCGGGCAACCTAGGCTTCACCCTAGGGCGTTGTTCCACCAGATGGAATAGTTGGGGCCTAAGAACTCAACGCCAGAAGCATAAAATACAATAAAGATGCAACAGTTTTGCCATCGTATAACAGGAATTATTGCAACCAGTGTGAAGGTAATGGTATGTTCTACGTTCCGGGCAACCTACTCTTCACTCTAGGGCGGTGCTCCACCAGGTTAAATAGTTAGAGCCTAAGAAGTCAACGCCAGAAGCATAAAATAAAATATAAATACAACAGCCTTTCCATCGTATATAATGTATATTAGCAAACAGTGTGAAAGTAATGGTCATTTCTACGTTCCCAGCAACCTAGGCTTCACTGTAGGGTGTTGCTCCGCCAGATCGAATAGGTAGGGCCTTAGAAGTCAACGCCAGAAGCATAAAATACAAAATAAATACAACAGTCTTTCAATCGTATAAAACGAATAATTGCAACCTGTGTGAAGGTTATGGTCATTTCTACGTTCCGGGCAACCTAGGCTTCACCCTGGTGCGTTGCTACACCAGATCGAATAGATAGGGCCTTAGAAGTCATCGCCTGAAGCATACAATACAATAAAGATACAACAGTTTTACCATCGTATAACAGGAATAATTGCAACCAGTGTGAAAGTGATGGTCATTTCTACGATCCGGTTAACCCAGGTTTCACTCTAGGGCGTTACTCCGCCACATCGAATAGCTACGGCCGTAGAAGTCAACGCCTGAAGCATAAAAGGCAATAAAAATACAACAGTTTTTTCATCGTATAACAGGAATAATTGCAGCAAGCGTGAAGGTAATGGTCATTTCTACGTTCCGGGCATCCTAGGCATCGCTCTTGGGCGTTGCTCCACCAGATCGTATAGTTAGGGCCTTAGAAGACAACGCCAGAAGCATAAAATGCAATATAAATACAACTGTTGTTCCATCGCATAACAGGAATAATTGCAACCAGTGTGAAAGATATGGTCATAACTACGTTCCGGGCAACCTGGGCTTCACTCTTGGACGTTGCCCCACCAGATCGAATAGCTAGGACCTTAGACTTCAAATACAGCAGCAGAAAATACAATAAAAATGCAACAGTTCTTCAATCGTAGAGCATGAATAATTGCAACCAGTGTGAAAGTAACGATCATTTCGACGTTTCGGGCATCCCAGACTTAACTCTGAGGCATTGCTCCACCAGGTCGAAGTGTTAGGGCCTAAGAAGTCAACGCCAGAAGCATAAAATACAATATAAATACAACAGCTTTTCCATCGTATAAAACGAATAATTGCAACCAGTGTGAAAGTTATGGTCATTTCTACGTTCCGGGAATCTTAGGCTTCACTCTAGATCGTTGCTCCACCAGATCGAATAGTTAGTGCCTTAGAAGTCAACGCCCGAAACATAAAAAACAAAATTATTAGAACAGTTTTTCCATTGTATAAATCGAATAATTGCTACAACTGTGAAAGTTATGGCCATCTCTACGTTCCAGGAAACCTAGGCTTCACCCTAGGGCGATGTTCCACAAGATCGAATAGTTAGGGCCTAAGAAGTGAGCGCAAGAATCATAAAATACAATATAAATACAACAGCTTTTGCATCGTATAAAACGTATAATTGCAACGAGTATGATAGTTATGGTCATTTCTACTTTCCGGGCAACCTAGGCTTCACCCTAGGGCGTTGCTCCAACAGATTGGACAGTTAGGGCCTTGGAAGTCAACGCCCGAGCATAAAATGCAACAAAAATGCAACAGTTTTTCCATCATATAACAGGGATAGTTGCAACCAGTTTGAAAGTGATGGTCATTTCTACGTACCGGGCAACCTAGGCTTCACCCTAGTGCGTTCTTCCACCAGATCGAATAGTTAAGGCCTTAGAAGTGAACGCCAGAAGCATAAAATACAATATAAATGCAACAGCTTTTCCATCGTATAAAATGAATAATTGCAAAGAGTGTGAAAGTAATGGCCATTTCTACGTCCCGGGAAACCTAGGCTTCACCCTAGTGCGTTGTTCCACCAGATCGAATAGTTAAGGCCTAAGAAGTGAACGCCAGAAACATAAAATACAATATAAATACAACAGTTTTTCCATCGTATAACCCGGATAATTGCAACCAGTATGAAAGTTATGGTCATTTCTACATTCCGGGCACCCTAGGCTTCACTCTAGGGCGTTGCTCCACCATATCGAATACTTATTGCCTTAGAAGTCAACGCCAGAAGCATAAAATACAATATTAATACAACAGTTTTTCCATCGTATAACAGGAATAATTGCAACCACTTTGAAAGTAATTGTCATTTCTACTTTCCGGGCAACCTAGGCTTCACCCTAGGGCGTTGCTCCACCAGATCGAATAGTTAGGGCCTTAGAAGTCAACGCCAGAAGCATAAGGTACAATATAAATACAACACCTTTTTCATCGTATAACAGGAACAATAGCAACCAGTGTGAAAGATATGGTCATTTCTACGATCCGGGCAACCTAGGCGTCACTCTAAGGCGTTGCTCCACCAGATCGAATAGTTAGGGCCCAAGAAGTCAACGCCAGAAGCATAAAATACAATATAAATGCAACAGCTTTTCCATCGTATAAAATGAATAATTGCAAAGAGTGTGAAAGTAATGGTCATTTCTACGTTCCGGGCAACCTAGGTTTCACTCTAGGGCGTTTGCTCCACCAGATCGAATAGTTAGTGCGTTAGAAGCCAACGTCAGAAGCATAAAATACAGTATAAATACAACAGCTTTTCCATCGTATAAAACGAATACTTGCAACCAGTATGAAAGTTATGGACATTTCTACGTTCCGGGCAACCTAGGCTTCACCCTAGGGCGATGCTCCACCAGATCGAATAGCTAGGGCCTTAGAAGTCAACGCGCGGAACATAAAACACAAAATAAATAGAACAGTTTTTCCAGTGTATAAATCGAATAATTGCTACCAGTGTGAAAGTTATGGTCATTTCTACGTTCCGGGCAACCTAGGCTTCACCCTAGTGCGTTGTTCCACCAGATCGAATAGTTAGGGCCTAAGAAGTCAACGCCAGAAGCATAAAATACAATATAAATACAGCAGCTTTACCATCGTATAAAACGAATAATTGCAACCACTATGAAAGTTATGGTCATTTCTACTATCCGGGCAACCTAGGCTTCACACTAGGGCGTTGCTCCACCAGATCGAATAGTTAGGGCCTTAGAAGTCAACGCCAGAAGCATAAGGTACAATATAAATACAACAGCTTTACCATCGTATAAAACGAATAATTGCAACCAGTATGAAAGTTATGGACATTTCTACTTTCCGGGCAACCTAGGCTTCACCCTAGGGCGATGCTCCACCAGATCGAATAGCTAGGGCCTTAGAAGTCAACGCGCGAAACATAAAACACAAAATAAATAGAACAGTTTTTCCAGTGTATAAATCGAATAATTGCTACCAGTGTGAAAGTTATGGTCATTTCTACGTTCCGGGCAACCTAGGCTTCACCCTAGTGCGTTGTTCCACCAGATCTAATAGTTAGGGCCTAAGAAGTCAACCCCAGAAGCATAAAATACAATATAAATACAACAGCTTTTCCATCATATAAAACGAATAATGGTAACCAGTGTGAAAGTTATGGTCATTTCTACGTTCCGGGCAACCTAGGCTTCACTCTAGGACGTTGCTCCACCAGATGGAATAGTTAGGGCCTTAGAAGTCAACGCCCGAAGCATAAAATACAAAATAAATAGAACAGATTTTCCATGTATAAGACGAATAATTGCTTCCAGTGTGAAAGAGTTGGTCATTTCTACGTTCCGGGCAACCCTGGCTTCATCCTAGGGCGTTGTTCCACCAGATCGAATAGGTAGGGCCATGGAAGTCAACGCCCCAAGCATAAAATACATTAAATATACAAGAGTTTTTCCATCGTATAACAGGAATTATTGCAACCAGTGTGCAAGTGACGGTCATTTCAACGTTCCGGTCAACCTGGGCTTCACTCTGGGGCGTTGTTCCACCAGATCGAATAGTTAGGGCCGAAGAAGTCAACGCCAGAAGCATAAAATACAATATAAATATAACAGTTATTCCATCGTAAAAAACGAATAATAGCAACCAGTGTGAAAGCTATGGTCATTTCTACGTTCCGGGCAACCTAGGCTTCACTCTAGGCCATTGCTCCACCCGATCGAATAGTTAGGGCCTTAGAAGTCAACGCCCGAAGCATAAAATACGATAAATATACAAGAGTTTTTCCATCGTGTAACAGGAATAATTGCAACCAGTGTGAAAGTGATGGTCATTTCTACGTACCGGGCAACCTAGGCTTCACTCTAGGGCGTTGTACCACCAGATCGAATAGTTAGGGCTTTAGAAGTCAACGCCAGAAGCATAAAATACAAAATAAATAGAGCAGTTCTTCCATGTATAAAACGAATAATTGCTACCAGTGTGAAAGTTATGGTCATTTCTACGTTCCGGGCAACCTAGGCTTCACTCTAGGGCGTTGTTCCACCAGATCGAATAGGTAGGGCCTTAGAAGTCATCGCCTGAAGCATACAATACAATAAAAATACAACAGTTTTACCATCGTATAACAGGAATATTTGCAACTAGTGCGAAAGTAATGACCATTTCGACGTTTCGGGCATCCTAGGCTTAACTCTGAGGCGTTGCCCCACCAGATCGAATAGCTAGGACCTCAGAATGCAAATACAGAAGCAGAAAATACAATAAAAATGCAACAGTTCTTCAATCGTATAGCATGAATAATTGCAACCAGTGTGAATGTAACGATCATTTCGACGTTTCTGGCATCCTAGACTTGACTCTGAGGCATTGCTCCACAAGATCGAATAGTTAGGGCCTAAGAAGTCAACGCCAGAAGCATAAAATACAATATAAATACAATAGCTTTTCCATCGTATAAAACGAATAATAGCACCCAGTGTGAAAGTTATGGTCATTTCTACGTTCCGGGCAACATAGGCTTCCCTCATGGACGTTGCCTCACCTGATCGAATAGCTAGGACCATAGAAGTCAAAGCCAGAAGCAGAAAAAACAATAAAAATGCAACTGTTTTTCCATCGTATGGCATGAATAGTTGCAAACCAGTGAGAAATTAATGATCATTTCGACGTTTCGGGCATCCTAGACTTAACTCTGAGGCATTGCTCCAACAGGTCGAAGTGTTAGGGCCTTGGAATGCAAGGCCAGAAGCATAAACTACAAAATAAATACAACAGTCCTTCAATCGTATAAAACGAATAATTGCAACCTGTGTGAAGGTTATGGTCATATCTACGTTCCGGACAACCTGGGCTTCACTGTAGGGTGTTGCTCCACCAGATCGAATAGGTAGGGCCATAGAAGTCAACGCCCGAAGCTAAAAATTCGATAAATATAAAAGAGTTTTTCCATCGTACAACAGGAATAATTTCAACCAGTGTGAAAGTGATGGTCATTTCTACGTTCCGGGCAACCTAGGCTTCACTCTAGGGCGTTGTTCCACCAGATGGAATAGTTAGGGCCTAAGAAGTCAACGCCAGAAGCATAAAATACGATATAAATACAACAGCTTTTCCATCGTATAAAACGAATAACTGCTACCAGTGTGAAAGTTATGGTCATTTCTACTTTCCGGGCAACCTAGGCGTCACCCTAGGGCGTTGTTCCACCAAATGGAATAGTTAGGGCCTAAGAAGTCAACGCCGGAACCATAAAATACGATATAAATGCGGCAGCTTTTCCATCGTATAAAACGAATAATTGCAGCCAGTGTGATAGTTATGCTCATGTCTACGGTCCGGGCAACCTAGGCTTCATTCTAGGACGTTGCTCCGCCAGATCGAATAGTTAGGGCCTAAGAAGTCAACGCCAGAAGCATAAAATACAATAAAGATGCAACAGTTTTTCCATCGTATAACAGGAATAATTGCAACCAGTGTGAATGTAATGGTCATTTGTACGTTCCGGGCAACCTAGGCTTCACTCTAGGGCGTTGCTCCACCAGATCGAATAGTTAGTGCCTTAGAAGTCAACGCCCGAAGCATAAAATACAAAATAAATAGAACAGATTTTCCATGTATAAAACGAATAATTGCTTCCAGTGTGAAAGAGTTGGCCATTTCTACGTTCCGGGCAACCCTGGCTTCACCATAGGGCGTTGTTCCACCAGATCGAATAGTTAGGGCCTTAGAAGTTAACGCCAGAAGCATAAAATACAAAACCAATAGAACAGTTTTTACATGTATAAAACGAATAATTGCTACCAGTGTCAAAGAGTTGGTCATTTCTACGTTCCGGGCAACCTAGGCTTCACCCTAGGGCGTTGTTCCACCAGATGGAATAGTTGGGGCCTAAGAACTCAACGCCAGAAGCATAAAATACAATAAAGATGCAACAGTTTTGCCATCGTATAACAGGAATTATTGCAACCAGTGTGAAGGTAATGGTATGTTCTACGTTCCGGGCAACCTACTCTTCACTCTAGGGCGGTGCTCCACCAGGTTAAATAGTTAGAGCCTAAGAAGTCAACGCCAGAAGCATAAAATAAAATATAAATACAACAGCCTTTCCATCGTATATAATGTATATTAGCAAACAGTGTGAAAGTAATGGTCATTTCTACGTTCCCAGCAACCTAGGCTTCACTGTAGGGTGTTGCTCCGCCAGATCGAATAGGTAGGGCCTTAGAAGTCAACGCCAGAAGCATAAAATACAAAATAAATACAACAGTCTTTCAATCGTATAAAACGAATAATTGCAACCTGTGTGAAGGTTATGGTCATTTCTACGTTCCGGGCAACCTAGGCTTCACCCTGGTGCGTTGCTACACCAGATCGAATAGATAGGGCCTTAGAAGTCATCGCCTGAAGCATACAATACAATAAAGATACAACAGTTTTACCATCGTATAACAGGAATAATTGCAACCAGTGTGAAAGTGATGGTCATTTCTACGATCCGGTTAACCCAGGTTTCACTCTAGGGCGTTACTCCGCCACATCGAATAGCTACGGCCGTAGAAGTCAACGCCTGAAGCATAAAAGGCAATAAAAATACAACAGTTTTTTCATCGTATAACAGGAATAATTGCAGCAAGCGTGAAGGTAATGGTCATTTCTACGTTCCGGGCATCCTAGGCATCGCTCTTGGGCGTTGCTCCACCAGATCGTATAGTTAGGGCCTTAGAAGACAACGCCAGAAGCATAAAATGCAATATAAATACAACTGTTGTTCCATCGCATAACAGGAATAATTGCAACCAGTGTGAAAGATATGGTCATAACTACGTTCCGGGCAACCTGGGCTTCACTCTTGGACGTTGCCCCACCAGATCGAATAGCTAGGACCTTAGACTTCAAATACAGCAGCAGAAAATACAATAAAAATGCAACAGTTCTTCAATCGTAGAGCATGAATAATTGCAACCAGTGTGAAAGTAACGATCATTTCGACGTTTCGGGCATCCCAGACTTAACTCTGAGGCATTGCTCCACCAGGTCGAAGTGTTAGGGCCTTGGAATTCAACGCCAGAAGCATAAACTACAAAATAAATACAACAGCCTTTCAATCGTATAAAACGAATAATTGCAACCTGTGTGAAGGTTATGGTCATATCTACGTTCCTGACAAACTAGGCTTCACTGTAGGGTGTTGCTCCACCAGATCGAATAGGTAGGGCCATAGAAGACAGCGCCAGAAGCATAAAATACGATATAGATACAACAGATTTTCCATCGTATAAAACGAATAATGGCAACCAGTGTGAAAGTGATGGTCATTTCTACGTTCCGGGCAACCTAGGCTTCACTCTAGGACGTTGTACCACCAGATCGAATAGTTAGGGCCTTAGAAGTCAACGCCAGAAGCATAAAATACAAAATAAATAGAACAGTTCTTAGATGTATAAAACGAATAATTGCTACCAGTGTGAAAGTTATGGTCATTTCTACGTTCCGGGCAACCTAGGCTTCACCATAGTGCGTTGGTCCACCAGATGGAATAGTTAGGGCCTAAGAAGTCAACGCCAGAAGCATAAAATACGATATAAATACAACAGCTTTTCCATCGTATAAAACGAATAATGGTAACCAGTGTGAAAGTTATGGTCATTTCTACGTTCAGGGCAACCTAGGCTTCACTCTAGGAGGTTCCTCCACAAGATCGAATAGTTAGGGCCTAAGAAGTCAACGCCAGAAGCATAAAATACAATAAAGATGCAACAGTTTTTCCATCGTATAACAGGAATAATTGCAACCAGTGTGAATGTAATGGTCATTTGTACGTTCCGGGCAACCTGGGCTTCACTCTAGGGCGTTGCTCCACCAGATCGAATAGTTAGTGCCTTAGAAGTCAACGCCCGAAGCATAAAATACAAAATTAATAGAACAGATTTTCCATGTATACAACGAATAATTGTTTCCAGTGTGAAAGTTATGATCATTTCTACGTTCCGGGCAACCTAGGCTTCACCATAGGGCGTTGTTCCACCAGATGGAATAGTTGGGGCCTAAGATGTCAGCGCCAGAAGCATAAAATGCGATATAGATACAACAGATTTTCCATCGTATAAAACGAATAATGACAACCAGTGTGAAAGTTATGGTCATTTCTACGTTCCGGGCAACCTAGGCTTCACTCTAGGCCGTTGCTCCACCAGATCGAATAGCTAGGGCCTTAGAAGTCAACGCCCGAAGCATAAAATACAAAATAAATAGAACAGCTTTTCCATGTATAAATCGAATAATTGCTTCCTGTGTGAAAGTTATGGTCATTTCTACGTTCCGGGCAACCTAGGCTTCACCCGAGGGCGTCGTTCCACCAGATGGAATAGTTGGGGCCTAAGATGTCAGCGCCAGAAGCATAAAATGCGATATAGATACAACAGATTTTCCATCGTATAAAACGAATAATGACAACCAGTGTGAAAGTTATGATCATTTCCACGTTCCGGGCAGCCTAGGCTTCACCCTAGTGCGTTGCTACACCAGATCGAATAGTTAGGGCCTTAGAAGTCATCGCCTGAAGCATACAATACAATAAAAATACAACAGTTTTACCATCGTATAACAGGAATAATTGCAACCAGTGCGAAAGTAATAACCATTTCGAAGTTTCGGGCATCCTAGGCTTAACTCTGAGGCGTTGCCCCATCAGATCGAATAGCTAGGACCTTAGAATTCAGATACAGATGCAGATAATACAATAAGAGTGCAACAGTTCTTCAATCGTATAGCATGGATAATTGCAACCAGTGTGAAAGTAACGATCATTTCGACGTTTCGGGCATCCTAGACTTAACTCTGCGGCATTGCTCCACAAGATCGAATAGTTAGGGCCTAAGAAGTCAACGCCAGAAGCATAAAATACAATATAAATACAATAGCTTTTCCATTGTATAAAACGGATAATTGCTCCCAGTGTGAAAGTTATGGTCATTTCTACGTTCCGGGCAACATAGGCTTCCCTCTTGAACGTTGCCTCACCTGATCGAATAGCTAGGACCTTAGAAGTCAAAGCCAGAAGAAGAAAAAACAATAAAAATGCAACAGTTTTTCCATCTTCTAGCATGAATAGTTGCAACCAGTGAGAAATTAATGATCATTTCGACGTTTCGGGCATCCAGAGACTTAACTCTGAGGCATTGCTCCACCAGGTCGAAGTGTTAGGGCCTTGGAATTCAACGCCAGAAGCATAAACTACAAAATAAATACAACACTCCTTCAATCGTATAAAACGAATAATTGCAGCCTGTGTGAAGGTTATGGTCATATCTACGATCCGGACAACCTAGGCTACACTGTAGGGTGTTGCTCCACCAGATCGAATAGGTAGGGCCATAGAAGTCAGCGCCCGAAGCTAAAAATACGATAAATATAAAAGAGTTTTTCCATCGTATAACAGGAATAATTGCAACCAGTGTGAAAGTGATGGACATTTCAACGTTCCGGGCAACCTAGGCTTCACTCTAGGACGTTGTACCACCAGATCGAATAGTTAGGGCCTTAGAAGTCAACGCCAGAAGCATAAAATGCAAAATAAATAGAACAGTTCTTACATGTATAAAACGAATAATTGCTACCAGTGTGAAAGTTATGGTCATTTCTACGTTCCGGGCAACCTAGGCTTCACTCTAGGCCGTTGCTCCACCAGATCGAATAGCTAGGGCCTTAGAAGTCAACGCCCGAAGCATAAAATACAAAATAAATAGAACAGCTTTTCCATGTATAAATCGAATAATTGCTTCCTGTGTGAAAGTTATGGTCATTTCTACGTTCCGGGCAGCCTAGGCTTCACCCGAGGGCGTCGTTCCACCAGATGGAATAGTTGGGACCTAAGAAGTCAACGCCAGAAGCATAAAATATGATATAAATACATCAGCTTTTCCATCGCATAAAACGAATAATGGCAAACAGTGTGAAAGTTATGGTCATTTCCACGTTCCGGGCAACCTAGGCTTCACCCTAGTGCGTTGCTACACCAGATCGAATAGTTAGGGCCTTAGAAGTCATCGCATGAATCATACAATACAATAAAAATACAACAGTTTTACCATCGTATAACAGGAATAATTGCAACCAGTGCGAAAGTAATGACCATTTCGACGTTTCGGGCATCCTAGGCTTAACTCTGAGGCGTTGCCCCACCAGATCGAATAGCTAGGACCTCAGAATTCAAATACAGAAGCAGAAAATACAATAAAAATGCAACAGTTCTTCAATCGTATAGCATGAATAATTGCAACCAGTGTGAATGTAACGATCATTTCGACGTTTCTGGCATCCTAGACTTAACTCTGAGGCATTGCTCCACAAGATCGAATAGTTAGGGCCTAAGAAGTCAACGCCAGAAGCATGAAATACAATATAAATACAATAGCTTTTCCATTGTATAAAACGGATAATTGCTCCCAGTGTGAAAGTTATGGTCATTTCTACGTTCCGGGCAACATAGGCTTCTCTCTTGGACGTTGCCTCACCTGATCGAATAGCTAGGACCTTAGAAGTCAAAGCCAGAAGAAGAAAAAACAATAAAAATGGAACAGTTTTTCCATCTTCTAGCATGAATAGTTGCAACCAGTGAGAAATTAATGATCATTTCGACGTTTCGGGCATCCTAGACTTAACTCTGAGGCATTGCTCCACCAGGTCGAAGTGTTAGGGCCTTGGAATTCAACGCCAGAAGCATAAACTACAAAATAAATACAACACTCCTTCAATCGTATAAAACGGATAATTGCAACCTGTGTGAAGGTTATGGTCATATCTACGATCCGGACAACCTAGGCTTCACTGTAGGGTGTTGCTCCACCAGATCGAATAGGTAGGGCCATAGAAGTCAGCGCCCGAAGCTAAAAATAAGATAAATATAAAAGAGTTTTTCCATCATATAACAGGAATAATTGCAACCAGTGTGAAAGTGATGGTCATTTCTACGTTCCGGGCAACCTAGGCTTCACTCTAGGACGTTGTACCACCAGATCGAATAGTTAGGGCCTTAGAAGTCAACGCCAGAAGCATAAAATACAAAATAAATAGAACAGTTCTTACATGTATAAAACGAATAATTGCTACCAGTGTGAAAGTTATGGTCATTTCTACGTTCCGGGCAACCTAGGCTTCACCATAGTGCGTTGGTCCACCAGATGGAATAGTTAGGGCCTAAGAAGTCAACGCCAGAAGCATAAAATACGATATAAATACAACAGCTTTTCCATCGTATAAAACGAATAATGGTAACCAGTGTGAAAGTTATGGTCATTTCTACGTTCCGGGCAACCTAGGCTTCACTCTAGGACGTTCGTCCACCAGATCGAATAGTTAGGGCCTAAGAAGTCAACGCCAGAAGCATAAAATACAATAAAGATGCAACAGTTTTTCCATCGTATAACAGGAATAATTGCAACCAGTGTGAATGTAATGGTCATTTGTACGTTCCGGGCAACCTAGGCTTCACTCTAGGGCGTTGCTCCACCAGATCGAATAGTTAGTGCCTTAGAAGTCAACGCCCGAAGCATAAAATACAAAATTAATAGAACAGATTTTCCATGTATACAACGAATAATTGTTTCCAGTGTGAAAGTTATGATCATTTCTACGTTCCGGGCAACCTAGGCTTCACCATAGGGCGTTGTTCCACCAGATGGAATAGTTGGGGCCTAAGATGTCAGCGCCCGAAGCATAAAATGCGATATAGATACAACAGATTTTCCATCGTATAAAACGAATAATGACAACCAGTGTGAAAGTCATGGTCATTTCTACGTTCCGGGCAACCTAGGCTTCACTCTAGGCCGTTGCTCCACCAGATCGAATAGCTAGGGCCTTAGAAGTCAACGCCCGAAGCATAAAAAACAATAAAAATGCAACTGTTTTTCCATCGTATGGCATGAATAGTTGCAAACCAGTGAGAAACTAATGATCATTTCGACGTTTCGGGCATCCTAGACTTAACTCTGAGGCATTGCTCCATCAGGTCGAAGTGTTAGGGCCTTGGAATTCAACGCCAGAAGCATAAACTACAAAATAAATACAACAGTCTTTCAATCGTATAAAACGAATGATTGCAACCTGTGTGAAGGTTATGGTCATATCTACGTTCCGGACAACCTGGGCTTCACTGTAGGGTGTTGCTCCACCAGATCGAATAGGTAGGGCCATAGAAGTCAACACCCGAAGCTAAAAATTCGATAAATATAAAAGTGTTTTTCCATCGTACAACAGGAATAATTTCAACCAGTGTGAAAGTGATGGTCATTTCTACGTTCCGGGCAACCTAGGCTTCACTCTAGGGCGTTGTACCACCAGATCGAATAGTTAGGGCCTTAGAAGTTAACGCCAGAAGCATAAAATACAAAATAAATAGAACAGTTCTTACATGTATAAAACGAATAATTGCTACCAGTGTGAAAGTTATGGTCACCTCTACGTTCCGGGCAACCTAGGCTTCACCCTAGTGCGTTGTTCCACCAGATGGAATAGTTAGGGCCTAAGAAGTCAACGCCAGAAGCATAAAATACGTTATAAATACAACAGCTTTTCCATCGTATAAAACGAATAATGGTAACCAGTGTGAAAGTTATGTTCATTTCTTCGTTCCGGGCAACCTAGGCTTAACTCTAGGACGTTGCTCCACCAGATCGAATAGTTAGGGCCTTAGAAGTTAACGCCAGAAGCATAAAATACAAAACAAATAGAACAGTTTTTACATGTATAAAACGAAAAATTGCTACCAGTGTCAAAGAGTTGGTCATTTCTACGTTCCGGGCAACCTAGGCTTCACCCTAGGGCGTTGTTCCACCAGATGGAATAGTTGGGGCCTAAGAACTCAACGCCAGAAGCATAAAATACAATAAAGATGCAACAGTTTTTCCATCGTATAACAGGAATTATTGCAACCAGTGTGAAGGTAATGGTATGTTCTACGTTCCGGGCAACCTACTCTTCACTCTAGGGCGGTGCTCCACCAGGTTAAATAGTTAGAGCCTAAGAAGTCAACGCCAGAAGCATAAAATAAAATATAAATACAACAGCCTTTCCATCGTATATAATGTATATTAGCAAACAGTGTGAAAGTAATGGTCATTTCTACGTTCCCAGCAACCTAGGCTTCACTGTAGGGTGTTGCTCCGCCAGATCGAATAGGTAGGGCCTTAGAAGTCAACGCCAGAAGCATAAAATACAAAATAAATAAAACTGTCTTTCAATCGTATAAAACGAATAATTGCAACCTGTGTGAAGGTTATGGTCATTTCTACGTTCCGGGCAACCTAGGCTTCACCCTGGTGCGTTGCTACACCAGATCGAATAGATAGGGCCTTAGAAGTCATCGCCTGAATCTTACAATACAATAAAAATACAACAGTTTTACCATCGTATAACAGGAATAATTGCAGCAAGCGTGAAGGTAATGGTCATTTCTACGTTCCGGGCATCCTAGGCATCGCTCTTGGGCGTTGCTCCACCAGATCGTATAGTTGGGGCCTTAGAAGACAACGCCAGAAGCATAAAATACAATATAAATACAACTGTTGTTCCATCGCATAACAGGAGTAATTGCAACCAGTGTGAAAGATATGGTCATAACTACGTTCCGGGCAACCTGGGCTTCACTCTTGGACGTTGCCCCACCAGATCGAATAGCTAGGACCTTAGACTTCAAATACAGAAGCAGAAAATACAATAAAAATGCAACAGTTCTTCAATCGTATAGCATGAATAATTGCAACCATTGTGAAAGTAACGATCATTTCGACGTTTCGGGCATCCCAGACTTAACTCTGAGGCATTGCTCCACCAGGTCGAAGTGTTAGGGCCTTGGAATTCAACGCCAGAAGCATAAACTACAAAATAAATACAACAGTCTTTCAATCGTGTAAAACGAAAAATCGCAACCTGTGTGAAGGTTATGGTCATATCTACGTTCCTGACAAACTAGGCTTCACTGTAGGGTGTTGCTCCACCAGATCGAATAGGTAGGGCCATAGAAGACAACGCCAGAAGCATAAAATACGATATAGATACAACAGATTTTCCATCGTATAAAACGAATAATGGCAACCAGTGTGAAAGTTATGGTCATTTCTACGTTCCGGGCAACCTAGGCTTCACTCTAGGCTGTTGCTCCACCAGATCTAATAGCTAGGGCCTTAGAAGTCAACGCCCGAAGCATAAAATACAAAATAAATAGAACAGCTTTTCCATGTATAAAACGAATAATTGCTTCCTGTGTGAAAGTTATGGTCATTTCTACGTTCCGGGCAACCTAGGCTTCACCCGAGGGCGTCGTTCCACCAGATGGAATAGTTGGGACCTAAGAAGTCAACGCCAGAAGCATAAAATATGATATATATACATCAGCTTTTCCATCGTATAAAACGAATAATGGCAAACAGTGTGAAAGTAATGATCATTTCCACGTTCCGGGCAACCTGGGCTTCACCCTAGTGCGTTGCTACACCAGATCGAATAGTTAGGGCCTTAGAAGTCATCGCCTGAAGCATACAATACAATAAAAATACAACAGTTTTACCATCGTATAACAGGAATAATTGCAACCAGTGCGAAAGTAATGACCATTTCGACGTTTCGGGCATCCTAGACTTAACTCTGAGGCGTTGCCCCACCAGATCGAATAGCTAGGACCTTAGAATTCAGATACAGATGCAGATAATACAATAAAAATGCAACAGTTCTTCAATCGTATAGCATGAATAATTGCAACCAGTGTGAAAGTAACGATCATTTCGACGTTTCGGGCATCCTAGACTTAACTCTGAGGCATTGCTCCACAAGATCGAATAGTTAGTGCCTAAGAAGTCAACGCCAGAAGCATAAAATACAATATAAATACAATAGCTTTTCCATCGTATAAAACGAATCATTGCAACCTGTGTGAAGGTTATGGTCATATCTACGTTCCGCACAAACTAGGCTTCACTGTAGCGTGTTGCTCCAACAGATCGAATAGGTAGGGCCATAGAAGTCAACGCCCGAAGCATAAAATACGATAAATATACAACAGTTTTTCCATCGTATAACAGGAATAATTGCAACCAGTGTGAAAGTGATGGTCATTTCTACGTTCCGGGCAACCTAGGCTTCACTCTGGGGCGTTGTTCCACCAGATCGAATAGTTAGGGCCTAAGAAGTCAACGGCAGAAGCATAAAATACAATATAAATATAACAGTTTTTCCATCGTATAAAACGAATAATAGCAACCAGTGTGAAAGCTATGGTCATTTCTACGTTCCGGGCAACCTAGGCTTCACCATAGAGGGTTGCTCCACCATATGGAATAGTTGGGGCCTAAGAAGTCAACGCCAGAAGCATAAAATACGATATAAATGCAACAGCTTTTCCATCGTATAATACGAATAATGGCAACCAGTGTGAAAGTTATGGCCATTTCTACGTTCCGGGCAACCTAGGCTTCACTCTAGGGCGTTGCTCCACCAGATCGTATAGTTAGGGCCTTAGAAGTCAACGCCAGAAGCATAAAATACAATATAAATAGAACAGTTTTTCCATGCATAAAACGAATAATTGCTACTGTGTGAAAGTTATGGTCATTTCTACGTTCCGGGCAACCTAGGCTTCACTGCAGGGCGTTGTTCCACCAGAAGGAATAGTTAGGGCCTAAGAAGTCAACGCCAGAAGCATAAAATACGATATAAATACAACAGCTTTTCCATCGTATAAAACGAATAAAGGTAACCAGTGTGAAAGTGATGGTCATTTCTTCGTTCCAGGCAACCTAGGCTTCACTTTGGGGCGTTGTTCCACCAGATCGAATAGTTAGGGCCTAAGAAGCCAACGCCAGAAGCATAAAATACAATATAAATATAACAGTTTTTCCATCGTATAAGACGAATAATAGCAACCAGTGTGAAAGCTATGGTCATTTCTACGTTCCGGGCAACCTAGACTTCACTCTAGGCCGTTGTTCCACCCGATCGAATAGTTAGGGCCTTAGAAATCAGCGCCCGAAGCATAAAATACAAAATAAATAGAACAGCTGTTCCATGTATAAAACGAATAATTGTTTCCAGTGTGAAAGTTATGATCATTTCTACGTTCCGGGCAACCTAGGCTTCACCGTAGGGCGTTGTTCCACCAGATGGAATAGTTAGGGCCTAAGAAGTCAACCCCAGAAGGATAAAATACGATATAAATACAACAGCTTTTCCATCATATAAAACGAATAATGGTAACCAGTGTGAAAGTTATGGTCATTTCTACGTTCCGGGCAACCTAGGCTTCACTCTAGGACGTTACTCCACCAGATGGAATAGTTAGGGCCTAAGAAGTCAACGCCAGAAGCATAAAACACAATAAAGATACAACAGTTTTTCCATCGTATAACAGGAATAATTGCAACCAGTGTGAATGTAATGGTCATTTGTACGTTCCGGGCAACCTAGGCTTCACTCTAGGGCGTTGCTCCACCAGATCGAATAGTTAGTGCCTTAGAAGTCAACGCCCGAAGCATAAAATACAAAATAAATAGAACAGATTTTCCATGTATAAAACGAATAATTGCTTCCAGTGTGAAAGAGTTGGTCATTTCTACGTTCCGGGCAACCCTGGCTTCATCCTAGGGCGTTGTTCCACCAGATCGAATAGGTAGGGCCATGGAAGTCAACGCCCCAAGCATAAAATTCATTAAATATACAAGAGTTTTTCCATCGTATAACAGGAATTATTGCAACCAGTGTGCAAGTGACGGTCATTTCAACGTTCCGGTCAACCTGGGCTTCACTCTGGGGCGTTGTTCCACCAGATCGAATAGTTAGGGCCTAAGAAGTCAACGCCAGAAGCATAAAATACAATATAAATATAACAGTTATTCCATCGTAAAAAACGAATAATAGCAACCAGTGTGAAAGCTATGGTCATTTCTACGTTCCAGGCAACCTAGGCTTCACTCTAGGCCATTGCTCCACCCGATCGAATAGTTAGGGCCTTAGAAGTCAACGCCCGAAGCATAAAATACGATAAATATACAAGAGTTTTTCCATCGTGTAACAGGAATAATTGCAAACAGTGTGAAAGTGATGGTCATTTCTACGTACCGGGCAACCTAGGCTTCACTCTAGGGCGTTGTACCACCAGATCGAATAGTTAGGGCTTTAGAAGTCAACGCCAGAAGCATAAAATACAAAATAAATAGAGCAGTTCTTCCATGTATAAAACGAATAATTGCTACCAGTGTGAAAGTTATGGTCATTTCTACGTTCCGGGCAACCTAGGCTTCACTCTAGGGCGTTGTTCCACCAGATCGAATAGGTAGGGCCTTAGAAGTCATCGCCTGAAGCATACAATACAATAAAAATACAACAGTTTTACCATCGTATAACAGGAATATTTGCAACTAGTGCGAAAGTAATGACCATTTCGACGTTTCGGGCATCCTAGGCTTAACTCTGAGGCGTTGCCCCACCAGATCGAATAGCTAGGACCTCAGAATGCAAATACAGAAGCAGAAAATACAATAAAAATGCAACAGTTCTTCAATCGTATAGCATGAATAATTGCAACCAGTGTGAATGTAACGATCATTTCGACGTTTCTGGCATCCTAGACTTGACTCTGAGGCATTGCTCCACAAGATCGAATAGTTAGGGCCTAAGAAGTCAACGCCAGAAGCATAAAATACAATATAAATACAATAGCTTTTCCATCGTATAAAACGAATAATAGCACCCAGTGTGAAAGTTATGGTCATTTCTACGTTCCGGGCAACATAGGCTTCCCTCATGGACGTTGCCTCACCTGATCGAATAGCTAGGACCATAGAAGTCAAAGCCAGAAGCAGAAAAAACAATAAAAATGCAACTGTTTTTCCATCGTATGGCATGAATAGTTGCAAACCAGTGAGAAATTAATGATCATTTCGACGTTTCGGGCATCCTAGACTTAACTCTGAGGCATTGCTCCAACAGGTCGAAGTGTTAGGGCCTTGGAATGCAAGGCCAGAAGCATAAACTACAAAATAAATACAACAGTCTTTCAATCGTATAAAACGACTAATTGCAACCTGTGTGAAGGTTATGGTCATATCTACGTTCCGGACAACCTGGGCTTCACTGCAGGGTGTTGCTCCACCAGATCTAATAGGTAGGGCCATAGAAGTCAACGCCCGAAGCTAAAAATTCGATAAATATAAAAGAGTTTTTCCATCGTACAACAGGAATAATTTCAACCAGTGTGAAAGTGATGGTCATTTCTACGTTCCGGGCAACCTAGGCTTCACTCTAGGGCGTTGTACCACCAGATCGAATAGTTAGGGCCTTAGAAGTTAACGCCAGAAGCATAAAATACAAAATAGATAGAACAGTTCTTACATGTATAAAACGAATAATTGCTACCAGTGTGAAAGTTATGGTCATTTCTACGTTCCGGGCAACCTAGGCTTCACTCTAGGCCGTTGCTCCACCAGATCGAATAGCTAGGGCCTTAGAAGTCAACGCCCGAAGCATAAAATACAAAATAAATAGAACAGCTTTTCCATGTATAAATCGAATAATTGCTTCCTGTGTGAAAGTTATGGTCATTTCTACGTTCCGGGCAACCTAGGCTTCACCCGAGGGCGTCGTTCCACCAGATGGAATAGTTGGGACCTAAGAAGTCAACGCCAGAAGCATAAAATATGATATATATACATCAGCTTTTCCATCGTATAAAACGAATAATGGCAAACTGTGTGAAAGTTATGATCATTTCCACGTTCCGGGCAGCCTAGGCTTCACCCTAGTGCATTGCTACACCAGATCGAATAGTTAGGGCCTTAGAAGTCATCGCCTGAAGCATACAATACAATAAAAATACAACAGTTTTACCATCGTATAACAGGAATAATTGCAACCAGTGCGAAAGTAATAACCATTTCGAAGTTTCGGGCATCCTAGGCTTAACTCTGAGGCGTTGCCCCATCAGATCGATTAGCTAGGACCTTAGAATTCAGATACAGATGTAGATAATACAATAAAAGTGCAACAGTTCTTCAATCGTATAGCATGGATAATTGCAACCAGTGTGAAAGTAACGATCATTTCGACGTTTCGGGCATCCTAGACTTAACTCTGAGGCATTGCTCCACAAGATCGAATAGTTAGGGCCTAAGAAGTCAACGCCAGAAGCATAAAATACAATATAAATACAATAGCTTTTCCATTGTATAAAACGGATATTTGCTCCCAGTGTGAAAGTTATGGTCATTTCTACGTTCCGGGCAACATAGGCTTCCCTCTTGGACGTTGCCTCACCTGATCGAATAGCTAGGACCTTAGAAGTCAAAGCCAGAAGAAGAAAAAACAATAAAAATGCAACAGTTTTTCCATCTTCTAGCATGAATAGTTGCAACCAGTGAGAAATTAATGATCATTTCGACGTTTCGGGCATCCTAGACTTAACTCTGAGGCATTGCTCCACCAGGTCGAAGTGTTAGGAACTTGGAATTCAACGCCAGAAGCATAAACTACAAAATAAATACAACACTCCTTCAATCGTATAAAACGAATAATTGCAACCTGTGTGAAGGTTATGGTCATATCTACGATCCGGACAACCTAGGCTTCACTGTAGGGTGTTGCTCCACCAGATCGAATAGGTAGGGCCATAGAAGTCAGCGCCCGGAGCTAAAAATACGATAAATATAAAAGAGTTTTTCCATCGTATAACAGGAATAATTGCAACCAGTGTGAAAGTGATGGACATTTCTACGTTCCGGGCAACCTAGGCTTCACTCTAGGACGTTGTACCACCAGATCGAATAGTTAGGGCCTTAGAAGTCAACGCCAGAAGCATAAAATGCAAAATAAATAGAACAGTTCTTACATGTATAAAACGAATAATTGCTACCAGTGTGAAAGTTATGGTCATTTCTACGTTCCGGGCAACCTAGACTTCACTCTAGGCCGTTGTTCCACCCGATCGAATAGTTAGGGCCTTAGAAATCAGCGCCCGAAGCATAAAATACAAAATAAATAGAACAGCTGTTCCATGTATAAAACGAATAATTGTTTCCAGTGTGAAAGTTATGATCATTTCTACGTTCCGGGCAACCTAGGCTTCACCGTAGGGCGTTGTTCCACCAGATGGAATAGTTAGGGCCTAAGAAGTCAACCCCAGAAGGATAAAATACGATATAAATTCAACAGCTTTTCCATCATATAAAACGAATAATGGTAACCAGTGTGAAAGTTATGGTCATTTCTACGTTCCGTGCAACCTAGGCTTCACTCTAGGACGTTACTCCACCAGATGGAATAGTTAGGGCCTAAGAAGTCAATGCCAGAAGCATAAAACACAATAAAGATACAACAGTTTTTCCATCGTATAACAGGAATAATTGCAACCAGTGTGAATGTAATGGTCATTTGTACGTTCCGGGCAACCTAGGCTTCACTCTAGGGCGTTGCTCCACCAGATCGAATAGTTAGTGCCTTAGAAGTCAACGCCCGAAGCATAAAATACAAAATAAATAGAACAGATTTTCCATGTATAAAACGAATAATTGCTTCCAGTGTGAAAGAGTTGGTCATTTCTACGTTCCGGGCAACCCTGGCTTCATCCTAGGGCGTTGTTCCACCAGATCGAATAGGTAGGGCCATGGAAGTCAACGCCCCAAGCATAAAATACATTAAATATACAAGAGTTTTTCCATCGTATAACAGGAATTATTGCAACCAGTGTGCAAGTGACGGTCATTTCAACGTTCCGGTCAACCTGGGCTTCACTCTGGGGCGTTGTTCCACCAGATCGAATAGTTAGGGCCTAAGAAGTCAACGCCAGAAGCATAAAATACAATATAAATATAACAGTTATTCCATCGTAAAAAACGAATAATAGCAACCAGTGTGAAAGCTATGGTCATTTCTACGTTCCAGGCAACCTAGGCTTCACTCTAGGCCATTGCTCCACCCGATCGAATAGTTAGGGCCTTAGAAGTCAACGCCCGAAGCATAAAATACGATAAATATACAAGAGTTTTTCCATCGTGTAACAGGAATAATTGCAAACAGTGTGAAAGTGATGGTCATTTCTACGTACCGGGCAACCTAGGCTTCACTCTAGGGCGTTGTACCACCAGATCGAATAGTTAGGGCTTTAGAAGTCAACGCCAGAAGCATAAAATACAAAATAAATAGAGCAGTTCTTCCATGTATAAAACGAATAATTGCTACCAGTGTGAAAGTTATGGTCATTTCTACGTTCCGGGCAACCTAGGCTTCACCGTAGGGCGTTGTTCCACCAGATGGAATAGTTAGGGCCTAAGAAGTCAACCCCAGAAGCATAAAATACGATATAGATACAACAGATTTTCCATCGTATAAAACGAATAATGACAAACAGTGTGAAAGTTATGGTCATTTCTACGTTCCGGGCAACCTAGGCTTCACTCTAGGCCGTTGTTCCACCAGACCGAATAGCTAGGGCCTTAGAAGTCAACGCCCGAAGCATAAAATACAAAATAAATAGAACAGCTTTTCCATGTATAAATCGAATAATTGCTTCCTGTGTGAAAGTTATGGTCATTTCTACGTTCCGGGCAACCTAGGCTTCACCCGAGGGCGTCGTTCCACCAGATGGAATAGTTGGGACCTAAGAAGTCAACGCCAGAAGCATAAAATATGATATAAATGCATCAGCTTTTCCATCGCATAAAACGAATAATGGCAAACAGTGTGAAAGTTATGGTCATTTCCACGTTCCGGGCAACCTAGGCTTCACCCTAGTGCGTTGCTACACCAGATCGAATAGTTAGGGCCTTAGAAGTCATCGCATGAAGCATACAATACAATAAAAATACAACAGTTTTACCATCGTATAACAGGAAGAATTGTAACCAGTGCGAAAGTAATGACCATTTCGACGTTTCGGGCATCCTAGGCTTAACTCTGAGGCGTTGCCCCACCAGATCGAATAGCTAGGACCTCAGAATTCAAATACAGAAGCAGAAAATACAATAAAAATGCAACAGTTCTTCAATCGTATAGCATGAATAATTGCAACCAGTGTGAATGTAACGATCATTTCGACGTTTCTGGCATCCTAGACTTAACTCTGAGGCATTGCTCCACAAGATCGAATAGTTAGGGCCTAAGAAGTCAACGCCAGAAGCATGAAATACAATATAAATACAATAGCTTTTCCATTGTATAAAACGGATAATTGCTCCCAGTGTGAAAGTTATGGTCATTTCTACGTTCCGGGCAACATAGGCTTCTCTCTTGGACGTTGCCTCACCTGATCGAATAGCTAGGACCTTAGAAGTCAAAGCCAGAAGAAGAAAAAACAATAAAAATGCAACAGTTTTTCCATCTTCTAGCATGAATAGTTGCAACCAGTGAGAAATTAATGATCATTTCGACGTTTCGGGCATCCTAGACTTAACTCTGAGGCATTGCTCCACCAGGTCGAAGTGTTAGGGCCTTGGAATTCAACGCCAGAAGCATAAACTACAAAATAAATACAACACTCCTTCAATCGTATAAAACGGATAATTGCAACCTGTGTGAAGGTTATGGTCATATCTACGATCCGGACAACCTAGGCTTCACTGTAGGGTGTTGCTCCACCAGATCGAATAGGTAGGGCCATAGAAGTCAGCGCCCGAAGCTAAAAATACGATAAATATAAAAGAGTTTTTCCATCATATAACAGGAATAATTGCAACCAGTGTGAAAGTGATGGTCATTTCTACGTTCCGGGCAACCTAGGCTTCACTCTAGGACGTTGTACCACCAGATCGAATAGTTAGGGCCTTAGAAGTCAACGCCAGAAGCATAAAATACAAAATAAATAGAACAGTTCTTACATGTATAAAACGAATAATTGCTACCAGTGTGAAAGTTATGGTCATTTCTACGTTCCGGGCAACCTAGGCTTCACCATAGTGCGTTCGTCCACCAGCTGGAATAGTTAGGGCCTAAGAAGTCAACGCCAGAAGCATAAAATACGATATAAATACAACAGCTTTTCCATCGTATAAAACGAATAATGGTAACCAGTGTGAAAGTTATGGTCATTTCTACGTTCCGGGCAACCTAGGCTTCACTCTAGGACGTTACTCCACCAGATGGAATAGTTAGGGCCTAAGAAGTCAATGCCAGAAGCATAAAACACAATAAAGATACAACAGTTTTTCCATCGTATAACAGGAATAATTGCAACCAGTGTGAATGTAATGGTCATTTGTACGTTCCGGGCAACCTAGGCTTCACTCTAGGGCGTTGCTCCACCAGATCGAATAGTTAGTGCCTTAGAAGTCAACGCCCGAAGCATAAAATACAAAATAAATAGAACAGATTTTCCATGTATAAAACGAATAATTGCTTCCAGTGTGAAAGAGTTGGTCATTTCTACGTTCCGGGCAACCCTGGCTTCATCCTAGGGCGTTGTTCCACCAGATCGAATAGGTAGGGCCATGGAAGTCAACGCCCCAAGCATAAAATACATTAAATATACAAGAGTTTTTCCATCGTATAACAGGAATTATTGCAACCAGTGTGCAAGTGACGGTCATTTCAACGTTCCGGTCAACCTGGGCTTCACTCTGGGGCGTTGTTCCACCAGATCGAATAGTTAGGGCCTAAGAAGTCAACGCCAGAAGCATAAAATACAATATAAATATAACAGTTATTCCATCGTAAAAAACGAATAATAGCAACCAGTGTGAAAGCTATGGTCATTTCTACGTTCCAGGCAACCTAGGCTTCACTCTAGGCCATTGCTCCACCCGATCGAATAGTTAGGGCCTTAGAAGTCAACGCCCGAAGCATAAAATACGATAAATATACAAGAGTTTTTCCATCGTGTAACAGGAATAATTGCAAACAGTGTGAAAGTGATGGTCATTTCTACGTACCGGGCAACCTAGGCTTCACTCTAGGGCGTTGTACCACCAGATCGAATAGTTAGGGCTTTAGAAGTCAACGCCAGAAGCATAAAATACAAAATAAATAGAGCAGTTCTTCCATGTATAAAACGAATAATTGCTACCAGTGTGAAAGTTATGGTCATTTCTACGTTCCGGGCAACCTAGGCTTCACTCTAGGGCGTTGTTCCACCAGATCGAATAGGTAGGGCCTTAGAAGTCATCGCCTGAAGCATACAATACAATAAAAATACAACAGTTTTACCATCGTATAACAGGAATATTTGCAACTAGTGCGAAAGTAATGACCATTTCGATGTTTCGGGCATCCTAGGCTTAACTCTGAGGCGTTGCCCCACCAGATCGAATAGCTAGGACCTCAGAATGCAAATACAGAAGCAGAAAATACAATAAAAATGCAACAGTTCTTCAATCGTATAGCATGAATAATTGCAACCAGTGTGAATGTAACGATCATTTCGACGTTTCTGGCATCCTAGACTTGACTCTGAGGCATTGCTCCACAAGATCGAATAGTAAGGGCCTAAGAAGTCAACGCCAGAAGCATAAAATACAATATAAATACAATAGCTTTTCCATAGTATAAAACGAATAATAGCACCCAGTGTGAAAGTTATGGTCATTTCTACGTTCCGGGCAACATAGGCTTCCCTCATGGACGTTGCCTCACCTGATCGAATAGCTAGGACCATAGAAGTCAAAGCCAGAAGCAGAAAAAACAATAAAAATGCAACTGTTTTTCCATCGTATGGCATGAATAGTTGCAAACCAGTGAGAAATTAATGATCATTTCGACGTTTCGGGCATCCTAGACTTAACTCTGAGGCATTGCTCCAACAGGTCGAAGTGTTAGGGCCTTGGAATGCAAGGCCAGAAGCATAAACTACAAAATAAATACAACAGTCTTTCAATCGTATAAAACGACTAATTGCAACCTGTGTGAAGGTTATGGTCATATCTACGTTCCGGACAACCTGGGCTTCACTGCAGGGTGTTGCTCCACCAGATCTAATAGGTAGGGCCATAGAAGTCAACGCCCGAAGCTAAAAATTCGATAAATATAAAAGAGTTTTTCCATCGTACAACAGGAATAATTTCAACCAGTGTGAAAGTGATGGTCATTTCTACGTTCCGGGCAACCTAGGCTTCACTCTAGGGCGTTGTACCACCAGATCGAATAGTTAGGGCCTTAGAAGTTAACGCCAGAAGCATAAAATACAAAATAAATAGAACAGTTCTTACATGTATAAAACGAATAATTGCTACCAGTGTGAAAGTTATGGTCACCTCTACGTTCCGGGCAACCTAGGCTTCACCCTAGTGCGTTGTTCCACCAGATGGAATAGTTAGGGCCTAAGAAGTCAACGCCAGAAGCATAAAATACGTTATACATACAACAGCTTTTCCATCGTATAAAACGAATAATGGTAACCAGTGTGAAAGTTATGTTCATTTCTTCGTTCCGGGCAACCTAGGCTTCACTCTAGGACGTTGCTCCACCAGATCGAATAGGTAGGGCCATAGAAGACAACGCCAGAAGCATAAAATACGATATAGATACAACAGATTTTCCATCGTATAAAACGAATAATGGCAACCAGTGTGAAAGTTATGGTCATTTCTACGTTCCGGGCAACCTAGGCTTCACTCTAGGCCGTTGCTCCACCAGATCTAATAGCTAGGGCATTAGAAGTCAACGCCCGAAGCATAAAATACAAAATAAATATAACAGCTTTTCCATGTATAAAACGAATAATTGCTTCCTGTGTGAAAGTTATGGTCATTTCTACGTTCCGGGCAACCTAGGCTTCACCCGAGGGCGTCGTTCCACCATATGGAATAGTTGGGGCCTAAGAAGTCAACGCCAGAAGCTAAAAATTCGATAAATATAAAAGAGTTTTTCCATCGTACAACAGGAATAATTTCAACCAGTGTGAAAGTGATGGTCATTTCTACGTTCGGGGCAACCTAGGCTTCACTCTAGGGCGTTGTACCACCAGATCGAATAGTTAGGGCCTTAGAAGTTAACGCCAGAAGCATAAAATACAAAATAGATAGAACAGTTCTTACATGTATAAAACGAATAATTGCTACCAGTGTGAAAGTTATGGTCACCTCTACGTTCCGGGCAACCTAGGCTTCACTTTGGGGCGTTGTTCCACCAGATCGAATAGTTAGGGCCTATGAAGCCAACGCCAGAAGCATAAAATACAATATAAATATAACAGTTTTTCCATCGTATAAAACGAATAATAGCAACCAGTGTGAAAGCTATGGTCATTTCTACGTTCCGGGCAACCTAGGCTTCACTCTAGGCCGTTGCTCCACCCGATCGAATAGTTAGGGCCTTAGAAATCAGCGCCCGAAGCATAAAATACAAAATAAATAGAACAGCTGTTCCATGTATAAAACGAATAATTGTTTCCAGTGTGAAAGTTATGATCATTTCTACGTTCCGGGCAACCTAGGCTTCACCGTAGGGCGTTGTTCCACCAGATGGAATAGTTAGGGCCTAAGAAGTCAACGCCAGAAGCATAAAATACGATATAAATACAACAGCTTTTCCATCATATAAAACGAATAATGGTAACCAGTGTGAAAGTTATCGTCATTTCTACGTTCCGGGCAACCTAGGCTTCACTCTAGGACGTTGCTCCACCAGATCGAATAGTTAGGGCCTAAGAAGTCAACGCCAGAAGCATAAAATACAATAAAGATGCAATAGTTTTTCCATCGTATAACAGGAATAATTGCAACCAGTGTGAATGTAATGGTCATTTGTACGTTCCGGGCAACCTAGGCTTCACTCTAGGGCGTTGCTCCACCAGATCGAATAGTTAGGGCCTTAGAAGTCAACGCCCGAAGCATAAAATACAAAATAAATAGAACAGATTTTCCACGTATAAAACGAATAATTGCTTCCAGTGTGAAAGAGTTGGTCATTTCTACGTTCCGGGCAACCCTGGCTTCACCATAGGGCGTTCTTCCACCAGATGGAATAGTTGGGGCCTAAGAACTCAACGCCAGAAGCATAAAATACAATAAAGATGCAACAGTTTTGCCATCGTATAACAGGAATTATTGCAACCAGTGTGAAGGTAATGGTATGTTCTACGTTCCGGGCAACCTACTCTTCACTCTAGGGCGGTGCTCCACCAGGTTAAATAGTTAGAGCCTAAGAAGTCAACGCCAGAAGCATAAAATAAAATATAAATACAACAGCCTTTCCATCGTATATAATGTATATTAGCAAACAGCGTGAAAGTAATGGTCATTTCTACGTTCCCAGCAACCTAGGCTTCACTGTAGGGTGTTGCTCCGCCAGATCGAATAGGTAGGGCCTTAGAAGTCAACGCCAGAAGCATAAAATACAAAATAAATACAACAGTCTTTCAATCGTATAAAACGAATAATTGCAACTTGTGTGAAGGTTATGGTCATTTCTACGTTCCGGGCAACCTAGGCTTCACCCTGGTGCGTTGCTACACCAGATCGAATAGATAGGGCCTTAGAAGTCATCGCCTGAAGCATACAATACAATAAAGATACAACAGTTTTACCATCGTATAACAGGAATAATTGCAACCAGTGTGAAAGTGATGGTCATTTCTACGATCCGGGTAACCCAGGTTTCACTCTAGGGCGTTACTCCGCCACATCGAATAGCTACGGCCGTAGAAGTCAACGCCTGAAGCATAAAATGCAATAAAAATACAACGGTTTTTTCATCGTATAACAGGAATAATTGCAGCAAGCGTGAAGGTAATGGTCATTTCTACGTTCCGGGCATCCTAGGCATCGCTCTTGGGCGTTGCTCCACCAGATCGTATAGTTAGGGCCTTAGAAGACAACGCCAGAAGCATAAAATACAATATAAATACAACTGTTGTTCCATCGCATAACAGGAATAATTGCAACCAGTGTGAAAGATATGGTCATAACTACGTTCCGGGCAACCTGGGCTTCACTCTTGGACGTTGCCCCACCAGATCGAATAGCTAGGACCTTAGACTTCAAATACAGAAGCAGAAAATACAATAAAAATGCAACTGTTTTTCCATCGTATGGCGTGAATAGTTGCAAACCAGTGAGAAATTAACGATCATTTCGACGTTTCGGGCATCCCAGACTTAACTCTGAGGCATTGCTCCACCAGGTCGAAGTGTTAGGGCCTTGGAATTCAACGCCAGAAGCATAAACTACAAAATAAATACAACAGCCTTTCAATCGTATAAAACGAATAATTGCAACCTGTGTGAAGGTTATGGTCATATCTACGTTCCTGACAAACTAGGCTTCACTGTAGGGTGTTGCTCCACCAGATCGAATAGGTAGGGCCATAGAAGACAGCGCCAGAAGCATAAAATACGATATAGATACAACAGATTTTCCATCGTATAAAACGAATAATGGCAACCAGTGTGAAAGTGATGGTCATTTCTACGTTCCGGGCAACCTAGGCTTCACTCTAGGACGTTGTACCACCAGATCGAATAGTTAGGGCCTTAGAAGTCAACGCCAGAAGCATAAAATACAAAATAAATAGAACAGTTCTTACATGTATAAAACGAATAATTGCTACCAGTGTGAAAGTTATGGTCATTTCTACGTTCCGGGCAACCTAGGCTTCACCATAGTGCGTTGGTCCACTAGATGGAATAGTTAGGGCCTAAGAAGTCAACGCCAGAAGCATAAAATACGATATAAATACAACAGCTTTTCCATCGTATAAAACGAATAATGGTAACCAGTGTGAAAGTTATGGTCATTTCTACGTTCCGGGCAACCTAGGCTTCACTCTAGGACGTTCCTCCACCAGATCGAATAGTTAGGGCCTAAGAAGTCAACGCCAGAAGCATAAAATACAATAAAGATGCAACAGTTTTTCCATCGTATAACAGGAATAATTGCAACCAGTGTGAATTTAATGGTCATTTGTACGTTCCGGGCAACCTAGGCTTCACTCTAGGGCGTTGCTCCACCAGATCGAATAGTTAGTGCCTTAGAAGTCAACGCCCGAAGCATAAAATACAAAATTAATAGAACAGATTTTCCATGTATACAACGAATAATTGTTTCCAGTGTGAAAGTTATGATCATTTCTACGTTCCGGGCAACCTAGGCTTCACCATAGGGCGTTGTTCCACCAGATGGAATAGTTGGGGCCTAAGATGTCAGCGCCAGAAGCATAAAATGCGATATAGATACAACAGATTTTCCATCGTATAAAACGAATAATGACAACCAGTGTGAAAGTTATGGTCATTTCTACGTTCCGGATAACCTAGGCTTCACTCTAGGCCGTTGCTCCACCAGATCGAATAGCTAGGGCCTTAGAAGTCAACGCCCGAAGCATAAAATACAAAATAAATAGAACAGCTTTTCCATGTATAAATCGAATAATTGCTTCCTGTGTGAAAGTTATGGTCATTTCTACGTTCCGGGCAACCTAGGCTTCACCCGAGGGCGTCGTTCCACCAGATGGAATAGTTGGGACCTAAGAAGTCAACGCCAGAAGCATAAAATATGATATATATACATCAGCTTTTCCATCGTATAAAACGAATAATGGCAAACTGTGTGAAAGTTATGATCATTTCCACGTTCCGGGCAGCCTAGGCTTCACCCTAGTGCGTTGCTACACCAGATCGAATAGTTAGGGCCTTAGAAGTCATCGCCTGAAGCATACAATACAATAAAAATACAACAGTTTTACCATCGTATAACAGGAATAATTGCAACCAGTGCGAAAGTAATAACCATTTCGAAGTTTCGGGCATCCTAGGCTTAACTCTGAGGCGTTGCCCCATCAGATCGAATAGCTAGGACCTTAGAATTCAGATACAGATGCAGATAATACAATAAAAGTGCAACAGTTCTTCAATCGTATAGCATGGATAATTGCAACCAGTGTGAAAGTAACGAACATTTCGACGTTTCGGGCATCCTAGACTTAACTCTGAGGCATTGCTCCACAAGATCGAATAGTTAGGGCCTAAGAAGTCAACGCCAGAAGCATAAAATACAATATAAATACAATAGCTTTTCCATTGTATAAAACGGATAATTGCTCCCAGTGTGAAAGTTATGGACATTTCTACGTTCCGGGCAACATAGGCTTCCCTCTTGGACGTTGCCTCACCTGATCGAATAGCTAGGACCTTAGAAGTCAAAGCCAGAAGAAGAAAAAACAATAAAAATGCAACAGTTTTTCCATCTTCTAGCATGAATAGTTGCAACCAGTGAGAAATTAATGATCATTTCGACGTTTCGGGCATCCTAGACTTAACTCTGAGGCATTGCTCCACCAGGTCGAAGTGTTAGGGCCTTGGAATTCAACGCCAGAAGCATAAACTACAAAATAAATACAACACTCCTTCAATCGTATAAAACGAATAATTGCAACCTGTGTGAAGGTTATGGTCATATCTACGATCCGGACAACCTAGGCTTCACTGTAGGGTGTTGCTCCACCAGATCGAATAGGTAGGGCCATAGAAGTCAGCGCCCGAAGCTAAAAATACGATAAATATAAAAGAGTTTTTCCATCGTATAACAGGAATAATTGCAACCAGTGTGAAAGTGATGGACATTTCTACGTTCCGGGCAACCCAGGCTTCACTCTAGGACGTTGTACCACCAGATCGAATAGTTAGGGCCTTAGAAGTCAACGCCAGAAGCATCAAATGCAAAATAAAAAGAACAGTTCTGACATGTATAAAACGAATAATTGCTACCAGTGTGAAAGTTATGGTCATTTCTACGTTCCGGGCAACCTAGGCTTCACCATAGTGCGTTGGTCCACCAGATGGAATAGTTAGGGCCTAAGAAGTCAACGCCAGAAGCATAAAATACGATATAAATACAACAGCTTTTCCATCGTATAAAACGAATAATGGTATCCAGTGTGAAAGTTATGGTCATTTCTACGTTCCGGGCAACCTAGGCTTCACTCTAGGACGTTCCTCCACCAGATCGAATAGTTAGGGCCTAAGAAGTCAACGCCAGAAGCATAAAATACAATAAAGATGCAACAGTTTTTCCATCGTATAACAGGAATAATTGCAACCAGTGTGAATATAATGGTCATTTGTACGTTCCGGGCAACCTAGGCTTCACTCTAGGGCGTTGCTCCACCAGATCGAATAGTTAGTGCCTTAGAAGTCAACGCCCGAAGCATAAAATACAAAATAAATAGAACAGATTTTCCATGTATACAACGAATAATTGTTTCCAGTGTGAAAGTTATGATCATTTCTACGTTCCGGGCAACCTAGGCTTCACCATAGGGCGTTGTTCCACCAGATGGAATAGTTGGGGCCTAAGATGTCAGCGCCAGAAGCATAAAATACGATATAGATACAACAGATTTTCCATCGTATAAAACGAATAATGACAACCAGTGTGAAAGTTATGGTCATTTCTACGTTCCGGGCAACCTAGGCTTCACTCTAGGCCGTTGCTCCACCAGATCGAATAGCTAGGGCCTTAGAAGTCAACGCCCGAAGCATAAAATACAAAATAAATAGAACAGCTTTTCCATGTATAAATCGAATAATTGCTTCCTGTGTGAAAGTTATGGTCATTTCTACGTTCCGGGCAACCTAGGCTTCACCCGAGGGCGTCGTTCCACCAGATGGAATAGTTGGGACCTAAGAAGTCAACGCCAGAAGCATAAAATATGATATAAATACATCAGCTTTTCCATCGCATAAAACGAATAATGGCAAACAGTGTGAAAGTTATGGTCATTTCCACGTTCCGGGCAACCTAGGCTTCACCCTAGTGCGTTGCTACACCAGATCGAATAGTTAGGGCCTTAGAAGTCATCGCATGAAGCATACAATACAATAAAAATACAACAGTTTTACCATCGTATAACAGGAATAATTGCAACCAGTGCGAAAGTAATGACCATTTCGACGTTTCGGGCATCCTAGGCTTAACTCTGAGGCGTTGCCCCACCAGATCGAATAGCTAGGACCTCAGAATTCAAATACAGAAGCAGAAAATACAATAAAAATGCAACAGTTCTTCAATCGTATAGCATGAATAATTGCAACCAGTGTGAATGTAACGATCATTTCGACGTTTCTGGCATCCTAGACTTAACTCTGAGGCATTGCTCCACAAGATCGAATAGTTAGGGCCTAAGTAGTCAACGCCAGAAGCATGAAATACAATATAAATACAATAGCTTTTCCATTGTATAAAACGGATAATTGCTCCCAGTGTGAAAGTTACGGTCATTTCTACGTTCCGGGCAACATAGGCTTCTCTCTTGGACGTTGCCTCACCTGATCGAATAGCTAGGACCTTAGAAGTCAAAGCCAGAAGAAGAAAAAACAATAAAAATGCAACAGTTTTTCCATCTTCTAGCATGAATAGTTGCAACCAGTGAGAAATTAATGATCATTTCGACGTTTCGGGCATCCTAGACTTAACTCTGAGGCATTGCTCCACCAGGTCGAAGTGTTAGGGCCTTGGAATTCAACGCCAGAAGCATAAACTACAAAATAAATACAACACTCCTTCAATCGTATAAAACGGATAATTGCAACCTGTGTGAAGGTTATGGTCATATCTACGATCCGGACAACCTAGGCTTCACTGTAGGGTGTTGCTCCACCAGATCGAATAGGTAGGGCCATAGAAGTCAGCGCCCGAAGCTAAAAATACGATAAATATAAAAGAGTTTTTCCATCATATAACAGGAATAATTGCGACCAGTGTGAAAGTGATGGTCATTTCTACGTTCCGGGCAACCTAGGCTTCACTCTAGGACGTTGTACCACCAGATCGAATAGTTAGGGCCTTAGAAGTCAACGCCAGAAGCATAAAATACAAAATAAATAGAACAGTTCTTACATGTATAAAACGAATAATTGCTACCAGTGTGAAAGTTATGGTCATTTCTACGTTCCGGGCAACCTAGGCTTCACCCGAGGGCGTCGTTCCACCAGATGGAATAGTTGGGACCTAAGACGTCAACGCCAGAAGCATAAAATAAGATATAAATACATCAGCTTTTCCATCGCATAAAACAAATAATGGCAAACGGTGTGAAAGTTATGGTCATTTCCACGTTCCGGGCAACCTAGGCTTCACCCTAGTGCGTTGCTACACCAGATCGAATAGTTAGGGCCTTAGAAGTCATCGCCTGAAGCATACAATACAATAAAAATACAACAGTTTTACCATAGTATAACAGGAATAATTGCAACCAGTGCGAAAGTAATGACCATTTCGACGTTTCGGGCATCCTAGGCTTAACTCTGAGGCGTTGCCCCTCCAGATCGAATAGCTAGGACCTCAGAATTCAAATACAGAAGCAGAAAATACAATAAAAATGCAACAGTTCTTCAATCGTATAGCATGAATAATTGCAACCAGTGTGAATGTAACGATCATTTCGACGTTTCTGGCATCCTAGACTTGACTCTGAGGCATTGCTCCACAAGATCGAATAGTTAGGGCCTAAGAAGTCAACGCCAGAAGCATAAAATACAATATAAATACAATAGCTTTTCCATCGTATAAAACGAATAATAGCACCCAGTGTGAAAGTTATGGTCATTTCTACGTTCCGGGCAACATAGGCTTCCCTCATGGACGTTGCCTCACCTGATCGAATAGCTAGGACCATAGAAGTCAAAGCCAGAAGCAGAAAAAACAATAAAAATGCAACTGTTTTTCCATCGTATGGCGTGAATAGTTGCAAACCAGTGAGAAATTAATGATCATTTCGACGTTTCGGGCATCCTAGACTTAACTCTGAGGCATTGCTCCAACCGGTCGAAGTGTTAGGGCCTTGGAATTCAACGCCAGAAGCATAAACTACAAAATAAATACAACAGTCTTTCAATCGTATGAAACGAATAATTGCAACCTGTGTGAAGGTTATGGTCATATCTACGTTCCGGACAACCTGGGCTTCACTGTAGGGTGTTGCTCCACCAGATCGAATAGGTAGGGCCATAGAAGTCAACGCCCGAAGCTAAAAATTCGATAAATATAAAAGAGTTTTTCCATCGTACAACAGGAATAATTTCAACCAGTGTGAAAGTGATGGTCATTTCTACGTTCCGGGCAACCTAGGCTTCACCCTAGTGCGTTGCTACACCAGATCGAATAGTTAGGGCCTTAGAAGTCATCGCCTGAAGCATACAATACAATAAAAATACAACAGTTTTACCATCGTATAACAGGAATAATTGCAACCAGTGCGAAAGTAATAACCATTTCGAAGTTTCGGGCATCCTAGGCTTAACTCTGAGGCGTTGCCCCATCAGATCGAATAGCTAGGACCTTAGAATTCAGATACAGATGCAGATAATACAATAAAAATGCAACAGTTCTTCAATCGTATAGCATGGATAATTGCAACCAGTGTGAAAGTAACGATCATTTCGACGTTTCGGGCATCCTAGACTTAACTCTGAGGCATTGCTCCACAAGATCGAATAGTTAGGGCCTAAGAAGTCAACGCCAGAAGCATAAAATACAATGTAAATACAATAGCTTTTCCATTGTATAAAACGGATAATTGCTCCAAGTGTGAAAGTTATGGTCATTTCTACGTTCCGGGCAACATAGGCTTCCCTCTTGGACGTTGCCTCACCTGATCGAATAGTTAGTGCCTTAGAAGTCAACGCCCGAAGCATAAAATACAAAAGAAATAGAACAGATTTTCCATGTATACAACGAATAATTGTTTCCAGTGCGAAAGTTATGATCATTTCTACGTTCTGGGCAACCTAGGCTTCACCATAGGGCGTTGTTCCACCAGATGGAATAGTTGGGGCCTAAGATATCAGCGCCAGAAGCATAAAACACGATATAGATACAACAGATTTTCCATCGTATAAAACGAATAATGACAACCAGTGTGAAAGTTATGGTCATTTCTACGTTCCGGGCAACCTAGGCTTCACCCGAGGGCGTCGTTCCACCAGATGGAATAGTTGGGACCTAAGAAGTCAACGCCAGAAGCATAAAATATGATATAAATACATCAGCTTTTCCATCGCATAAAACGAATAATGGCAAACAGTGTGAAAGTTATGGTCATTTCCACGCTCCGGGCAACCTAGGCTTCACCCTAGTGCGTTGCTACACCAGATCGAATAGTTAGGGCCTTAGAAGTCATCGCCTGAAGCATACAATACAATAAAAATACAACAGTTTTACCATCGTTTAACAGGAATAATTGCAACCAGTGCGAAAGTAATGACCATTTCGACGTTTCGGGCATCCTAGGCTTAACTCTGAGGCGTTGCCCCACCAGATCGAATAGCTAGGACCTCAGAATTCAAATACCGAAGCAGAAAATACAATAAAAATGCAACAGTTCTTCAATCGTATAGCATGAATAATTGCAACCAGTGTGAATGTAACGATCATTTCGACGTTTCTGGCATCCTAGACTTGACTCTGAGGCATTGCTCCACAAGATCGAATAGTTAGGGCCTAAGAAGTCAACGCCAGAAGCATAAAATACAATATAAATACAATAGCTTTTCCATCGTATAAAACGAATAATAGCACCCAGTGTGAAAGTTATGGTCATTTCTACGTTCCGGGCAACATAGGCTTCCCTCATGGACGTTGCCTCACCTGATCGAATAGCTAGGACCATAGAAGTCAAAGCCAGAAGCAGAAAAAACAATAAAAATGCAACTGTTTTTCCATCGTATGGCATGAATAGTTGCAAACCAGTGAGAAATTAATGATCATTTCGACGTTTCGGGCATCCTAGACTTAACTCTGAGGCATTGCTCCAACAGGTCGAAGTGTTAGGGCCTTGGAATTCAACGCCAGAAGCATAAACTACAAAATAAATACAACAGTCTTTCAATCGTATAAAACGAATGTTTGCAACCTGTGTGAAGGTTATGGTCATATCTACGTTCCGGACAACCTGGGCTTCACGGTAGGGTGTTGCTCCACCAGATCGAATAGGTAGGGCCATAGAAGTCAACGCCCGAAGCTAAAAATTCGATAAATATAAAAGAGTTTTTCCATCGTACAACAGGAATAATTTCAACCAGTGTGAAAGTGATGGTCATTTCTACGTTCCGGGCAACCTAGGCTTCACTCTAGGGCGTTGTACCACCAGATCGAATAGTTAGGGCCTTAGAAGTTAACGCCAGAAGCATAAAATACAAAATAAATAGAACAGTTCTTACATGTATAAAACAAATAATTGCTACCAGTGTGAAAGTTATGGTCACCTCTACGTTCCGGGCAACCTAGGCTGCACCCTAGTGCGTTGTTCCACCAGATGGAATAGCTAGGGCCTAAGAAGTCAACGCCAGAAGCATAAAATACGATATAAATACAACAGCTTTTCCATCGTATAAAACGAATAATGGTAACCAGTGTGAATGTAATGGTCATTTGTACGTTCCGGGCAACCTAGGCTTCACTCTAGGGCGTTGCTCCACCAGATCGAATAGTTAGTGCCTTAGAAGTCAACGCCCGAAGCATAAAATACAAAATAAATAGAACAGATTTTCCATGTATACAACGAATAATTGTTTCCAGTGTGAAAGTTATGATCATTTCTACGTTCCGGGCAACCTAGGCTTCACCATAGGGCGTTGTTCCACCAGATGGAATAGTTGGGGCCTAAGATGTCAGCGCCAGAAGCATAAAATACGATATAGATACAACAGATTTTCCATCGTATAAAACGAATAATGACAACCAGTGTGAAAGTTATGGTCATTTCTACGTTCCGGGCAACCTAGGCTTCACTCTAGGCCGTTGCTCCACCAGATCGAATAGCTAGGGCCTTAGAAGTCAACGCCCGAAGCATAAAATACAAAATAAATAGAACAGCTTTTCCATGTATAAATCGAATAATTGCTTCCTGTGTGAAAGTTATGGTCATTTCTACGTTCCGGGCAACCTAGGCTTCACCCGAGGGCGTCGTTCCACCAGATGGAATAGTTGGGACCTAAGAAGTCAACGCCAGAAGCATAAAATATGATATAAATACATCAGCTTTTCCATCGCATAAAACGAATAATGGCAAACAGTGTGAAAGTTATGGTCATTTCCACGTTCCGGGCAACCTAGGCTTCACCCTAGTGCGTTGCTACACCAGATCGAATAGTTAGGGCCTTAGAAGTCATCGCATGAAGCATACAATACAATAAAAATACAACAGTTTTACCATCGTATAACAGGAATAATTGCAACCAGTGCGAAAGTAATGACCATTTCGACGTTTCGGGCATCCTAGGCTTAACTCTGAGGCGTTGCCCCACCAGATCGAATAGCTAGGACCTCAGAATTCAAATACAGAAGCAGAAAATACAATAAAAATGCAACAGTTCTTCAATCGTATAGCATGAATAATTGCAACCAGTGTGAATGTAACGATCATTTCGACGTTTCTGGCATCCTAGACTTAACTCTGAGGCATTGCTCCACCAGGTCGAAGTGTTAGGGCCTTGGAATTCAACGCCAGAAGCATAAACTACAAAATAAATACAACACTCCTTCAATCGTATAAAACGGATAATTGCAACCTGTGTGAAGGTTATGGTCATATCTACGATCCGGACAACCTAGGCTTCACTGTAGGGTGTTGCTCCACCAGATCGAATAGGTAGGGCCATAGAAGTCAGCGCCCGAAGCTAAAAATACGATAAATATAAAAGAGTTTTTCCATCATATAACAGGAATAATTGCGACCAGTGTGAAAGTGATGGTCATTTCTACGTTCCGGGCAACCTAGGCTTCACTCTAGGACGTTGTACCACCAGATCGAATAGTTAGGGCCTTAGAAGTCAACGCCAGAAGCATAAAATACAAAATAAATAGAACAGTTCTTACATGTATAAAACGAATAATTGCTACCAGTGTGAAAGTTGTGGTCATTTCTACGTTCCGGGCAACCTAGGCTTCACCCGAGGGCGTCGTTCCACCAGATGGAATAGTTGGGACCTAAGACGTCAACGCCAGAAGCATAAAATATGATATAAATACATCAGCTTTTCCATCGCATAAAACGAATAATGGCAAACGGTGTGAAAGTTATGGTCATTTCCACGTTCCGGGCAACCTAGGCTTCACCCTAGTGCGTTGCTACACCAGATCGAATAGTTAGGGCCTTAGAAGTCATCGCCTGAAGCATACAATACAATAAAAATACAACAGTTTTACCATAGTATAACAGGAATAATTGCAACCAGTGCGAAAGTAATGACCATTTCGACGTTTCGGGCATCCTAGGCTTAACTCTGAGGCGTTGCCCCTCCAGATCGAATAGCTAGGACCTCAGAATTCAAATACAGAAGCAGAAAATACAATAAAAATGCAACAGTTCTTCAATCGTATAGCATGAATAATTGCAACCAGTGTGAATGTAACGATCATTTCGACGTTTCTGGCATCCTAGACTTGACTCTGAGGCATTGCTCCACAAGATCGAATAGTTAGGGCCTAAGAAGTCAACGCCAGAAGCATAAAATACAATATAAATACAATAGCTTTTCCATCGTATAAAACGAATAATAGCACCCAGTGTGAAAGTTATGGTCATTTCTACGTTCCGGGCAACATAGGCTTCCCTCATGGACGTTGCCTCACCTGATCGAATAGCTAGGACCATAGAAGTCAAAGCCAGAAGCAGAAAAAACAATAAAAATGCAACTGTTTTTCCATCGTATGGCGTGAATAGTTGCAAACCAGTGAGAAATTAATGATCATTTCGACGTTTCGGGCATCCTAGACTTAACTCTGAGGCATTGCTCCAACCGGTCGAAGTGTTAGGGCCTTGGAATTCAACGCCAGAAGCATAAACTACAAAATAAATACAACAGTCTTTCAATCGTATGAAACGAATAATTGCAACCTGTGTGAAGGTTATGGTCATATCTACGTTCCGGACAACCTGGGCTTCACTGTAGGGTGTTGCTCCACCAGATCGAATAGGTAGGGCCATAGAAGTCAACGCCCGAAGCTAAAAATTCGATAAATATAAAAGAGTTTTTCCATCGTACAACAGGAATAATTTCAACCAGTGTGAAAGTGATGGTCATTTCTACGTTCCGGGCAACCTAGGCTTCACCCTAGTGCGTTGCTACACCAGATCGAATAGTTAGGGCCTTAGAAGTCATCGCCTGAAGCATACAATACAATAAAAATACAACAGTTTTACCATCGTATAACAGGAATAATTGCAACCAGTGCGAAAGTAATAACCATTTCGAAGTTTCGGGCATCCTAGGCTTAACTCTGAGGCGTTGCCCCATCAGATCGAATAGCTAGGACCTTAGAATTCAGATACAGATGCAGATAATACAATAAAAATGCAACAGTTCTTCAATCGTATAGCATGGATAATTGCAACCAGTGTGAAAGTAACGATCATTTCGACGTTTCGGGCATCCTAGACTTAACTCTGAGGCATTGCTCCACAAGATCGAATAGTTAGGGCCTAAGAAGTCAACGCCAGAAGCATAAAATACAATGTAAATACAATAGCTTTTCCATTGTATAAAACGGATAATTGCTCCAAGTGTGAAAGTTATGGTCATTTCTACGTTCCGGCCAACATAGGCTTCCCTCTTGGACGTTGCCTCACCTGATCGAATAGCTAGGACCTTAGAAGTCAAAGCCAGAAGAAGAAAAAACAATAAAAATGCAACAGTTTTTCCATCTTCTAGCATGAATAGTTGCAACCAGTGAGAAATTAATGATCATTTCGACGTTTCGGGCATCCTAGACTTAACTCTGAGGCATTGCTCCACCAGGTCGAAGTGTTAGGGCCTTGGAATTCAACGCCAGAAGCATAAACTACAAAATAAATACAACACTCCTTCAATCGTATAAAACGAATAATTGCAACCTGTGTGAAGGTTATGGTCATATCTACGATCCGGACAACCTAGGCTTCACTGTAGGGTGTTGCTCCACCAGATCGAATAGGTAGGGCCATAGAAGTCAACGCCCGAAGCTAAAAATACAATAAATATAAAAGAGTTTTTCCATCGTATAACAGGAATAATTGCAACCAGTGTGAAAGTGATGGTCATTTCTACGTTCCGGGCAACCTAGGCTTCACTCTAGGACGTTGTACCACCAGATCGAATAGTTAGGGCCTTAGAAGTCAACGCCAGAAGCATAAAATACAAAATAAATAGAACAGTTCTTACATGTATAAAACGAATAATTGCTACCAGTGTGAAAGTTATGGTCATTTCTACGTTCCGGGCAACCTAGGCTTCACCCTAGTGCGTTGGTCCACCAGATGGAATAGTTAGGGCCTAAGAAGTCAACGCCAGAAGCATAAAATACGATATAAATACAACAGCTTTTCCATCGTATAAAACGAATAATGGTAACCAGTGTGAAAGTTATGGTCATTTCTACGTTCCGGGCAACCTAGGCTTCACTCTAGGACGTTCCTCCACCAGATCGAATAGTTAGGGCCTAAGAAGTCAACGCCTGAAGCATAAAATACAATAAAGATGCAACAGTTTTTCCATCGTATAACAGGAATAATTGCAACCAGTGTGAATGTAATGGTCATTTGTACGTTCCGGGCAACCTAGGCTTCACTCTAGGGCGTTGCTCCACCAGATCGAATAGTTAGTGCCTTAGAAGTCAACGCCCGAAGCATAAAATACAAAAGAAATAGAACAGATTTTCCATGTATACAACGAATAATTGTTTCCAGTGCGAAAGTTATGATCATTTCTACGTTCCGGGCAACCTAGGCTTCACCATAGGGCGTTGTTCCACCAGATGGAATAGTTGGGGCCTAAGATATCAGCGCCAGAAGCATAAAACACGATATAGATACAACAGATTTTCCATCGTATAAAACGAATAATGACAACCAGTGTGAAAGTTATGGTCATTTCTACGTTCCGGGCAACCTAGGCTTCACTCTAGGCCGTTGCTCCACCAGATCGAAAAGCTAGGGCCTTAGAAGTCAACGCCCGAAGCATAAAATACAAAATAAATAGAACAGCTTTTCCATGTATAAATCGAATAATTGCTTCCTGTGTGAAAGTTATGGTCATTTCTACGTTCCGGGCAACCTAGGCTTCACCCGAGGGCGTCGTTCCACCAGATGGAATAGTTGGGACCTAAGAAGTCAACGCCAGAAGCATAAAATATGATATAAATACATCAGCTTTTCCATCGCATAAAACGAATAATGGCAAACAGTGTGAAAGTTATGGTCATTTCCACGTTCCGGGCAACCTAGGCTTCACCCTAGTGCGTTGCTACACCAGATCGAATAGTTAGGGCCTTAGAAGTCATCGCCTGAAGCATGCAATACAATAAAAATACAACAGTTTTACCATCGTTTAACAGGAATAATTGCAACCAGTGCGAAAGTAATGACCATTTCGACGTTTCGGGCATCCTAGGCTTAACTCTGAGGCGTTGCCCCACCAGATCGAATAGCTAGGACCTCAGAATTCAAATACCGAAGCAGAAAATACAATAAAAATGCAACAGTTCTTCAATCGTATAGCATGAATAATTGCAACCAGTGTGAATGTAACGATCATTTCGACGTTTCTGGCATCCTAGACTTGACTCTGAGGCATTGCTCCACAAGATCGAATAGTTAGGGCCTAAGAAGTCAACGCCAGAAGCATAAAATACAATATAAATACAATAGCTTTTCCATCGTATAAAACGAATAATAGCACCCAGTGTGAAAGTTATGGTCATTTCTACGTTCCGGGCAACATAGGCTTCCCTCATGGACGTTGCCTCACCTGATCGAATAGCTAGGACCATAGAAGTCAAAGCCAGAAGCAGAAAAAACAATAAAAATGCAACTGTTTTTCCATCGTATGGCATGAATACTTGCAAACCAGTGAGAAATTAATGATCATTTCGACGTTTCGGGCATCCTAGACTTAACTCTGAGGCATTGCTCCAACAGGTCGAAGTGTTAGGGCCTTGGAATTCAACGCCAGAAGCATAAACTACAAAATAAATACAACAGTCTTTCAATCGTATAAAACGAATGTTTGCAACCTGTGTGAAGGTTATGGTCATATCTACGTTCCGGACAACCTGGGCTTCACGGTAGGGTGTTGCTCCACCAGATCGAATAGGTAGGGCCATAGAAGTCAACGCCCGAAGCTAAAAATTCGATAAATATAAAAGAGTTTTTCCATCGTACAACAGGAATAATTTCAACCAGTGTGAAAGTGATGGTCATTTCTACGTTCCGGGCAACTTAGGCTTCACTCTAGGGCGTTGCTCCACCAGATCGAATAGTTAGTGCCTTAGAAGTCAACGCCAGAAGCATAAGATACAAAATAAATGGAACAGTTTTTCCATCGTGTAAAACGAATAATTGCTACCGGTGTGAAAGTTATGGTCATTTCTACGTTCCGGTCAACCTAGGCTTCAACATAGGGCGTTGTTCCACCAGATCGAATAGTCAGGGCCTAAGAAGTGAACGCCAGAAGCGCAAAATACAATATAAATACAACAGTTTTTCCATCGTATAAAACGAATAATTGCAACCAGTATGAAAGTTAACGTTATTTCTACTTTCCGGGCAACCTAGGCTTGGACCTAGGGCGTTGCTCCAACAGATTGAATAGTTAGGGCCTTAGAAGTCAACGCCAGAAGCATAAAATACAATATAAATACAACAGTTTTTCCATCGTATAAAACGAATAATTGCAACCAGTATGAAAGTTATGGTCATTTCTACTTTCCGGGAAACCTAGGCTTCACCCTAGGGCGTTGCTTCAACAGATTGAATAGTTAGGGCCTTAGAAGTCAACGCCCGAAGCATAAAATACAAAATAGATAGAACACTTTTTCCATCGTATAAAACGAATAATTGCTACCGGTGTGAATGTTATGGTCATTTCGACGTTCCGGGCAACCTAGGCTTCACCATAGGGCGTTGTTCCAACAGATGGAATAGTTAGGGCATAAGAAGTCAACGCCAGAAGCATAAAATACAATATAAATACAACAGCTTTTCAATCGTATAAAACGAGAAATTGCAACCAGTATGAAAGTTAACATCATTTCTACGTTCCGGGCAACCTAGGCTTCACCCTAGGGCGTTGCTCCAACAGATTGAATAGTTAGGGCCTTAGAAGTCAACGCCGGAAGCATAAGATACAAAATAAATGGAACAGTTTTTCCATCGTATAAAAGGTTTAATAGCTACCAGTATGGAAGTGATGGTCATTTCTACGTTCCGGGCTACCTAGGCCTCACTCTAGGTCGTTGTTCCTCCAGATCGAATTGTTAGGGCCTAAGAAGTCGACGCCAGAAGCATAAGATACAATATAAATATAACTGTTTTTCCATCGTATAGAACGAATAATAGCAACCAGTGTGAAAGTTATGGTCAATTCTACGTTCCGGGCAACCTAGGCTTCACTCTAGGGCGTTGCTCCACCAGATCAAACAGCTAGGGCTTTAGAAGTCAACGCCCGAAGCATAAAATACAAAATAAATAGAACAGCTTTCCATTGTATAAAACGAACAATTGCTACCAGTGTAAAAGGTATGGTCAGTTCTACGTTCCGGGCAACCTAGGCCTCGCTCTAGGTCGTTGTTCCGCCAGATCGAATTGTTAGGGCCTAAGAAGTAAACGCCAGAAGCATAAGATACAATATAAATATAACAGTTTTTCCATCGTATAAAACGAATAATTGCAACCAGTATGAAGGTTAAAGTCATTTCTACTTTCCGGGCAACCTAGGCTTCACCCTAGGGCGTTGCTCCAACAGATTGAATAGTCAGAGCCTTAGAAGTCAACGCCGGAAGCATAAAATGCAATAAAATTACAACAGTTTTTCCATCGTATAAAAGGATTAATAGCTACCAGTATGGAAGTGATGGTCATTTCTACGTTCCGGGCTACCTAGGCCTCACTCTAGGTCGTTGTGCCACCAGATCCAATTGTTAGGGCCTAAGAAGTCGACGCCAGAAGCATAAGATACAATATAAATATAACTGTTTTTCCATCGTATAGAACGAATAATAGCAACCAGTGTGAAAGTTATGGACAATTCTACGTTCCGGCAACCTAGGCTTCACTCTAGGGCGTTGCTCCACCAGATCAAACAGCTAGGGCTTTAGAAGTCAACGCCCGAAGCATAAAATACAAAATAAATAGAACAGTTTTTCCATTGTATAAAACGAACAATTGCTACCAGTGTAAAAGGTATGGTCAGTTCTACGTTCCGGGCAACCTAGGCCTCGCTCTAGGTCGTTGTTCCGCCAGATCGAATTGTTAGGGCCTAAGAAGTAAACGCCAGAAGCATAAGATACAATATAAATATAACAGTTTTTCCATTGTATAAAACGAATAACTGCAACCAGTATGAAGGTTAAAGTCATTTCTACTTTCCGGGCAACCTAGGCTTCACCCTAGGGCGTTGCGCCGCCAGATCGAATAGGTAGGGCCTTAGAAGTCAACGCCAGAAGCATAAAATACAATAAAGATGCAACAGCTTTTCCATCGTATAAAACGAATAATTTCAACCAGTGTGAATGTTATGGTCATTTCTACATTCCGAGCAACCTAGGCTTCTCTCTAGGGCGTTGACCCAAGAGATTGAATAGTTAGGGCCTTACAAGTCAACGCCCGAACCATCAAATGCAAAAAAAATACAACAGTGTTTCCACCATATAACAGGAATAATTGCAACCAATTTGGAAAATGATGGCCAATTCCACGTTCCGGGCAACGTAGGCTCCACTCTAGGGCGTTGCTCCACCAGATCGAATAGTTAGTGCCTTAGAAGTCAACGCCAGAAGCATAAAATACAATATAAATACAACAGCTTTTCCATCGTATAAAACGAATAATTGCAACCAGTATGAAACTTATGGTCATTTCTACTTTCCGAGCAACCTAGGCTTCACCCTAGGGCGTTGCTCCCACAGATTGAACAGTTAGGGCCTTAGAAGTCTACGCCCGAACCATAAAATGCAAAAAAAATACAACAGTGTTTCCATCATATAACAGGAATAATTGCGACCAGTTTGAAAGTGATGGACAATTCTACGTTCCGGGCAACCTAGGCTTCACTCTAGGGCGTTGCCCCAACAGATCGAATAGTTAGGGCCTTAGAAGTCAACGCCCGATGCATAAAATACAATATAAATACAACAGTTTTTCCATCATATAAAACGAATAATTTCAACCAGTATGAAGGCTATGGTCATTTCTACTTTACGGGCAACCTAGGCTACACCCTAGGGCGTTGCTCCTACAGATTGAATAGTTAGGGCCTTTGAAGTCATTGCCCGAAGCATAAAGTGCAATAAAAATACAACAGTTTTTCCATCATATAACAGGAATATTAGCAACCAGTATGAAAGTGATGGTAATTTCTACGTTCCGGGCAACTTAGGCTTCACTCTAGGGCGTTGCTCCACCAGATCGAATAGTTAGTGCCTTAGAAGTCAACGCCAGAAGCATAAGATACAAAATAAATGGAACAGTTTTTCCATCGTGTAAAACGAATAATTGCTACCGGTGTGAAAGTTATGGTCATTTCTACGTTCCGGTCAACCTAGGCTTCAACATAGGGCGTTGTTCCACCAGATCGAATAGTCAGGGCCTAAGAAGTGAACGCCAGAAGCGTAAAATACAATATAAATACAACAGTATTTCCATCGTATAAAACGAATAATTGCAACCAGTATGAAAGGTAACGTCATTTCTACTTTCCGGCAACCTAGGCTTCACCCTAGGGCGTTGCTCCAACAGATCGAATACTTAGGGCCTTAGAAGTCAACAGCCGAAGCATAAAATACAAAATAAATAGAACTGTTTTTCCATCGTATAAAACGAATAATTGCTACCGGTGTGAAAGTTATTTCCATTTCTACGTTCCGGGCAACCTAGACTTCACCTTTGGGCGTTGTTCCACCAGATGGAATAGTTATGGCATAAGAAGTCAACGCCAGACGCATAAAATACAATATAAGTACAACACTTTTTCCATCGTATAAAATTAATAATTGCAAACATTGCGAAAATAATGGTCATTTCTACGTTCCGGGCAACCTAGGCGTCACTCTAGTGCGTTGCTCCAACACATTTAATAGCTACGGCCTTAGACGTCAACGACAGAAGCATAAAATACAATTAAGATGCAACAGCTTTTCCATCGTATTAAACGAATAATTGCAACCAGTGTGAAAGTTATTGTCTTTTCCACTTTCCGGGCAACCTAGGCTTCACCCTAGGGCGTTGCTCCAACAGATTGAATAGTTAGGACCTTAGTAGTCAATGGCCGAAGCATAAAATGCAATAAAAATACAACAGATTTTCCATCATATAACAGGAATAATTGCAACCAGTTTGAAAGTGATGGTCATTTCTACGTTCCGGGCAACCTAGGCTTCACCCTAGGGCGTTGCTCCAACAGATTGAATAGTTAGGGCCTTAGAAGTCAACGCCGGAAGCATAAGATACAAAATAAATGGAACAGTTTTTCCATCGTATAAAAGGATTAATAGCTACCAGTATGGAAGTGATGGTCAATTCTACGTTCCGGGCTACCTAGGCCTCACTCTAGGTCGTTGTTCCACCAGATCGAATTGTTAGGGCCTAAGAAGTCGACGCCAGAAGCATAAGATACAATATAAATATAACTGTTTTTCCATCGTATATAACGAATAATAGCAACCAGTGTGAAAGTTATGGTCAATTCTACGTTTCGGGCAACCTAGGCTTCACTCTAGGGCGTTGCTCCACCAGATCAAACAGCTAGGGCTTTAGAAGTCAACGCCCGAAGCATAAAATACAAAATAAATAGAACAGTTTTTCCATTGTATAAAACGAACAATTGCTACCAGTGTAAAACGTATGGTCAGTTCTACGTTCCGGGCAACCTAGGCCTCGCTCTAGGTCGTTGTTCCGCCAGATCGAATTGTTAGGGCCTAAGAAGTAAACGCCAGAAGCATAAGATACAATATAAATATAACAGTTTTTCCATCATATAAAACGAATAATTGCAACCAGTATGAAGGCTATGGTCATTTCTACTTTACGGACAACCTAGGCTACACCCTAGGGCGTTGCTCCTACAGATTGAATAGTTAGGGCCTTAGAAGTCATTGCCCGAAGCATAAAATGCAATAAAAATACAACAGTTTTTCCATCATATAACAGGAATATTAGCAACCAGTATGAAAGTGATGGTAATTTCTACGTTCCGGGCAACTTAGGCTTCACTCTGGGGCGTTGCTCCACCAGATCGAATAGTTAGTGCCTTAGAAGTCAGCGCCAGAAGCATAAGATACAAAATAAATGGAACAGTTTTTCCATCGTGTAAAACGAATAATTGCTACCGGTGTGAAAGTTATGGTCATTTCTACGTTCCGGTCAACCTAGGCTTCAACATAGGGCGTTGTTCCACCAGATCGAATAGTCAGGGCCTAAGAAGTGAACGCCAGAAGCGCAAAATACAATATAAATACAACAGTTTTTCCATCGTATAAAACGAATAATTGCAACCAGTATGAAAGTTAACGTTATTTCTACTTTCCGGGCAACCTAGGCTTGGACCTAGGGCGTTGCTCCAACAGATTGAATAGTTAGGGCCTTAGAAGTCAACGCCAGAAGCATAAAATACAATATAAATACAACAGTTTTTCCATCGTATAAAACGAATAATTGCAACCAGTATGAAAGTTATGGTCATTTCTACTTTCCGGGAAACCTAGGCTTCACCCTAGGGCGTTGCTTCAACAGATTGAATAGTTAGGGCCTTAGAAGTCAACGCCCGAAGCATAAAATACAAAATAGATAGAACACTTTTTCCATCGTATAAAACGAATAATTGCTACCGGTGTGAATGTTATGGTCATTTCGACGTTCCGGGCAACCTAGGCTTCACCATAGGGCGTTGTTCCAACAGATGGAATAGTTAGGGCATAAGAAGTCAACGCCAGAAGCATAAAATACAATATAAATACAACAGCTTTTCAATCGTATAAAACGAGTAATTGCAACCAGTATGAAAGTTAACATCATTTCTACGTTCCGGGCAACCTAGGCTTCACCCTAGGGCGTTGCTCCAACAGATTGAATAGTTAGGGCCTTAGAAGTCAACGCCGGAAGCATAAGATACAAAATAAATGGAACAGTTTTTCCATCGTATAAAAGGTTTAATAGCTACCAGTATGGAAGTGATGGTCATTTCTACGTTCCGGGCTACCTAGGCCTCACTCTAGGTCGTTGTTCCTCCAGATCGAATTGTTAGGGCCTAAGAAGTCGACGCCAGAAGCATAAGATACAATATAAATATAACTGTTTTTCCATCGTATAGAACGAATAATAGCAACCAGTGTGAAAGTTATGGTCAATTCTACGTTCCGGGCAACCTAGGCTTCACTCTAGGGCGTTGCTCCACCAGATCAAACAGCTAGGGCTTTTGAAGTCAACGCCCGAAGCATAAAATACAAAATAAATAGAACAGTTTTTCCATTGTATAAAACGAACAATTGCTACCAGTGTAAAAGGTATGGTCAGTTCTACGTTCCGGGCAACCTAGGCCTCGCTCTAGGTCGTTGTTCCGCCAGATCGAATTGTTAGGGCCTAAGAAGTAAACGCCAGAAGCTTAAGATACAATATAAATATAACAGTTTTTCCATCGTATAAAACGAATAATTGCAACCAGTATGAAGGTTAAAGTCATTTCTACTTTCCGGGCAACCTAGGCTTCACCCTAGGGCGTTGCTCCAACAGATTGAATAGTCAGAGCCTTAGAAGTCAACGCCGGAAGCATAAAATGCAATAAAATTACAACAGTTTTTCCATCGTATAAAAGGATTAATAGCTACCAGTATGGAAGTGATGGTCATTTCTACGTTCCGGGCTACCTAGGCCTCACTCTAGGTCGTTGTGCCACCAGATCGAATTGTTAGGGCCTAAGAAGTCGACGCCAGAAGCATAAGATACAATATAAATATAACTGTTTTTCCATCGTTTAGAACGAATAATAGCAACCAGTGTGAAAGTTATGGACAATTCTACGTTCCGGCAACCTAGGCTTCACTCTAGGGCGTTGCTCCACCAGATCAAACAGCTAGGGCTTTAGAAGTCAACGCCCGAAGCATAAAATACAAAATAAATAGAACAGTTTTTCCATTGTATAAAACGAACAATTGCTACCAGTGTAAAAGGTATGGTCAGTTCTACGTTCCGGGCAACCTAGGCCTCGCTCTAGGTCGTTGTTCCGCCAGATCGAATTGTTAGGGCCTAAGAAGTAAACGCCAGAAGCATAAGATACAATATAAATATAACAGTTTTTCCATTGTATAAAACGAATAATTGCAACCAGTATGAAGGTTAAAGTCATTTCTACTTTCCGGGCAACCTAGGCTTCACCCTAGGGCGTTGCTCCAACAGATTGAATAGTCAGGGCCTTAGAAGTCAACGCCGGAAGCATAAAATGCAATAAAATTACAACAGTTTTTCCATCGTATAAAAGGATTAATAGCTACCAGTTTGAAAGTGATGGTCATTTCTACGTTCCGGGCAACCTAGGCTTCACTCTAGGGTGTTGCGCCGCCAGATCGAATAGGTAGGGCCTTAGAAGTCAACGCCAGAAGCATAAAATACAATAAAGATGCAACAGCTTTTCCATCGTATAAAACGAATAATTTCAACCTGTGTGAATGTTATGGTCATTTCTACATTCCGAGCAACCTAGGCTTCACTCTAGGGCGTTGACCCAACAGATTGAATAGTTAGGGCCTTACAAGTCTACGCCCGAACCATCAAATGCAAAAAAAATACAACAGTGTTTCCACCATAGAACAGGAATAATTGCAACCAATTTGGAAAATGATGGCCAATTCCACGTTCCGGGCAACGTAGGCTCCACTCTAGGGCGTTGCTCCACCAGATCGAATAGTTAGTGCCTTAGAAGTCAACGCCAGAAGCATAAAATACAATATAAATACAACAGCTTTTCCATCGTATAAAACGAATAATTGCAACCAGTATGAAACTTATGGTCATTTCTACGTTCCGGTCAACCTAGGCTTCAACATAGGGCGTTGTTCCACCAGATCGAATAGTCAGGGCCTAAGAAGTGAACGCCAGAAGCGTAAAATACAATATAAATACAACAGTATTTCCATCGTATAAAACGAATAATTGCAACCAGTATGAAAGGTAACGTCATTTCTACTTTCCGGCAACCTAGGCTTCACCCTAGGGCGTTGCTCCAACAGATCGAATACTTAGGGCCTTAGAAGTCAACAGCCGAAGCATAAAATACAAAATAAATAGAACTGTTTTTCCATCGTATAAAACGAATAATTGCTACCGGTGTGAAAGTTATTTCCATTTCTACGTTCCGGGCAACCTAGACTTCACCTTTGGGCGTTGTTCCACCAGATGGAATAGTTATGGCATAAGAAGTCAACGCCAGACGCATAAAATACAATATAAGTACAACACTTTTTCCATCGTATAAAATTAATAATTGCAAACATTGCGAAAATAATGGTCATTTCTACGTTCCGGGCAACCTAGGCGTCACTCTAGTGCGTTGCTCCAACACATTTAATAGCTACGGCCTTAGACGTCAACGCCCGAAGCATAAAATACGATATAAATACAACAGCTTTTCCATCATATAAAACAAATAATTGCAACCAGTGTGAAAGTTATGGTCATGTTTACTTTCCGGGCAACCTAGGCTTCACCCTAGGGCGTTGCTCCAACAGATTGAATAGTTTGGGCCTTAGAAGTCAATGCCCGAAGCATAAAATGCAATATAAATATATCAGTTCTTCCATCGTATAATACGAATAATTGCTACCAGTGTGAAAGTTATGGTCATTTCCACGTTCCGCGCAACCTGGGCTTTAGCCTAGGGCGTTGTTCCACCAGATGGAATAGTTAGGGCCTAAGAAGTCAACGCCAGAAGCATAAAATACGATATAAATACAACAGCTTTTCCATCGTATAAAATAAATAATTGCTACCAGTGTAAAAGTTATGGTCATTTCTACGTTCCGGGCAACCTAGTCTTCACCCTAGCCCGTTGTTCCACCAGATCGAATTGTTAGGTCCTAAGAAGTGAACGCCAAAAGAATAAAATACAATATAAGTACAACAGTTTTTCCATTGTGTAAAATGAATAATTGCAACCTGTGTGAAAGTTATGGTCATTTCTACATTTCGAGCAACCTAGGCTTCACTGTAGGGCGTTGCTCCACCTGATCGAATAATTAGGGCCTTAGAGGTCAACGCCCGAAGCATTAAATACAAAATAAATAGAACAGTTTTTCCATTGTATCAGACGAACAATTGCTACCAGTGTGAAAGTTATGGTCATTTCTACGTTCCGCGCAACCTGGGCTTTACTCTAGGGCGTTGTTCCGCCAGATGGAATAGTTAGGGCCTAAGAAGTCAACGCCAGAAGCATAAAATACGATATAAATACAACAGCTTTTCCATCGTATAAAACAAATAATTGCAACCAGTGTGAAAGTTATGGTCATTTCTACGTTCCGGGCAACCTAGGCTTCACCCTAGGGCGTTGTATCACCAGATCGAAAAGTTAGGGCCTAGGAAGTGAACGCCAGAAGCATAAAATACAATATAAATACAACAGTTTTTCCATCGTATAAAACGAATAATTGCAACCAGTATGAAACTTATGGTCATTTGTACGTTCCTGGCAACCTAGGCTTCACTGTATGGCGTTCTTCCACCGCATCGAATAGCTACGGCCTCAGAAGTCAACGCCTGAAGTATAAAATACAATAAAAATACAACAGTGTTTCCATCCTATAACAGGAATGATTGCAACCCGTGTGAAAGTGATGGTCATTTCTACGTTCCTGGCGATCTAGGCTTCACTCTAGGGCGTTGCTCCACCAGATCGAATAGCTAGGGACTTAGAATTCAATGCCAGAAGCATAAAATGCAATATATATATAACAGCTTTTCCATGTATAGAACGAATAATTGCTACCAGTGTGAAAGAGTTGGTCATTTCTACGTTCCGGGCAACCTAGGATTCACCCTAGGGCGTTGTTCCACCAGATGGAACAGTTAGGGCCTAAGAAGTCAACGCCAGAAGCATAAAATACAATAAAGATGCAACAGTTTTTCCATCGTATAACAGGAATAATTGCAACCAGTGTGAAAGATATGGTCATAACTACGTTCCGGGCAACCTAGGCTTCACTCTTGGACGTTGCTCCACCAGATCGAATAGCTAGAACCTTTGAATTCAAATACAGAAGCAGAAAATACAATAAAAATGCAACAGTTCTTCAATCGTATAGCATGAATAATTGCAACCAGTGTGAAAGTAACGATCATTTCGACGTTTCGGGCATACTAGACTTAACTCTGAGGCATTGCTCCACCAGGTGGAAGTGTTAGGGCCTTGGAATTCAACGCCAGAAACATAAACTACAAAATAAATACAACAGTCTTTCAATCGTATAAAACGACTAATTGCAACCTGTGTGAAGGTTATGGTCATATCTACGTTCCGGACAAACTAGGCTTCACTGTAGGGTGTTGCTCCACCAGATCGAATAGGTAGGGCCATAGAAGTCAACGCCCGAAGCATAAAATACGATAAATATACAACAGTTTTTCCATCGTATAAAACGAATAATAGCAACCAGTGTGAAAGCTATGGTCATTTCTACGTTCCGGGCAAGCTAGGCTTCACTCTAGGCCGTTGCTCCACCAGATCGAATAGTTAGGGCCTTAGAGGTCAACGCCTGAAGCATAAAATATAAAATAAATAGAACAGCTGTTCCATGTATAAAACGAATAATTGTTTCCAGTGTGAAAGTTATGGTCATTTCTACGTTCCGGGCAACCTAGGCTTCACTCTAGGCTGTTGCTCCACCAGATCGAATTGCTAGGGCCTTAGAAGTCAACGCCCGAAGCATAAAATACAATAAAAATACAACAATTTTTCTATCGTATAGCAGGAGTAATTGCAACCAGTGTGAAAGTGATGGTCATTTCTACGATCCGGGTAACCCAGGTTGCACTCTAGGGCATTACTCCACCACATCGAATAGCCACGGCCGTAGAAGTCAACGCCTGAAGCATAAAATGCAATAAAAATACAACAGTTTTTTCATCGTATAACAGGAATAATTGCAGCAAGCGTGAAGGTAATGGTGATTTCTACGTTCCGTGCACCCTAGGCATCACTCTTGGGCGTCGTTCCACCAGATGGAATAGTTAGGCACTAAGAAGTCAGCGCCAGAAGCATAAAATACGATATAAATACAACAGCTTTTCCATCGTATAAAACGAATAATGGTAACCAGTGTGAAAGTTATGGTCATTTCTACGTTCCGGCAACCAAGGCTTCACTCTAGGACGATGCTCCACCAGATCGAATAGTTAGGGCCTAAGAAGTCAACGCCAGAAGCATAAAATACAATAAAGATGCAACAGTTGTTCCATCGTTTAACAGGAATAATTGCAAACAGTGTGAAAGTACAGGTCATTTCTACGTTCCGGGTAATCCATGTTTCACTCTAGGGCGGTGCTCCACCAGGTTAAATAGTTAGGGCCTAAGAAGTCAACGCCAGAAGCATAAAATACAATATAAATACAACAGCCTTTCCATCGTATGTAATGTATATTTGCAAACAGTGTGAAAGTAATGGTCATTTCTACGTTCCTGGCGATCTAGGCTTCACTCTAGGGCGTTGTTCCACCAGATCGAATAGTTAGGGCCTAAGAAGTCAACGCCAGAAGAATAAAATGCAATATAAGTACAACAGTTTACCATCGTATAAAACGAATAATTGCAAACATTGTGAAAGTAATGGTCATTTCTACGTGCCGGGCAACCTAGGCGTCACTCTAGGGCGTTGTTCCACCACAGCTAAAAGCTACGGCCTTAGAAGTCAACGCCAGAAGCATAAAATACAATAAATATGCAACTGATTTTCCATCGTATAGCATGACTAATTGCAACCAGTGCGAAAGTAATGACCATTTCTACGTTTCGGGGATCCTAGGCTTAACTCTGAGGCGTTGCTCCACCAAATCGATGAGATAGAGCCCTAGATGTCAACGCCAGAAGCATAAAATACAATATAAATACAACATCTTTGCCATCGTATAAAGTGAATTATTGCAAACAGTGTGTAGGTAATGGTCATTACTACGTTCCGAGCAACCTAGGCTTCACTGTAGGGTGTTGCTCCGCCAGATCGAATAGGTAGAGCCTTAGAAGTCAACGCAAGAAGCATAAAATACAAAATAAATAGAAGAGATTTTCCATGTATAAAACGAATAATTGCTACCAGTGTGAAAGTTATGGTCATTTCTACGTTCCGGGCAACCTAGGCTTCACTCCAGGGCGTTGATCCACCAGATGGAATAGTTAGGGCCTAAGAAGTCAACGCCAGAAGCATAAAATACGATATAAATACAACAGCTTTTCCATCATATAACACGAGTAATTGTAACCAGTGTGAAAGTTATGGTCATTTCTACGTTCCGGGCAACCTAGGCTTCACTCTAGGACGTTGCTCCACCAGATCGAATAGTTAGGGCCTAAGAAGTCAACGCCAGAAGCATAAAATACAATAAAGATGCAACAGTTTTTCCATCGTATAACAGGAGTAATTGCAACCTGTGTGAATGTAATGGTCATTTGTACGTTCCGGGCAACCTAGGCTTCACTCTAGGGCGTTGTTCCGCCAGATGGAATAGTTAGGGCCTTAGAAGTCAACGCCAGAAGCATAAAATACGATATAAATACAACAGCTTTTCCATCGTATAAAACAAATAATTGCAACCAGTGTGAAAGTTATGGTCATTTCTACGTTCCGGGCAACCTAGGCTTCACTGTATGGCGTTCTTCCACCGCATCGAATAGCTACGGCCTCAGAAGTCAACGCCTGAAGTTTAAAATACAATAAAAATACAACAGTATTTCCATCCTATAACAGGAATGATTGCAACCCGTGTGAAAGTGATGGTCATTTCTACGTTCCAGGCGACCTAGGCTTCACTCCAGGGCGTTGTCCCACAAGATCGAATAGTTAGGGCCTTAGAAGTCAACGCCCGAAGCATAAAATACGATATAAATACAACAGCTTTTCCATCATATAAAACAAATAATTGCAACCAGTGTGAAAGTTATGGTCATGTTTACTTTCCGGGCAACCTAGGCTTCACCCTAGGGCGTTGCTCCAACAGATTGAATAGTTTGGGCCTTAGAAGTCAACCCCAGATGAATAAAATACATTAATGATGCACCAGCTTTTCCATCATATAAAACGAATAATTGCAACCAGTATGAAAGTTATGGTCATGTCTACTTTCCGGGCAACCTAGGCTTCACCCTAGGGCGTTGCTCCAACAGATTGAATAGCTAGGGCCTTAGAAGTCAATGCCCGAGGCATAAAATGTAATATTAATATAACAGTTCTTCCATCGTATAAAACGAATAATTGCTACCAGTGTGTAAGTTATGGTCATTTCTACGTTCCGCGCAACCTTGGCTTTACTCTAGGGCGTTGTTCCACCAGATGGAATAGTTAGGGCCTATGAAGTCAATGCCAGAGGCATAAAATACGATATAAATACAACAGCTTTTCCATCGTATAAAACGAATAATTGCTACCAGTGTGAAAGTTATGGTCATTTCTACTTTCCGAGCAACCTAGGCTTCACCCTAGGGCTTTGTTACAACAGATTGAATAGTTAGGGCCTTAGAAGTCAACGCCCGAAGCATAAAATACAAAATAAATAGAACGGTTTTTCCAGTGTATAAAACGAATAATTGCTACGAGTGTAAAAGCTATGGTCATTTCTACGTTCCGGGCAACCTAGGCTCCACCCTAGGGCGTTGTTCCACCAGATCGAATAGTTACGGCCTAAGTAGTCAACGCCAGAAGCATGAAATACGATAAAGATGCAACAGTTTTTCCATCGTATAAAACGGATAATTGCAAACAGTGTGAAAGTAATGGTCATTTCTACGTTCCGGGCAACCTAGGCTTCACCCTAGGGCGTTGTACCACCAGATCGAATAGTTAGGGCCTAAGAAGTGAACGCCAGAAGCATAAAATACAATATAAGTACAACAGTTTTTCCATCGTATAAAACGAATAATTGCAACCAGTATGAAACTTATGGTCATTTCTACGTACCGGGCAACCTAGGCTTCACTCTATGGCGTTGCTCTACCAGATCGAATAGTTAGGGCCTTACAAGTCAACGCCCTAAGCATAAAATACAAAATAAATAGAACAGTTTTTCCATTGTATCAGACGAACAATTGCTACCAGTGTGAAAGTTATGGTCATTTCTACGTTCCGCGCAACCTGGGCTTTACTCTAGGGCGTTGTTCCGCCAGATGGAATAGTTAGGGCCTAAGAAGTCAACGCCAGAAGCATAAAATACGATATAAATACAACAGCTTTTCCATCGTATAAAACAAATAATTGCAACCAGTGTGAAAGTAACGATCATTTCGACGGTTCGGGCATACTAGACTTAACTCTGAGGCATTGCTCCACCAGGTGGAAGTGTTAGGGCCTTGGAATTCAACGCCAGAAACATAAACTACAAAATAAATACAACAGTCTTTCAATCGTATAAAACGACTAATTGCAACCTGTGTGAAGGTTATGGTCATATCTACGTTCCGGACAAACTAGGCTTCACTGTAGGGTGTTGCTCCACCAGATCGAATAGGTAGGGCCATAGAAGTCAACGCCCGAAGCATAAAATACGATAAATATACAACAGTTTTTCCATCGTATAAAACGAATAATAGCAACCAGTGTGAAAGCTATGGTCATTTCTACGTTCCGGGCAAGCTAGGCTTCACTCTAGGCCGTTGCTCCACCAGATCGAATAGTTAGGGCCTTAGAGGTCAACGCCTGAAGCATAAAATATAAAATAAATAGAACAGCTGTTCCATGTATAAAACGAATAATTGTTTCCAGTGTGAAAGTTATGGTCATTTCTACGTTCCGGGCAACCTAGGCTTCACTCTAGGCTGTTGCTCCACCAGATCGAATAGCTAGGGCCTTAGAAGTCAACGCCCGAAGCATAAAATACAATAAAAATACAACAATTTTTCTATCGTATAGCAGGAGTAATTGCAACCAGTGTGAAAGTGATGGTCATTTCTACGATCCGGGTAACCCAGGTTGCACTCTAGGGCATTACTCCACCACATCGAATAGCCACGGCCGTAGAAGTCAACGCCTGAAGCATAAAATGCAATAAAAATACAACAGTTTTTTCATCGTATAACAGGAATAATTGCAGCAAGCGTGAAGGTAATGGTGATTTCTACGTTCCGTGCACCCTAGGCATCACTCTTGGGCGTTGTTCCACCAGATGGAATAGTTAGGCACTAAGAAGTCAGCGCCAGAAGCATAAAATACGATATAAATACAACAGCTTTTCCATCGTATAAAACGAATAATGGTAACCAGTGTGAAAGTTATGGTCATTTCTACGTTCCGGCAACCAAGGCTTCACTCTAGGACGATGCTCCACCAGATCGAATAGTTAGGGCCTAAGAAGTCAACGCCAGAAGCATAAAATACAATAAAGATGCAACAGTTGTTCCATCGTTTAACAGGAATAATTGCAAACAGTGTGAAAGTACAGGTCATTTCTACGTTCCGGGTAATCCATGTTTCACTCTAGGGCGGTGCTCCACCAGGTTAAATAGTTAGGGCCTAAGAAGTCAACGCCAGAAGCATAAAATACAATATAAATACAACAGCCTTTCCATCGTATGTAATGTATATTTGCAAACAGTGTGAAAGTAATGGTCATTTCTACGTTCCTGGCGATCTAGGCTTCACTCTAGGGCGTTGTTCCACCAGATCGAATAGTTAGGGCCTAAGAAGTCAACGCCAGAAGAATAAAATGCAATATAAGTACAACAGTTTACCATCGTATAAAACGAATAATTGCAAACATTGTGAAAGTAATGGTCATTTCTACGTGCCGGGCAACCTAGGCGTCACTCTAGGGCGTTGTTCCACCACAGCTAAAAGCTACGGCCTTAGAAGTCAACGCCAGAAGCATAAAATACAATAAATATGCAACTGATTTTCCATCGTATAGCATGACTAATTGCAACCAGTGCGAAAGTAATGACCATTTCTACGTTTCGGGGATCCTAGGCTTAACTCTGAGGCGTTGCTCCACCAAATCGATGAGATAGAGCCCTAGATGTCAACGCCAGAAGCATAAAATACAATATAAATACAACATCTTTGCCATCGTATAAAGTGAATTATTGCAAACAGTGTGTAGGTAATGGTCATTACTACGTTCCGAGCAACCTAGGCTTCACTGTAGGGTGTTGCTCCGCCAGATCGAATAGGTAGAGCCTTAGAAGTCAACGCAAGAAGCATAAAATACAAAATAAATAGAAGAGATTTTCCATGTATAAAACGAATAATTGCTACCAGTGTGAAAGTTATGGTCATTTCTACGTTCCGGGCAACCTAGGCTTCACTCCAGGGCGTTGATCCACCAGATGGAATAGTTAGGGCCTAAGAAGTCAACGCCAGAAGCATAAAATACGATATAAATACAACAGCTTTTCCATCATATAACACGAGTAATTGTAACCAGTGTGAAAGTTATGGTCATTTCTACGTTCCGGGCAACCTAGGCTTCACTCTAGGACGTTGCTCCACCAGATCGAATAGTTAGGGCCTAAGAAGTCAACGCCAGAAGCATAAAATACAATAAAGATGCAACAGTTTTTCCATCGTATAACAGGAGTAATTGCAACCAGTGTGAATGTAATGGTCATTTGTACGTTCCGGGCAACCTAGGCTTCACTCTGGGGCGTTGTTCCGCCAGATGGAATAGTTAGGGCCTTAGAAGTCAACGCCAGAAGCATAAAATACGATATAAATACAACAGCTTTTCCATCGTATAAAACAAATAATTGCAACCAGTGTGAAAGTTATGGTCATTTCTACGTTCCGGGCAACCTAGGCTTCACTGTATGGCGTTCTTCCACCGCATCGAATAGCTACGGCCTCAGAAGTCAACGCCTGAAGTTTAAAATACAATAAAAATACAACAGTATTTCCATCCTATAACAGGAATGATTGCAACCCGTGTGAAAGTGATGGTCATTTCTACGTTCCAGGCGACCTAGGCTTCACTCCAGGGCGTTGTCCCACAAGATCGAATAGTTAGGGCCTTAGAAGTCAACGCCCGAAGCATAAAATACGATATAAATACAACAGCTTTTCCATCATATAAAACAAATAATTGCAACCAGTGTGAAAGTTATGGTCATGTTTACTTTCCGGGCAACCTAGGCTTCACCCTAGGGCGTTGCTCCAACAGATTGAATAGTTTGGGCCTTAGAAGTCAACCCCAGATGAATAAAATACATTAATGATGCACCAGCTTTTCCATCATATAAAACGAATAATTGCAACCAGTATGAAAGTTATGGTCATGTCTACTTTCCGGGCAACCTAGGCTTCACCCTAGGGCGTTGCTCCAACAGATTGAATAGCTAGGGCCTTAGAAGTCAATGCCCGAGGCATAAAATGTAATATTAATATAACAGTTCTTCCATCGTATAAAACGAATAATTGCTACCAGTGTGTAAGTTATGGTCATTTCTACGTTCCGCGCAACCTTGGCTTTACTCTAGGGCGTTGTTCCACCAGATGGAATAGTTAGGGCCTATGAAGTCAATGCCAGAGGCATAAAATACGATATAAATACAACAGCTTTTCCATCGTATAAAACGAATAATTGCTACCAGTGTGAAAGTTATGGTCATTTCTACTTTCCGAGCAACCTAGGCTTCACCCTAGGGCTTTGTTACAACAGATTGAATAGTTAGGGCCTTAGAAGTCAACGCCCGAAGCATAAAATACAAAATAAATAGAACGGTTTTTCCAGTGTATAAAACGAATAATTGCTACGAGTGTAAAAGCTATGGTCATTTCTACGTTCCGGGCAACCTAGGCTCCACCCTAGGGCGTTGTTCCACCAGATCGAATAGTTACGGCCTAAGTAGTCAACGCCAGAAGCATGAAATACGATAAAGATGCAACAGTTTTTCCATCGTATAAAACGGATAATTGCAAACAGTGTGAAAGTAATGGTCATTTCTACGTTCCGGGCAACCTAGGCTTCACCCTAGGGCGTTGTACCACCAGATCGAATAGTTAGGGCCTAAGAAGTGAACGCCAGAAGCATAAAATACAATATAAGTACAACAGTTTTTCCATCGTATAAAACGAATAATTGCAACCAGTATGAAACTTATGGTCATTTCTACGTACCGGGCAACCTAGGCTTCACTCTATGGCGTTGCTCTACCAGATCGAATAGTTAGGGCCTTACAAGTCAACGCCCTAAGCATAAAATACAAAATAAATAGAACAGTTTTTCCATTGTATCAGACGAACAATTGCTACCAGTGTGAAAGTTATGGTCATTTCTACGTTCCGCGCAACCTGGGCTTTACTCTAGGGCGTTGTTCCGCCAGATGGAATAGTTAGGGCCTAAGAAGTCAACGCCAGAAGCATAAAATACGATATAAATACAACAGCTTTTCCATCGTATAAAACAAATAATTGCAACCAGTGTGAAAGTTATGGTCATTTCTACGTTCCGGGCAACCTAGGCTTCACCCTAGGGCGTTGTATCACCAGATCGAAAAGTTAGGGCCTAAGAAGTGAACGCCAGAAGCATAAAATACAATATAAATACAACAGTTTTTCCATCGTATAAAACGAATAATTGCAACCAGTATGAAACTTATGGTCATTTGTACGTTCCTGGCAACCTAGGCTTCACTGTATGGCGTTCTTCCACCGCATCGAATAGCTACGGCCTCAGAAGTCAACGCCTGAAGTATAAAATACAATAAAAATACAACAGTGTTTCCATCCTATAACAGGAATGATTGCAACCCGTGTGAAAGTGATGGTCATTTCTACGTTCCTGGCGATCTAGGCTTCACTCTAGGGCGTTGCTCCACCAGATCGAATAGCTAGGGACTTAGAATTCAATGCCAGAAGCATAAAATGCAATATATATATAACAGCTTTTCCATGTATAGAACGAATAATTGCTACCAGTGTGAAAGAGTTGGTCATTTCTACGTTCCGGGCAACCTAGGATTCACCCTAGGGCGTTGTTCCACAAGATGGAACAGTTAGGGCCTAAGAAGTCAACGCCAGAAGCATAAAATACAATAAAAATGCAACAGTTTTTCCATCGTATAACAGGAATAACTGCAACCAGTGTGAAAGATATGGTCATAACTACGTTCCGGGCAACCTAGGCTTCACTCTTGGACGTTGCTCCACCAGATCGAATAGCTAGGACCTTTGAATTCAAATACAGAAGCAGAAAATACAATAAAAATGCAACAGTTCTTCAATCGTATAGCATGAATAATTGCAACCAGTGTGAAAGTAACGATCATTTCGACGTTTCGGGCATACTAGACTTAACTCTGAGGCATTGCTCCACCAGGTGGAAGTGTTAGGGCCTTGGAATTCAACGCCAGAAACATAAACTACAAAATAAATACAACAGTCTTTCAATCGTATAAAACGACTAATTGCAACCTGTGTGAAGGTTATGGTCATATCTACGTTCCGGACAAACTAGGCTTCACTGTAGGGTGTTGCTCCACCAGATCGAATAGGTAGGGCCATAGAAGTCAACGCCCGAAGCATAAAATACGATAAATATACAACAGTTTTTCCATCGTACAAAACGAATAATAGCAACCAGTGTGAAAGCTATGGTCATTTCTACGTTCCGGGCAAGCTAGGCTTCACTCTAGGCCGTTGCTCCACCAGATCGAATAGTTAGGGCCTTAGAGGTCAACGCCTGAAGCATAAAATATAAAATAAATAGAACAGCTGTTCCATGTATAAAACGAATAATTGTTTCCAGTGTGAAAGTTATGGTCATTTCTACGTTCCGGGCAACCTAGGCTTCACTCTAGGCTGTTGCTCCACCAGATCGAATAGCTAGGGCCTTAGAAGTCAACGCCCGAAGCATAAAATACAATAAAAATACAACAATTTTTCTATCGTATAGCAGGAGTAATTGCAACCAGTGTGAAAGTGATGGTCATTTCTGCGATCCGGGTAACCCAGGTTGCACTCTAGGGCATTACTCCACCACATCGAATAGCCACGGCCGTAGAAGTCAACGCCTGAAGCATAAAATGCAATAAAAATACAACAGTTTTTTCATCGTATAACAGGAATAATTGCAGCAAGCGTGAAGGTAATGGTGATTTCTACGTTCCGGGCACCCTAGGCATCACTCTTGGGCGTTGTTCCACCAGATGGAATAGTTAGGCACTAAGAAGTCAGCGCCAGAAGCATAAAATACGATATAAATACAACAGCTTTTCCATCGTATAAAACGAATAATGGTAACCAGTGTGAAAGTTATGGTCATTTCTACGTTCCGGCAACCAAGGCTTCACTCTAGGACGATGCTCCACCAGATCGAATAGTTAGGGCCTAAGAAGTCAACGCCAGAAGCATAAAATGCAATAAAGATGCAACAGTTGTTCCATCGTTTAACAGGAATAATTGCAAACAGTGTGAAAGTACAGGTCATTTCTAGGTTCCGGGTTATCCATGTTTCACTCTAGGGCGGTGCTCCACCAGGTTAAATAGTTAGGGCCTAAGAAGTCAACGCCAGAAGCATAAAATACAATATAAATCCAACAGCCTTTCCATCGTATATAATGTATATTTGCAAACAGTGTGAAAGCAATGGTCATTTCTACGTTCCTGGCGATCCAGGCTTCACTCTAGGGCGTTGTTCCACCAGATCGAATAGTTAGGGCCTAAGAAGTCAACGCCAGAAGAATAAAATGCAATATAAGTACAACAGTTTACCATCGTATAAAACGAATAATTGCAAACATTGTGAAAGTAATGGTCATTTCTACGTGCCGGGCAACCTAGGCGTCACTCTAGGGCGTTGTTCCACCACAGCTAAAAGCTACGGCCTTAGAAGTCAACGCCAGAAGCATAAAATACAATAAATATGCAACTGATTTTCCATCGTATAGCATGACTAATTGCAACCAGTGCGAAAGTAATGACCATTTCTACGTTTCGGGGATCCTAGGCTTAACTCTGAGGCGTTGCTCCACCAAATCGATGAGATAGAGCCCTAGATGTCAACGCCAGAAGCATAAAATACAATATAAATACAACATCTTTGCCATCGTATAAAGTGAATTATTGCAAACAGTGTGTAGGTAATGGTCATTACTACGTTCCGAGCAACCTAGGCTTCACTGTAGGGTGTTGCTCCGCCAGATCGAATAGGTAGGGCCTTAGAAGTCAACGCAAGAAGCATAAAATACAAAATAAATAGAAGAGATTTTCCATGTATAAAACGAATAATTGCTACCAGTGTGAAAGTTATGGTCATTTCTACGTTCAGGGCAACCTAGGCTTCATTCCAGGGCGTTGATCCACCAGATGGAATAGTTAGGGCCTAAGAAGTCAACGCCAGAAGCATAAAATACGATATAAATACAACAGCTTTTCCATCATATAACACGAGTAATTGTAACCAGTGTGAAAGTTATGGTCATTTCTACGTTCCGGGCAACCTAGGCATCACTCTAGGACGTTGCTCCACCAGGTCGAATAGTTAGGGCCTAAGAAGTCAACGCCAGAAGCATAAAATACAATAAAGATGCAACAGTTTTTCCATCGTATAACAGGAGTAATTGCAACCAGTGTGAATGTAATGGTCATTTGTACGTTCCGGGCAACCTAGGCTTCACTCTAGGGCGTTGTTCCGCCAGATGGAATAGTTAGGGCCTTAGAAGTCAACGCCAGAAGCATAAAATACGATATAAATACACCAGCTTTTCCATCGTATAAAACAAATAATTGCAACCAGTGTGAAAGTTATGGTCATTTCTACGTTCCGGGCAACCTAGGCTTCACTGTATGGCGTTCTTCCACCGCATCGAATAGCTACGGCCTCAGAAGTCAACGCCTGAAGTTTAAAATACAATAAAAATACAACAGTATTTCCATCCTATAACAGGAATGATTGCAACCCGTGTGAAAGTGATGGTCATTTCTACGTTCCAGGCAACCTAGGCTTCACTCCAGGGCGTTGTCCCACAAGATCGAATAGTTAGGGCCTTAGAAGTCAACGCCCGAAGCATAAAATACGATATAAATACAACAGCTTTTCCATCATATAAAACAAATAATTGCAACCAGTGTGAAAGTTATGGTCATGTTTACTTTCCGGGCAACCTAGGCTTCACCCTAGGGCGTTGCTCCAACAGATTGAATAGTTTGGGCCTTAGAAGTCAACCCCAGATGAATAAAATACATTAATGATGCAACAGCTTTTCCATCATATAAAACGAATAATTGCAACCAGTATGAAAGTTATGGTCATGTTTACTTTCCGGGCAACCTAGGCTTCACCCTAGGGCGTTGCTCCAACAGATTGAATAGTTAGGGCCTTAGAAGTCAATGCCCGAAGCATAAAATGCAATATAAATATATCAGTTCTTCCATCGTATAAAACGAATAATTGCTACCAGTGTGAAAGTTATGGTCATTTCTACGTTCCGCGCAACCTGGGCTTTAGCCTAGGGCGTTGTTCCACCAGATGGAATAGTTAGGGCCTAAGAAGTCAACGCCAGAAGCATAAAATACGATATAAATACAACAGCTTTTCCATCGTATAAAACAAATAATTGCAACCAGTGTGAAAGTTATGGTATTGTTTACTTTCCGGGCAACCTAGGCTGCACTCTAGGGCGTTGCTCCACCAGATCGACTAGTTAGGGCCTTAGAAGTCAACGCCCGAAGCATTAAATACAAAATAAATAGAACAGTTTTTCCATTGTATAAAACGAATAATTGCTACCAGTGTGAAAGTTATGGTCATTTCTACGTTCCGCGCAACCTGGGCTTTACCCTAGGGCGTTGTTCCACCAGATGGAATAGCTAGGGCCTAAGAAGTCAACGCCAGAAGCATAAAATACGATATAAATACAACAGCTTTTCCATCGTATAAAACAAATAATTGCAACCAGTGTGAAAGTTATGGTCATTTCTACGTTCCGGGCAACCTAGGCTTCACTGTATGGCGTTCTTCCACCACATCGAATAGCTACGGCCTCAGAAGTCAACGCCTGAAGTATAAAATACAATAAAAATACAACAGTCTTTCCATCCTATAACAGGAATAATTGCAACCCGTGTGAAAGTGATGGTCATTTCTACGTTCCAGGCAACCTAGGCTTCACTCTAGGGCGTTGCTCCACCAGATCAAACAGTTGGGGCCTTAGAAGTCAACGCCCGAAGCATTAAGTACCAAATAAATAGAACAGTTTTTCCATTGTATAAAACGAATAATTGCTACCAGTGTAAAGGTTATGGTCATTTCTACGTACCGGGCAGCCTAGGCTTCACTCTAGGGCGTTGCTCCACAAGATCGAATAGTTAGGGCCTAAGAAGTCAACGCCAGACGCATAAAATACAATATAAATATAACAGTTTTTCCATCGTATAAAACGAATAATAGCAACCAGTGTGAAAGTTGTGGTCATTTCTACGTTCCGGGCAACCTAGGCTTCACTCTAGGGCGATGCTCCACCAGATCAAACAGTTAGGGCCTTAGAAGTCGACGCCCGAAGCATTAAATACAAAATAAATAGAAGAGCTTTCCATTGTATAAAACGAGTAATTGCTACCAGTGTGAAAGTTATGGTCATTTCTACATTCCGAGCAACCTAGGCTTCACTCTAGGGCGTTGCTCCACCAGACCGAATAGTTAGGTCCTTAGAAGTCAACGCCAGAAGCATAAAATACGATATAAATACAACAGTTTTTCCATCACATAACAGGAATAATTGCAACCAGTTTGAAAGTGATGGTCATTTCTACGTTCCGGGAAACCTCGGCTTCACTCTAGGGCGTTGCTCCACCAGACCAAACAGTTAGGGCCTTAGAAGTCAACGCCCGAAGCATAAAATACAAAACAAATAGAACAGTTTTTCCATTGTATAAAACGAATAATTGCTACCAGTGTAAAAGTTATGGTCATTTCTGCGTTCCGGGCAACCTAGGCTTCACCCTAGGGCGTTGTTCCACCAGATCGAATAGATAGGGCCTAAGAAGTGAACGCCAGAAGCATAAAATACAATATAAATACAACAGTTTTTCCATCGTATGAAACGAAAGATAGCAACCAGTGTGAGAGTTATGGTCATTTCTACGTTGCGGGCAACCTAGGCTTCACTCCAGGGCGTTGCTCCACCAGATCAAACAGTTAGGGCCTTAGAAGTCAACCCCAAATGAATAAAATACATTAATGATGCAACAGCTCTTCCATCATATAAAACGAATAATTGCAACCAGTATGAAAGTTATGGTCATGTCTACTTTCCGGGCAACCTAGGCTTCACCCTAGGGCGTTGCTCCAACAGATTGAATAGTTAGGGCCTTAGAAGTCAACGCCCGAAGCATTAAATACAAAATAAATAAAACAGCTTTTCCATCGTATAAAATAAATAATTGCAACCAGTATGAAAGTTATGGTCATTTCTACGTTCCGGGCAACCTAGGCTTCACCCTAGGCCGTTGCTCCACCAGATCGAATAGTTAGGGCCTAAGAAGTGAACGACAGAAGCATAAAATACAATATAAATACAACAGTTTTTCCATCATATAAAACGAATGATAGCAACCAGTGTGAAAGTTATGGTCATTTCTACGTTCCGCGCAACCTTGGCTTTACCCTAGGGCGTTGTTCCACCAGATGGAATAGTTAGAGCCTAAGAAGTCAACGCCAGAAGCATAAAATACGATATAAATACAACAGATTTTCCATCGTATAAAGCGAATAATTGCAACCAGTGTGAAAGTTATGGTCATTTCTACATTTCGAGCAACATAGGCTTCACTCTAGGGCGTTGTTCCACCTCATCGAATGGTTAGGGCCTTAGAAGTCAACGCCGGAAGCATAAAATACAATATAAATACAACAGTTTTTCCACCATATAAAACGAATAATTGCAACCAGTGTGAAAGTACTGGTCATTTCTACGTTCCGGGTAACCTAGGTTTCACTCTAGGGCGTTGCTCCACCAGATCGAATAGCTAGGGCCTTAGAAGTCAACGCCCGAAGCATAAAATACAATATAAATACAACAGCTTTTCAATCGCATAAAACGAATAATTGCAACCAGTGTGAAAGTTATGGACATTTCTACATTCCGGCCAACCTAGGCTCCACCCTAGGGCGTTGCTCCACCAGATCGAATAGTTAGGGCCTTAGATGTCAACGCCAGAAGCATAAAATGCAATAAAAATACAACAGTTTTTCCATCACATAACAGGAATAATTGCAACCATTTTGAAAGTGATGGTCATTTCTACGTACCGGGCAACGTAGGCTTCACTCTAGGGCGTTGCTCAACCAGATCGAATAGCTACGGCCTCAAAAGTCAACGCCTGAAGCATAAAATACAAATAAAATACAACAGTCTTTCCATCCTATAACAGGAATAATTGCAACCCGTGTGAAAATTATGGTCATTTCTACGTTCGGACAACCTAGGCTTCACTCTAGGGCGTTGTTCCACCAGATCGAACAGCTAGGGCCTAAGAAGGCAACGCCAGAAGCATAAAGTACAATATAAATACAACAGTTTTTCCATCGTATAAAACGAATAATAGCAACCAGTGTCAAAGTTATGGTCATTTCTACGTTCCGGGCAACCTAGGCTTCACCCCAGGGCGTTGTTCCACCAGATCGAATAGTTAGGGCCTAAGAAGTGAACGCCAGCAGCATAAAATACAATATAAGTACAACAGTTCTTCCATCATATAAAACGAATGATTGCAACCAGTATGAAAGTTATGGTCATTTCTACGTTCCGGGCAACCTAGGCTTCACTCTATGTCGTTCTTCCACCACATCGAATAGCTACGGCCTCAGAAGTCAATGCCTGAAGCATAAAATACAATAAAAATACAACAGTCTTTCCATCCTATAATAGGAATAATTGCAACCCGTGTGAAAGTGCTGGTCATTTGTACGTTCCAGGCAACCTAGGCTTCACTCTAGGGCGTTGTTCCACCAGATCGAATTGTTAGGGCCTAAGAAGTCAACGCCAGAAGCATAAGATACAATATAAATATAACAGCTTTTCCATCGTATAAAACAAATAATTGCAACCAGTATGAAAGTTAACGTCATTTCTACTTTCCGGGCAATCTAGGCTTGACCCTAGGGCGTTGCTCCAACAGATTGAATAGTTAGGGGCTTAGAAGACAACGCCGAAAGCATAAAATGCAATAAAACTACAACAGTTTTTCCATCGTATAAAAGGATTAATTGCAACCAGTTTGAAAGTGATGGTCATTTCTACGTTCCGGGCAACCTAGGCATCACTCTAGGGCATTGCTCCACCAGATCGAATAGCTAGGGCCTTAGAAGTCAACGCCAGAAGCATAAAATACAATATAAATACAACAGTTTTTCCATCGTATAAAACGAATAATTGCGACCAGTATGAATTTTGTGGTCATTTCTACCTTCCGGGCAACCTAGGATCCACCCTAGGGCGTTGCTGCAACCGATTGAATAGTTAGGGCCTTAGAAGTCATCGCCAGAAGCATAAAATACAAAATAAATAACACAGTTTTTCCATCGTATAAAACGAATAATTGCTACCGATGTGAAAGTTATGGTCATTTCTACGTTCCGGGCAACCTAGGCTTCACCCTAGGGCGTTGCTCCAGCACATCTAATAGCTACGGCCTTAGAAGTCAACGCCAGAAGCATAAAGTACAATATAAATACAACAGCTTTTCCATCGTATAAAATGAATAATTGCAACCAGTGTGAAAGTAATGGTTATTTCTATGTTCCGGGCAACCTAGGTTTCACTCTAGGACGTTGCTCCACCAGCTCGAGTAGCTAGGACCTCAGAAGTCTACGCTTGAAGCATAAAATACGATATAAATACAACAGTTTTTCCATCGTATAACAGGAATAATTGCAACCAGTGTGAAGGTAAATGTATGTCCTACGCTCCGGGCAAAATAGGCTTCACTCCAGGCCGTTGCTAAACAAGATCGAAGAGTTAGGGCCGTAGAAGTCAGCGCCAGAAACATAAACTACAAAACATGTCGGACAGTCTTTCCATCGTATAAAACGAATAATTGCAACCTGTGTGTAGGTTATGGTCATATATACGTTCCGGGCGACCTAGGCTTCACTGTAGGGTGTTGCTCCACCAGATCCAATAGCTAGGGACTTAGAATTAAACGCCAGAAGCATAAAATACAATAAAAGTACAACAGTTTTTCCATCGTATAACAGGAGTAATTGCAGCCAGTGTGAATGTAATGGTATGTCCTACGTTCCGGGCAACCTAGGCTTCACTCTAGGGCGTTGTTCCACCAGATAGAATAGTTAGGGCCTAAGAAGTCAACGCCAGAAGCATAAAATACAATATAAGTATAACAGTTTTTCCATCGTATAAAACGAATAATAGCAACCAGTGTGAAAGTAATGGACATTTCTACGTTCCGGGCAACCTGTGCGTCATTCTACGGCGTTGCTCCACCACATCTAATAGCTACGGCCTTAGAAGTCAACGCCAGAAGCATGAAATACAATAAAGATGCAGCAGTTTTTCCATCGAATAACAGGAATAACTGCAAACAGTGTGAAAGTACTGGTCATTTCTACGTTCCGGGTAACCTAGGTTTCATTCTAGGGCGTAGCTCCACCACAGCTGATAGCTAGGGCCTTAGAAGTCAACGACAGAAGCATAAAATACAATATCAATACAACAGTTTTTCCATCGTATAAAACGAATAATTGCAACCAGTATGAAAGTTATGGTCATTTCTACTTCCCGGGCAACCTAGGATCCACCCTAGGGCGTTGCTGCAACCGATTGAATAGTTAGGGCCTTAGAAGTCGACGCCCGAAGCATAAAATACAAAATAAATAGAACAGTTTTTCCATCTTATAAAACGAATAATTGCTACCGATGTGAAAGTTATGGTCATTTGTACATTCCGGGCAACCTAGGCTTCACCCTAGGGCGTTGTTCCACCAGATGGAATAGCTAGGGTCTCAGAAGTCAACGCCCGAAGCATACAATACAAAATAAATAGAACAGTTTTTCCATCGTATAAAACGAATAATTGCTGCCGGTGTGAAAGTTATGGTCATTTCTACGTTCCGTGCAACCTAGGCTTCACCCTAGAGCGCTGCTCCACCAGATCGAATAGCTAGAGCCCTACAAGTCAGCGCCAGAAGCATAAAATACAATATAAATACAACAGCTTTTCCATCGTATAAAACGAATAATTTCAACCAGTATGAAAGTTATGGTCATTTCTACGTTCCGGGCAACCTAGTCTTCACTCTATGGCGTTCTCCCACCACATCGAATAGCTACAGCCTCAGAAGTCGACGCCTGAAGTATAAAATACAATAAAGATGCAACAGTTTTTCCATCGAGTAACAGGAATAACTGCAAACAGTGTGAAAGTACTGGTCATTTCTACGTTCCGGGTAACCTAGGTTTCATTCTAGGACGTAGCTCCACCAGATCGAATAGCTAGGGACATAGAATTCATCGCCAGAAACATAAAACACGATATAAATACAACAGCTTTCCATCGTATAAAACGAATTATTGCAACCAGTGTGAATGTTATGGTCGTTGCTCCGTTCCGGGCACCCTAGACTTAACTCTGAGGCATTGCTCCACCAGATCGAATAGCTACGACCTCAGAAGTCAAAGCCAGAAGCTGAAAATACAATAAAAATGCAACAGTTTTTCCATCGTATAGCATGACAAATTGCAACCAGTATGCAAGTAATGATCCTTTCGACGTTTCGGCCATCCTAGACTTAACTCTGATGCGTTGCTCCACCAGATCGAAGAGTTAGGGCCGTAGAAGTCAGCGCCAGAAGTTTAAACTACAAAATAAATGGAACAGTCTATCCATCGTATAAAACGAGTAATTGCAACCTGTGTGTAGGTTATGGTCATATATACGTTCCGGGCAACCTAGGCTTCACTGTAGGGTGTCGCTCCACCAGATCGAATAGCTAGGGACTTAGAATTAAACGCCAGAAGCATAAAATACAATAAAAGTACAACAGTTTTTCCATCGTATAACAGGAGTAATTGCAGCCAGTGTGAATGTAATGGCATGTCCTACGTTCCGGGCAACCTAGGCTTCACTCTAGGGCGTTGTTGCACCAGATCGTATAGTTAGGGCCTAAGAAGTGAACGCCAGAAGCATAAAATACAATATAAGTATAACAGTTTTTCCTTCGTATAAAACGAATAATAGCACCCAGTGAGAAAGTTATGGTCATTTCTACGTTCCGGGCAACCTAGGCTTCACTCTAGGGCGTTGCTCCACCAGATCAAACAGTTAGGGCCTTAGAAGCCAACGCCCGAAGCATTAAATACAAGATAAATAGAACAGTTTTTCCATTGTATAAAACGAATAATTGCTACCAGTGTAAAAGTTATGGTCATTTCTACGTTCCGGGCAACCCAGGCTTCACCCTAGGCCGTTCATCCACCAGATCGAATAGTTAGGGCCTAGGAAGTGAACGCCAGAAGCATAAAATGCAATATAAATACAACTGTTTTTCCATCGTATAACAGGATTAATTGCAACCAGTTTGAAAGTGATTGTCATTTCTACGTTCCGGGCAACCTAGGCTTCACTCGAGGGCGTTGCTCCACTAGATCGAATAGCTAGGGCCTTAGAAGTCAACGCCAGAAGCATAAAATACAAAATAAATCGAACGGTTTTTCCATTGTATAAAACGAATAATTGCTACGAGTGTAAAAGCTATGGTCATTTCTACGTTCCGGGCAACCTAGGCTTCGCCCTAGGGCGTTGTTCCACCAGATCGAATAGTTAGGGCCTAAGAAGTCAACGCCAGAAGCATAAAATACAATAAAGATGCAACAGTTTTTCCATCGTATAACAGGAATAATTGCAACCAGTGTGAAAGTTATGGTCATTTCTACGTTCCGCGCAACCTGGGCTTTACCCTAGGTCGTTGTTCCACCAGATCGAATTGTTAGGGCCTAACAAGTCAACGCCAGAATCATAAGATACAATATAAATATAACAGTTTTTCCATCGTATAGAACGAATAATAGCAACCAGTGTGAAAGTTATGGTCATTTCTACGTTCCGGGCCACCTAGACTTCACTCTAGGGCTTTGCTCCACCAGTTCAAACAGCTAGGGCCTTAGAAGTCAACGCCCGAAGCATAAAATACAAAATAAATAGAACAGTTTTTCCATCGTATAAAACGAATAATTGCAACCAGTATGAAAGTTATGGTCATTTCTACGTTCCGTGCAACCTAGGCTTCACTCTATGGCGTTCTTCCACTACATCGAACAGCAACGGCCTCAGAAGACAACGCCAGAAGCATAAAATACAATAAAAATACAACAGTCTTTCCGTCCTATAACAGGTATAACTGCAACCCGTGTGAAAGTGATGGTCATTTGTACTTTCCAGGCAACCTAGGCTTCACTCTAGGGCGTTGTTCCACCAGATCGAATTGTTAGGGCCTAAGAAGTCAACGCCAGAAGCAAAAATACATTATAAGTACAACAGTTTTTCCATCGTATAAAATGAATAATTGCAAACATTGCGAAAGTAATGGTCATTCCACGTTCCGGGCAACCTAGGCTTCACTCTAGGGCGTTGCTCCACCAGATCAAACCGTTAGGGCCTTAGAAGTCAACGCCCGAAGCATAAAATACAAAATAAATAGAACAGTTTTTCCATCGTATAAAACGAATAATTGCTACCAGTGTAAAAGTTATGGTCATTTCTACGATCCGGGCAACCTAGGCTTCACCCGAGGGCGTTGTTCCACCAGATCGAATAGTTAGGGCCTAAGAAGTGGACGCCAGAAGCATAAAAAACAATATAAATACAACAGTTTTTCCATCATATAAAACGAGTAATTGCAACCAGTATGAAAGTTGTGGTCATTTCTACTTTCCGGGCAACATAGGCTACACCCTAGGGCGTTGCTCCAACAGATTGAATAGTTAGGGCCTTAGAAGTCAATGTCCGAAGCATAAAATGCAATAAAAATACAACAGCTTTTCCATCATATAACCGGAATAATTGCAACCAGTTTGAAAGTGTTGGTCATTTCTACGTACCGGGCAACCTAGGCTTCACGCTATGTCGTTCTTCCACCACATCGAATAGCTACGGCCTCAAAAGTCAACGCCTGAAGCATAAAATACAATAAAAATACAACAGTCTTTCCATGCTTAACAGGAATAATTGCAACCCGTGTGAAAATTATGGTCATTTCTACGTTCGGACAACCTAGGCTTCACTCTAGGTCGTTGTTCCACCAGATCGAACAGCTAGGGCCTAAGAAGGCAACGCCAGAAGCATAAAGTACAATATAAATACAACAGTTTTTCCATCGTATAAAACGAATAATAGCAACCAGTGTCAAAGTTATGGTCATTTCTACGTTCCGGGCAACCTAGGCTTCACCCCAGGGCGTTGTTCCACCAGATCGAATAGTTAGGGCCCAAGAAGTGAACGCCAGCAGCATAAAATACAATATAAGTACAACAGTTCTTCCATCATATAAAACGAACGATTGCAACCAGTATGAAAGTTATGGTCATTTCTACGTTCCGGGCAACCTAGGCTTCACTCTATGTCGTTCTTCCACCACATCGAATAGCTACGGCCTCAGAAGTCAATGCCTGAAGCATAAAATACAATAAAAATACAACAGTCTTTCCATCCTATAATAGGAATAATTGCAACCCGTGTGAAAGTGCTGGTCATTTGTACGTTCCAGGCAACCTAGGCTTCACTCTAGGGCGTTGTTCCACCAGATCGAATTGTTAGGGCCTAAGAAGTCAACGCCAGAAGCATAAGATACAATATAAATATAACAGTTTTTCCATCGTATAGAACGAATAATAGCAACCAGTGTGAAAGTTATGGTCATTTCTACGTTCCGGGCAACCTAGGCTTCACTCTAGGGCGTTGTTCCACCAGATCGAACAGCTAGGGCCTAAGAAGGCAACGCCAGAAGCATAAAATACAATATAAATATAACAGTTTCTCCATCGTATAAAACGAATAATAGCGACCAGTGTGAAAGTTATGGGCATTTCTACGTTCCCGGCAACCTACGCTTCACCCCAGGGCGTTGCTCCACCAGATCGAATAATTAGGGCCTAAGAAGTGAACGCCAGCAGCATAAAATACAATATAAATACAGTAGCTTTTCCATCGTATAAAACGAATAATTTCAACCAGTGTGAATATTATGGTCATTTCTACATTCCGAGCAACCTAGGCTTCACTATAGGGCGTTGATCCAACAGATTGAATAGTTAGGGCCTTAGAAGTCAACGCCCGATGTATAAAATACAATATAAATACAACAGTTTTTCCATCGTATAAAACGAATAATTGCAAGCAGTATGAAAGTTATGGTCATTTCTACTTCCCGCGCAACCTAGGCTTCACTCTAGGGCGTTGTTCCACCAGATCGTATAGTTAGGGCCTAAGAAGTCAACGCCAGAAGCATAAAATACAATATAAGTATAACAGTTTTTCCTTCGTATAAAACGAATAATAGCAACCAGTGTGAAAGTAATGGACATTTCTACGTTCCGGGCAACCTGTGCGTCACTCTACGCCGTTGCTCCACCACATCTAATAGATACGGCCTTAGAAGTCAACGCCAGAAGCATAAAATACAATAAAGATGCAACAGTTTTTCCATCGAATAACAGGAATAACTGCAAACAGTGTGAAAGTACTGGTCATTTCTACGTTCCGGGTAACCTAGGTTTCATTCTAGGGCGTAGTTCCACCACAACTAATAGCTACGGCCTAAGAAGTCAACGCCAGAAGAATAAAATGCAATATAAGTACAACAGTTTACCATCGTATAAAATGAATAATTGCAAACATTGTGAAAGTAATGGTCATTTCTACGTGCCGGGCAACCTAGGCGTCACTCTACGGCGTAGCTCCACCACAGCTAAAAGCTACAGCCTTAGAAGCTAACGCCCGAAGCATAAAATACAATAAAAATGCAACTGAATTTCCAGCGTATAGCATGACTAATTGCAACCAGTGCGAAAGTAATGACCATTTCGACATTTCGGGCATCCTAGGCTTAACTCTGAGGCGTTGCTCCACCAAATCGAAGAGATAGGGCCTAAGAAGTCAACGGCAGAAGCATAAAATACGATATAAATACAACAGCTTTTCCATCGTATAAAACAAATAATTGCAACCAGTGTGAAAGTTATGGTCATTTCTACGTTCCGGGCAACCCAGGCTTCGCCCTAGGCCGTAGTTGCACCAGATCGAATAGTTAGGGCCTAAGAAGTGAACGCCAGAAGCAAAAAATGCATTAAAAATACAACAGTTTTTCCATCGTATAGCAGGAATAATTTGCAACCAGTGTGATAGTAGTGGTCATTTCTACGTTCCGGGCAACCCAGGCTTCACTCCAGGGCGTTGCTCCACCAGATTGAATAGTTACGGCCTAAGAAGTCAACGCCAGAGGCATAAAATACGATAAAGATGCAACAGTTTTTCCATCGTATAAAAGGAATAATTGCAAACAGTGTGAAAGTAATGGTCATTTCTACATTCCGAGCAACCTAGGCTTCACCCTAGGGCGTTGCTCCAACAGATTGAATAGTTAGGGCCTTAGAAGTCAACGCCCGAAGCATAAAATACAAAATAAATCGAACGGTTTTTCCATTGTATAAAACGAATAATTGCAACCAGTATGAAACTTATGGTCATTTCTACTTTCCGAACAACCTAGGCTTCACCCTAGGGCGTTGCTCCAACAAATTGAATAGTTAGGGCCTTAGAAGTCAATGCCCGAAGCATAAAATGAAATAAAAATACAACAGCTTTTCCATTGTATAACAGGAATAATTGCAACCAGTGTGGAAGTGATGGTCATTTCTACGATCCGGGTAACCCAGGTTTCACTCTAGAGCATTACTCCACCACATCAAATAGCTACGGCGGTAGAAGTCAACGCCTGAAGCATAAAATGCAATAAAAATTCAACAGTTTTTTCATCGTATAACAGGAATAATTGCAGCAAGCGTGAAGGTAATGGACATTTCTACGTTCCGGGCACCATAGGCATCACTCTTGAGCGTTGTTCCACCAGATGGAGTAGTTAGGGCCTAAGAAGTCAACGCCAGAAGCATAAAATACGATATAAATACAACAGCTTTTCCATCGTATATAATGTATATTTGCAAACAGTGTGAAAGTAATGGTCATTTCTACGTTCCTGGCAACCTAGGTTTCACTCTAGGGCGTCGTTCCACCAGAACGAATAGTTAGGGCCTAAGAAGTGAACGCCAGAAGCAAAAAATGCATTAAAAATACAACAGTTTTTCCATCGTATAGCAGGAATAATTTGCAACCAGTGTGATAGTAGTGGTCATTTCTACGTTCCGGGCAACCCAGGCTTCACTCCAGGGCGTTGCTCCACCAGATCGAATAGTTACGGCCTAAGAAGTCAACGCCAGAAGCATAAAATACGATAAAGATGCAACAGTTTTTCCATCGTATAAAAGGAATAATTGCAAACAGTGTGAAAGTAATGGTCATTTCTACATTCCGAGCAACCTAGGCTTCACCCTAGGGCGTTGCTCCAACAGATTGAATAGTTAGGGCCTTAGAAGTCAACGCCCGAAGCATAAAATACAAAATAAATCGAACGGTTTTTCCATTGTATAAAACGAATAATTGCTACGAGTGTAAAAGCTATGGTCATTTCTACGTTCCGGGCAACCTAGGCTTCACCCTAGGGCGTTGTTCCACCAGATCGAATAGTTAGGGCCTAAGAAGTGAACGCCAGAAGCATAAAATGCAATAAAAATACAACAGTTTTTCCATCATATAAAACGAATAATTGCAACCAGTATGAAAGTGATGGTCATTTCTACGTACCGGGCAACCTAGGCTTCGCTCTAGGGCGTTGCTCCACCAGATCGAATAGTTAGGGCCTTGGAAGTCAACGCCCGAAGCATAAAATATAAAATAAATAGAACAGTCTTTCCATCGTATAAAACGAGTAATTGCAACCAGTGTGAAAGTTATGGTCATTTCTACATTCCGAACAACCTAGGCTACACTCTAGGGCGTTGCTCCTCCAGTTCGAAATGTTAGGGGCTAAGAAGTCAACGCCCGAAGCATAAAATACGTTATAAATACAACAGCTTTTCCTTCATATTAAATGAATAATTGCAAACATTGTGAAAGAAGTGGTCATTTCTACGTTCCGAGCAACCTAGGCTTCACTCTAGGCCGGTGCTCCACCATATCGAATAGCTACGGTCTTAGAAGCCTACGCCTGAGGCACAAAATACAATAAAGATACAACAGTCTTTTCATGGTATAACAGGAATAATTGCAACAAGCGTGAAAGTAATGATCATTTCGGCGTTTCGGGCATCCTAGACTTAACTCTGAGGCATTGCTCCACCAGATCGAATAGTTAGGGCCTAAGAAGTCAACGCCAGATGCATAAAATACAATATAAATATAACAGTTTTTCCATCGTATAAAACGAATAATAGCAGCCAGTGAGAAAGTTATGGTCATTTCTACGTTCCGGGCAACCTAGGCTTCACTCTAGGGCGTTGCTCCACCAGATCAAACAGTTAGGGCCTTAGAAGCCAACGCCCGAAGCATTAAATACAAGATAAATAGAACAGTTTTTCCATTGTATAAAACGAATAATTGCTACCAGTGTAAAAGTTATGGTCATTTCTACGTTCCGGGCAACCCAGGCTTCACCCTAGGCCGTTCATCCACCAGATCGAATAGTTAGGGCCTAGGAAGTGAACGCCAGAAGCATAAAATGCAATATAAATACAACTGTTTTTCCATCGTATAACAGGATTAATTGCAACCAGTTTGAAAGTGATTGTCATTTCTACGTTCCGGGCAACCTAGGCTTCACTCGAGGGCGTTGCTCCACTAGATCGAATAGCTAGGGCCTTAGAAGTCAACGCCAGAAGCATAAAATACAAAATAAATCGAACGGTTTTTCCATTGTATAAAACGAATAATTGCTACGAGTGTAAAAGCTATGGTCATTTCTACGTTCCGGGCAACCTAGGCTTCGCCCTAGGGCGTTGTTCCACCAGATCGAATAGTTAGGGCCTAAGAAGTCAACGCCAGAAGCATAAAATACAATAAAGATGCAACAGTTTTTCCATCGTATAACAGGAATAATTGCAACCAGTGTGAAAGTTATGGTCATTTCTACGTTCCGCGCAACCTGGGCTTTACCCTAGGTCGTTGTTCCACCAGATCGAATTGTTAGGGCCTAACAAGTCAACGCCAGAAACATAAGATACAATATAAATATAACAGTTTTTCCATCGTATAGAACGAATAATAGCAACCAGTGTGAAAGTTATGGTCATTTCTACGTTCCGGGCCACCTAGACTTCACTCTAGGGCTTTGCTCCACCAGTTCAAACAGCTAGGGCCTTAGAAGTCAACGCCCGAAGCATAAAATACAAAATAAATAGAACAGTTTTTCCATCGTATAAAACGAATAATTGCAACCAGTATGAAAGTTATGGTCATTTCTACGTTCCGTGCAACCTAGGCTTCACTCTATGGCGTTCTTCCACTACATCGAACAGCAACGGCCTCAGAAGACAACGTCAGAAGCATAAAATACAATAAAAATACAACAGTCTTTCCGTCCTATAACAGGTATAACTGCAACCCGTGTGAAAGTGATGGTCATTTGTACTTTCCAGGCAACCTAGGCTTCACTCTAGGGCGTTGTTCCACCAGATCGAATTGTTAGGGCCTAAGAAGTCAACGCCAGAAGCAAAAATACAATATAAGTACAACAGTTTTTCCATCGTATAAAATGAATAATTGCAAACATTGCGAAAGTAATGGTCATTCCACGTTCCGGGCAACCTAGGCTTCACTCTAGGGCGTTGCTCCACCAGATCAAACCGTTAGGGCCTTAGAAGTCAACGCCCGAAGCATAAAATACAAAATAAATAGAACAGTTTTTCCATCGTATAAAACGAATAATTGCTACCAGTGTAAAAGTTATGGTCATTTCTACGTTCCGGGCAACCTAGGCTTCACCCGAGGGCGTTGTTCCACCAGATCGAATAGTTAGGGCCTAAGAAGTGGACGCCAGAAGCATAAAAAACAATATAAATACAACAGTTTTTCCATCATATAAAACGAGTAATTGCAACCAGTATGAAAGTTGTGGTCATTTCTACTTTCCGGGCAACATAGGCTACACCCTAGGGCGTTGCTCCAACAGATTGAATAGTTAGGGCCTTAGAAGTCAATGTCCGAAGCATAAAATGCAATAAAAATACAACAGCTTTTCCATCATATAACCGGAATAATTGCAACCAGTTTGAAAGTGTTGGTCATTTCTACGTACCGGGCAACCTAGGCTTCACTCTATGTCGTTCTTCCACCACATCGAATAGCTACGGCCTCAAAAGTCAACGCCTGAAGCATAAAATACAATAAAAATACAACAGTCTTTCCATCCTTAACAGGAATAATTGCAACCCGTGTGAAAATTATGGTCATTTCTACGTTCGGACAACCTAGGCTTCACTCTAGGTCGTTGTTCCACCAGATCGAACAGCTAGGGCCTAAGAAGGCAACGCCAGAAGCATAAAGTACAATATAAATACAACAGTTTTTCCATCGTATAAAACGAATAATAGCAACCAGTGTCAAAGTTATGGTCATTTCTACGTTCCGGGCAACCTAGGCTTCACCCCAGGGCGTTGTTCCACCAGATCGAATAGTTAGGGCCCAAGAAGTGAACGCCAGCAGCATAAAATACAATATAAGTACAACAGTTCTTCCATCATATAAAACGAACGATTGCAACCAGTATGAAAGTTATGGTCATTTCTACGTTCCGGGCAACCTAGGCTTCACTCTATGTCGTTCTTCCACCACATCGAATAGCTACGGCCTCAGAAGTCAATGCCTGAAGCATAAAATACAATAAAAATACAACAGTCTTTCCATCCTATAATAGGAATAATTGCAACCCGTGTGAAAGTGCTGGTCATTTGTACGTTCCAGGCAACCTAGGCTTCACTCGAGGGCGTTGTTCCACCAGATCGAATTGTTAGGGCCTAAGAAGTCAACGCCAGAAGCATAAGATACAATATAAATATAACAGTTTTTCCATCGTATAGAACGAATAATAGCAACCAGTGTGAAAGTTATGGTCATTTCTACGTTCCGGGCAACCTAGGCTTCACTCTAGGGCGTTGTTCCACCAGATCGAACAGCTAGGGCCTAAGAAGGCAACGCCAGAAGCATAAAATACAATATAAATATAACAGTTTCTCCATCGTATAAAACGAATAATAGCGACCAGTGTGAAAGTTATGGGCATTTCTACGTTCCCGGCAACCTACGCTTCACCCCAGGGCGTTGCTCCACCAGATCGAATAATTAGGGCCTAAGAAGTGAACGCCAGCAGCATAAAATACAATATAAATACAGTAGCTTTTCCATCGTATAAAACGAATAATTTCAACCAGTGTGAATATTATGGTCATTTCTACATTCCGAGCAACCTAGGCTTCACTATAGGGCGTTGATCCAACAGATTGAATAGTTAGGGCCTTAGAAGTCAACGCCCGATGTATAAAATACAATATAAATACAACAGTTTTTCCATCGTATAAAACGAATAATTGCAAGCAGTATGAAAGTTATGGTCATTTCTACTTCCCGCGCAACCTAGGCTTCACTCTAGGGCGTTGTTCCACCAGATCGTATAGTTAGGGCCTAAGAAGTCAACGCCAGAAGCATAAAATACAATATAAGTATAACAGTTTTTCCTTCGTATAAAACGAATAATAGCAACCAGTGTGAAAGTAATGGACATTTCTACGTTCCGGGCAACCTGTGCGTCACTCTACGCCGTTGCTCCACCACATCTAATAGATACGGCCTTAGAAGTCAACGCCAGAAGCATAAAATACAATAAAGATGCAACAGTTTTTCCATCGAGTAACAGGAATAACTGCAAACAGTGTGAAAGTACTGGTCATTTCTACGTTCCGGGTAACCTAGGTTTCATTCTAGGACGTAGCTCCACCAGATCGAATAGCTAGGGACATAGAATTCATCGCCAGAAACATAAAACACGATATAAATACAACAGCTTTCCATCGTATAAAACGAATTATTGCAACCAGTGTGAATGTTATGGTCGTTGCTCCGTTCCGGGCACCCTAGACTTAACTCTGAGGCATTGCTCCACCAGATCGAATAGCTACGACCTCAGAAGTCAAAGCCAGAAGCTGAAAATACAATAAAAATGCAACAGTTTTTCCATCGTATAGCATGACAAATTGCAACCAGTATGCAAGTAATGATCCTTTCGACGTTTCGGCCATCCTAGACTTAACTCTGATGCGTTGCTCCACCAGATCGAAGAGTTAGGGCCGTAGAAGTCAGCGCCAGAAGTTTAAACTACAAAATAAATGGAACAGTCTATCCATCGTATAAAACGAGTAATTGCAACCTGTGTGTAGGTTATGGTCATATATACGTTCCGGGCAACCTAGGCTTCACTGTAGGGTGTCGCTCCACCAGATCGAATAGCTAGGGACTTAGAATTAAACGCCAGAAGCATAAAATACAATAAAAGTACAACAGTTTTTCCATCGTATAACAGGAGTAATTGCAGCCAGTGTGAATGTAATGGCATGTCCTACGTTCCGGGCAACCTAGGCTTCACTCTAGGGCGTTGTTGCACCAGATCGTATAGTTAGGGCCTAAGAAGTGAACGCCAGAAGCATAAAATACAATATAAGTATAACAGTTTTTCCTTCGTATAAAACGAATAATAGCACCCAGTGAGAAAGTTATGGTCATTTCTACGTTCCGGGCAACCTAGGCTTCACTCTAGGGCGTTGCTCCACCAGATCAAACAGTTAGGGCCTTAGAAGCCAACGCCCGAAGCATTAAATACAAGATAAATAGAACAGTTTTTCCATTGTATAAAACGAATAATTGCTACCAGTGTAAAAGTTATGGTCATTTCTACGTTCCGGGCAACCCAGGCTTCACCCTAGGCCGTTCATCCACCAGATCGAATAGTTAGGGCCTAGGAAGTGAACGCCAGAAGCATAAAATGCAATATAAATACAACTGTTTTTCCATCGTATAACAGGATTAATTGCAACCAGTTTGAAAGTGATTGTCATTTCTACGTTCCGGGCAACCTAGGCTTCACTCGAGGGCGTTGCTCCACTAGATCGAATAGCTAGGGCCTTAGAAGTCAACGCCAGAAGCATAAAATACAAAATAAATCGAACGGTTTTTCCATTGTATAAAAAGAATAATTGCTACGAGTGTAAAAGCTATGGTCATTTCTACGTTCCGGGCAACCTAGGCTTCGCCCTAGGGCGTTGTTCCACCAGATCGAATAGTTAGGGCCTAAGAAGTCAACGCCAGAAGCATAAAATACAATAAAGATGCAACAGTTTTTCCATCGTATAACAGGAATAATTGCAACCAGTGTGAAAGTTATGGTCATTTCTACGTTCCGCGCAACCTGGGCTTTACCCTAGGTCGTTGTTCCACCAGATCGAATTGTTAGGGCCTAACAAGTCAACGCCAGAATCATAAGATACAATATAAATATAACAGTTTTTCCATCGTATAGAACGAATAATAGCAACCAGTGTGAAAGTTATGGTCATTTCTACGTTCCGGGCCACCTAGACTTCACTCTAGGGCTTTGCTCCACCAGTTCAAACAGCTAGGGCCTTAGAAGTCAACGCCCGAAGCATAAAATACAAAATAAATAGAACAGTTTTTCCATCGTATAAAACGAATAATTGCAACCAGTATGAAAGTTATGGTCATTTCTACGTTCCGTGCAACCTAGGCTTCACTCTATGGCGTTCTTCCACTACATCGAACAGCAACGGCCTCAGAAGACAACGCCAGAAGCATAAAATACAATAAAAATACAACAGTCTTTCCGTCCTATAACAGGTATAACTGCAACCCGTGTGAAAGTGATGGTCATTTGTACTTTCCAGGCAACCTAGGCTTCACTCTAGGGCGTTGTTCCACCAGATCGAATTGTTAGGGCCTAAGAAGTCAACGCCAGAAGCAAAAATACATTATAAGTACAACAGTTTTTCCATCGTATAAAATGAATAATTGCAAACATTGCGAAAGTAATGGTCATTCCACGTTCCGGGCAACCTAGGCTTCACTCTAGGGCGTTGCTCCACCAGATCAAACCGTTAGGGCCTTAGAAGTCAACGCCCGAAGCATAAAATACAAAATAAATAGAACAGTTTTTCCATCGTATAAAACGAATAATTGCTACCAGTGTAAAAGTTATGGTCATTTCTACGATCCGGGCAACCTAGGCTTCACCCGAGGGCGTTGTTCCACCAGATCGAATAGTTAGGGCCTAAGAAGTGGACGCCAGAAGCATAAAAAACAATATAAATACAACAGTTTTTCCATCATATAAAACGAGTAATTGCAACCAGTATGAAAGTTGTGGTCATTTCTACTTTCCGGGCAACATAGGCTACACCCTAGGGCGTTGCTCCAACAGATTGAATAGTTAGGGCCTTAGAAGTCAATGTCCGAAGCATAAAATGCAATAAAAATACAACAGCTTTTCCATCATATAACCGGAATAATTGCAACCAGTTTGAAAGTGTTGGTCATTTCTACGTACCGGGCAACCTAGGCTTCACGCTATGTCGTTCTTCCACCACATCGAATAGCTACGGCCTCAAAAGTCAACGCCTGAAGCATAAAATACAATAAAAATACAACAGTCTTTCCATGCTTAACAGGAATAATTGCAACCCGTGTGAAAATTATGGTCATTTCTACGTTCGGACAACCTAGGCTTCACTCTAGGTCGTTGTTCCACCAGATCGAACAGCTAGGGCCTAAGAAGGCAACGCCAGAAGCATAAAGTACAATATAAATACAACAGTTTTTCCATCGTATAAAACGAATAATAGCAACCAGTGTCAAAGTTATGGTCATTTCTACGTTCCGGGCAACCTAGGCTTCACCCCAGGGCGTTGTTCCACCAGATCGAATAGTTAGGGCCCAAGAAGTGAACGCCAGCAGCATAAAATACAATATAAGTACAACAGTTCTTCCATCATATAAAACGAACGATTGCAACCAGTATGAAAGTTATGGTCATTTCTACGTTCCGGGCAACCTAGGCTTCACTCTATGTCGTTCTTCCACCACATCGAATAGCTACGGCCTCAGAAGTCAATGCCTGAAGCATAAAATACAATAAAAATACAACAGTCTTTCCATCCTATAATAGGAATAATTGCAACCCGTGTGAAAGTGCTGGTCATTTGTACGTTCCAGGCAACCTAGGCTTCACTCTAGGGCGTTGTTCCACCAGATCGAATTGTTAGGGCCTAAGAAGTCAACGCCAGAAGCATAAGATACAATATAAATATAACAGTTTTTCCATCGTATAGAACGAATAATAGCAACCAGTGTGAAAGTTATGGTCATTTCTACGTTCCGGGCAACCTAGGCTTCACTCTAGGGCGTTGTTCCACCAGATCGAACAGCTAGGGCCTAAGAAGGCAACGCCAGAAGCATAAAATACAATATAAATATAACAGTTTCTCCATCGTATAAAACGAATAATAGCGACCAGTGTGAAAGTTATGGGCATTTCTACGTTCCCGGCAACCTACGCTTCACCCCAGGGCGTTGCTCCACCAGATCGAATAATTAGGGCCTAAGAAGTGAACGCCAGCAGCATAAAATACAATATAAATACAGTAGCTTTTCCATCGTATAAAACGAATAATTTCAACCAGTGTGAATATTATGGTCATTTCTACATTCCGAGCAACCTAGGCTTCACTATAGGGCGTTGATCCAACAGATTGAATAGTTAGGGCCTTAGAAGTCAACGCCCGATGTATAAAATACAATATAAATACAACAGTTTTTCCATCGTATAAAACGAATAATTGCAAGCAGTATGAAAGTTATGGTCATTTCTACTTCCCGCGCAACCTAGGCTTCACTCTAGGGCGTTGTTCCACCAGATCGTATAGTTAGGGCCTAAGAAGTCAACGCCAGAAGCATAAAATACAATATAAGTATAACAGTTTTTCCTTCGTATAAAACGAATAATAGCAACCAGTGTGAAAGTAATGGACATTTCTACGTTCCGGGCAACCTGTGCGTCACTCTACGCCGTTGCTCCACCACATCTAATAGATACGGCCTTAGAAGTCAACGCCAGAAGCATAAAATACAATAAAGATGCAACAGTTTTTCCATCGAATAACAGGAATAACTGCAAACAGTGTGAAAGTACTGGTCATTTCTACGTTCCGGGTAACCTAGGTTTCATTCTAGGGCGTAGTTCCACCACAACTAATAGCTACGGCCTAAGAAGTCAACGCCAGAAGAATAAAATGCAATATAAGTACAACAGTTTACCATCGTATAAAATGAATAATTGCAAACATTGTGAAAGTAATGGTCATTTCTACGTGCCGGGCAACCTAGGCGTCACTCTACGGCGTAGCTCCACCACAGCTAAAAGCTACAGCCTTAGAAGCTAACGCCCGAAGCATAAAATACAATAAAAATGCAACTGAATTTCCAGCGTATAGCATGACTAATTGCAACCAGTGCGAAAGTAATGACCATTTCGACATTTCGGGCATCCTAGGCTTAACTCTGAGGCGTTGCTCCACCAAATCGAAGAGATAGGGCCTAAGAAGTCAACGGCAGAAGCATAAAATACGATATAAATACAACAGCTTTTCCATCGTATAAAACAAATAATTGCAACCAGTGTGAAAGTTATGGTCATTTCTACGTTCCGGGCAACCCAGGCTTCGCCCTAGGCCGTAGTTGCACCAGATCGAATAGTTAGGGCCTAAGAAGTGAACGCCAGAAGCAAAAAATGCATTAAAAATACAACAGTTTTTCCATCGTATAGCAGGAATAATTTGCAACCAGTGTGATAGTAGTGGTCATTTCTACGTTCCGGGCAACCCAGGCTTCACTCCAGGGCGTTGCTCCACCAGATTGAATAGTTACGGCCTAAGAAGTCAACGCCAGAGGCATAAAATACGATAAAGATGCAACAGTTTTTCCATCGTATAAAAGGAATAATTGCAAACAGTGTGAAAGTAATGGTCATTTCTACATTCCGAGCAACCTAGGCTTCACCCTAGGGCGTTGCTCCAACAGATTGAATAGTTAGGGCCTTAGAAGTCAACGCCCGAAGCATAAAATACAAAATAAATCGAACGGTTTTTCCATTGTATAAAACGAATAATTGCAACCAGTATGAAACTTATGGTCATTTCTACTTTCCGAACAACCTAGGCTTCACCCTAGGGCGTTGCTCCAACAAATTGAATAGTTAGGGCCTTAGAAGTCAATGCCCGAAGCATAAAATGAAATAAAAATACAACAGCTTTTCCATTGTATAACAGGAATAATTGCAACCAGTGTGGAAGTGATGGTCATTTCTACGATCCGGGTAACCCAGGTTTCACTCTAGAGCATTACTCCACCACATCAAATAGCTACGGCGGTAGAAGTCAACGCCTGAAGCATAAAATGCAATAAAAATTCAACAGTTTTTTCATCGTATAACAGGAATAATTGCAGCAAGCGTGAAGGTAATGGACATTTCTACGTTCCGGGCACCATAGGCATCACTCTTGAGCGTTGTTCCACCAGATGGAGTAGTTAGGGCCTAAGAAGTCAACGCCAGAAGCATAAAATACGATATAAATACAACAGCTTTTCCATCGTATATAATGTATATTTGCAAACAGTGTGAAAGTAATGGTCATTTCTACGTTCCTGGCAACCTAGGTTTCACTCTAGGGCGTCGTTCCACCAGAACGAATAGTTAGGGCCTAAGAAGTGAACGCCAGAAGCAAAAAATGCATTAAAAATACAACAGTTTTTCCATCGTATAGCAGGAATAATTTGCAACCAGTGTGATAGTAGTGGTCATTTCTACGTTCCGGGCAACCCAGGCTTCACTCCAGGGCGTTGCTCCACCAGATCGAATAGTTACGGCCTAAGAAGTCAACGCCAGAAGCATAAAATACGATAAAGATGCAACAGTTTTTCCATCGTATAAAAGGAATAATTGCAAACAGTGTGAAAGTAATGGTCATTTCTACATTCCGAGCAACCTAGGCTTCACCCTAGGGCGTTGCTCCAACAGATTGAATAGTTAGGGCCTTAGAAGTCAACGCCCGAAGCATAAAATACAAAATAAATCGAACGGTTTTTCCATTGTATAAAACGAATAATTGCTACGAGTGTAAAAGCTATGGTCATTTCTACGTTCCGGGCAACCTAGGCTTCACCCTAGGGCGTTGTTCCACCAGATCGAATAGTTAGGGCCTAAGAAGTGAACGCCAGAAGCATAAAATGCAATAAAAATACAACAGTTTTTCCATCATATAAAACGAATAATTGCAACCAGTATGAAAGTGATGGTCATTTCTACGTACCGGGCAACCTAGGCTTCGCTCTAGGGCGTTGCTCCACCAGATCGAATAGTTAGGGCCTTGGAAGTCAACGCCCGAAGCATAAAATATAAAATAAATAGAACAGTCTTTCCATCGTATAAAACGAGTAATTGCAACCAGTGTGAAAGTTATGGTCATTTCTACATTCCGAACAACCTAGGCTACACTCTAGGGCGTTGCTCCTCCAGTTCGAAATGTTAGGGGCTAAGAAGTCAACGCCCGAAGCATAAAATACGTTATAAATACAACAGCTTTTCCTTCATATTAAATGAATAATTGCAAACATTGTGAAAGAAGTGGTCATTTCTACGTTCCGAGCAACCTAGGCTTCACTCTAGGCCGGTGCTCCACCATATCGAATAGCTACGGTCTTAGAAGCCTACGCCTGAGGCACAAAATACAATAAAGATACAACAGTCTTTTCATGGTATAACAGGAATAATTGCAACAAGCGTGAAAGTAATGATCATTTCGGCGTTTCGGGCATCCTAGACTTAACTCTGAGGCATTGCTCCACCAGATCGAATAGTTAGGGCCTAAGAAGTCAACGCCAGATGCATAAAATACAATATAAATATAACAGTTTTTCCATCGTATAAAACGAATAATAGCAGCCAGTGAGAAAGTTATGGTCATTTCTACGTTCCGGGCAACCTAGGCTTCACTCTAGGGCGTTGCTCCACCAGATCAAACAGTTAGGGCCTTAGAAGCCAACGCCCGAAGCATTAAATACAAGATAAATAGAACAGTTTTTCCATTGTATAAAACGAATAATTGCTACCAGTGTAAAAGTTATGGTCATTTCTACGTTCCGGGCAACCCAGGCTTCACCCTAGGCCGTTCATCCACCAGATCGAATAGTTAGGGCCTAGGAAGTGAACGCCAGAAGCATAAAATGCAATATAAATACAACTGTTTTTCCATCGTATAACAGGATTAATTGCAACCAGTTTGAAAGTGATTGTCATTTCTACGTTCCGGGCAACCTAGGCTTCACTCGAGGGCGTTGCTCCACTAGATCGAATAGCTAGGGCCTTAGAAGTCAACGCCAGAAGCATAAAATACAAAATAAATCGAACGGTTTTTCCATTGTATAAAACGAATAATTGCTACGAGTGTAAAAGCTATGGTCATTTCTACGTTCCGGGCAACCTAGGCTTCGCCCTAGGGCGTTGTTCCACCAGATCGAATAGTTAGGGCCTAAGAAGTCAACGCCAGAAGCATAAAATACAATAAAGATGCAACAGTTTTTCCATCGTATAACAGGAATAATTGCAACCAGTGTGAAAGTTATGGTCATTTCTACGTTCCGCGCAACCTGGGCTTTACCCTAGGTCGTTGTTCCACCAGATCGAATTGTTAGGGCCTAACAAGTCAACGCCAGAAACATAAGATACAATATAAATATAACAGTTTTTCCATCGTATAGAACGAATAATAGCAACCAGTGTGAAAGTTATGGTCATTTCTACGTTCCGGGCCACCTAGACTTCACTCTAGGGCTTTGCTCCACCAGTTCAAACAGCTAGGGCCTTAGAAGTCAACGCCCGAAGCATAAAATACAAAATAAATAGAACAGTTTTTCCATCGTATAAAACGAATAATTGCAACCAGTATGAAAGTTATGGTCATTTCTACGTTCCGTGCAACCTAGGCTTCACTCTATGGCGTTCTTCCACTACATCGAACAGCAACGGCCTCAGAAGACAACGCCAGAAGCATAAAATACAATAAAAATACAACAGTCTTTCCGTCCTATAACAGGTATAACTGCAACCCGTGTGAAAGTGATGGTCATTTGTACTTTCCAGGCAACCTAGGCTTCACTCTAGGGCGTTGTTCCACCAGATCGAATTGTTAGGGCCTAAGAAGTCAACGCCAGAAGCAAAAATACAATATAAGTACAACAGTTTTTCCATCGTATAAAATGAATAATTGCAAACATTGCGAAAGTAATGGTCATTCCACGTTCCGGGCAACCTAGGCTTCACTCTAGGGCGTTGCTCCACCAGATCAAACCGTTAGGGCCTTAGAAGTCAACGCCCGAAGCATAAAATACAAAATAAATAGAACAGTTTTTCCATCGTATAAAACGAATAATTGCTACCAGTGTAAAAGTTATGGTCATTTCTACGTTCCGGGCAACCTAGGCTTCACCCGAGGGCGTTGTTCCACCAGATCGAATAGTTAGGGCCTAAGAAGTGGACGCCAGAAGCATAAAAAACAATATAAATACAACAGTTTTTCCATCATATAAAACGAGTAATTGCAACCAGTATGAAAGTTGTGGTCATTTCTACTTTCCGGGCAACATAGGCTACACCCTAGGGCGTTGCTCCAACAGATTGAATAGTTAGGGCCTTAGAAGTCAATGTCCGAAGCATAAAATGCAATAAAAATACAACAGCTTTTCCATCATATAACCGGAATAATTGCAACCAGTTTGAAAGTGTTGGTCATTTCTACGTACCGGGCAACCTAGGCTTCACTCTATGTCGTTCTTCCACCACATCGAATAGCTACGGCCTCAAAAGTCAACGCCTGAAGCATAAAATACAATAAAAATACAACAGTCTTTCCATCCTTAACAGGAATAATTGCAACCCGTGTGAAAATTATGGTCATTTCTACGTTCGGACAACCTAGGCTTCACTCTAGGTCGTTGTTCCACCAGATCGAACAGCTAGGGCCTAAGAAGGCAACGCCAGAAGCATAAAGTACAATATAAATACAACAGTTTTTCCATCGTATAAAACGAATAATAGCAACCAGTGTCAAAGTTATGGTCATTTCTACGTTCCGGGCAACCTAGGCTTCACCCCAGGGCGTTGTTCCACCAGATCGAATAGTTAGGGCCCAAGAAGTGAACGCCAGCAGCATAAAATACAATATAAGTACAACAGTTCTTCCATCATATAAAACGAACGATTGCAACCAGTATGAAAGTTATGGTCATTTCTACGTTCCGGGCAACCTAGGCTTCACTCTATGTCGTTCTTCCACCACATCGAATAGCTACGGCCTCAGAAGTCAATGCCTGAAGCATAAAATACAATAAAAATACAACAGTCTTTCCATCCTATAATAGGAATAATTGCAACCCGTGTGAAAGTGCTGGTCATTTGTACGTTCCAGGCAACCTAGGCTTCACTCGAGGGCGTTGTTCCACCAGATCGAATTGTTAGGGCCTAAGAAGTCAACGCCAGAAGCATAAGATACAATATAAATATAACAGTTTTTCCATCGTATAGAACGAATAATAGCAACCAGTGTGAAAGTTATGGTCATTTCTACGTTCCGGGCAACCTAGGCTTCACTCTAGGGCGTTGTTCCACCAGATCGAACAGCTAGGGCCTAAGAAGGCAACGCCAGAAGCATAAAATACAATATAAATATAACAGTTTCTCCATCGTATAAAACGAATAATAGCGACCAGTGTGAAAGTTATGGGCATTTCTACGTTCCCGGCAACCTACGCTTCACCCCAGGGCGTTGCTCCACCAGATCGAATAATTAGGGCCTAAGAAGTGAACGCCAGCAGCATAAAATACAATATAAATACAGTAGCTTTTCCATCGTATAAAACGAATAATTTCAACCAGTGTGAATATTATGGTCATTTCTACATTCCGAGCAACCTAGGCTTCACTATAGGGCGTTGATCCAACAGATTGAATAGTTAGGGCCTTAGAAGTCAACGCCCGATGTATAAAATACAATATAAATACAACAGTTTTTCCATCGTATAAAACGAATAATTGCAAGCAGTATGAAAGTTATGGTCATTTCTACTTCCCGCGCAACCTAGGCTTCACTCTAGGGCGTTGTTCCACCAGATCGTATAGTTAGGGCCTAAGAAGTCAACGCCAGAAGCATAAAATACAATATAAGTATAACAGTTTTTCCTTCGTATAAAACGAATAATAGCAACCAGTGTGAAAGTAATGGACATTTCTACGTTCCGGGCAACCTGTGCGTCACTCTACGCCGTTGCTCCACCACATCTAATAGATACGGCCTTAGAAGTCAACGCCAGAAGCATAAAATACAATAAAGATGCAACAGTTTTTCCATCGAATAACAGGAATAACTGCAAACAGTGTGAAAGTACTGGTCATTTCTACGTTCCGGGTAACCTAGGTTTCATTCTAGGGCGTAGTTCCACCACAACTAATAGCTACGGCCTAAGAAGTCAACGCCAGAAGAATAAAATGCAATATAAGTACAACAGTTTACCATCGTATAAAATGAATAATTGCAAACATTGTGAAAGTAATGGTCATTTCTACGTGCCGGGCAACCTAGGCGTCACTCTACGGCGTAGCTCCACCACAGCTAAAAGCTACAGCCTTAGAAGCTAACGCCCGAAGCATAAAATACAATAAAAATGCAACTGAATTTCCAGCGTATAGCATGACTAATTGCAACCAGTGCGAAAGTAATGACCATTTCGACATTTCGGGCATCCTAGGCTTAACTCTGAGGCGTTGCTCCACCAAATCGAAGAGATAGGGCCTAAGAAGTCAACGGCAGAAGCATAAAATACGATATAAATACAACAGCTTTTCCATCGTATAAAACAAATAATTGCAACCAGTGTGAAAGTTATGGTCATTTCTACGTTCCGGGCAACCCAGGCTTCGCCCTAGGCCGTAGTTGCACCAGATCGAATAGTTAGGGCCTAAGAAGTGAACGCCAGAAGCAAAAAATGCATTAAAAATACAACAGTTTTTCCATCGTATAGCAGGAATAATTTGCAACCAGTGTGATAGTAGTGGTCATTTCTACGTTCCGGGCAACCCAGGCTTCACTCCAGGGCGTTGCTCCACCAGATTGAATAGTTACGGCCTAAGAAGTCAACGCCAGAGGCATAAAATACGATAAAGATGCAACAGTTTTTCCATCGTATAAAAGGAATAATTGCAAACAGTGTGAAAGTAATGGTCATTTCTACATTCCGAGCAACCTAGGCTTCACCCTAGGGCGTTGCTCCAACAGATTGGATAGTTAGGGCCTTAGAAGTCAACGCCCGAAGCATAAAATACAAAATAAATCGAACGGTTTTTCCATTGTATAAAACGAATAATTGCAACCAGTATGAAACTTATGGTCATTTCTACTTTCCGAACAACCTAGGCTTCACCCTAGGGCGTTGCTCCAACAAATTGAATAGTTAGGGCCTTAGAAGTCAATGCCCGAAGCATAAAATGAAATAAAAATACAACAGCTTTTCCATTGTATAACAGGAATAATTGCAACCAGTGTGGAAGTGATGGTCATTTCTACGATCCGGGTAACCCAGGTTTCACTCTAGAGCATTACTCCACCACATCAAATAGCTACGGCGGTAGAAGTCAACGCCTGAAGCATAAAATGCAATAAAAATTCAACAGTTTTTTCATCGTATAACAGGAATAATTGCAGCAAGCGTGAAGGTAATGGACATTTCTACGTTCCGGGCACCATAGGCATCACTCTTGAGCGTTGTTCCACCAGATGGAGTAGTTAGGGCCTAAGAAGTCAACGCCAGAAGCATAAAATACGATATAAATACAACAGCTTTTCCATCGTATATAATGTATATTTGCAAACAGTGTGAAAGTAATGGTCATTTCTACGTTCCTGGCAACCTAGGTTTCACTCTAGGGCGTCGTTCCACCAGAACGAATAGTTAGGGCCTAAGAAGTCAACGCCAGAAGAATAAAATGCAATATAAGTACAACAGTTTACCATCGTATAAAATGAATAATTGCAAACATTGTGAAAGTAATGGTCATTTCTACGTGCCGGGCAACCTAGGCGTCACTCTACGGCGTTGCTCCACCACAGCTAAAAGCTACAGCCTTAGAAGCTAACGCCCGAAGCATAAAATACAATAAAAATGCAACTGATTTTCCATCGTATAGCATGACTAATTGCAACCAGTGCGAAAGTAATGACCATTTCGACATTTCGGGCATCCTAGGCTTAACTCTGAGGCGTTGCTCCACCAAATCGAAGAGATAGGGCCTAAGAAGTCAACGGCAGAAGCATAAAATACGATATAAATACAACAGCTTTTCCATCGTATAAAACAAATAATTGCAACCAGTATGAAAGTTATGGTCATTTCTACGTTCAGGGCAACCTAGGCTTCACCCTAGGCCGTAGTTGCACCAGATCGAATAGTTAGGGCCTAAGAAGTCAACGCCAGAAGCATAAAATACAATAAAGATGCAACAGTTTTTCCATCGTATAACAGGAATAATTGCAACCAGTGTGAAGGTAATGGTATGTTCTACGTTCCGGGCAAACTAGGCTTCACTCTAGGGCGGTGCTCCACCAGGTTAAATAGTTAGGGCCTAAGAAGTCAACGCCAGAAGCATAAAATACAATATAAATACAACAGCCTTTCCATCGTATATAATGTATATTTGCAAACAGTGTGAAAGTAATGGTCATTTCTACGTTCCTGGCAACCTAGGTTTCACTCTAGGGCGTCGTTCCACCAGAACGAATAGTTAGGGCCTAAGAAGTGAACGCCAGAAGCAAAAAATGCATTAAAAATACAACAGTTTTTCCATCGTATAGCAGGAATAATTTGCAACCAGTGTGATAGTAGTGGTCATTTCTACGTTCCGGGCAACCCAGGCTTCACTCCAGGGCGTTGCTCCACCAGATCGAATAGTTACGGCCTAAGAAGTCAACGCCAGAAGCATAAAATACGATAAAGATGCAACAGTTTTTCCATCGTATAAAAGGAATAATTGCAAACAGTGTGAAAGTAATGGTCATTTCTACATTCCGAGCAACCTAGGCTTCACCCTAGGGCGTTGCTCCAACAGATTGAATAGTTAGGGCCTTAGAAGTCAACGCCCGAAGCATAAAATACAAAATAAATCGAACGGTTTTTCCATTGTATAAAACGAATAATTGCTACGAGTGTAAAAGCTATGGTCATTTCTACGTTCCGGGCAACCTAGGCTTCACCCTAGGGCGTTGTTCCACCAGATCGAATAGTTAGGGCCTAAGAAGTGAACGCCAGAAGCATAAAATGCAATAAAAATACAACAGTTTTTCCATCATATAAAACGAATAATTGCAACCAGTATGAAAGTGATGGTCATTTCTACGTACCGGGCAACCTAGGCTTCGCTCTAGGGCGTTGCTCCACCAGATCGAATAGTTAGGGCCTTGGAAGTCAACGCCCGAAGCATAAAATATAAAATAAATAGAACAGTCTTTCCATCGTATAAAACGAGTAATTGCAACCAGTGTGAAAGTTATGGTCATTTCTACATTCCGAACAACCTAGGCTACACTCTAGGGCGTTGCTCCACCAGTTCGAAATGTTAGGGGCTAAGAAGTCAACGCCCGAAGCATAAAATACGTTATAAATACAACAGCTTTTCCTTCATATTAAATGAATAATTGCAAACAGTGTGAAAGAAGTGGTCATTTCTACGTTCCGAGCAACCTAGGCTTCACTCTAGGCCGGTGCTCCACCATATCGAATAGCTACGGTCTTAGAAGCCTACGCCTGAGGCACAAAATACAATAAAGATACAACAGTCTTTTCATGGTATAACAGGAATAATTGCAACAAGCGTGAAAGTAATGATCATTTCGGCGTTTCGGGCATCCTAGACTTAACTCTGAGGCATTGCTCCACCAGATCGAATAGTTAGGGCCTAAGAAGTCAACGCCAGAAGCATAAAATACAATATAAATATAACAGTTTTTCCATCGTATAAAACGAATAATAGCAGCCAGTGAGAAAGTTATGGTCATTTCTACGTTCCGGGCAACCTAGGCTTCACTCTAGGGCGTTGCTCCACCAGATCAAACAGTTAGGGCCTTAGAAGCCAACGCCCGAAGCATTAAATACAAGATAAATAGAACAGTTTTTCCATTGTATAAAACGAATAATTGCTACCAGTGTAAAAGTTATGGTCATTTCTACGTTCCGGGCAACCCAGGCTTCACCCTAGGCCGTTGATCCACCAGATCGAATAGTTAGGGCCTAGGAAGTGAACGCCAGAAGCATAAAATGCAATATAAATACAACTGTTTTTCCATCGTATAACAGGATTAATTGCAACCAGTTTGAAAGTGATTGTCATTTCTACGTTCCGGGCAACCTAGGCTTCACTCGAGGGCGTTGCTCCACTAGATCGAATAGCTAGGGCCTTAGAAGTCAACGCCAGAAGCATAAAATACGATATAAATAGAACAGCTTTTCCATCGTATAAAAGGAATAATTGCAACCTGTGTGAAGGTTATGGTCATATCAACGTTCCGGGCAACATAGGCTTCACTGTAGAGCGTTCCTCCACCAGATCGAAGTGTTAGGGCCTAAAAAGTCAACGCCCGAAGCATAAAATACGATATAAATACATCAGCATTGCCATCGTATAAAATGAATAATTGCAAACAGTGTGAATGATATGGACATTTCTACGCTCCGGGCAACCGAGGCTTCACTCTAGGCCGTTGCTCCACCAGATCGAATAGTTAGGGCCTTAGAGGTCAGCGCCCGAAGCATAAAATATAAAATAAATGGAACAGCTGTTCCATGTATAAAACGAATAATTATTTCCAGTGTGAAAGTTATGGTCATTTCTACGTTCCGGGCAACCTAGGCTTCACCTTAGGGGGTTGCTCCACCAGATGGAATAGTTGGGGCCTAAGAAGTCAACGCCAGAAGCATAAAATACCATATAAATACAACAGCTTTTCCGTCGTATAATACGAATAATGGCATACAGTGTGAAAGTTATGGTCATTTCTACGTTCCGGGCAACCTAGGCTTCACTCTAGGCTGTTGCTCCACCAGATCGAATAGCTAGGGCCTTAGAAGTCAACGCCCGATGCATAAAATACAATATAAATACCACAGTTTTTCCATCTTATAAAACGAATAATTGCAACCAATATGAATGTTAACGTCATTTCGACTTTCCGGGCAACCTAGGCTTCACCCTAGGGCGTTCTTCCAACAGATTGAATAGTTAGGGCCTTAGAAGTCAACGCCGGAAGCATAAAATACAAAATAAATAGAACAGTCTTTCCATCGTATAAAAAGAATAATTGCTACCAGTGTGAAAGTTATGGTCATTTCAACTTTCCGGGCAACCTACGCTTCACCCTAGGGCGTTGTTCCACCAGATGGAATAGTTGCGGCCTAAGAAGTCAACGCCAGAAGCATAAAATACGATATAAATACAACAGTCTTTCAATCGTATAGAACGAATAATTGGAACCAGTATGAAACTTATGGTCATTTCTACTTTCCGAACAACCTAGGCTTCACCCTAGGGCGTTGCTCCAACAAATTGAATAGTTAGGGCCTTAGAAGTCAATGCCCGAAGCATAAAATGAAATAAAAATACAACAGCTTTTCCGTTGTATAACAGGAATAATTGCAACCAGTGTGGAAGTGATGGTCATTTCTACGATCCGGGTAACCCAGGTTTCACTCTAGAGCATTACTCCACCACATCAAATAGCTACGGCGGTAGAAGTCAACGCCTGAAGCATAAAATGCAATAAAAATTCAACAGTTTTTTCATCGTATAACAGGAATAATTGCAGCAAGCGTGAAGGTAATGGACATTTCTACGTTCCGGGCACCATAGGCATCACTCTTGAGCGTTGTTCCACCAGATGGAGTAGTTAGGGCCTAAGAAGTCAACGCCAGAAGCATAAAATACGATATAAATACAACAGCTTTTCCATCGTATAAAACGAATAATGGTAACCAGTGTGAAAGTTATGGTCATTTCTACGTTCCGGGCAACCTAGGCTTCACTCTAGGACGATGCTCCACGAGATCGAATAGTTAGGGCCTAAGAAGTCAACGCCAGAAGCATAAAATACAATAAAGATGCAACAGTTTTTCCATCGTATAACAGGAATAATTGCAACCAGTGGGAAGGTAATGGTATGTTCTACGTTCCGGGCAAACTAGGCTTCACTCTAGGGCGGTGCTCCACCAGGTTAAATAGTTAGGGCCTAAGAAGTCAACGCCAGAAGCATAAAATACAATATAAATACAACAGCCTTTCCATCGTATATAATGTATATTTGCAAACAGTGTGAAAGTAATGGTCATTTCTACGTTCCTGGCAACCTAGGTTTCACTCTAGGGCGTCGTTCCACCAGAACGAATAGTTAGGGCCTAAGAAGTCAACGCCAGAAGAATAAAATGCAATATAAGTACAACAGTTTACCATCGTATAAAACGAATAATTGCAAACATTGTGAAAGTAATGGTCATTTCTACGTGCCGGGCAACCTAGGCGTCACTCTACGGCGTTGCTCCACCACAGCTAAAAGCTACAGCCTTAGAGGCTAACGCCCGAAGCATAAAATACAATAAAAATGCAACTGATTTTCCATCGTATAGCATGACTAATTGCAACCAGTGCGAAAGTAATGACCATTTCGACATTTCGGGTATCCTAGGCTTAACTCTGAGGCGTTGCTCCACCAAATCGAAGAGATAGGGCCTAAGAAGTCAACGGCAGAAGCATAAAATACGATATAAATACAACAGCTTTTCCATCGTATAAAACAAATAATTGCAACCAGTGTGAAAGTTATGGTCATTTCTACGTTCCGGGCAACCTAGGCATCACCCTAGGCCGTAGTTGCACCAGATCGAATAGTTAGGGCCTAAGAAGTGAACGCCAGAAGCAAAAAATGCATTAAAAATACAACAGTTTTTCCATCGTATAGCAGGAATAATTTGCAACCAGTGTGATAGTAGTGGTCATTTCTACGTTCCGGGCAACCCAGGCTTCACTCCAGGGCGTTGCTCCACCAGATCGAATAGTTACGGCCTAAGAAGTCAACGCCAGAAGCATAAAATACGATAAAGATGCAACAGTTTTTCCATCGTATAAAAGGAATAATTGCAAACAGTGTGAAAGTAATGGTCATTTCTACATTCCGAGCAACCTAGGCTTCACCCTAGTGCGTTGCTCCAACAGATTGAATAGTTAGGGCCTTAGAAGTCAACGCCCGAAGCATAAAATACAAAATAAATCGAACGGTTTTTCCATTGTATAAAACGAATAATTGCTACGAGTGTAAAAGCTATGGTCATTTCTACGTTCCGGGCAACCCAGGCTTCACCCTAGGGCGTTGTTCCACCAGATCGAATAGTTAGGGCCTAAGAACTGAACGCCAGAAGCATAAAATGCAATAAAAATACAACAGTTTTTCCATCGTATAGCAGGAATAATTTGCAACCAGTGTGATGGTAGTGGTCATTTCTACGTTCCCGGCAACCCAGGTTTCACTCCAGGGCGTTGCTCCACCAGATCGAGTAGTTATGGCCTAAGAAGTCAACGCCAGAAGCATAAAATACAATATAAATATAACAGTTTTTCCATCGTATAAAACGAATAATAGCAGCCAGTGAGAAAGTTATGGTCATTTCTACGTTCCGGGCAACCTAGGCTTCACTCTAGGGCGTTGCTCCACCAGATCAAACAGTTAGGGCCTTAGAAGCCAACGCCCGAAGCATTAAATACAAGATAAATAGAACAGTTTTTCCATTGTATAAAACGAATAATTGCTACCAGTGTAAAAGTTATGGTCATTTCTACGTTCCGGGCAACCCAGGCTTCACCCTAGGCCGTTGATCCACCAGATCGAATAGTTAGGGCCTAGGAAGTGAACGCCAGAAGCATAAAATGCAATATAAGTACAAAAGTTTTTCCATCGTAAAGAATGAATAATTGCATACATTGTGAAAGTAATGGTCATTTCTACGTTCCGGGCAACCTAGGCGTCACTCTAGGGCGTTGCTCCACCACATCGAATAGCTACGGCCTTAGAATTCAACGCCTGAAGCATAAAATACGATAAAGATGCAACAGTTTTTCCATCGTATAAAAGGAATAATTGCAAACAGTGTGAAAGTAATGGTCATTTCTACATTCCGAGCAACCTTGGCTTCACCCTAGGGCGTTGCTCCAACAGATTGAATAGTTAGGGCCTTAGAAGTCAACGCCGGAAGCATACAATACAAAATAAATAGAACAGTCTTTCCATCGTATAAAAAGAATAATTGCTACCAGTGTGAAAGTTATGGTCATTTCTACTTTCCGGGCAACCTACGCTTCACCCTAGGGCGTTGTTCCACCAGATGGAATAGTTGCGGCCTAAGAAGTCAACGCCAGAAGCGTAAAATACGATATAAATACAACAGTCTTTCAATCGTATAGAACGAATAATTGCAACCTGTGTGAAGGTTATGGTCATATCTACGTTCCGGACAAACTAGGCTTCACTGTAGGGTGTTGCTCCACCAGATCGAATAGGTAGGGCCATAGAAGTCAACGCCCGAAGCATAAAATACGACAAGTATACAACAGTTTTTCCATCGTATAAAACGAATAATTGCAACCGGTATGAAAGTTAACGTCATTTCTACGTTCCGGGCAACCTAGGCTTCACTCTAGGGCGTTGCTCCACCAGATCGAATGGTTAGTGCCTTAGAAGTCAACGCCAGAAGCATAAAATACAATATAAATAAAACAGTTTTTCCATCGTATAAAACGAATAATTGCAACCAGTATGAAACTTATGGTCATTTCTACTTTCCGAACAACCTAGGCTTCACCCTAGGGCGTTGCTCCAACAAATTGAATAGTTAGGGCCTTAGAAGTCAATGCCCGAAGCATGAAATGAAATAAAAATACAACAGCTTTTCCATTGTATAACAGGAATAATTGCAACCAGTGTGGAAGTGATGGTCATTTCTACGATCCGGGTAACCCAGGTTTCACTCTAGAGCATTACTCCACCACATCAAATAGCTACGGCGGTAGAAGTCAACGCCTGAAGCATAAAATGCAATAAAAATTCAACAGTTTTTTTCATCGTATAACAGGAATAATTGCAGCAAGCGTGAAGGTAATGGACATTTCTACGTTCCGGGCACCATAGGCATCACTCTTGAGCGTTGTTCCACCAGATGGAGTAGTTAGGGCCTAAGAAGTCAATGCCAGAAGCATAAAATACGATATAAATACAACAGCTTTTCCATCGTATAAAACGAATAATGGTAACCAGTGTGAAAGTTATGGTCATTTCTACGTTCCGGGCAACCTAGGCTTCACTCTAGGACGATGCTCCACGAGATCGAATAGTTAGGGCCTATGAAGTCAACGCCAGAAGCATAAAATACAATAAAGATGCAACAGTTTTTCCATCGTATAACAGGAATAATTGCAACCAGTGGGAAGGTAATGGTATGTTCCACGTTCCGGGCAAACTAGGCTTCACTCTAGGGCGGTGCTCCACCAGGTTAAATAGTTAGGGCCTAAGAAGTCAACGCCAGAAGCATAAAATACAATATAAATACAACAGCCTTTCCATGGTATATAATGTATATTTGCAAACAGTGTGAAAGTAATGGTCATTTCTACGTTCCTGGCAACCTAGGTTTCACTCTAGGGCGTCGTTCCACCAGAACGAATAGTTAGGGCCTAAGAAGTCAACGCCAGAAGAATAAAATGCAATATAAGTACAACAGTTTACCACCGTATAAAATGAATAATTGCAAACATTGTGAAAGTAATGGTCATTTCTACGTGCCGGGCAACCTAGGCGTCACTCTACGGCGTTGCTCCACCACAGCTAAAAGCTACAGCCTTAGAAGCTAACGCCCGAAACATAAAATACAATAAAAATGCAACTGATTTTCCATCGTATAGCATGACTAATTGCAACCAGTGCGAAAGTAATGACCATTTCGACATTTCGGGCATCCTAGGCTTAACTCTGAGGCGTTGCTCCACCAAATCGAAGAGATAGGGCCTAAGAAGTGAACGCCAGAAGCATAAAATGCAATAAAAATACAACAGTTTTTCCATCATATAAAACGAATAATTGCAACCAGTATGAAAGTGATGGTCATTTCTACGTACCGGGCAACCTAGGCTTCGCTCTAGGGCGTTGCTCCACCAGATCGAATAGTTAGGGCCTTGGAAGTCAACGCCCGAAGCATAAAATATAAAATAAATAGAACAGTCTTTCCATCGTATAAAACGAGTAATTGCAACCAGTGTGAAAGTTATGGTCATTTCTACATTCCGAACAACCTAGGCTACACTCTAGGGCGTTGCTCCACCGGTTCGAAATGTTAGGGGCTAAGAAGTCAACGCCCGAAGCATAAAATACGTTATAAATACAACAGCTTTTCCTTCATATTAAATGAATAATTGCAAACAGTGTGAAAGAAGTGGTCATTTCTACGTTCCGAGCAACCTAGGCTTCACTCTAGGCCGGTGCTCCACCATATCGAATAGCTACGGTCTTAGAAGCCTACGCCTGAGGCACAAAATACAATAAAGATACAACAGTCTTTTCATGGTATAACAGGAATAATTGCAACAAGCGTGAAAGTAATGATCATTTCGGCGTTTCGGGCATCCTAGACTTAACTCTGAGGCATTGCTCCACCAGATCGAATAGTTAGGGCCTGAGAAGTCAACGCCAGAAGCATAAAATACAATATAAATATAACAGTTTTTCCATCGTATAAAACGAATAATAGCAGCCAGTGTGAAAGTTATGGTCATTTCTACGTTCCGGGCAACCTAGGCTTCACTCTAGGGCGTTGCTCCACCAGATCAAACAGTTAGGGCCTTAGAAGCCAACGCCCGAAGCATTAAATACAAGATAAATAGAACAGTTTTTCCATTGTATAAAACGAATAATTGCTACCAGTGTAAAAGTTATGGTCATTTCTACGTTCCGGGCAACCCAGGCTTCACCCTAGGCCGTTGATCCACCAGATCGAATAGTTAGGGCCTAGGAAGTGAACGCCAGAAGCATAAAATGCAATATAAATACAACTGTTTTTCCATCGTATAACAGGATTAATTGCAACCAGTTTGAAAGTGATTGTCATTTCTACGTTCCGGGCAACCTAGGCTTCACTCGAGGGCGTTGCTCCACTAGATCGAATAGCTAGGGCCTTAGAAGTCAACGCCAGAAGCATAAAATACGATATAAATAGAACAGCTTTTCCATCGTATAAAAGGAATAATTGCAACCTGTGTGAAGGTTATGGTCATATCAACGTTCCGGGCAACATAGGCTTCACTGTAGAGCGTTCCTCCACCAGATCGAAGTGTTAGGGCCTAAAAAGTCAACGCCCGAAGCATAAAATACGATATAAATACATCAGCATTGCCATCGTATAAAATGAATAATTGCAAACAGTGTGAATGATATGGACATTTCTACGCTCCGGGCAACCGAGGCTTCACTCTAGGCCGTTGCTCCACCAGATCGAATAGTTAGGGCCTTAGAGGTCAGCGCCCGAAGCATAAAATATAAAATAAATGGAACAGCTGTTCCATGTATAAAACGAATAATTATTTCCAGTGTGAAAGTTATGGTCATTTCTACGTTCCGGGCAACCTAGGCTTCACCTTAGGGGGTTGCTCCACCAGATGGAATAGTTGGGGCCTAAGAAGTCAACGCCAGAAGCATAAAATACCATATAAATACAACAGCTTTTCCGTCGTATAATACGAATAATGGCATACAGTGTGAAAGTTATGGTCATTTCTACGTTCCGGGCAACCTAGGCTTCACTCTAGGCTGTTGCTCCACCAGATCGAATAGCTAGGGCCTTAGAAGTCAACGCCCGATGCATAAAATACAATATAAATACCACAGTTTTTCCATCTTATAAAACGAATAATTGCAACCAATATGAATGTTAACGTCATTTCGACTTTCCGGGCAACCTAGGCTTCACCCTAGGGCGTTCTTCCAACAGATTGAATAGTTAGGGCCTTAGAAGTCAACGCCGGAAGCATAAAATACAAAATAAATAGAACAGTCTTTCCATCGTATAAAAAGAATAATTGCTACCAGTGTGAAAGTTATGGTCATTTCAACTTTCCGGGCAACCTACGCTTCACCCTAGGGCGTTGTTCCACCAGATGGAATAGTTGCGGCCTAAGAAGTCAACGCCAGAAGCATAAAATACGATATAAATACAACAGTCTTTCAATCGTATAGAACGAATAATTGCAACCAGTATGAAACTTATGGTCATTTCTACTTTCCGAACAACCTAGGCTTCACCCTAGGGCGTTGCTCCAACAAATTGAATAGTTAGGGCCTTAGAAGTCAATGCCCGAAGCATAAAATGAAATAAAAATACAACAGCTTTTCCGTTGTATAACAGGAATAATTGCAACCAGTGTGGAAGTGATGGTCATTTCTACGATCCGGGTAACCCAGGTTTCACTCTAGAGCATTACTCCACCACATCAAATAGCTACGGCGGTAGAAGTCAACGCCTGAAGCATAAAATGCAATAAAAATTCAACAGTTTTTTCATCGTATAACAGGAATAATTGCAGCAAGCGTGAAGGTAATGGACATTTCTACGTTCCGGGCACCATAGGCATCACTCTTGAGCGTTGTTCCACCAGATGGAGTAGTTAGGGCCTAAGAAGTCAACGCCAGAAGCATAAAATACGATATAAATACAACAGCTTTTCCATCGTATAAAACGAATAATGGTAACCAGTGTGAAAGTTATGGTCATTTCTACGTTCCGGGCAACCTAGGCTTCACTCTAGGACGATGCTCCACGAGATCGAATAGTTAGGGCCTAAGAAGTCAACGCCAGAAGCATAAAATACAATAAAGATGCAACAGTTTTTCCATCGTATAACAGGAATAATTGCAACCAGTGGGAAGGTAATGGTATGTTCTACGTTCCGGGCAAACTAGGCTTCACTCTAGGGCGGTGCTCCACCAGGTTAAATAGTTAGGGCCTAAGAAGTCAACGCCAGAAGCATAAAATACAATATAAATACAACAGCCTTTCCATCGTATATAATGTATATTTGCAAACAGTGTGAAAGTAATGGTCATTTCTACGTTCCTGGCAACCTAGGTTTCACTCTAGGGCGTCGTTCCACCAGAACGAATAGTTAGGGCCTAAGAAGTCAACGCCAGAAGAATAAAATGCAATATAAGTACAACAGTTTACCATCGTATAAAACGAATAATTGCAAACATTGTGAAAGTAATGGTCATTTCTACGTGCCGGGCAACCTAGGCGTCACTCTACGGCGTTGCTCCACCACAGCTAAAAGCTACAGCCTTAGAGGCTAACGCCCGAAGCATAAAATACAATAAAAATGCAACTGATTTTCCATCGTATAGCATGACTAATTGCAACCAGTGCGAAAGTAATGACCATTTCGACATTTCGGGTATCCTAGGCTTAACTCTGAGGCGTTGCTCCACCAAATCGAAGAGATAGGGCCTAAGAAGTCAACGGCAGAAGCATAAAATACGATATAAATACAACAGCTTTTCCATCGTATAAAACAAATAATTGCAACCAGTGTGAAAGTTATGGTCATTTCTACGTTCCGGGCAACCTAGGCATCACCCTAGGCCGTAGTTGCACCAGATCGAATAGTTAGGGCCTAAGAAGTGAACGCCAGAAGCAAAAAATGCATTAAAAATACAACAGTTTTTCCATCGTATAGCAGGAATAATTTGCAACCAGTGTGATAGTAGTGGTCATTTCTACGTTCCGGGCAACCCAGGCTTCACTCCAGGGCGTTGCTCCACCAGATCGAATAGTTACGGCCTAAGAAGTCAACGCCAGAAGCATAAAATACGATAAAGATGCAACAGTTTTTCCATCGTATAAAAGGAATAATTGCAAACAGTGTGAAAGTAATGGTCATTTCTACATTCCGAGCAACCTAGGCTTCACCCTAGTGCGTTGCTCCAACAGATTGAATAGTTAGGGCCTTAGAAGTCAACGCCCGAAGCATAAAATACAAAATAAATCGAACGGTTTTTCCATTGTATAAAACGAACAATTGCTACGAGTGTAAAAGCTATGGTCATTTCTACGTTCCGGGCAACCCAGGCTTCACCCTAGGGCGTTGTTCCACCAGATCGAATAGTTAGGGCCTAAGAACTGAACGCCAGAAGCATAAAATGCAATAAAAATACAACAGTTTTTCCATCGTATAGCAGGAATAATTTGCAACCAGTGTGATGGTAGTGGTCATTTCTACGTTCCCGGCAACCCAGGTTTCACTCCAGGGCGTTGCTCCACCAGATCGAGTAGTTATGGCCTAAGAAGTCAACGCCAGAAGCATAAAATACGATAAAGATGCAACAGTTTTTCCATCGTATAAAACGAATAATTGCAATCAGTGTGAAAGTTATCGTCATTTCCATGTTCCAGGCAACCTAGGCGTCACTCTAGGGCGTTGCTCCACCACATCGAATAGCTACGATCTTAGAAGTCAACGCCTGAAGCAAAAAATGCAATAAAAATACAACAGTTTTTTCATCGTATAACAGGAATAATTGCAGCAAGCGTGAAGGTAATGATCATTTCTACGTTCCGGGCATCGCAGGCTTCACTCTAGGGCGTTGTTCCGCCAGATCGAATAGTTACGGCCTAAGAAGTCAACGCCAGAAGAATAAAATGCAATATAAGTACAAAAGTTTTTCCATCGTAAAGAATGAATAATTGCATACATTGTGAAAGTAATGGTCATTTCTACGTTCCGGGCAACCTAGGCGTCACTCTAGGGCGTTGCTCCACCACATCGAATAGCTACGGCCTTAGAATTCAACGCCTGAAGCATAAAATACGATAAAGATGCAACAGTTTTTCCATCGTATAAAAGGAATAATTGCAAACAGTGTGAAAGTAATGGTCATTTCTACATTCCGAGCAACCTTGGCTTCACCCTAGGGCGTTGCTCCAACAGATTGAATAGTTAGGGCCTTAGAAGTCAACGCCGGAAGCATACAATACAAAATAAATAGAACAGTCTTTCCATCGTATAAAAAGAATAATTGCTACCAGTGTGAAAGTTATGGTCATTTCTACTTTCCGGGCAACCTACGCTTCACCCTAGGGCGTTGTTCCACCAGATGGAATAGTTGCGGCCTAAGAAGTCAACGCCAGAAGCGTAAAATACGATATAAATACAACAGTCTTTCAATCGTATAGAACGAATAATTGCAACCTGTGTGAAGGTTATGGTCATATCTACGTTCCGGACAAACTAGGCTTCACTGTAGGGTGTTGCTCCACCAGATCGAATAGGTAGGGCCATAGAAGTCAACGCCCGAAGCATAAAATACGACAAGTATACAACAGTTTTTCCATCGTATAAAACGAATAATTGCAACCGGTATGAAAGTTAACGTCATTTCTACGTTCCGGGCAACCTAGGCTTCACTCTAGGGCGTTGCTCCACCAGATCGAATGGTTAGTGCCTTAGAAGTCAACGCCAGAAGCATAAAATACAATATAAATAAAACAGTTTTTCCATCGTATAAAACGAATAATTGCAACCAGTATGAAACTTATGGTCATTTCTACTTTCCGAACAACCTAGGCTTCACCCTAGGGCGTTGCTCCAACAAATTGAATAGTTAGGGCCTTAGAAGTCAATGCCCGAAGCATGAAATGAAATAAAAATACAACAGCTTTTCCATTGTATAACAGGAATAATTGCAACCAGTGTGGAAGTGATGGTCATTTCTACGATCCGGGTAACCCAGGTTTCACTCTAGAGCATTACTCCACCACATCAAATAGCTACGGCGGTAGAAGTCAACGCCTGAAGCATAAAATGCAATAAAAATTCAACAGTTTTTTTCATCGTATAACAGGAATAATTGCAGCAAGCGTGAAGGTAATGGACATTTCTACGTTCCGGGCACCATAGGCATCACTCTTGAGCGTTGTTCCACCAGATGGAGTAGTTAGGGCCTAAGAAGTCAATGCCAGAAGCATAAAATACGATATAAATACAACAGCTTTTCCATCGTATAAAACGAATAATGGTAACCAGTGTGAAAGTTATGGTCATTTCTACGTTCCGGGCAACCTAGGCTTCACTCTAGGACGATGCTCCACGAGATCGAATAGTTAGGGCCTATGAAGTCAACGCCAGAAGCATAAAATACAATAAAGATGCAACAGTTTTTCCATCGTATAACAGGAATAATTGCAACCAGTGGGAAGGTAATGGTAACGTTCCGGGCAAACTAGGCTTCACTCTAGGGCGGTGCTCCACCAGGTTAAATAGTTAGGGCCTAAGAAGTCAACGCCAGAAGCATAAAATACAATATAAATACAACAGCCTTTCCATGGTATATAATGTATATTTGCAAACAGTGTGAAAGTAATGGTCATTTCTACGTTCCTGGCAACCTAGGTTTCACTCTAGGGCGTCGTTCCACCAGAACGAATAGTTAGGGCCTAAGAAGTCAACGCCAGAAGAATAAAATGCAATATAAGTACAACAGTTTACCACCGTATAAAATGAATAATTGCAAACATTGTGAAAGTAATGGTCATTTCTACGTGCCGGGCAACCTAGGCGTCACTCTACGGCGTTGCTCCACCACAGCTAAAAGCTACAGCCTTAGAAGCTAACGCCCGAAGCATAAAATACAATAAAAATGCAACTGATTTTCCATCGTATAGCATGACTAATTGCAACCAGTGCGAAAGTAATGACCATTTCGACATTTCGGGCATCCTAGGCTTAACTCTGAGGCGTTGCTCCACCAAATCGAAGAGATAGGGCCTAAGAAGTGAACGCCAGAAGCATAAAATGCAATAAAAATACAACAGTTTTTCCATCATATAAAACGAATAATTGCAACCAGTATGAAAGTGATGGTCATTTCTACGTACCGGGCAACCTAGGCTTCGCTCTAGGGCGTTGCTCCACCAGATCGAATAGTTAGGGCCTTGGAAGTCAACGCCCGAAGCATAAAATATAAAATAAATAGAACAGTCTTTCCATCGTATAAAACGAGTAATTGCAACCAGTGTGAAAGTTATGGTCATTTCTACATTCCGAACAACCTAGGCTACACTCTAGGGCGTTGCTCCACCGGTTCGAAATGTTAGGGGCTAAGAAGTCAACGCCCGAAGCATAAAATACGTTATAAATACAACAGCTTTTCCTTCATATTAAATGAATAATTGCAAACAGTGTGAAAGAAGTGGTCATTTCTACGTTCCGAGCAACCTAGGCTTCACTCTAGGCCGGTGCTCCACCATATCGAATAGCTACGGTCTTAGAAGCCTACGCCTGAGGCACAAAATACAATAAAGATACAACAGTCTTTTCATGGTATAACAGGAATAATTGCAACAAGCGTGAAAGTAATGATCATTTCGGCGTTTCGGGCATCCTAGACTTAACTCTGAGGCATTGCTCCACCAGATCGAATAGTTAGGGCCTGAGAAGTCAACGCCAGAAGCATAAAATACAATATAAATATAACAGTTTTTCCATCGTATAAAACGAATAATAGCAGCCAGTGTGAAAGTTATGGTCATTTCTACGTTCCGGGCAACCTAGGCTTCACTCTAGGGCGTTGCTCCACCAGATCAAACAGTTAGGGCCTTAGAAGCCAACGCCCGAAGCATTAAATACAAGATAAATAGAACAGTTTTTCCATTGTATAAAACGAATAATTGCTACCAGTGTAAAAGTTATGGTCATTTCTACGTTCCGGGCAACCCAGGCTTCACCCTAGGCCGTTGATCCACCAGATCGAATAGTTAGGGCCTAGGAAGTGAACGCCAGAAGCATAAAATGCAATATAAATACAACTGTTTTTCCATCGTATAACAGGATTAATTGCAACCAGTTTGAAAGTGATTGTCATTTCTACGTTCCGGGCAACCTAGGCTTCACTCGAGGGCGTTGCTCCACTAGATCGAATAGCTAGGGCCTTAGAAGTCAACGCCAGAAGCATAAAATACGATATAAATAGAACAGCTTTTCCATCGTATAAAAGGAATAATTGCAACCTGTGTGAAGGTTATGGTCATATCAACGTTCCGGGCAACATAGGCTTCACTGTAGAGCGTTCCTCCACCAGATCGAAGTGTTAGGGCCTAAAAAGTCAACGCCCGAAGCATAAAATACGATATAAATACATCAGCATTGCCATCGTATAAAATGAATAATTGCAAACAGTGTGAATGATATGGACATTTCTACGCTCCGGGCAACCGAGGCTTCACTCTAGGCCGTTGCTCCACCAGATCGAATAGTTAGGGCCTTAGAGGTCAGCGCCCGAAGCATAAAATATAAAATAAATGGAACAGCTGTTCCATGTATAAAACGAATAATTATTTCCAGTGTGAAAGTTATGGTCATTTCTACGTTCCGGGCAACCTAGGCTTCACCTTAGGGGGTTGCTCCACCAGATGGAATAGTTGGGGCCTAAGAAGTCAACGCCAGAAGCATAAAATACCATATAAATACAACAGCTTTTCCGTCGTATAATACGAATAATGGCATACAGTGTGAAAGTTATGGTCATTTCTACGTTCCGGGCAACCTAGGCTTCACTCTAGGCTGTTGCTCCACCAGATCGAATAGCTAGGGCCTTAGAAGTCAACGCCCGATGCATAAAATACAATATAAATACCACAGTTTTTCCATCTTATAAAACGAATAATTGCAACCAATATGAATGTTAACGTCATTTCGACTTTCCGGGCAACCTAGGCTTCACCCTAGGGCGTTGCTCCAACAGATTGAATAGTTAGGGCCTTAGAAGTCAACGCCGGAAGCATAAAATACAAAATAAATAGAACAGTCTTTCCATCGTATAAAAAGAATAATTGCTACCAGTGTGAAAGTTATGGTCATTTCAACTTTCCGGGCAACCTACGCTTCACCCTAGGGCGTTGTTCCACCAGATGGAATAGTTGCGGCCTAAGAAGTCAACGCCAGAAGCATAAAATACGATATAAATACAACAGTCTTTCAATCGTATAGAACGAATAATTGCAACCAGTATGAAACTTATGGTCATTTCTACTTTCCGAACAACCTAGGCTTCACCCTAGGGCGTTGCTCCAACAAATTGAATAGTTAGGGCCTTAGAAGTCAATGCCCGAAGCATGAAATGAAATAAAAATACAACAGCTTTTCCATTGTATAACAGGAATAATTGCAACCAGTGTGGAAGTGATGGTCATTTCTACGATCCGGGTAACCCAGGTTTCACTCTAGAGCATTACTCCACCACATCAAATAGCTACGGCGGTAGAAGTCAACGCCTGAAGCATAAAATGCAATAAAAATTCAACAGTTTTTTTCATCGTATAACAGGAATAATTGCAGCAAGCGTGAAGGTAATGGACATTTCTACGTTCCGGGCACCATAGGCATCACTCTTGAGCGTTGTTCCACCAGATGGAGTAGTTAGGGCCTAAGAAGTCAATGCCAGAAGCATAAAATACGATATAAATACAACAGCTTTTCCATCGTATAAAACGAATAATGGTAACCAGTGTGAAAGTTATGGTCATTTCTACGTTCCGGGCAACCTAGGCTTCACTCTAGGACGATGCTCCACGAGATCGAATAGTTAGGGCCTATGAAGTCAACGCCAGAAGCATAAAATACAATAAAGATGCAACAGTTTTTCCATCGTATAACAGGAATAATTGCAACCAGTGGGAAGGTAATGGTATGTTCCACGTTCCGGGCAAACTAGGCTTCACTCTAGGGCGGTGCTCCACCAGGTTAAATAGTTAGGGCCTAAGAAGTCAACGCCAGAAGCATAAAATACAATATAAATACAACAGCCTTTCCATGGTATATAATGTATATTTGCAAACAGTGTGAAAGTAATGGTCATTTCTACGTTCCTGGCAACCTAGGTTTCACTCTAGGGCGTCGTTCCACCAGAACGAATAGTTAGGGCCTAAGAAGTCAACGCCAGAAGAATAAAATGCAATATAAGTACAACAGTTTACCACCGTATAAAATGAATAATTGCAAACATTGTGAAAGTAATGGTCATTTCTACGTGCCGGGCAACCTAGGCGTCACTCTACGGCGTTGCTCCACCACAGCTAAAAGCTACAGCCTTAGAAGCTAACGCCCGAAGCATAAAATACAATAAAAATGCAACTGATTTTCCATCGTATAGCATGACTAATTGCAACCAGTGCGAAAGTAATGACCATTTCGACATTTCGGGCATCCTAGGCTTAACTCTGAGGCGTTGCTCCACCAAATCGAAGAGATAGGGCCTAAGAAGTGAACGCCAGAAGCATAAAATGCAATAAAAATACAACAGTTTTTCCATCATATAAAACGAATAATTGCAACCAGTATGAAAGTGATGGTCATTTCTACGTACCGGGCAACCTAGGCTTCGCTCTAGGGCGTTGCTCCACCAGATCGAATAGTTAGGGCCTTGGAAGTCAACGCCCGAAGCATAAAATATAAAATAAATAGAACAGTCTTTCCATCGTATAAAACGAGTAATTGCAACCAGTGTGAAAGTTATGGTCATTTCTACATTCCGAACAACCTAGGCTACACTCTAGGGCGTTGCTCCACCAGTTCGAAATGTTAGGGGCTAAGAAGTCAACGCCCGAAGCATAAAATACGTTATAAATACAACAGCTTTTCCTTCATATTAAATGAATAATTGCAAACAGTGTGAAAGAAGTGGTCATTTCTACGTTCCGAGCAACCTAGGCTTCACTCTAGGCCGGTGCTCCACCATATCGAATAGCTACGGTCTTAGAAGCCTACGCCTGAGGCACAAAATACAATAAAGATACAACAGTCTTTTCATGGTATAACAGGAATAATTGCAACAAGCGTGAAAGTAATGATCATTTCGGCGTTTCGGGCATCCTAGACTTAACTCTGAGGCATTGCTCCACCAGATCGAATAGTTAGGGCCTGAGAAGTCAACGCCAGAAGCATAAAATACAATATAAATATAACAGTTTTTCCATCGTATAAAACGAATAATAGCAGCCAGTGAGAAAGTTATGGTCATTTCTACGTTCCGGGCAACCTAGGCTTCACTCTAGGGCGTTGCTCCACCAGATCAAACAGTTAGGGCCTTAGAAGCCAACGCCCGAAGCATTAAATACAAGATAAATAGAACAGTTTTTCCATTGTATAAAACGAATAATTGCTACCAGTGTAAAAGTTATGGTCATTTCTACGTTCCGGGCAACCCAGGCTTCACCCTAGGCCGTTGATCCACCAGATCGAATAGTTAGGGCCTAGGAAGTGAACGCCAGAAGCATAAAATGCAATATAAATACAACTGTTTTTCCATCGTATAACAGGATTAATTGCAACCAGTTTGAAAGTGATTGTCATTTCTACGTTCCGGGCAACCTAGGCTTCACTCGAGGGCGTTGCTCCACTAGATCGAATAGCTAGGGCCTTAGAAGTCAACGCCAGAAGCATAAAATACGATATAAATAGAACAGCTTTTCCATCGTATAAAAGGAATAATTGCAACCTGTGTGAAGGTTATGGTCATATCAACGTTCCGGGCAACATAGGCTTCACTGTAGAGCGTTCCTCCACCAGATCGAAGTGTTAGGGCCTAAAAAGTCAACGCCCGAAGCATAAAATACGATATAAATACATCAGCATTGCCATCGTATAAAATGAATAATTGCAAACAGTGTGAATGATATGGACATTTCTACGCTCCGGGCAACCGGGGCTTCACTCTAGGCCGTTGCTCCACCAGATCGAATAGTTAGGGCCTTAGAGGTCAGCGCCCGAAGCATAAAATATAAAATAAATGGAACAGCTGTTCCATGTATAAAACGAATAATTATTTCCAGTGTGAAAGTTATGGTCATTTCTACGTTCCGGGCAACCTAGGCTTCACCTTAGGGGGTTGCTCCACCAGATGGAATAGTTGGGGCCTAAGAAGTCAACGCCAGAAGCATAAAATACCATATAAATACAACAGCTTTTCCGTCGTATAATACGAATAATGGCATACAGTGTGAAAGTTATGGTCATTTCTACGTTCCGGGCAACCTAGGCTTCACTCTAGGCTGTTGCTCCACCAGATCGAATAGCTAGGGCCTTAGAAGTCAACGCCCGATGCATAAAATACAATATAAATACCACAGTTTTTCCATCTTATAAAACGAATAATTGCAACCAATATGAATGTTAACGTCATTTCGACTTTCCGGGCAACCTAGGCTTCACCCTAGGGCGTTGCTCCAACAGATTGAATGGTTAGGGCCTTAGAAGTCAACGCCGGAAGCATAAAATACAAAATAAATAGAACAGTCTTTCCATCGTATAAAAAGAATAATTGCTACCAGTGTGAAAGTTATGGTCATTTCAACTTTCCGGGCAACCTACGCTTCACCCTAGGGCGTTGTTCCACCAGATGGAATAGTTGCGGCCTAAGAAGTCAACGCCAGAAGCATAAAATACGATATAAATACAACAGTCTTTCAATCGTATAGAACGAATAATTGCAACCAGTATGAAACTTATGGTCATTTCTACTTTCCGAACAACCTAGGCTTCACCCTAGGGCGTTGCTCCAACAAATTGAATAGTTAGGGCCTTAGGAGTCAATGCCCGAAGCATAAAATGAAATAAAAATACAACAGCTTTTCCGTTGTATAACAGGAATAATTGCAACCAGTGTGGAAGTGATGGTCATTTCTACGATCCGGGTAACCCAGGTTTCACTCTAGAGCATTACTCCACCACATCAAATAGCTACGGCGGTAGAAGTCAACGCCTGAAGCATAAAATGCAATAAAAATTCAACAGTTTTTTCATCGTATAACAGGAATAATTGCAGCAAGCGTGAAGGTAATGGACATTTCTACGTTCCGGGCACCATAGGCATCACTCTTGAGCGTTGTTCCACCAGATGGAGTAGTTAGGGCCTAAGAAGTCAACGCCAGAAGCATAAAATACGATATAAATACAACAGCTTTTCCATCGTATAAAACGAATAATGGTAACCAGTGTGAAAGTTATGGTCATTTCTACGTTCCGGGCAACCTAGGCTTCACTCTAGGACGATGCTCCACGAGATCGAATAGTTAGGGCCTAAGAAGTCAACGCCAGAAGCATAAAATACAATAAAGATGCAACAGTTTTTCCATCGTATAACAGGAATAATTGCAACCAGTGGGAAGGTAATGGTATGTTCTACGTTCCGGGCAAACTAGGCTTCACTCTAGGGCGGTGCTCCACCAGGTTAAATAGTTAGGGCCTAAGAAGTCAACGCCAGAAGCATAAAATACAATATAAATACAACAGCCTTTCCATCGTATATAATGTATATTTGCAAACAGTGTGAAAGTAATGGTCATTTCTACGTTCCTGGCAACCTAGGTTTCACTCTAGGGCGTCGTTCCACCAGAACGAATAGTTAGGGCCTAAGAAGTCAACGCCAGAAGAATAAAATGCAATATAAGTACAACAGTTTACCATCGTATAAAACGAATAATTGCAAACATTGTGAAAGTAATGGTCATTTCTACGTGCCGGGCAACCTAGGCGTCACTCTACGGCGTTGCTCCACCACAGCTAAAAGCTACAGCCTTAGAGGCTAACGCCCGAAGCATAAAATACAATAAAAATGCAACTGATTTTCCATCGTATAGCATGACTAATTGCAACCAGTGCGAAAGTAATGACCATTTCGACATTTCGGGTATCCTAGGCTTAACTCTGAGGCGTTGCTCCACCAAATCGAAGAGATAGGGCCTAAGAAGTCAACGGCAGAAGCATAAAATACGATATAAATACAACAGTTTTTCCATCGTATAGCAGGAATAATTTGCAACCAGTGTGATAGTAGTGGTCATTTCTACGTTCCGGGCAACCCAGGCTTCAGTCCAGGGCGTTGCTCCACCAGATCGAATAGTTACGGCCTAAGAAGTCAACGCCAGAAGCATAAAATACGATAAAGATGCAACAGTTTTTCCATCGTATAAAAGGAATAATTGCAAACAGTGTGAAAGTAATGGTCATTTCTACATTCCGAGCAACCTAGGCTTCACCCTAGTGCGTTGCTCCAACAGATTGAATAGTTAGGGCCTTAGAAGTCAACGCCCGAAGCATAAAATACAAAATAAATCGAACGGTTTTTCCATTGTATAAAACGAATAATTGCTACGAGTGTAAAAGCTATGGTCATTTCTACGTTCCGGGCAACCCAGGCTTCACCCTAGGGCGTTGTTCCACCAGATCGAATAGTTAGGGCCTAAGAACTGAACGCCAGAAGCATAAAATGCAATAAAAATACAACAGTTTTTCCATCGTATAGCAGGAATAATTTGCAACCAGTGTGATGGTAGTGGTCATTTCTACGTTCCCGGCAACCCAGGTTTCACTCCAGGGCGTTGCTCCACCAGATCGAGTAGTTATGGCCTAAGAAGTCAACGCCAGAAGCATAAAATACGATAAAGATGCAACAGTTTTTCCATCGTATAAAACGAATAATTGCAATCAGTGTGAAAGTTATCGTCATTTCCATGTTCCAGGCAACCTAGGCGTCACTCTAGGGCGTTGCTCCACCACATCGAATAGCTACGATCTTAGAAGTCAACGCCTGAAGCAAAAAATGCAATAAAAATACAACAGTTTTTTCATCGTATAACAGGAATAATTGCAGCAAGCGTGAAGGTAATGATCATTTCTACGTTCCGGGCATCGCAGGCTTCACTCTAGGGCGTTGTTCCGCCAGATCGAATAGTTACGGCCTAAGAAGTCAACGCCAGAAGAATAAAATGCAATATAAGTACAAAAGTTTTTCCATCGTAAAGAATGAATAATTGCATACATTGTGAAAGTAATGGTCATTTCTACGTTCCGGGCAACCTAGGCGTCACTCTAGGGCGTTGCTCCACCACATCGAATAGCTACGGCCTTAGAATTCAACGCCTGAAGCATAAAATACGATAAAGATGCAACAGTTTTTCCATCGTATAAAAGGAATAATTGCAAACAGTGTGAAAGTAATGGTCATTTCTACATTCCGAGCAACCTTGGCTTCACCCTAGGGCGTTGCTCCAACAGATTGAATAGTTAGGGCCTTAGAAGTCAACGCCCGAAGCATAAAATACAAAATAAAACGAACGGTTTTTCCATTGTATAAAACGAATAATTGCTACGAGTGTAAAAGCTATGGTCATTTCTACGTTCCGGGCAACCTAGGCATCACCCTAGGGCGTTGCTCCAACAGATTGAATAGTTAGGGCCTTCGAAGTCAACGCCGGAAGCATACAATACAAAATAAATAGAACAGTCTTTCCATCGTATAAAAAGAATAATTGCTACCAGTGTGAAAGTTATGGTCATTTCTACTTTCCGGGCAACCTACGCTTCACCCTAGGGCGTTGTTCCACCAGATGGAATAGTTGCGGCCTAAGAAGTCAACGCCAGAAGCGTAAAATACGATATAAATACAACAGTCTTTCAATCGTATAGAACGAATAATTGCAACCTGTGTGAAGGTTATGGTCATATCTACGTTCCGGACAAACTAGGCTTCACTGTAGGGTGTTGCTCCACCAGATCGAATAGGTAGGGCCATAGAAGTCAACGCCCGAAGCATAAAATACGACAAGTATACAACAGTTTTTCCATCGTATAAAACGAATAATTGCAACCGGTATGAAAGTTAACGTCATTTCTACGTTCCGGGCAACCTAGGCTTCACTCTAGGGCGTTGCTCCACCAGATCGAATGGTTAGTGCCTTAGAAGTCAACGCCAGAAGCATAAAATACAATATAAATAAAACAGTTTCTCCATCGTATAAAACGAATAATTGCAACCAGTATGAAACTTATGGTCATTTCTACTTTCCGAACAACCTAGGCTTCACCCTAGGGCGTTGCTCCAACAAATTGAATAGTTAGGGCCTTAGAAGTCAATGCCCGAAGCATGAAATGAAATAAAAATACAACAGCTTTTCCATTGTATAACAGGAATAATTGCAACCAGTGTGGAAGTGATGGTCATTTCTACGATCCGGGTAACCCAGGTTTCACTCTAGAGCATTACTCCGCCACATCAAATAGCTACGGCGGTAGAAGTCAACGCCTGAAGCATAAAATGCAATAAAAATTCAACAGTTTTTTTCATCGTATAACAGGAATAATTGCAGCAAGCGTGAAGGTAATGGACATTTCTACGTTCCGGGCACCATAGGCATCACTCTTGAGCGTTGTTCCACCAGATGGAGTAGTTAGGGCCTAAGAAGTCAACGCCAGAAGCATAAAATACGATATAAATACAACAGCTTTTCCATCGTATAAAACGAATAATGGTAACCAGTGTGAAAGTTATGGTCATTTCTACGTTCCGGGCAACCTAGGCTTCACTCTAGGACGATGCTCCACGAGATCGAATAGTTAGGGCCTATGAAGTCAACGCCAGAAGCATAAAATACAATAAAGATGCAACAGTTTTTCCATCGTATAACAGGAATAATTGCAACCAGTGGGAAGGTAATGGTATGTTCCACGTTCCGGGCAAACTAGGCTTCACTCTAGGGCGGTGCTCCACCAGGTTAAATAGTTAGGGCCTAAGAAGTCAACGCCAGAAGCATAAAATACAATATAAATACAACAGCCTTTCCATGGTATATAATGTATATTTGCAAACAGTGTGAAAGTAATGGTCATTTCTACGTTCCTGGCAACCTAGGTTTCACTCTAGGGCGTCGTTCCACCAGAACGAATAGTTAGGGCCTAAGAAGTCAACGCCAGAAGAATAAAATGCAATATAAGTACAACAGTTTACCACCGTATAAAATGAATAATTGCAAACATTGTGAAAGTAATGGTCATTTCTACGTGCCGGGCAACCTAGGCGTCACTCTACGGCGTTGCTCCACCACAGCTAAAAGCTACAGCCTTAGAAGCTAACGCCCGAAGCATAAAATACAATAAAAATGCAACTGATTTTCCATCGTATAGCATGACTAATTGCAACCAGTGCGAAAGTAATGACCATTTCGACATTTCGGGCATCCTAGGCTTAACTCTGAGGCGTTGCTCCACCAAATCGAAGAGATAGGGCCTAAGAAGTCAACGGCAGAAGCATAAAATACGATATAAATACAACAGCTTTTCCATCGTATAAAACAAATAATTGCAACCAGTGTGAAAGTTATGGTCATTTCTACGTTCCGGGCAACCTAGGCTTCACCCTAGGCCGTAGTTGCACCAGATCGAATAGTTAGGGCCTAAGAAGTGAACGCCAGAAGCAAAAAATGCATTAAAAATACAACAGTTTTTCCATCGTATAGCAGGAATAATTTGCAACCAGTGTGATAGTAGTGGTCATTTCTACGTTCCGGGCAACCCAGGCTTCACTCCAGGGCGTTGCTCCACCAGATCGAATAGTTACGGCCTAAGAAGTCAACGCCAGAAGCATAAAATACGATAAAGATGCAACAGTTTTTCCATCGTATAAAAGGAATAATTGCAAACAGTGTGAAAGTAATGGTCATTTCTACATTCCGAGCAACCTAGGCTTCACCCTAGGGCGTTGCTCCAACAGACTGAATAGTTAGGGCCTTAGAAGTCAACGCCCGAAGCATAAAATACAAAATAAATCGAACGGTTTTTCCATTGTATAAAACGAATAATTGCTACGAGTGTAAAAGCTATGGTCATTTCTACGTTCCGGGCAACCTAGGCTTCACCCTAGGGCGTTGTTCCACCAGATCGAATAGTTAGGGCCTAAGAAGTGAACGCCAGAAGCATAAAATGCAATAAAAATACAACAGTTTTTCCATCGTATAGCAGGAATAATTAGCAACCAGTGTGATGGTAGTGGTCATTTCTACGTTCCCGGCAACCCAGGTTTCACTCCAGGGCGTTTCTCCACCAGATCGAGTAGTTATGGCCTAAGAAGTCAACGCCAGAAGCATAAAATACGATAAAGATGCAACAGTTTTTCCATCGTATAAAACGAATAATTGCAATCAGTGTGAAAGTTATCGTCATTTCCATGTTCCAGGCAACCTAGGCGTCACTCTAGGGCGTTGCTCCACCACATCGAATAGCTACGATCTTAGAAGTCAACGCCTGAAGCAAAAAATGCAATAAAAATACAACAGTTTTTTCATCGTATAACAGGAATAATTGCAGCAAGCGTGAAGGTAATGATCATTTCTACGTTCCGGGCATCGCAGGCTTCACTCTAGGGCGTTGTTCCGCCAGATCGAATAGTTACGGCCTAAGAAGTCAACGCCAGAAGAATAAAATGCAATATAAGTACAAAAGTTTTTCCATCGTAAAGAATGAATAATTGCATACATTGTGAAAGTAATGGTCATTTCTACGTTCCGGGCAACCTAGGCGTCACTCTAGGGCGTTGCTCCACCACATCGAATAGCTACGGCCTTAGAAGTCAACGCCTGAAGCATAAAATACGATAAAGATGCAACAGTTTTTCCATCGTATAAAAGGAATAATTGCAAACAGTGTGAAAGTAATGGTCATTTCTACATTCCGAGCAACCTAGGCTTCACCCTAGGGCGTTGCTCCAACAGATTGAATAGTTAGGGCCTTAGAAGTCAACGCCCGAAGCATAAAATACAAAATAAAACGAACGGTTTTTCCATTGTATAAAACGAATAATTGCTACGAGTGTAAAAGCTATTGTCATATCTACGTTCCGGGCAACCTAGGCTTCACCCTAGGGCGTTGCTCCAACAGATTGAATAGTTAGGGCCTTCGTAGTCAACGCCGGAAGCATAAAATACAAAATAAATAGAACAGTCTTTCCATCGTATAAAAAGAATAATTGCTACCAGTGTGAAAGTTATGGTCATTTCTACTTTCCGGGCAACCTACGCTTCACCCTAGGGCGTTGTTCCACCAGATGGAATAGTTGCGGCCTAAGAAGTCAACGCCAGAAGCATAAAATACGATATAAATACAACAGTCTTTCAATCGTATAGAACGAATAATTGCAACCTGTGTGAAGGTTATGGTCATATCTACGTTCCGGACAAACTACGCTTCACTGTAGGGTGTTGCTCCACCAGATCGAATAGGTAGGGCCATAGAAGTCAACGCCCGAAGCATAAAATACGACAAGTATACAACAGTTTTTCCATCGTATAAAACGAATAATTGCAACCGGTATGAAAGTTAACGTCATTTCTACGTTCCGGGCAACCTAGGCTTCACTCTAGGGCGTTGCTCCACCAGATCGAATGGTTAGTGCCTTAGAAGTCAACGCCAGAAGCATAAAATACAATATAAATAAAACAGTTTTTCCATCGTATAAAACGAATAATTGCAACCAAATGAAACTTATGGTCATTTCTACTTTCCGAACAACCTAGGCTTCACCCTAGGGCGTTGCTCCAACAAATTGAATAGTTAGGGCCTTAGAAGTCAATGCCCGAAGCATGAAATGAAATAAAAATACAACAGCTTTTCCATTGTATAACAGGAATAATTGCAACCAGTGTGGAAGTGATGGTCATTTCTACGATCCGGGTAACCCAGGTTTCACTCTAGAGCATTACTCCACCACATCAAATAGCTACGGCGGTAGAAGTCAACGCCTGAAGCATAAAATGCAATAAAAATTCGACAGTTTTTTCATCGTATAACAGGAATAATTGCAGCAAGCGTGAAGGTAATGGACATTTCTACGATCCGGGCACCATAGGCATCACTCTTGAGCGTTGTTCCACCAGATGGAGTAGTTAGGGCCTAAGAAGTCAACGCCAGAATCATAAAATACGATATAAATACAACAGCTTTTCCATCGTATAAAACGAATAATGGTAACCAGTGTGAAAGTTATGGTCATTTCTACGTTCCGGGCAAACTAGGCTTCACTCTAGGACGATGCTCCACGAGATCGAATAGTTAGGGCCTATGAAGTCAACGCCAGAAGCATAAAATACAATAAAGATGCAACAGTTTTTCCATCGTATAACAGGAATAATTGCAACCAGTGGGAAGGTAATGGTATGTTCTACGTTGCGGGCAAACTAGGCTTCACTCTAGGGCCGTGCTCCACCAGGTTAAATAGTTAGGGCCTAAGAAGTCAACGCCAGAAGCATAAAATACAATATAAATACAACAGCCTTTCCATGGTATATAATGTATATTTGCAAACAGTGTGAAAGTAATGGTCATTTCTACGTTCCTGGCAACCTAGGTTTCACTCTAGGGCGTCGTTCCACCAGAACGAATAGTTAGGGCCTAAGAAGTCAACGCCAGAAGAATAAAATGCAATATAAGTACAACAGTTTACCATCGTATAAAATGAATAATTGCAAACATTGTGAAAGTAATAGTCATTTCTACGTGCCGGGCAACCTAGGCGTCACTCTACGGCGTTGCTCCACCACAGCTAAAAGCTACAGCCTTAGAAGCTAACGCCCGAAGCATAAAATACAATAAAAATGCAACTGATTTTCCATCGTATAGCATGACTAATTGCAACCAGTGCGAAAGTAATGACCATTTCGACATTTCGGGCATCCTAGGCTTAACTCTGAGGCGTTGCTCCACCAAATCGAAGAGATAGGGCCTAAGAAGTCAACGGCAGAAGCATAAAATACGATATAAATACAACAGCTTTTCCATCGTATAAAACAAATAATTGCAACCAGTGTGAAAGTTATGGTCATTTCTCCGTTCCGGGCAACCTAGGCTTCACCCTAGGCCGTTGTTGCACCAGATCGAATAGTTAGGGCCTAAGAAGTGAACGCCAGAAGCAAAAAATGCATTAAAAATACAACAGTTTTTCCATCGTATAGCAGGAATAATTTGCAACCAGTGTGATAGTAGTGGTCATTTCTACGTTCCGGGCAACCCAGGCTTCACTCCAGGGCGTTGCTCCACCAGATCGAATAGTTACGGCCTAAGAAGTCAACGCCAGAAGCATAAAATACGATATAGATGCAACAGTTTTTCCGTCGTATAAAAGGAATAATTGCAAACAGTGTGAAAGTAATGGTCATTTCTACATTCCGAGCAACCTAGGCTTCACCCTAGGGCGTTGCTCCAACAGATTGAATAGTTAGGGCCTTAGAAGTCAATGCCCGAAGCATAAAATACAAAATAAATCGAACGGTTTTTCCATTGTATAAAACGAATAATTGCTACGAGTGTAAAAGCTATGGTCATTTCTACGTTCCGGGCAACCTAGGCTTCACCATAGGGCGTTGTTCTACCAGATCGAATAGTTAGGGCCTAAGAAGTCAACGCCAGAAGCATAAAATACAATAAAGATGCAACAGTTTTTCCATCGTATAACAGGAATAATTGCAACCAGTGTGAAGGTAATGGTATGTTCTACGTTCCGGGCAAACTAGGCTTCACTCTAGGGCGGTGCTCCACCAGGTTAAATAGTTAGGGCCTAAGAAGTCAACGCCAGAAGCATAAAATACAATATAAATACAACAGCCTTCCCATCGTATATAATGTATATTTGCAAACAGTGTGAAAGTAATGGTCATTTCTACGTTCCTGGCAACCTAGGTTTCACTCTAGGGCGTCGTTCCACCAGAACGAATAGTTAGGGCCTAAGAAGTCAACGCCAGAAGAATAAAATGCAATATAAGTACAACAGTTTACCATCGTATAAAATGAATAATTGCAAACATTGTGAAAGTAATGGTCATTTCTACGTGCCGGGCAACCTAGGCGTCACTCTACGGCGTTGCTCCACCACAGCTAAAAGCTACAGCCTTAGAAGCTAACGCCCGAAGCATAAAATACAATAAAAATGCAACTGATTTTCCATCGTATAGCATGACTAATTGCAACCAGTGCGAAAGTAATGACCATTTCGAAATTTCGGGCATCCTAGGCTTAACTCTGAGGCGTTGCTCCACCAAATCGAAGAGATAGGGCCTAAGAAGTCAACGGCAGAAGCATAAAATACGATATAAATACAACAGCTTTTCCATCGTATAAAACAAATAATTGCAACCAGTGTGAAAGTTATGGTCATTTCTACGTTCCGGGCAACCTAGGCTTCACCCTAGGCCGTAGTTGCACCAGATCGAATAGTTAGGGCCTAAGAAGTGAACGCCAGAAGCAAAAAATGCATTAAAAATACAACAGTTTTTCCATCGTATAGCAGGAATAATTTGCAACCAGTGTGATAGTAGTGGTCATTTCTACGTTCCGGGCAACCCAGGCTTCACTCCAGGGCGTTGCTCCACCAGATCGAATAGTTACGGCCTAAGAAGTCAACGCCAGAAGCATAAAATACGATAAAGATGCAACAGTTTTTCCGTCGTATAAAAGGAATAATTGCAAACAGTGTGAAAGTAATGGTCATTTCTACATTCCGAGCAACCTAGGCTTCACCCTAGGGCGTTGCTCCAACAGATTGAATAGTTAGGGCCTTAGAAGTCAATGCCCGAAGCATAAAATACAAAATAAATCGAACGGTTTTTCCATTGTATAAAACGAATAATTGCTACGAGTGTAAAAGCTATGGTCATTTCTACGTTCCGGGCAACCTAGGCTTCACCATAGGGCGTTGTTCTACCAGATCGAATAGTTAGGGCCTAAGAAGTCAACGCCAGAAGCATAAAATACAATAAAGATGCAACAGTTTTTCCATCGTATAACAGGAATAATTGCAACCAGTGTGAAGGTAATGGTATGTTCTACGTTCCGGGCAAACTAGGCTTCACTCTAGGGCGGTGCTCCACCAGGTTAAATAGTTAGGGCCTAAGAAGTCAACGCCAGAAGCATAAAATACAATATAAATACAACAGCCTTCCCATCGTATATAATGTATATTTGCAAACAGTGTGAAAGTAATGGTCATTTCTACGTTCCTGGCAACCTAGGTTTCACTCTAGGGCGTCGTTCCACCAGAACGAATAGTTAGGGCCTAAGAAGTCAACGCCAGAAGAATAAAATGCAATATAAGTACAACAGTTTACCATCGTATAAAATGAATAATTGCAAACATTGTGAAAGTAATGGTCATTTCTACGTGCCGGGCAACCTAGGCGTCACTCTACGGCGTTGCTCCACCACAGCTAAAAGCTACAGCCTTAGAAGCTAACGCCCGAAGCATAAAATACAATAAAAATGCAACTGATTTTCCATCGTATAGCATGACTAATTGCAACCAGTGCGAAAGTAATGACCATTTCGAAATTTCGGGCATCCTAGGCTTAACTCTGAGGCGTTGCTCCACCAAATCGAAGAGATAGGGCCTAAGAAGTCAACGGCAGAAGCATAAAATACGATATAAATACAACAGCTTTTCCATCGTATAAAACAAATAATTGCAACCAGTGTGAAAGTTATGGTCATTTCTACGTTCCGGGCAACCTAGGCTTCACCCTAGGCCGTAGTTGCACCAGATCGAATAGTTAGGGCCTAAGAAGTGAACGCCAGAAGCAAAAAATGCATTAAAAATACAACAGTTTTTCCATCGTATAGCAGGAATAATTTGCAACCAGTGTGATAGTAGTGGTCATTCCTACGTTCCGGGCAACCCAGGCTTCACTCCAGGGCGTTGCTCCACCAGATCGAATAGTTACGGCCTAAGAAGTCAACGCCAGAAGCATAAAATACGATAAAGATGCAACAGTTTTTCCATCGTATAAAAGGAATAATTGCAAACAGTGTGAAAGTAATGGTCATTTCTACATTCCGAGCAACCTAGGCTTCACCCTAGGGCGTTGCTCCAACAGATTGAGTAGTTAGGGCCTTAGAAGTCAACGCCCGAAGCATAAAATACAAAATAAATCGAACGGTTTTTCCATTGTATAAAACGAATAATTGCTACGAGTGTAAAAGCTATGGTCATTTCTACGTTCCGGGCAACCTAGGCTTCACCCTAGGGCGTTGTTCCACCAGATCGAATAGTTAGGGCCTAAGAAGTGAACGCCAGAAGCATAAAATGCAATAAAAATACAACAGTTTTTCCATCATATAAAACGAATAATTGCAACCAGTATGAAAGTGATGGTCATTTCTACGTACCGGGCAACCTAGGCTTCGCTCTAGGGCGTTGTTCCACCAGATCGAACAGCTAGGGCCTAAGAAGGCAACGCCAGAAGCATAAAATACAATATAAATATAACAGTTTCTCCATCGTATAAAACGAATAATAGCGACCAGTGTGAAAGTTATGGGCATTTCTACGTTCCCGGCAACCTACGCTTCACCCCAGGGCGTTGCTCCACCAGATCGAATAATTAGGGCCTAAGAAGTGAACGCCAGCAGCATAAAATACAATATAAATACAGTAGCTTTTCCATCGTATAAAACGAATAATTTCAACCAGTGTGAATATTATGGTCATTTCTACATTCCGAGCAACCTAGGCTTCACTATAGGGCGTTGATCCAACAGATTGAATAGTTAGGGCCTTAGAAGTTAACGCCCGATGTATAAAATACAATATAAATACAACAGTTTTTCCATCGTATAAAACGAATAATTGCAAGCAGTGTGAAAGTAATGGTCATTTCTACATTCCGAGCAACCTAGGCTTCACCCTAGGGCGTTGCTCCAACAGATTGAATAGTTAGGGCCTTAGAAGTCAATGCCCGAAGCATAAAATACAAAATAAATCGAACGGTTTTTCCATTGTATAAAACGAATAATTGCTACGAGTGTAAAAGCTATGGTCATTTCTACGTTCCGGGCAACCTAGGCTTCACCATAGGGCGTTGTTCTACCAGATCGAATAGTTAGGGCCTAAGAAGTCAACGCCAGAAGCATAAAATACAATAAAGATGCAACAGTTTTTCCATCGTATAACAGGAATAATTGCAACCAGTGTGAAGGTAATGGTATGTTCTACGTTCCGGGCAAACTAGGCTTCACTCTAGGGCGGTGCTCCACCAGGTTAAATAGTTAGGGCCTAAGAAGTCAACGCCAGAAGCATAAAATACGATATAAATACAACAGCTTTTCCATCGTATATAATGTATATTTGCAAACAGTGTGAAAGTAATGGTCATTTCTACGTTCCTGGCAACCTAGGTTTCACTCTAGGGCGTCGTTCCACCAGAACGAATAGTTAGGGCCTAAGAAGTCAACGCCAGAAGAATAAAATGCAATATAAGTACAACAGTTTACCATCGTATAAAATGAATAATTGCAAACATTGTGAAAGTAATGGTCATTTCTACGTGCCGGGCAACCTAGGCGTCACTCTACGGCGTTGCTCCACCACAGCTAAAAGCTACAGCCTTAGAAGCTAACGCCCGAAGCATAAAATACAATAAAAATGCAACTGATTTTCCATCGTATAGCATGACTAATTGCAACCAGTGCGAAAGTAATGACCATTTCGACATTTCGGGCATCCTAGGCTTAACTCTGAGGCGTTGCTCCACCAAATCGAAGAGATAGGGCCTAAGAAGTCAACGGCAGAAGCATAAAATACGATATAAATACAACAGCTTTTCCATCGTATAAAACAAATAATTGCAACCAGTATGAAAGTTATGGTCATTTCTACGTTCAGGGCAACCTAGGCTTCACCCTAGGCCGTAGTTGCACCAGATCGAATAGTTAGGGCCTCAGAAGTCAACGCCAGAAGCATAAAATACAATAAAGATGCAACAGTTTTTCCATCGTATAAAAGGAATAATTGCAAACAGTGTGAAAGTAATGGTCATTTCTACATTCCGAGCAACCTAGGCTTCACCCTAGTGCGTTGCTCCAACAGATTGAATAGTTAGGGCCTTAGAAGTCAACGCCCGAAGCATAAAATACAAAATAAATCGAACGGTTTTTCCATTGTATAAAACGAATAATTGCTACGAGTGTAAAAGCTATGGTCATTTCTACGTTCCGGGCAACCCAGGCTTCACCCTAGGGCGTTGTTCCACCAGATCGAATAGTTAGGGCCTAAGAACTGAACGCCAGAAGCATAAAATGCAATAAAAATACAACAGTTTTTCCATCGTATAGCAGGAATAATTTGCAACCAGTGTGATGGTAGTGGTCATTTCTACTTTCCGGGCAACCTACGCTTCACCCTAGGGCGTTGTTCCACCAGATGGAATAGTTGCGGCCTAAGAAGTCAACGCCAGAAGCGTAAAATACGATATAAATACAACAGTCTTTCAATCGTATAGAACGAATAATTGCAACCTGTGTGAAGGTTATGGTCATATCTACGTTCCGGACAAACTAGGCTTCACTGTAGGGTGTTGCTCCACCAGATCGAATAGGTAGGGCCATAGAAGTCAACGCCCGAAGCATAAAATACGACAAGTATACAACAGTTTTTCCATCGTATAAAACGAATAATTGCAACCGGTATGAAAGTTAACGTCATTTCTACGTTCCGGGCAACCTAGGCTTCACTCTAGGGCGTTGCTCCACCAGATCGGATAGTTAGGGCCTCAGAAGTCAACGCCAAAATCATAAAATACAATAAAGATGCAAAAGCTTTTCCACTGTATTAAACGAATAATTTCAACCAGTGTGAATGTTATGGTCATTTCTACATTCCGAGCAACCTAGGCTTCACTCTAGGACGTTGATCCAACAAATTGAATAGTTTGGGCCTTAGCAGTCAACGCCCGAAGCATAAAATACAATATAAATACAACAGTTTTTCCATCATATAACAGGAATAATTGCAACCAGTTTGAAAGTGATGGTCATTTCTACGTTCCGGGCAACCTAGGCTTCACTCTAGGGCGTTGCTCCACCAGATCGAATAGTTAGGGCCTTAGAAGTCAACGCCCGAAGCATAAAATACAAACTAAATAGAACACTTTTTCCATCGTATAAAACGAACAATTGCTGCCGAAGTGACAGTTATGGCCATTTCTACGTTCCGGGCAAACCAGGCTTCACCCTAGGGCGTTGTTCCACCAGATGGAATAGTTAGGGCATAAGAAGTCAACGCCAGAAGCATAAAATACGGTATAAATACAACAGCTTTTCCATCGTATAAAACAAATAATTGCAACCAGTATGAAAGGTATGGTCATTTCAACCTTCCGGGCAACCTAGGCTTCACCCTAGGGCGTTGCTCCAACAGATTGAATAGTTATGGCCTTAGAAGTCAACGCCCGAAGCATAAAATACACAGTAAATAGAACAGTTTTTCCATCGTATAAAACTAATAATTGCAACCAGTGTGAAAGTAATGGGCATTTCTATGTTCCGGGCAACCTAGGCTTCACTCTAGGGCATTGCTCCACCACGTCGAATAGCTACGGCCTTAGAAGTCAACGCCAGAAGCATAAAATACAGTATAAATACAACAGTGTTTCCATTGTATAGCATGACTAATTGCAACCTGTGCGAAAGTAACGATCATTTCGACGTTTCGGGCATCCTAGACCTAACTTTGAGGCGTTGTTCCACCAGATGGAATAGTTAGGGCATAAGAAGTCAACGCCAGAAGCATAAAATACGGTATAAATACAACAGCCTTTCCATCGTATGGAACGAATAATTGCAACCAGTGTGAAAGTTATAGTCATTTCTACGTTCCGGGCAACCTAGGCTTGACTGTAGGGTGTTGCTCCACCAGATCGAATAGGTCGGGCCATAGAAGTCGACGTCCGGAGCATAAAATACAAAATAAATAGAACAGTTTTTCCATTGTATAAAACGAATAATTGCTACCAGTGTGGAAGTTATGTTCACTTCTACGTTCCGGGCAACCTAGGCTTGACTGTAATGCGTTGCTCCACCAGATCGAATAGGTAGGGCCATAGAAGTCGACGCCCGAAGCATAAAATACATTAAATATGCAAGAGCTTTTCCATCGTATAACAGGATTAATTGCAACCAGTGTGAAAGTGATGGTCATTTCTACGTTCCGGGCAACCTAGGCTTCAATCTAGGGCGTTGTTCCGCCAGATCGAAAAGTTAGGGCCTAAGAAGTCAACGCCAGAAGCATAAAATACAATATAAATATAACAGTTTTTCTGTCGTATAAAACGAATAATAGCAACCAGTGTGAAAGTGATGGTCATTTCTACGTTCCGGGCAACCTAGGCTTCACTCTAGTGCGTTGTTCCACCAGATCGAAAAGTTAGGGCCTAAGAAGTCAACGCCAGAAGCATAAAATACAAAAGAAATAGAACAGTTTTTCCACTGTATAAAAGGAATAATTGCTACCAGTGTAAAAGTTATGGTCATTTTTACGTTCCGGGCAACCTATGCTTCACCCTAGGGCATTGTTCCACCAGATCGAATAGTTAGGGCATAGGAAGTGAACGCCAGAAGCATAAAATACAATATAAATACAACAGTTTTTCCATCATATAAAACGAATAATTTCAACCAGTATGAAAGTTATGGTCATTTCTACGTTCCGGGCAACCTAGGCTTCACTCCAGGGCGTTGTTCCACCAGATGGAATAGTTAGGGCCTAAGATGTCAACGCCAGAAGCATAAAACACATGAAAGATGCAACAGTTTTTCCATCGTATAACAGGAATAATTGCAACCAGTGTGAAGGTAATGGTATGTTCTACGTTCCGGGCAACCTACTCTTCACTCTAGGGCGGTGCTCCACCAGGTTAAATAGTTAGGGCCTAAGAAGTCAACGCCAGAAGCATAAAATACAATATAAATACAACAGCCTTTCCATCGTATAAAATGAATTATTGCAAACAATGTGAAGGTAACGGTCATTTCTACGTTCCGAGCAACCTAGGCTTCACTGAAGGGTGTTGCTCCGCCAGATCGAATAGGTAGGGCCTAAGAAGTCAACGCCAGAAGAATAAAATGCAATATAAGTATAACAGTTTTTCCATCGTATAAAATGAATAATTGCATACATTGTGAAAGTAATGGTCATTTCTACGAGCCGGGCAACCTAGGCGTCACTCTACGGCGTTGCTTCACCACAGCTAAAAGCTACAGCCTTAGAAGCTAACGCCCGAAGCATAAAATACAATAAAAATGCAACTGATTTTCCATCGTATAGCATGACTAATTACAACCAGTGCGAAAGTAATGACCATTTCGACGTTTCGGGCATCCTAGGCTTAACTATGACGCGTTGCTCCACCAAATCGAAGAAATAGGGCCTTAGAAGTCAACGCCAGAAGCATAAAATACAATACAAATACAACAGCTTTGCCATCGTATAAAATGAATTATTGCAAACAGTGTGAAGGTAACGGTCATTTCTACGTTCCGAGCAACCCAGGCTTCACTGAAGGGTGTTGCTCCGCCAGATCGAATAGGTAGGGCCTTAGAAGTCAACGCCAGAAGCATAAAATACAAAATAAATAGAACAGTTTTTCCATGTATAGAACGAATAATTGCTACCAGTGTGAAAGTTATGGTCATTTTTACGTTCCGGGCAACATAGGCTTCACTCCAGGGCGTTGCTCCACCAGATCAAATAGTTAGGGCCTATGAAGTCAACGCCAGAAGCATAAAATACAGTAATGGTGCAACAGTTTTTCCATCGTATAACAGGAATAATTGCAACCAGTGTGAAGGTAATCGTATGTTCTACGTTCCGGGCAACCTAGGCTCCACTCTAGGGCGTTGCTCCACCAGGTCGAATAGTTAGGGCCTTAGAAGTCAACGCCCGAAGCATAAAATGCAAAATAAATGGAACAGTTTTTCCATTGTATAAAACGAATAATTGTTACCAGAGGGAAAGTTATGGACATTTCTACGTTCCGGGCAACCTAGGCTTCACCCTAGTGCGTTGTTCCACCAGATGGAACAGTTAGGGCCTAAGAAGACAACGCCAGAAGCAAAAATACGATGTAAATACAACAGCTTTTCCATCGTATAAAACGAATAATGGTAACCAGTGAGAAAGTTATGGTCATTTCTACGTTCCGGGCAACCTAGGCTTCACTCTAGGGCCTTGCTCCACCAGATCGAATGGTTAGGTCATGAGAAGTCAACGCCGGAAGCATAAAATACAATAAAGATGCAACAGCTTTTCTATCGTATAACAGGAATAATAGCAACCAGTGTGAAGTGATGGTCATTTCTACGTTCCGGGCAACCTAGGCTTCACTCGAGGGCGTTGCTCCGCCAGATCGAATAGTTGGGGCCTAAGAAGTCAACGCCAGAAGCATAAAATACAATAAAGATGCAACAGTTTTTCCATCGTATAACCGGAATAATTGCAACCAGTGTGAAGGTACTGGTACGTTCTACGTTCCGGGCAACCTACTCTTCACTCTAGGGCGGTGCTCCACCAGGTTAAATAGTTAGGGCCTAAGAAGTCAACGCCAGAAGCATAAAATACAATATAAATACAACAGCCTTTCCATCGTATAAAATGAATTATTGCAAACAATGTGAAGGTAACGGTCATTTCTACGTTCCGAGCAACCTAGGCTTCACTGAAGGGTCTTGCTCCGCCAGATCGAATAGGTAGGGCCTTAGAAGTCAACGCCAGAAGCATAAAATACAAAATAAATAGAACAGTTTTTCCATGTATAGAACGAATAATTGCTACCAGTGTGAAAGTTATGGTCATTTTTACGTTCCGGGCAACATAGGCTTCACTCCAGGGCGTTGCTCCACCAGATCAAATAGTTAGGTCCTATGAAGTCAACGCCAGAAGCATAAAATACAGTAATGGTGCAACAGTTTTTCCATCGTATAACAGGAATAATTGCAACCAGTGTGAAGGTAATCGTATGTTCTACGTTCCGGGCAACCTAGGCTCCACTCTAGGGCGTTGCTCCACCAGGTCGAATAGTTAGGGCCTTAGAAGTCAACGCCCGAAGCATAAAATGCAAAATAAATGGAACAGTTTTTCCATTGTATAAAACGAATAATTGTTACCAGAGGGAAAGTTATGGACATTTCTACGTTCCGGGCAACCTAGGCGTCACTCTAGGGCGTTGCTCCACCAGAGCAAATAGTTAGGGCCTAAGAAGACAACGCCAGAAGCATAAAATACAATATAAATGCAACAGCGTTTCCATTGTATATAATGTATATTTGCAAACAATGTGAAAGTAATGGTCATTTCTACGTTCCGGGCAACCTAGCCTTCATTCTAGGGCGCTGTGTCTCCAGATCGAACAGACAGGGCCTAAGAGGTCAACGGCAGGAGAATAAAATACAATATAGGTACAACAGTTTTTCCATTGTATAAAGTGAATAATTGCAAACATTGTGAAAGTAATGGTCATTTCTACGTTTCGGGCAACCTAGACGTCACTCTAGGGCGTTGCTCCACTACATCGAATAGCTACGGCCTTAGAAGTCAACGCCAGAAGCATAAAATGCAATATAAATATAACAGTTTTTTCATCGTATAAAACGAATAATAGCAACCAGTGTGAAGTGATGGTCATTTCTACGTTCCGGGCAACCTAGGCTTCACTCGAGGGCGTTGCTCCGCCAGATCGGATAGGTAGGGCCTTAGAAGTCAACGCCGAAAGCATAAAATACAAAATAAATAGAACAGTTTTTCCATGTATAAAACGAATAATTGCTACCAGTGTGAAAGTTATGGTCATTTCTACGTTCCGGGCAACCTAGGACCACTCCAGGGCGTTGTTCCACCAGATGGAATAGTTAGGGCCTAAGAAGTCAACGCCAGAAGCATAAAACACATGAAAGATGCAACAGTTTTTCCATCGTATAACAGGAATAATTGCAACCAGTGTGAAGGTAATGGTATGTTCTACGTTCCGGGCAACCTACTCTTCACTCTAGGGCGGTGCTCCACCAGGTTAAATAGCTAGGGCCTAAGAAGTCAACGCCAGAAGCATAAAATACGATATAAATACAACAGCTTTTCCATCGTATAAAACGAATAATTGCAACCAGTATGAAACTTATGGTCATTTCTATTTTCCGAGAAACCTAGGCTTCAACCCTAGGGCGTTGCTCCAACAGATTGAATAGTTAGGGCCTTAGAAGTCAACGCCCGAAGCATAAAATACAATATAAATACAACAGTTTTTCCACCGTATAAAACGAATAATCGCGACCAGTATGAAAGTTAACGTCACTTCTTCTTTCCGGGAAACCTATGTTTCACCGTTGGGCGTTGCTCCAACAGATTGAATAGTTAGGGCCTTAGAAGTCAACGCCAGAAGCATAAAATGCAATAAAAATACAACAGTTTTTCCATCGTATAAAAGGATTAATTGCAACCAGTTTGAATGTGATGGTCATTTCTACGTTCCGGGCAACCTAGGCTTCACTCTAGGGCGTTGCTCCACCAGATCGGATAGTTAGGGCCTCAGAAGTCAACGCCAAAATCATAAAATACAATAAAGATGCAAAAGCTTTTCCACTGTATTAAACGAATAATTTCAACCAGTGTGAATGTTATGGTCATTTCTACATTCCGAGCAACCTAGGCTTCACTCTAGGACGTTGATCCAACAAATTGAATAGTTTGGGCCTTAGCAGTCAACGCCCGAAGCATAAAATACAATATAAATACAACAGTTTTTCCATCATATAACAGGAATAATTGCAACCAGTTTGAAAGTGATGGTCATTTCTACGTTCCGGGCAACCTAGGCTTCACTCTAGGGCGTTGCTCCACCAGACCGAATAGTTAGGGCCTTAGAAGTCAACGCCCGAAGCATAAAATACAAACTAAATAGAACACTTTTTCCATCGTATAAAACGAACAATTGCTGCCGAAGTGACAGTTATGGCCATTTCTACGTTCCGGGCAAACCAGGCTTCACCCTAGGGCGTTGTTCCACCAGATGGAATAGTTAGGGCATAAGAAGTCAACGCCAGAAGCATAAAATACGGTATAAATACAACAGCTTTTCCATCGTATAAAACAAATAATTGCAACCAGTATGAAAGGTATGGTCATTTCAACCTTCCGGGCAACCTAGGCTTCACCCTAGGGCGTTGCTCCAACAGATTGAATAGTTATGGCCTTAGAAGTCAACGCCCGAAGCATAAAATACACAGTAAATAGAACAGTTTTTCCATCGTATAAAACTAATAATTGCAACCAGTGTGAAAGTAATGGGCATTTCTATGTTCCGGGCAACCTAGGCTTCACTCTAGGGCATTGCTCCACCACGTCGAATAGCTACGGCCTTAGAAGTCAACGCCAGAAGCATAAAATACAGTATAAATACAACAGTGTTTCCATTGTATAGCATGACTAATTGCAACCTGTGCGAAAGTAACGATCATTTCTACGTTTCGGGCATCCTAGACCTAACTTTGAGGCGTTGTTCCACCAGATGGAATAGTTAGGGCATAAGAAGTCAACGCCAGAAGCATAAAATACGGTATAAATACAACAGCCTTTCCATCGTATGGAACGAATAATTGCAACCAGTGTGAAAGTTATAGTCATTTCTACGTTCCGGGCAACCTAGGCTTGACTGTAGGGTGTTGCTCCACCAGATCGAATAGGTCGGGCCATAGAAGTCGACGTCCGGAGCATAAAATACAAAATAAATAGAACAGTTTTTCCATTGTATAAAACGAATAATTGCTACCAGTGTGGAAGTTATGTTCACTTCTACGTTCCGGGCAACCTAGGCTTGACTGTAATGCGTTGCTCCACCAGATCGAATAGGTAGGGCCATAGAAGTCGACGCCCGAAGCATAAAATACATTAAATATGCAAGAGCTTTTCCATCGTATAACAGGATTAATTGCAACCAGTGTGAAAGTGATGGTCATTTCTACGTTCCGGGCAACCTAGGCTTCAATCTAGGGCGTTGTTCCGCCAGATCGAAAAGTTAGGGCCTAAGAAGTCAACGCCAGAAGCATAAAATACAATATAAATATAACAGTTTTTCTGTCGTATAAAACGAATAATAGCAACCAGTGTGAAAGTGATGGTCATTTCTACGTTCCGGGCAACCTAGGCTTCACTCTAGTGCGTTGTTCCACCAGATCGAAAAGTTAGGGCCTAAGAAGTCAACGCCAGAAGCATAAAATACAAAAGAAATAGAACAGTTTTTCCATTGTATAAAAGGAATAATTGCTACCAGTGTAAAAGTTATGGTCATTTTTACGTTCCGGGCAACCTAGGCTTCACCCTAGGGCATTGTTCCACCAGATCGAATAGTTAGGGCATAGGAAGTGAACGCCAGAAGCATAAAATACAATATAAATACAACAGTTTTTCCATCATATAAAACGAATAATTTCAACCAGTATGAAAGTTATGGTCATTTCTACTTTCCGGGCAACCTAGGATCCACCCTAGGGCGTTGCTGCAACCGATTGAATAGTTAGGGCCTTAGAAGTCAACGCCCGAAGCATAAAATACAAAAAAATAGAACAGTTTTTCCATCGTATAAAACGAATAATTGCTACCGATGTGAAAGTTATGGTCATTTCTACGTTCCGGGCAACCTAGGCATCACCCTAGGGTGTTGTTCCACCAAATGGAATAGTTAGGGCATAAGAAGTCAACGCCAGAAGCATAAAATACGGTAATAATACAACAGCTTTTCCATCGTATAAAACGAATAATTGCAACCAGTGTGAAAGTTATAGTCATTTCTACTTTGCGGGCAACCTAGGCTTCACTCTAGGTCGTTGCTCCACCAGATCGAATAGTTAGGGCCTTAGAAGTCAACGCCAGAAGCATAAAATACAATAAAGATGGAACAGTTTTTCCATCGTATATCAGGAATTATTGCAACCAGTGTGAAAGTAATGGCACATCAATGTTCCGGGCAACCTAGGCTTCACTCTAGGGCGTTGCTCCACCAGATGGAATAGCTAGGGCCTTAGAAGTCAACGCCCGAAGCATGAAATACAAAATAAATAGAACAGTTGTTCCATCGTATAAAACGAATAATTAATACCAGTGTGAAAGTTATGGTAATTTCTACGTTCCGGGCAACCTAGGTTTCACTCTAGGGCGTTGCTCCACCAGATCGCATAGCTAGGGACTTAGAATTCAACGCCATAAGAATAAAATACAATATAAGTACAACAGTTTTTCCATCGTATAAAACGAATAATTGCAACCAGTATGAAAGTTATGGTCATTTCTACTTCCGGGCAACCTAGGATGCACCCTAGGGCGTTGCTCCACCAGATCCAACAGTTAGGGCCTTAGAAGTCAACGCCCGAAGCATAAAATACAAAATAAATAGGACACTTTTTCCATCGTATAAAACGAATAATTGCTACCGATGTGAAAGTTATGGCCATTTCTACGTTCCGGGCAACCTAGGCATCACCCTAGGGTGTTGTTCCACCAGATGGAATAGCCAGGGCATAAGAAGTCAACGCCAGAAGCATAAAATACGGTATATATACAACAGCTTTTCCATCGTATAAAACGAATAATAGCAACCAGTGTGAAAGTTATGGTCATTTCTACGTTCCGGGCAACCTAGGCTTCACCCTAGGGCGTTGTTCCACCAGATCGAATAGTTAGGGCCTAAGAAGTGAACGCCAGAAGCATAAAAGACGGTATAAATACAACAGCTTTTCCATCGTATAAAACGAATAATTGCAACCAGTGTGAAAGTTATGGTCTTTTCTACGTTCCAGGCAACCTAGGCTTCACCCTAGGGCGTTGTTCCACCAGATCGAATAGTTAGGGCCTAAGAAGTGAACGCCAGAAGCATAAAATACAATATAAATACAACAGTTTTTCCATCATATAAAACGAGTAATTGCAACCAGTATGAAAGTTCTGGTCATTTCTACTTTCCGGGCAACCTAGGCTACAGCCTAGGGCGTTGCTCCAACAGATTGAGTAGTTAGGGCCTTAGAAGTCAATGCCCGAAGCATAAAATGCAATATCAATACAACAGTTTTTACATCGTATATAACGAATAATTGCAACCAGTACGAAAGTTATGGTCATTTCTACTTTCCGGGCAACCTACGATCCACCCTAGGGCGTTGCTGCAACCGATCGAATAGTTAGGGCCCTAAAAGTCAACGCCCGAAGCATAAAATACAAAATAAAGAGAACAGTTTTTCCATCGTATAAAACGAATAATTGCTACCGATGTGAAAGTTATGGTCCTTTCTACGTTCCGGGCAACCTAGGCTACACACTAGGGCGTTGCTCCAACAGATTGAGTAGTTAGGGCCTTAGAAGTCAATGCCCGAACCATAAAATGAAAAAAAATACAACAGTGTTTCCACCATATATCAGGAATAATTGCAACCAGTTTGAAAGTGATGGCCAATTCTACGTTCCGGGCAACCTAGGTTTCACTCCAGGGCGTTGCTCCACCAGACCGAATAGTTACTGCCTAAGATGTCAACGCCAGAAGCTTAAAACACGATATAAATACAACAGCTTTTCCATCGTATAAAACGAATAATTGCAACCAGTGTGAAAGTTATGGTCATTTCCACATTCCGAGCAACTTAGGCTTCACTCTAGGGCGTTGCTCCACCAGATCGAATAGTTAGTGCCTTAGAAGTCAACGCCAGAAGCATAAAATACAATATAAATACAACAGTTTTTCCATCGTATAAAACGAATAATTGCAACCAGTATGAAACTTATGGTCATTTCTACTTTCCGAGCAACCTAGGCTTGACCCTAGGGCGTTGCTCCAACAGATTGAATAGTTAGGGCCTTAGCAGTCAACGCCCGAACCGTAAAATGCAAAAAAAATACAACAGTGTTCCCATCATATAACAGGAATAATTGCAACCAGTTTGAAAGTGATGGCCAATTCTACGTTCCGGGCAACCTAGGTTTCACACCAGGGCGCTGCTCCACCAGACGGAGTAGTTACGGCCTAGGAAGTCAACGCAAGAAGCATAAAATACGATATAAATACAACAGCTTTTCCATCATATAAAACGTATAATTGCAACCAGTGTGAAAGTAATCATGATTTCTACGTTCCGATCACCCTAGGCGTCACTCTAGGGCGTTGCTCCACCACATCTAATATCTACGGCCTTAGAAGTCAACGCCAGAGGCATAAAATACAATATAAATACAACAGCGTTTCCATCGTATAAAACCAATAATTGCAACCAGTGTGAAAGTTAAGGTCATTTCCACATTCCGAGCAACCTAGGCTTCACTCTAGGGCGTTGCTCCACCAGATCGAATAGTTAGGTCCTTAGAAGTAAACGCCAGAAGCATAAAACACCATATAAATACAACAGCTTTTCCATGGTATAAAAGGATTAATTGCAACCAGTTTGAACGTGATGGTCATTTCTCCTTTCCGGGCAACCTAGGCTTCACTCTAGGGCGTTGCTCCACTAGATCGAACAGCTAGGGCCTTAGAAGTCAACGCCAGAAGCATAAAATACAATATAAATACAACAGTTTTTCCATCGTATAAAACGAATAATTGCAACCAGTATGAAACTTATGGACATTCATACTTTCCGAGCAACCTAGGCTTCACCCTAGGGCGTTGCTCCAACAGATCGAATAGTTAGGGCCTTTAGAAGTCTACGCCCGAACCATAAAATGCAAAAAAAATACAACAGTGTTACCATCATATAACACGAATAATTTCGACCAGTTTGAAAGTGACGGCCAATTCTGCGTTCCGGGCAACCTAGGCTTCACTCTAGGGCGTTGCTCCACCAGATCGAATAGTTAGTGCCTTAGAAGTCAACGCCTGAAGCATAAAATACAATATAAATACAACTGTTTTTCCATCGTATGAAACAAATAATTGCAACCAGTATGAAGCATATGGTCATTTCTACTTTCCGAGCAACCTCGGCTTCACCCTAGGGCGTTGCTCCAACGGATTGAATAGTTAGGGCCTTAGTAGTCAACGTCCGAACCATAAAATGCAAAAAAAATACAACAGTGTTTCCATCATATAACAGGAATAATTGCAACCAGTTTGAAAGTGATGGCCAATTATACGTTCTGGGCAACCTAGGTTTCACTCCAGGTCGTTGCTCCACCAGACCGAATAGTTACGGCCTAAGAAGTCAACGCCAGAAGCATAAAATACGATATAAATACAACAGCGTATGCATCGTATAAAACGAATAATTGCAACCAGTGTGAAAGTTAAAGTCATTTCTACATTCCGAGCAACCTAGGGATCACTCTAGGGCGTTGCTCCACTGATCGAATAGTTAGGTCCTTAGAAGTAAACGCCAGAAGCATAAAATACGATATAAATACAACAGCTTTTCCATCGTATAAAAGGAATAATTGCAAACAGTGTGAAAGTAATGGTCATTTCTACGTTCCGGGCAAGCCAGGCTTCACCCAAGGCCGATGTTCCACCAGATCGAATAGTTAGGGCCTAAGAAGTGAACGCCAGAAGCATAAAATGCAATAAAAATACAAGAGTTTTTCCATCGTATAACAGGATTAATTGCAACCAGTTTGAAAGTGATGGTCATTTCTCCTTTCCGGGCAACCCAGGCTTCACTCTAGGGCGTTGCTCCACCAGATCGAATAGCTAGGGCCTTAGAAGTCAACGCCAGAAGCATAAAATACAATATAAATACAACAGTTTTTCCATCGTATAAAACGTATAATTGCAACCAGTATGAAACTGATGGTCATTTCTACTTTCCGAGCAACCTAGGCTTCACCCTAGGGCGTTGATCCAACAGATTGAATAGTTATGGCCTTAGAAGTCAACGCCCGAAGCATAAAATCCAAAATAAATAGAACACTTTTTCCATCGTATAAAACGAATAATTGCTACCGATGTGAAAGTTATGGCCATTTCTACGTTCTGGGCAACCTAGGCTTCACCCTAGGGCGTTGTTCCACCAGATGGAATAGTTAGGGCCTAAGAAGTCAACGCCAGAAGCATAAAATACGATATAAATTCAACAGCTTTTCCATCGTATAAAACGAATAATAGCTACCAGTGTGAAAGTTATGGTCATTTCTACTTCGCGGGCAACCTAGGCTTCACTCTAGGACGTTGCTCCACCAGATCGAATAGTTAGGGCCTTAGAAGTCAGCGCCCGAAGCATAAAATGCAAAATAAATAGAACAGTAGTACCATTGTGTAAAACGAATAACTGCAACCAGTGTGAATGTACTGGTCATTTCTACGTTCCGGGAGCCTAGGCTTCACCCTAGGGCGTTGTTCCACCAGATGGAATAGTTAGGGCCTAAGAAGTCAACGCCAGAAGCATAAAATACGATAGAAATACAACAGCTTTTCCATCGTATGAAACGAATAATTGCAAACTGTGTGAAAGTAATGGTCATTTCTACGTTCCGGGTAACCTCGACGTCACTCTAGGGCGTTACTCCACAAGATCCAATAGTTAGGGCCTTAGAAGTAAACGCCAGAAGCATAAAGTACAATAAAGATGCAACAGTTTTCCATCGTACAACAGGAATAACTGCAAACAGTGTGAAAGTACTGGTCATTTCAACGTTCCGGGTAACCTAGGTTTCACTCTAGGGCGTTGGACCACCAGATCGAATAGCTAGGGCCTTAGAAGTCAACGCCCGAAGCATAAAATACAAAAAAATAGAACAGTTTTTCCATGTGAAAAACGTATAATTGCTACCAGTGTGAACGTTATGGTCATTTCTACGTTCCGGGCAACCTAGGTTTCACTCTCGGGCGTTGCTCCACCAGATCGAATAGCTAGGGCCTTAGAAGTCAACGCCCGATGCATAAAATACAAAAAAATAGAACAGTTTTTCCATGTGTAAAACGAATAATTGCTACCAGTGTGAAAGTTATGGCCATTTCTACGTTCCGGGCAACCTATGCGACACTCTAGGGCGTTGCTGCTCCACATCTAATAGCTAGGGCCTTAGAAGTTAACGCTGGAAGCATAAAATACAATATAAACACTACAGCTTTGCCATCGTAGAAACTGAATAATTGCAAACAGTGTGAAGGTAAAGGTCGTTTCTACGTTCCGGGTAACCTAGGTTTCACTCTAGGGCGTTGCTCCACCAGATCGAACAGCTAGGGCCTTCGAAGTCAACGCCCGATGCATAAAATACAAAAAAATAGAACAGTTTTTCCATGTGTAAAACGAATAATTGCTACCAGTGTGAAAGTTATGGTCATTTCTACGTTCCGGGCAACCTATGCGACACTCTAGGGCGTTGCTCCACCACATCTAATAGCTACGGCCTTAAAAGTCGACGCCAGATGCATAAAATACGATATAAATACAACAGCTTTTCCAACGTATAAAACGAATAATGGTAACCAGTGTGAAAGTTATGGTCATTTCTACTTCCCGGGCAACCTAGGCTTCACTCTAGGGCGTTGCTCCACCAGATCGAATAGTCAGGGCCTTAGAAGTCAACGCCCGAAGCATAAAACGGAAAATAAATAGAACAGTTGTTCCATTGTATAAAACGAATAACTGCAACCAGTGTGAAAGTACTGGTCATTTCTACGTTCCGGGCAGCCTAGGCTTCACCCTAGGGCGTTGTTCCGCCAGATGGAATAGTTAGGGCCTAAGAAGTCAACTCCAGAAACATAAAATACGATATAAATACAACAGCTTTGCCATCGTATAAAATGAATAATTGCAAACAGTGTGAAGGTAATGGTCGTTTCTACGTTCCGAGCAACCTAGGCTTCACTCTAGGACGTTGCCCCACCAGATCGAATAGTTAGGGCATATGAAGTCAACGCCAGAAGCATAAAACACAATAAAGGTGCAACAGCTTTTCCATCGTGTAACAGGAATAATAGCAACCAGTGTGAAAGTTACGGTCATTTCTACTTCCCGGGCAACCTAGGCTTCACTCTAGGGCGTTGCTCCACCAGATCGAATAGTTAGGGCCTTAGAAGTCAGAGCCCGAAGAATAAACTGCAAAATAAATAGAGCAGTTTTTCATTGTATAAAACGAATAACTGCAACCAGTATGAAAGTACTGGTCATTTCTACGTTCCGGGCAACCTAGGCTTCACTCTAGGGCGTTGCTCCACCAGATCGAATAGTTAGGGCCTTAGAAGTCAACGCCCGAAGCATAAAATGCAAAATAAATAGAACAGTTTTTCCACTGTATAAAACGAATAACTGCAACCAGTGTGAAAGTGATGGTCATTTCTACGTTCCGGGTAACCCAGGCTTCACTCTAGGGCGTTGCTCCACCAGATCGAATAGTTAGGGCCTTAGAAGTCAGCGCCCGAAGCATAAAATACAATACAAATACAACAGCTTTGCCATCGTATAAAATGAATAATTGCAAACAGTGTGAAGGTAATGGTCGTTCCTACGTTCCGGGCAACCTACGCGTCATACTAGGGCGTTGCTCCACCACATCTAATAGCTACGGCCTTAAAAGTCGACGCCAGAAGCATAAAATACGATATAAATACAACAGCTTTTCCATCGTATAAAACGAATAATGGTAACCAGTGTGAAAGTACTGGTCATTTCTACGTTCCGGGCAACCTAGGCTTCACTCTAGGGCGTTGCTTCACCAGATCGAATAGCTAGGGCCTAAGAAGTCAACGCCAGAAGCATAAAATACGATATAAATACAACAGCTTTTCCATCGTATAAAACGAATAATAGCAACCAGTGTGAAAGTTATGGTCATTTCTACTTCGCGGGCAACCTAGGCTTCACTCTAGGACGTTGCTCCACCAGATCGAATAGTTAGGGCCTTAGAAGTCAGCAACCGAAGCATAAAATGCAAAATAAATAGAACAGTAGTTCCATTGTGTAAAACGAATAACTGCAACCAGTGTGAATGTACTGGTCATTTCTACGTTCCGGGAGCCTAGGCTTCACTCTAGGGCGTTGCTCCACCAGATCCAATAGTTAGGTCCTTAGAAGTCAACGCCAGAAGCATAAAATACGATATAAATACAACAGCTTTTCCATCGTATAAAAGGAATAATTGCAAACAGTGTGAAAGTAATGGTCATTTCTACGTTCGGGCAACCCAGGCTTCACTCTACGGCGTTGTTCCACCAGATCGAATAATTAGGGCCTGAGAAGTCAACGCCAGAAGCATAAAATACAATATAAATACAACAGTTTTTCCATCGTATAAAACGAATAATAGCAACCATTGTGAAAGTTATGGTCATTTCGACTTCGCGGGCAACCTAGGCTTCACTCTAAGGCGTTGCTCCACCAGACGGAATAGTTACGGCCTAAGAAGTCAACGCCAGAAACATAAAATGCGATATAAATACAACAGCTTTTCCATCATATAAAACGTATAATTGCAACCAGTGTGAAAGTAATTATCACTTCTACGTTCCGATTACCCTAGGCGTCATTCTAGGGCGTTGCTCCACCACATCTAATAGCTACGGCCTTAGAAGTCAACGCCAGAGGCATAAAATACAATATAAATACAACAGCGTTTCCATCGTATAAAACGAATAATTGCAACCAGTGTGGAAGGTAAGGTCATTTCCACATTCCGAGCGACCTAGGCTTCACTCTACGGCGTTGCTCCACCAGATCGAATAGTTAGGTCCGTAGAAGTAAACGCCAGAAGCATAAAATACCATATAAATACAACAGCTTTTCCATGGTATAAAAGGATTAATTGCAACCAGTTTGAACGTGATGGTCATTTCTCCTTTCCGGGCAACCTAGGCTTCACTCTAGGGCGTTGCTCCACTAGATCGAACAGCTAGGGCCTTAGAAGTCAACGCCAGAAGCATAAAATACAATATAAATACAACAGTTTTTCCATCGTATAAAACGAATAATTGCAACCAGTATGAAACTTATGGACATTTATACTTTCCGAGCAACCTAGGCTTCACGCTAGGGCGTTGGTCCAACAGATTGAATAGTTAGGGCCTTTAGAAGTCTACGCCCGAACCATAAAATGCAAAAAAAATACGACAGTGTTTCCATCATATAACAGGAATAATTGCGACCAGTTTGAAAGTGATGGCCAATTCTACGTTCCGGGCAACCTAGGCTTCACTCTAGGGCGTTGCTCCACCAGATCGAATAGTTAGTGCCTTAGAAGTCAACGCCAGAAGCATAAAATACATTATAAATAAAACAGTTTTCCATCGTATAAAACGAATAATTGCAACCAGTATGAAACTTATGGTCATTTCTACTTTCCGAGCAACCTAGGCTTCACCCTAGGGCGTTGCTGCAACGGATGGAATAGTTAGGGCCTCAGAAGTCAACGTCCGAACCATAAAATGCAAAAAAAATACAACAGTTTTTCCATTGTATAAAACGAATAATTGCTACCAGTGTGAAAGTTATGGTCATTTCTACTTTGCAGGCAACCTAGACTTCACCCTAGGGCGTTGTTCCACCAGATGGAATTGTTAGGGCCTAGGAAGTCAACGCCAGAAGCATAAAATACGATATATATATAACAGCGTTTGCATCGTATAAAACGAATAATTGCAACCAGTGTGAAAGTTAAAGTCATTTCTACATTCCGAGCAACCTAGGGATCACTCTAGGGCGTTGCTCCAATAATCGAATAGTTAGGTCCTTAGAAGTAAACGCCAGAAGCATAAAATACGATATAAATACAACAGCTTTTCCATCGTATAAAAGGAATAATTGCAAACAGTGTGAAAGTAATGGTCATTTCTACGTTCCGGGCAAGCCAGGCTTCACCATAGGGCGTTGTTCCACCAGATCGAATAGCTAGGGCCTAAGAAGTGAACACCAGAAGCATAAAATACAATATAAATATAACAGTTTTTCCATCATATAAAACGAATAATTGCAACCAGTATGAAAGCTATGGTCATTTCTACTTTACGGGCAACCTAGGCTATACCCTAGGGCGTTGCTCCACCAGATCGAATAGTGAGTGCCTTAGAAGTCAACGCCAGAAGCATAAAATACAATAAAAATACAACAGTTTTTCCATCGTATAAAACGAATAATTGCAACCAGTATGAAACTTATGGTCATTTCTATTTTCCGAGAAACCTAGGCTTCAACCCTAGGGCGTTGCTCCAACAGATTGAATAGTTAGGGCCTTAGAAGTCAACGCCCGAAGCATAAAATGCAATAAAAATACAACAGTGTTTCCATCATATAACAGGAATAATTGCAACCAGTTTGAAAGAGATGGCCAATTCTACGTTCCGGGCAACCTAGGCTTCACTCTATTGCGTTGCTCCACCAGATCGAATAGTTAGTGCCTTAGAACTCAACGCCAGAAGCTTAAAATACAATATAAATACAACAGTTTTTCCATCGTATAGAACGAATAATAGCAACCAGTGTGAAAGTACTGGTCATTTCTACGTTCCGGCAGCCTAGGCTTCACTCTAGGACGTTGCTCCACCAGATCGAATAGTTAGGGCCTTAGAAGTCAGCGCCCGAAGCATAAAATGCAAAATAAATAGAACAGTAGTACCATTGTGTAAAACGAATAACTGCAACCAGTGTGAATGTACTGGTCATTTCTACGTTCCGGGAGCCTAGGCTTCACCCTAGGGCGTTGTTCCACCAGATGGAATAGTTAGGGCCTAAGAAGTCAACGCCAGAAGCATAAAATACGATATAAATACAACAGCTTTTCCATCGTATGAAACGAATAATTGCAAACTGTGTGAAAGTAATGGTCATTTCTACGTTCCGGGTAACCTCGACGTCACTCTAGGGCGTTACTCCACAAGATCCAATAGTTAGGGCCTTAGAAGTAAACGCCAGCAGCATAAAGTACAATAAAGATGCAACAGTTTTCCATCGTACAACAGGAATAACTGCAAACAGTGTGAAAGTACTGGTCATTTCAACGTTCCGGGTAACCTAGGTTTCACTCTAGGGCGTTGCACCACCAGATCGAATAGCTAGGGCCTTAGAAGTCAACGCCCGAAGCATAAAATACAAAAAAATAGAACAGTTTTTCCATGTGAAAAACGTATAATTGCTACCAGTGTGAACGTTATGGTCATTTCTACGTTCCGGGCAACCTAGGTTTCACTCTCGGGCGTTGCTCCACCAGATCGAATAGCTAGGGCCTTAGAAGTCAACGCCCGATGCATAAAATACAAAAAAATAGAACAGTTTTTCCATGTGTAAAACGAATAATTGCTACCAGTGTGAAAGTTATGGCCATTTCTACGTTCCGGGCAACCTATGCGACACTCTAGGGCGTTGCTGCTCCACATCTAATAGCTAGGGCCTTAGAAGTTAACGCCGGAAGCATAAAATACAATATAAATACTACAGCTTTGCCATCGTAGAAACTGAATAATTGCAAACAGTGTGAAGGTAAAGGTCGTTTCTACGTTCCGGGTAACCTAGGTTTCACTCTAGGGCGTTGCTCCACCAGATCGAACAGCTAGGGCCTTCGAAGTCAACGCCCGATGCATAAAATACAAAAAAATAGAACAGTTTTTCCATGTGTAAAACGAATAATTGCTACCAGTGTGAAAGTTATGGTCATTTCTACGTTCCGGGCAACCTATGCGACACTCTAGGGCGTTGCTCCACCACATCTAATAGCTACGGCCTTAAAAGTCGACGCCAGATGCATAAAATACGATATAAATACAACAGCTTTTCCAACGTATAAAACGAATAATGGTAACCAGTGTGAAAGTTATGGTCATTTCTACTTCCCGGGCAACCTAGGCTTCACTCTAGGGCGTTGCTCCACCAGATCGAATAGTCAGGGCCTTAGAAGTCAACGCCCGAAGCATAAAACGGAAAATAAATAGAACAGTTGTTCCATTGTATAAAACGAATAACTGCAACCAGTGTGAAAGTACTGGTCATTTCTACGTTCCGTGCAGCCTAGGCTTCACCCTAGGGCGTTGTTCCGCCAGATGGAATAGTTAGGGCCTAAGAAGTCAACTCCAGAAACATAAAATACGATATAAATACAACAGCTTTGCTATCGTATAAAATGAATAATTGCAAACAGTGTGAAGGTAATGGTCGTTTCTACGTTCCGAGCAACCTAGGCTTCACTCTAGGACGTTGCCCCACCAGATCGAATAGTTAGGGCATATGAAGTCAACGCCAGAAGCATAAAACAGAATAAAGGTGCAACAGCTTTTCCATCGTGTAACAGGAATAATAGCAACCAGTGTGAAAGTTACGGTCATTTCTACTTCCCGGGCAACCTAGGCTTCACTCTAGGGCGTTGCTCCACCAGATCGAATAGTTAGGGCCTTAGAAGTCAGAGCCCGAAGAATAAACTGCAAAATAAATAGAGCAGTTTTTCATTGTATAAAACGAATAACTGCAACCAGTATGAAAGTACTGGTCATTTCTACGTTCCGGGCAACCTAGGCTTCACTCTAGGGCGTTGCTCCACCAGATCGAATAGTTAGGGCCTTAGAAGTCAACGCCCGAAGCATAAAATGCAAAATAAATAGAACAGTTTTTCCACTGTATAAAACGAATAACTGCAACCAGTGTGAAAGTGATGGTCATTTCTACGTTCCGGGTAACCCAGGCTTCACTCTAGGGCGTTGCTCCACCAGATCGAATAGTTAGGGCCTTAGAAGTCAGCGCCCGAAGCATAAAATACAATACAAATACAACAGCTTTGCCATCCTATAAAATGAATAATTGCAAACAGTGTGAAGGCAATGGTCGTTCCTACGTTCCGGGCAACCTACGCGTCATACTAGGGCGTTGCTCCACCACATCTAATAGCTACGGCCTTAAAAGTCGACGCCAGAAGCATAAAATACGATATAAATACAACAGCTTTTCCATCGTATAAAACGAATAATGGTAACCAGTGCGAAAGTACTGGTCATTTCTACGTTCCGGGCAACCTAGGCTTCACTCTAGGGCGTTGCTTCACCAGATCGAATAGCTAGGGCCTAAGAAGTCAACGCCAGAAGCATAAAATACGATATAAATACAACAGCTTTTCCATCGTATAAAACGAATAATAGCAACCAGTGTGAAAGTTATGGTCATTTCTACTTCGCGGGCAACCTAGGCTTCACTCTAGGACGTTGCTCCACCAGATCGAATAGTTAGGGCCTTAGAAGTCAGCGCCCGAAGCATAAAATGCAAAATAAATAGAACAGTAGTTCCATTGTGTAAAACGAATAACTGCAACCAGTGTGAATGTACTGGTCATTTCTACGTTCCGGGAGCCTAGGCTTCACTCTAGGGCGTTGCTCCACCAGATCCAATAGTTAGGTCCTTAGAAGTCAACGCCAGAAGCATAAAATACGATATAAATACAACAGCTTTTCCATCGTATAAAAGGAATAATTGCAAACAGTGTGAAAGTAATGGTCATTTCTACGTTCGGGCAACCCAGGCTTCACTCTACGGCGTTGTTCCACCAGATCGAATAATTAGGGCCTGAGAAGTCAACGCCAGAAGCATAAAATACAATATAAATACAACAGTTTTTCCATCGTATAAAACGAATAATAGCAACCATTGTGAAAGTTATGGTCATTTCGACTTCGCGGGCAACCTAGGCTTCACTCTAAGGCGTTGCTCCACCAGACGGAATAGTTACGGCCTAAGAAGTCAACGCCAGAAACATAAAATGCGATATAAATACAACAGCTTTTCCATCATATAAAACGTATAATTGCAACCAGTGTGAAAGTAATTATCACTTCTACGTTCCGATTACCCTAGGCGTCATTCTAGGGCGTTGCTCCACCACATCTAATAGCTACGGCCTTAGAAGTCAACGCCAGAGGCATAAAATACAATATAAATACAACAGCGTTTCCATCGTATAAAACGAATAATTGCAACCAGTGTGGTAGGTAAGGCCATTTCCACATTCCGAGCGACCTAGGCTTCACTCTACGGCGTTGCTCCACCAGATCGAATAGTTAGGTCCGTAGAAGTAAACGCCAGAAGCATAAAATACCATATAAATACAACAGCTTTTCCATGGTATAAAAGGATTAATTGCAACCAGTTTGAACGTGATGGTCATTTCTCCTTTCCGGGCAACCTAGGCTTCACTCTAGGGCGTTGCTCCACTAGATCGAACAGCTAGGGCCTTAGAAGTCAACGCCAGAAGCATAAAATACAATATAAATACAACAGTTTTTCCATCGTATAAAACGAATAATTGCAACCAGTATGAAACTTATGGACATTTATACTTTCCGAGCAACCTAGGCTTCACGCTAGGGCGTTGGTCCAACAGATTGAATAGTTAGGGCCTTTAGAAGTCTACGCCCGAACCATAAAATGCAAAAAAAATACGACAGTGTTTCCATCATATAACAGGAATAATTGCGACCAGTTTGAAAGTGATGGCCAATTCTACGTTCCGGGCAACCTAGGCTTCACTCTAGGGCGTTGCTCCACCAGATCGAATAGTTAGTGCCTTAGAAGTCAACGCCAGAAGCATAAAATACATTATAAATAAAACAGTTTTCCATCGTATAAAACGAATAATTGCAACCAGTATGAAACTTATGGTCATTTCTACTTTCCGAGCAACTTAGGCTTCACTCTAGGGCGTTGCTCCACCAGATCGAATAGTTAGTGCCTTAGAAGTCAACGCCAGAAGCATAAAATACAATATAAATACAACAGTTTTTCCATCGTATAAAACGAATAATTGCAACCAGTATGAAACTTATGGTCATTTCTACTTTCCGAGCAACCTAGGCTTGACCCTAGGGCGTTGCTCCAACAGATTGAATAGTTAGGGCCTTAGCAGTCAACGCCCGAACCGTAAAATGCAAAAAAAATACAACAGTGTTCCCATCATATAACAGGAATAATTGCAACCAGTTTGAAAGTGATGGCCAATTCTACGTTCCGGGCAACCTAGGTTTCACACCAGGGCGCTGCTCCACCAGACGGAGTAGTTACGGCCTAGGAAGTCAACGCCAGAAGCATAAAATACGATATAAATACAACAGCTTTTCCATCATATAAAACGTATAATTGCAACCAGTGTGAAAGTAATCATCATTTCTACGTTCCGATCACCGTAGGCGTCACTCTAGGGCGTTGCTCCACCACATCTAATATCTACGGCCTTAGAAGTCAACGCCAGAGGCATAAAATACAATATAAATACAACAGCGTTTCCATCGTATAAAACGAATAATTGCAACCAGTGTGAAAGTTAAGGTCATTTCCACATTCCGAGCAACCTAGGCTTCACTCTAGGGCGTTGCTCCACCAGATCGAATAGTTAGGTCCTTAGAAGTAAACGCCAGAAGCATAAAACACCATATAAATACAACAGCTTTTCCACGGTATAAAAGGATTAATTGCAACCAGTTTGAACGTGATGGTCATTTCTCCTTTCCGGGCAACCTAGGCTTCACTCTAGGGCGTTGCTCCACTAGATCGAACAGCTAGGGCCTTAGAAGTCAACGCCAGAAGCATAAAATACAATATAAATACAACAGTTTTTCCATCGTATAAAACGAATAATTGCAACCAGTATGAAACTTATGGACATTCATACTTTCCGAGCAACCTAGGCTTCACCCTAGGGCGTTGCTCCAACAGATCGAATAGTTAGGGCCTTTAGAAGTCTACGCCCGAACCATAAAATGCAAAAAAAATACAACAGTGTTACCATCATATAACACGAATAATTTCGACCAGTTTGAAACTGACGGCCAATTCTGCGTTCCGGGCAACCTAGGCTTCACTCTAGGGCGTTGCTCCACCAGATCGAATAGTTAGTGCCTTAGAAGTCAACGCCTGAAGCATAAAATACAATATAAATACAACTGTTTTTCCATCGTATGAAACAAATAATTGCAACCAGTATGAAGCATATGGTCATTTCTACTTTCCGAGCAACCTCGGCTTCACCCTAGGGCGTTGCTCCAACGGATTGAATAGTTAGGGCCTTAGTAGTCAACGTCCGAACCATAAAATGCAAAAAAAATACAACAGTGTTTCCATCATATAACAGGAATAATTGCAACCAGTTTGAAAGTGATGGCCAATTATACGTTCTGGGCAACCTAGGTTTCACTCCAGGTCGTTGCTCCACCAGACCGAATAGTTACGGCCTAAGAAGTCAACGCCAGAAGCATAAAATACGATATAAATACAACAGCGTATGCATCGTATAAAACGAATAATTGCAACCAGTGTGAAAGTTAAAGTCATTTCTACATTCCGAGCAACCTAGGGATCACTCTAGGGCGTTGCTCCACTGATCGAATGGTTAGGTCCTTAGAAGTAAACGCCAGAAGCATAAAATACGATATAAATACAACAGTTTTTCCATCATATAACAGGAATAATTGCAACCAGTTTGAAAGTGATGGTCATTTCTACGTTCCGGGCAACCTGGGCTTCACTCTAGGGCGTTGCTCCACCAGATCGAATAGTTAGGGCCTTAGAAGTCAACGCCCGAAGCATAAAATACAAACTAAATAGAACACTTTTTCCATCGTATAAAACGAACAATTGCTGCCGAAGTGACAGTTATGGCCATTTCTACGTTCCGGGCAAACCAGGCTTCACCCTAGGGCGTTGTTCCACCAGATGGAATAGTTAGGGCATAAGAAGTCAACGCCAGAAGCATAAAATACGGTATAAATACAACAGCTTTTCCATCGTATAAAACAAATAATTGCAACCAGTATGAAAGGTATGGTCATTTCAACCTTCCGGGCAACCTAGGCTTCACCCTAGGGCGTTGCTCCAACAGATTGAATAGTTATGGCCTTAGAAGTCAACGCCCGAAGCATAAAATACACAATAAATAGAACAGTTTTTCCATCGTATAAAACTAATAATTGCAACGAGTGTGAAAGTAATGGGCATTTCTATGTTCCGGGCAACCTAGGCTTCACTCTAGGGCATTGCTCCACCACGTCGAATAGCTACGGCCTTAGAAGTCAACGCCAGAAGCATAAAATACAGTATAAATACAACAGTGTTTCCATTGTATAGCATGACTAATTGCAACCAGTGCGAAAGTAACGATCATTTCGACGTTTCGGGCATCCTAGACCTAACTTTGAGGCGTTGTTCCACCAGATGGAATAGTTAGGGCATAAGAAGTCAACGCCAGAAGCATAAAATACGGTATAAATACAACAGCCTTTCCATCGTATGGAACGAATAATTGCAACCAGTGTGAAAGTTATAGTCATTTCTACGTTCCGGGCAACCTAGGCTTGACTGTAGGGTGTTGCTCCACCAGATCGAATAGGTCGGGCCATAGAAGTCGACGGCGGAGCATAAAATACAAAATAAATAGAACAGTTTTTCCATTGTATAAAACGAATAATTGCTACCAGTGTGAAAGTTATGTTCACTTCTACGTTCCGGGCAACCTAGGCTTGACTGTAATGCGTTGCTCCACCAGATCGAATAGGTAGGGCCATAGAAGTCGACGCCCGAAGCATAAAATACATTAAATATGCAAGAGCTTTTCCATCGTATAACAGGAATAATTGCAACCAGTGTGAAAGTGATGGTCATTTCTACGTTCCGGGCAACCTGGGCTTCAATCTAGGGCGTTGTTCCGCCAGATCGAAAAGTTAGGGCCTAAGAAGTCAACGCCAGAAGCATAAAATACAATATAAATATAACAGTTTTTCCGTCGTATAAAACGAATAATAGCAACCAGTGTGAAAGTGATGGTCATTTCTACGTTCCGGGCAACCTAGGCTTCACTCTAGTGCGTTGTTCCACCAGATCGAAAAGTTAGGGCCTAAGAAGTCAACGCCAGAAGCATAAAATACAAAAGAAATAGAACAGTTTTTCCATTGTATAAAAGGAATAATTGCTACCAGTGTAAAAGTTATGGTCATTTTTACGTTCCGGGCAACCTAGGCTTCACCCTAGGGCATTGTTCCACCAGATCGAATAGTTAGGGCATAGGAAGTGAACGCCAGAAGCATAAAATACAATATAAATACAACAGTTTTTCCATCATATAAAACGAGTAATTGCAACCAGTATGAAAGTTGTGGTCATTTCTATTTTCCGGGCAACCTAGGCTACACCCTTGGGCGTTGCTCCAACAGATTGAATAGTTAGGGCCTTAGAAGTCATTGCCCGAAGCATAAAATGCAATAAAAATACAACAGCCTTTCCATCATATAACCGGAATAATTGCAACCAGTTTGAAAGTGATGGTCATTTCTACGTTCTGGGCAACCTCGGCTTCACTATAGGGCGTTGCTCCACCAGATCGAATAGTTAGTGCCTTAGAAGTCAACGCCAGAAGCATAAAATACAATATCAATACAACAGTTTTTCCATCGTATGAAACGAATAATTGCAACCAGTATGAAAGTTATGGTCATTTCTACTTTCCGGGCAACCTAGGATCCACCCTAGGGCGTTGCTGCAACCGATTGAATAGTTAGGGCCTTAGAAGTCAACGCCCGAAGCATAAAATACAAAAAAATAGAACAGTTTTTCCATCGTATAAAACGAATAATTGCTACCGATGTGAAAGTTATGGTCATTTCTACGTTCCGGGCAACCTAGGCATCACCCTAGGGTGTTGTTCCACCAGATGGAATAGTTAGGGCATAAGAAGTCAACGCCAGAAGCATAAAATACGGTAATAATACAACAGCTTTTCCATCGTATAAAACGAATAATTGCAACCAGTGTGAAAGTTATGGTCATTTCTACTTTCCGGGCAACCTAGGATGCACCCTAGGGCGTTGCTCCACCAGATCCAACAGTTAGGGCCTTAGAAGTCAACGCCCGAAGCATAAAATACAAAATAAATAGGACACTTTTTCCATCGTATAAAACGAATAATTGCTACCGATGTGAAAGTTATGGCCATTTCTACGTTCCGGGCAACCTAGGCATCACCCTAGGGTGTTGTTCCACCAGATGGAATAGTCAGGGCATAAGAAGTCAACGCCAGAAGCATAAAATACGGTATATATACAACAGCTTTTCCATCGTATAAAACGAATAATAGCAACCAGTGTGAAAGTTATGGTCATTTCTACGTTCCGGGCAACCTAGGCTTCACCCTAGGGCGTTGTTCCACCAGATCGAATAGTTAGGGCCTACGAAGTGAACGCCAGAAGCATAAAAGACGGTATAAATACAACAGCTTTTCCATCGTATAAAACGAATAATTGCAACCAGTGTGAAAGTTATGGTCTTTTCTACGTTCCAGGCAACCTAGGCTTCACCCTAGGGCGTTGTTCCACCAGATCGAATAGTTAGGGCCTAAGAAGTGAACGCCAGAAGCATAAAATACAATATAAATACAACAGTTTTTCCATCATATAAAACGAGTAATTGCAACCAGTATGAAAGTTCTGGTCATTTCTACTTTCCGGGCAACCTAGGCTACACCCTAGGGCGTTGCTCCAACAGATTGAGTAGTTAGGGCGTTAGGAGTCAATGCCCGAACCATAAAATGAAAAAAAATACAACAGTGTTTCCGCCATATATCAGGAATAATTGCAACCAGTTTGAAAGTGATGGCCAATTCTACGTTCCGGGCAACCTAGGTTTCACTCCAGGGCGTTGCTCCACCAGACCGAATAGTTACTGCCTAAGATGTCAACGCCAGAAGCTTAAAACACGATATAAATACAACAGCTTTTCCATCGTATAAAACGAATAATTGCAACCAGTGTGAAAGTTATGGTCATTTCCACATTCCGAGCAACTTAGGCTTCACTCTAGGGCGTTGCTCCACCAGATCGAATAGTTAGTGCCTTAGAAGTCAACGCCAGAAGCATAAAATACAATATAAATCCAACAGTTTTTCCATCGTATAAAACGAATAATTGCAACCAGTATGAAACTTATGGTCATTTCTACTTTCCGAGCAACCTAGGCTTGACCCTAGGGCGTTGCTCCAACAGATTGAATAGTTAGGGCCTTAGCAGTCAACGCCCGAACCGTAAAATGCAAAAAAAATACAACAGTGTTCCCATCATATAACAGGAATAATTGCAACCAGTTTGAAAGTGATGGCCAATTCTACGTTCCGGGCAGCCTAGGTTTCACACCAGGGCGCTGCTCCACCAGACGGAGTAGTTACGGCCTAGGAAGTCAACGCCAGAAGCATAAAATACGATATAAATACAACAGCTTTTCCATCATATAAAACGTATAATTGCAACCAGTGTGAAAGTAATCATCATTTCTACGTTCCGATCACCCTAGGCGTCACTCTAGGGCGTTGCTCCACCACATCTAATATCTACGGCCTTAGAAGTCAACGCCAGAGGCATAAAATACAATATAAATACAACAGCGTTTCCATCGTATAAAACGAATAATTGCAACCAGTGTGAAAGTTAAGGTCATTTCCACATTCCGAGCAACCTAGGCTTCACTCTAGGGCGTTGCTCCACCAGATCGAATAGTTAGGTCCTTAGAAGTAAACGCCAGAAGCATAAAACACCATATAAATACAACAGCTTTTCCATGGTATAAAAGGATTAATTGCAACCAGTTTGAACGTGATGGTCATTTCTCCTTTCCGGGCAACCTAGGCTTCACTCTAGGGCGTTGCTCCACTAGATCGAACAGCTAGGGCCTTAGAAGTCAACGCCAGAAGCATAAAATACAATATAAATACAACAGTTTTTCCATCGTATAAAACGAATAATTGCAACCAGTATGAAACTTATGGACATTCATACTTTCCGAGCAACCTAGGCTTCACCCTAGGGCGTTGCTCCAACAGATCGAATAGTTAGGGCCTTTAGAAGTCTACGCCCGAACCATAAAATGCAAAAAAAATACAACAGTGTTACCATCATATAACACGAATAATTTCGACCAGTTTGAAACTGACGGCCAATTCTGCGTTCCGGGCAACCTAGGCTTCACTCTAGGGCGTTGCTCCACCAGATCGAATAGTTAGTGCCTTAGAAGTCAACGCCTGAAGCATAAAATACAATATAAATACAACTGTTTTTCCATCGTATGAAACAAATAATTGCAACCAGTATGAAGCATATGGTCATTTCTACTTTCCGAGCAACCTCGGCTTCACCCTAGGGCGTTGCTCCAACGGATTGAATAGTTAGGGCCTTAGTAGTCAACGTCCGAACCATAAAATGCAAAAAAAATACAACAGTGTTTCCATCATATAACAGGAATAATTGCAACCAGTTTGAAAGTGATGGCCAATTATACGTTCTGGGCAACCTAGGTTTCACTCCAGGTCGTTGCTCCACCAGACCGAATAGTTACGGCCTAAGAAGTCAACGCCAGATGCATAAAATACGATATAAATACAACAGCGTATGCATCGTATAAAACGAATAATTGCAACCAGTGTGAAAGTTAAAGTCATTTCTACATTCCGAGCAACCTAGGGATCACTCTAGGGCGTTGCTCCACTGATCGAATGGTTAGGTCCTTAGAAGTAGACGCCAGAAGCATAAAATACGATATAAATACAACAGCTTTTCCATCGTATAAAAGGAATAATTGCAAACAGTGTGAAAGTAATGGTCATTTCTACGTTCCGGGCAAGCCAGGCTTCACCCAAGGCCGATGTTCCACCAGATCGAATAGTTAGGGCCTAAGAAGTGAACGCCAGAAGCATAAAATGCAATAAAAATACAAGAGTTTTTCCATCGTATAACAGGATTAATTGCAACCAGTTTGAAAGTGATGGTCATTTCTCCTTTCCGGGCAACCCAGGCTTCACTCTAGGGCGTTGCTCCACCAGATCGAATAGCTAGGGCCTTAGAAGTCAACGCCAGAAGCATAAAATACAATATAAATACAACAGTTTTTCCATCGTATAAAACGTATAATTGCAACCAGTATGAAACTGATGGTCATTTCTACTTTCCGAGCAACCTAGGCTTCACCCTAGGGCGTTGCTCCAACAGATTGAATAGTTATGGCCTTAGAAGTCAACGCCCGAAGCATAAAATCCAAAATAAATAGAACACTTTTTCCATCGTATAAAACGAATAATTGCTACCGATGTGAAAGTTATGGCCATTTCTACGTTCTGGGCAACCTAGGCATCACCCTAGGGTGTTGCTCCACCAGATGGAATAGTCAGGGCATAAGAAGTCAACGCCAGAAGCATAAAATACGGTATAAATACAACAGCTTTTCCATCGTATAAAACGAATAATTGCAACCAGTATGAAAGTTATGGTCATTTCTACTTTCCGAGCAACCTAGGATTCACTCTAGGGCGTGGCTCCACCTGATCGAATAGTTAGGGCCTTAGAAGTCAACGCCAGAAGCATAAAATACAATAAAGATGCAACAGTTTTTCCATCGTATATCAGGAATTATTGCAACCAGTGTGAAAGTAACGGCACATCATTGTCCCGGACAACCTAGGCTTCACTATAGGGCGTTGCTCCACCAGATCGAATGGTTAGGGCCTTAGAAGTCAACGCCAGAAGCATAAAATACAATAAGGATGCAACAGTTTTTCCATCGTAAATCAGGAATAATTGCAACCAGTGTGAAAGTAATGGCACATCATTGTTCCGGGCAACCTAGGCATCACCCTAGGGCGTTGTTCCACCAGATGGAATAGTTAGGGCATAAGAAGTCAACGCCAGAAACATAAAATACGGTATAAATACAACAGCTTTTCCATCGTATAAAACAAATAATTGCAACCAGTATGAAAGGTATGGTCATTTCTACCTTCCGGGCAACCTAGGCTTCACCCTAGGGCGTTGCTCCAACAGTTTGAATAGTTAGGTCCTTAGAAGTCAACGCCCGAAGCATAAAATACAAAAAAATAGAACAGTTTTTCCATCGTATAAAACGTATAATTGCTACCGATGTGAAAGTTATGGTCATTTCTACGTTTCGGGCAACCTAGGCATCACCCTAGGGTGTTGTTCCACCACATGGAAAAGTTAGGGCATAAGAAGTCAACACCAGAAGCATAAAATACGGTAATAATACAACGGCTTTACCATCGTATAAAACGAATAATTGCAACCAGTGTGAAAGTTATAGTCATTTCTACTTTCCGGGCAACCTAGGCTTCACTCTAGGGCGTTGCTCCACCAGATCGAATAGTTAGGGCCTTAGAAGTCAACGCCAGAAGCATAAAATACAATAAAGATGCAACAGTTTTTCCATCGTATATCAGGAATTATTGCAACCAGTGTGAAAGTAATGGCACACCATTGTTCCGGGCAACCTAGGCTTCACTCAAGGGCGTTGCTCCACCAGATGAGATGGTTAGGGCCTTAGAAGTCAACGCCCGAAGCCTGAAATACAAAATAAATAGAACAGTTGTTCCATCGTATAAAACGAATAATTCCTACCAGTGTGCAAGTTATGGTAATTTCTACGTTCCGGGCAACCTAGGTTTCACTCTAGGGCGTTGCTCCACCAGGTCGCATAGCTAGGAACTTAGAATTCAACGCCATAAGAATAAAATACAATATAAGTACAACAGTTTTTCCATCGTATAAAACGAATAATTGCAACCAGTATGAAAATTATGGTCATTTCTACTTTCCGGGCAACCTAGGATACACCCTAGGGCGTCGCTCCACCAGATCCAAAAGTTAGGGCCTTAGAAGTCAACGCCCGAAGCATAAAATACGAAATAAATAGAACAGTTTTTCCATTGTATAAAACGTATAATTGCTACCAGTGTAAAACTTATGGTCATTTCTACGTTCCGGGCAACCTAGGCTTCACCCTAGGGCGTTGTTCCACCAGATCAAATAGTTAGTGCCTTAGAAGTCAACGCCAGAAGCATAAAATACAATATCAATACAACAGTTTTTCCATCATATAAAACGAATAATTGCAACCAGTATGAAAGTTATGGTCATTTCTACTTTCCGGGCAACCTAGGATCCACCCTAGGGCGTTGCTGCAACCGATTGAATAGTTAGGGCCTTAGAAGTCAACGCCCGAAGCATAAAATACAAAATAAATAGAACACTTTTTCCATCGTATAAAACGAACAATTGCTGCCGAAGTGAAAGTTATGGCCATTTATACGTTCCGGGCAAACCAGGCTTCACCCTAGGGCGTTGTTCCACCAGATGGAATAGTTAGGGCATAAGAAGTCAACGCCAGAAGCATAAAATACGGTATAAATACAGCAGCTTTTCCATCGTATAAAACAAATAATTGCAACCAGTATGAAAGGTATGGTCATTTCAACCTTCCGGGCAACCTAGACTTCACCCTAGGGCGTTGCTCCACCAGACCGAATAGTTACGGCCTAAGAAGTCAACGCCAGAAGCATAAAATACGATATAAATACAACAGCGTATGCATCGTATAAAACGAATAATTGCAACCAGTGTGAAAGTTAAAGTCATTTCTACATTCCGAGAAACCTAGGGATCACTCTAGGGCGTTGCTCCACTGATCGAATAGTTAGGTCCTTAGAAGTAAACGCCAGAAGCATAAAATACGATATAAATACAACAGCTTTTCCATCGTATAAAAGGAATAATTGCAAACAGTGTGAAAGTAATGGTCATTTCTACGTTTCGGGCAACCTAGGCATCACCCTAGGGTGTTGTTCCACCAGATGGAAAAGTTAGGGCATAAGAAGTCAACGCCAGAAGCATAAAATACGGTAATAATACAACGGCTTTACCATCGTATAAAACGAATAATTGCAACCAGTGTGAAAGTTATAGTCATTTCTACTTTCCGGGCAACCTAGGCTTCACTCTAGGGCGTTCCTCCACCAGACCGAATAGTTAGGGCCTTAGAAGTCAACGCCAGAAGCATAAAATACAATAAAGATGCAACAGTTTTTCCATCGTATATCAGGAATTATTGCAACCAGTGTGAAAGTAATGGCACACCATTGTTCCGGGCAACCTAGGCTTCACTCTAGGGCGTTGCTCCACCAGATGGAATAGTTAGGGCCTTAGTAGTCAACGTCCGAACCATAAAATGCAAAATAAATAGAACAGTTTTTCCATTGTATAAAACGAATAATTGCTACCAGTGTGAAAGTTATGTTCATTTCTACGTTCCGGGCAACCTAGGCTTGACTGTAATGCGTTGCTCCACCACATCGAATAGGTAGGGCCATAGAAGTTAACGCCCGAAGCATAAAATACATTAAATATACAAGAGCTTTTCCATCGTATAACAGGAATAATTGCAACCAGTGTGAAAGTGATGGTCATTTCTACGTTCCGGGCAACCTAGGCTTCACTCTAGGGCGTTGTTCCGCCAAATCGAAAAGTTAGGGCCTAAGAAGTCAACGCCAGAAGCATAAAATACAATATAAATATAACAGTTTTTCCGTCGTATAAAACGAATAATAGCAACCAGTGTGAAAGTGATGGTCATTTCTACGTTCCGGGCAACCTAGGCTTCACTCTAGGGCGTTGTTCCACCAGATCGAAAAGTTAGGGCCTAAGAAGTCAACGCCAGAAGCATAAAATACAAAAGATATAGAACAGTTTTTCCATGGTATAAAAGGAATAATTGCTACCAGTGTAAAAGTTATGGTCATTTCTACGTTCCGGGCAACCTAGGCTTCACCCTAGGGCATTGTTCCACCAGATCGAATAGTTAGGGCATAGGAAGTGAACGCCAGAAGCATAAAATCCAATATAAATACAACAGTTTTTCCATCATATAAAACGAGTAATTGCAACCAGTATGAAAGTTGTGGTCATTTCTACTTTCCGAGCAACCTATGCTTCACCCTAGGGCGTTGCTCCAACAGATTGAATAGTTAGGGCCTTAGAAATCTACGCCCGAACCATAAAATGCAAAAAAAATATAACAGTGTTACCATCATATAACACGAATAATTTCGACCAGTTTGAAAGTGATGGCCAATTCTACTTTCCGAGCAACCTAGGGTTCACCCTAGGGCGTTGCTCCAACGGATTGAATAGTTAGGGCCTTAGTAGTCAACGTCCGAACCATAAAATGCAAAAAAAATACAACAGTGTTTCCACCATATAACAGGAATAATTGCAACCAGTTTGAAAGTGATGGCCAATTATACGTTCTGGGCAACCTAGGTTTCACTCCAGGTCGTTGCTCCACCAGACCAAATAGTTACGGCCTAAGAAGTCAACGCCAGAGGCATAAAATACGATATAAATACAACAGCTTTTCCATCGTATAAAACGAATAATTGCAACCAGTGTGAAAGTAATGGTCATTTCAACGTTCCGAGCACTCTAGGCGTCACTCTAGGGCGTTGCTCCACCACATCTAATAGCTACGGCCTTAGAAGTCAACGCCAGAGGCATAAAGTACAATATAAATACAACAGCGTTTCCATCGTATAAAACGAATAATTGCAACCAGTGTGAAAGTTATGGTGAGTTCTACATTCCGAGCAACCTACGATTCACTCTAGGGCGTTGCTGCACCAGATCGAATAGTTAGGTCCTTAGAAGTAAACGCCAGAAGCATAAAATACGATATATATACAACAGCGTTTGCATCGTATAAAACGAATAATTGCAACCAGTGTGAAAGTTATGGTCAGTTCTACATTCCGAGCAACCTAGGATTCACTCTAGGGCGTTGCTGCACCAGATCGAATAGTTAGGTCCTTAGAAGTAAACGCCAGAAGCATAAAATACGATATATATACAACAGCGTTTGCATCGTATAAAACGAATAATTGCAACCATTGTGAAAGTTAACGTCATTTCTACTTTCCGGGCAACCTAGGCTTCACCCTAGGGCGTTGCTCCAACAGATTGAATATTTAGGGCCTTAGAAGTCAATGCCCGAAGCATAAAATGCATTAAAAATACAACAGTTTTTCCATCATATAACAGGAATAATTGAAACCAGTTTGAAAGTGATGGTCACTTCTACGTTCCGGGAAACCTCGGCTTCACTCTACTGCGTTGCTCCGCCAGATCGAATAGTTAGTGCATTAAAAGTCAACGCCAGAAGCATATAATACAATATAAATACAACTGTTTTTCCATCGTATAAAACGAATAATAGCAACCCGTGTGAAAGTTATGGTCGTTTCTACGCCCCGGCAACCTAGGCTTCACCCCAGGGCGTTGTTCCACCAGATCGAATTGTTAGGGCCTCAGAAGTGAACGCCAGCAGCATAAAATACAATATGAATACAACAGTTTTTCCATGATTTAAAACGAATAAATGCAACCAGTATGAAAGTTATGGTCATTTCTTCTTTCCGGGCAACCTAGGCTACACCCTAGGGCGTTGCTCCAACAGATTGAATATTTAGGGCCTTAGAAGTCAATGCCCGAAGCATAAAATGCATTAAAAATACAACAGTTTTTCCATCATATAACAGGAATAATTGAAACCAGTTTGAAAGTGATGGTCATTTCTACGTTCCGGGCCACCCAGGCTTCACTCTATGGCGTTGTTCCAACACATCGAATAGCTGCGGCCTCAGAAGTCAACGCCTGAAGCATAAAATACAATAGAAATACAACAGTATTTCCATCCTATAACAGGAATAATTGCAACCCTTGTGAAAGTGATGGTCATTTATACGTTCCAGGCAACCTAGGCTTCACTCTAGGGCGTTGCTCCACCAGATCGAATTGTTAGGGCCTAAGAAGTCAACGCCAGCAGCATAAGATACAATATAAATATAACAGTTTTTCCATCGTATAGAGCGAATAATAGCAACCAGTGTCAAAGTTATGGCCATTTCTACGTACCGGGCAACCTAGGCTTCACTCTAGGGCGTTGCTCCACCAGATCAAACAGTTAGTGCCTTAGAAGTCAACGCCCGAAGCATAAAATACAAAATAAATAGAACAGTTTTTCCATTGTATAAAACGAATAATAGCTACCAGTGTAAAAGTTATGGTCATTTCTACGTTCCGGGCAACCTAGGCTTCACCCTAGGGCGTTGTTCCACCAGATCGAATAGCTAGGGCCTCAGAAGTCAACGCCAGAAGCATAAAATACAATATAAATACAACAGTGTTTCCATCGTATAAAACGAATAATTGCAACCAGTGTGAAAGTTATGGTCATTTCCACATTCCGAGCATCCTAGGCTTCACTCTAGGGCGTTGCTCCACCAGATCGAATAGTTTGGTCCTTAGAAGTAAACGCCAGAAGCATAAAATACGATATAAATACAACAGCTTTTCCATCGTATAAAAGGATTAATTGCAACCAGTTTGAACGTGATGGTCATTTCTCCTTTCCGGGCAACCTAGGCTTCACTCTAGGGCATTGCACCACTAGATCGAACAGCTAGGGCCTTAGAAGTCAACGCCAGAAGCATAAAATACAATATAAATACAACAGTTTTTCCATCGTATAAAACGAATAATTGCAACCAGTTCGAAAGTGATGGCCAATTCTACGTTCCGGGCAACCTAGGTTTCACTCCAGGGCGTTGCTCCACCAGACCGAATAGTTACGGCCTAAGATGTCAACGCCAGGAGCCTAAAACACGATATAAATACAACAGCTTTTCCATCGTATAAAACGAATAATTGCAACCAGTGTGAAAGTTATGGTCATTTCCCCATTCCGAGCAACCTAGGCTTCACTCTAGGGCGTTGCTCCACCAGATCGAATAGTTAGTGCCTTAGAAGTCAACGCCAGAAGCGTAAAATACAATATAAATACAACAGTTTTTCCATCGTATAAAACGAATAATTGCAACCAGTATGAAACCTATGGTCATTTCTACTTTCCGAGCAACCTAGGCTTGACCCTAGGGCGTTGCTCCAACAGATTGAATAGTTAGGGCCTTAGAAGTCAACGCCCGAACCGTAAAATGCAAAAAAAATACAACAGTGTTTCCATCATATAACAGGAATAATAGCAACCAGTTTGAAAGTGATGGCCAATTCTACGTTCCGGGCAACCTAGGCTACACCCTAGGGCGTTGCACCAACGGATTGAATAGTTAGGGCCTTAGAAGTCAACGCCAGAAGCGTAAAATACAATATAAATACAACAGCTTTTCCATCGTATAAAAGGAATAATTGCAGCCAATGTGAAGCTAATGGTCATTTCTGCGATCCGGGAAACCTAGGCTTCACTCTAGGGCATTGCACCACTAGATCGAACAGCTAGGGCCTTAGAAGTCAACGCCAGAAGCATAAAATACAATATAAATACAACAGTTTTTCCATCGTATAAAACGAATAATTGCAACCAGTTTGAAAGTGATGGCCAATTCTACGTTCCGGGCAACCTAGGATTCACTCCAGGGCGTTGCTCCACCAGACCGAACAGTTACGGCCTAAGATGTCAACGCGAGGAGCATAAAACACGATATAAATACAACAGCTTTTCCATCGTATAAAACGAATAATTGCAACCAGTGTGAAAGTTATAGTCATTTCCCCATTCCGAGCAACCTAGGCTTCACTCTAGGGCGTTACTCCACCAGATCGAATAGTGAGTGCCTTAGAAGTCAACGCCAGAAGCATAAAATACAATATAAATACAACAGTTTTTCCATCGTATAAAACGAATAATTGCAACCAGTATGAAAGGTATGGTCATTTCTACTTTCCGGGCAACCTATGATTCACTCTTGGCCGTGGCTCCACCTGATCGAATAGTTAGGGCCTTAGAAGTCAACGCCAGAAGCATAAAATACAATAAAGATGCAACTGTTTTTCCATCGTATATCAGGAATTATTGCAACCAGTGTGAAAGTAATGGCACATCATTGTCCCGGACAACCTAGGCTTCACTATAGGGCGTTGCTCCACCAGATCGAATAGTTAGGGCCTTAGAAGTCAACGCCAGAAGCATAAAATACAATAACGATGCAACAGTTTTTCCATCGTAAATCAGGAATAATTGCAACCAGTGTGAAAGTAATGGCACATCATTGTTCCGGGCAACCTAGGCATCACCCTAGGGCGTTGTTCCACCAGATGGAATAGTTAGGGCATAAGAAGTCAACGCCAGAAACATAAAATACGGTATAAATACAACAGCTTTTCCATCGTATAAAACAAATAATTGCAACCAGTATGAAAGGTATGGTCATTTCTACTTTCCGGGCAACCTAGGCTTCACCCTAGGGCGTTGCTCCAACAGATTGAATAGTTATGGCCTTAGAAGTCAACGCCCGAAACATAAAATGCAATAAAAATACAACAGTTCTTCCATCATATAAAACGAATAATTGCAACCAGTATGAAACTTATGGTCATTTCTACTTTCCGAGCAAGCTAGGCTTCACCCTAGGGCGTTGCTCCAACAGATTCAATAGTTAGGACCTTAGAAGTGAACGTCCGAACCATAAAATGCAAAAAAAATACAACAGAGTTTCCATCGTATAACCGGAATAATTGCAACCCTTGTGAAAGTGATGGTCATTTCTACGTTCCGGGCAACCTAGGCTTCACCCCAGGGCGTTGTTCCACCAGATCGAATAGTTAGGGCCTAAGAAGTGAACGCCAGCAGCATAAAATACAATATAAATACAACAGTTTTTCCATCGTATAAAACGAATAATTGCAACCAGTTTGAACGTGATGGCCAATTCTACGTTCCGGGCAACCTAGGTTTCACTCCAGGGCGTTGCTCCACCAGACCGAATAGTTACGGCCTAAGATGTCAACGCCAGGAGCATAAAACACGATATAAATACAACAGTTTTTCCATCGTATAAAACGAATAATTGCAACCAGTATGAAACTTATGGTCATTTCTACTTTCCGAGCAACCTAGGCTTGACCCTAGGGCGTTGCTCCAACAGATTGAATAGTTAGGGCCTTAGAAGTCAACGCCCGAACCGTAAAATGCCAAAAAAATACAACAGTGTTTCCATCCTATAACAGGAATAATAGCAACCAGTTTGAAAGTGATGGTCAATTCTACGTTCCGGGCAACCTAGGCTACACCCTAGGGCGTTGCACCAACAGATTGAATAGTTAGGGCCTTAGAAGTCAACGCCAGAAGCGTAAAATACAATATAAATACAACAGCTTTTCCATCGTGTAAAAGGAATAATTGCAACCAATGTGAAGCTAATGGTCATTTCTGCGTTCCGGGAAACCTAGGCTTCACTCTAGGGCATTGCACCACTAGATCGAACAGCTAGGGCCTTAGAAGTCAACGCCAGAAGCATAAAATACAATATAAATACAACAGTTTTTCCATCGTATAAAACGAATAATTGCAACCAGTTTGAAAGTGAAGGCCAATTCTACGTTCCGGGCAACCTAGGATTCACTCCAGGGCGTTGCTCCACCAGACCGAATAGTTACGGCCTAAGATGTCAACGCGAGGAGCATAAAACACGATATAAATACAACAGCTTTTCCATGGTATAAAAGGATTAATTGCAACCAGTTTGAACGTGATGGTCATTTCTCCTTTCCGGGCAACCTAGGCTTCACTCTAGGGCGTTGCTCCACTAGATCGAACAGCTAGGGCCTTAGAAGTCAACGCCAGAAGCATAAAATACAATATAAATACAACAGTTTTTCCATCGTATAAAACGAATAATTGCAACCAGTATGAAACTTATGGATATTCATACTTTCCGAGCAACCTAGGCTTCACCCTAGGGCGTTGGTCCATCAGATTGAATAGTTAGGGCCTTTAGAGGTCTACGCCCGAACCATAAAATGCAAAAAAAATACGACAGTGTTTCCATCATATAACAGGAATAATTGCGACCAGTTTGAAGGTGATGGCCAATTCTACGTTCCGGGCAACCTAGGCGTCAGTCTAGGGCGTTGCTCCACCAGATCTAATATCTACGGCCTTAGAAGTCAACGCCAGAGGCATAAAATACAATATAAATACAACAGCGTTTCCATCGTATAAAACGAATAATTGCAACCAGTGTGAAAGTTAAGGTCATTTCCACATTCCGAGCAACCTAGGCTTCACTCTAGGGCGTTGCTCCACCAGATCGAATAGTTAGGTCCTTAGAAGTAAACGCCAGAAGCATAAAACACCATATAAATACAACAGCTTTTCCATGGTATAAAAGGATTAATTGCAACCAGTTTGAACGTGATGGTCATTTCTCCTTTCCGGGCAACCTAGGCTTCACCCCAGGGCGTTGTTCCACCAGATCGAATAGTTAGGGCCTTACAAGTCAACGCCAGAAGCATAAAATACGAAATAAATAGAACAGTTTTTCCATCGTATAAAACGAATAATAGCAACCAGTGTGAAAGTTATGGTCATTTCTACGTTCCGGCAACCTAGGCTTCACCCCAGGGCGTTGTTCCACCAGATCGAATAGTTAGGGCCTAAGAAGTGAACGCCAGCAGCATAAAATACAATATAAATACAACAGTTCTTCCATCATATAAAACGAATAATTGCATCCAGTATGAAAGTTATGGTCATTTCTACGTTCCGGGCAACCTAGGCTTCACTCTATGGCGTTGTTCCAACACATCGAATAGCTGCGGCCTCAGAAGTCAACGCCTGAAGCATAAAATACAATAGAAATACAACAGTATTTCCATCCTATAACAGGAATAATTGCAACCCTTGTGAAAGTGATGGTCATTTATACGTTCCAGGCAACCTAGGCTTCACTCTAGAGCGTTGCTCCACCAGATCGAATTGTTAGGGCCTAAGAAGTCAACGCCAGAAGCATAAGATACAATATAAATATAACAGTTTTTCCATCGTATAGAGCGAATAATAGCAACCAGTGTCAAAGTTATGGCCATTTCTACGTACCGGGCAACCTAGGCTTCACTCTAGGGCGTTGCTCCTCCAGATCAAACAGTTAGTGCCTTAGAAGTCAACGCCCGAAGCATAAAATACAAAATAAATAGAACAGTTTTTCCATTGTATAAAACGAATAATTGCTACCAGTGTAAAAGTTATGGTCATTTCTACGTTCCGGGCAATCTAGGCTTCACCCTAGGGCGTTGTTCCACCAGATCGAATAGCTAGGGCCTCAGAAGTCAACGCCAGAAGCATAAAATACAATATAAATACAACAGTTTTTCCATCGTATAAAACGAATAATTGCAACCAGTATGAAACTTATGGTCATTTCTTCTTTCCGAGCAACCTAGGCTTGACCCTAGGGCGTTGCTCCAACAGATTGAATAGTTAGGGCCTTAGAAGTCAACGCCCGAACCGTAAAATGCCAAAAAAATACAACAGTGTTTCCATCCTATAACAGGAATAATAGCAACCAGTTTGAAAGTGATGGCCAATTCTACGTTCCGGGCAACCTAGGCTACACCCTAGGGCGTTGCACCAACAGATTGAATAGTTAGGGCCTTAGAAGTCAACGCCAGAAGCGTAAAATACAATATAAATACAACAGCTTTTCCATCGTGTAAAAGGAATAATTGCAACCAATGTGAAGCTAATGGTCATTTCTGCGTTCCGGGAAACCTAGCCTTCACTCTAGGGCATTGCACCACTAGATCGAACAGCTAGGGCCTTAGAAGTCAACGCCAGAAGCATAAAATACAATATAAATACAACAGTTTTTCCATCGTATAAAACGAATAATTGCAACCAGTTTGAAAGTGAAGGCCAATTCTACGTTCCGGGCAACCTAGGATTCACTCCAGGGCGTTGCTCCACCAGACCGAATAGTTACGGCCTAAGATGTCAACGCGAGGAGCATAAAACACGATATAAATACAACAGCTTTTCCATCGTATAAAACGAATAATTGCAACCAGTGTGAAAGTTATGGTCATTTCCCCATTCCGAGCAGCCTAGGCTTCACTCTAGGGCGTTGCTCCACCAGATCGAATAGTGAGTGCCTTAGAAGTCAACGCCAGAAGCATAAAATACAATATAAATACAACAGTTTTCCCATCGTATAAAACGAATAATTGCAACCAGTATGAAACTTATGGTCATTTCTACTTTCCGAGCAACCTAGGCTTGACCCCAGGGCGTTGCTCCAACAGATTGAATAGTTAGGGCCTTAGAAGTCAACGCCCGAACCGTAAAATGCAAAAAAAATACAACAGTGTTTCCATCATATAACAGGAATAATTGCAACCAGTTTGAAAGTGATGGCCAATTCTACGTTCCGGGCAACCTAGGTTTCACACCAGGGCGTTGCTCCACCAGACGGAATAGTTACGGCCTAAGAAGTCAACGCCAGAAGCATAAAATACGATATAAATACAACAGCTTTTCCATCGTATAAAACGTATAATTGCAACCAGTGTGAAAGTAATCATCATTTCCACGTTCCGATCACCCTAGGCGTCACTCTAGGGCGTTGCTCCACCACATCTAATATCTACGGCCTTAGAAGTCAACGCCAGAGGCATAAAATACAATATAAATACAACAGCGTTTCCATCGTATAAAACGAATAATTGCAACCAGTGTGAAAGTTAAGGTCATTTCCACATTCCGAGCAACCTAGGCTTCACTCTAGAGCGTTGCTCCACCAGATCGAATAGTTAGGTCCTTAGAAGTAAGCGCCAGAAGCATAAAACACCATATAAATACAACAGCTTTTCCATGGTATAAAAGGATTAATTGCAACCAGTTTGAACGTGATGGTCATTTCTCCTTTCCGGGCAACCTAGGCTTCACTCTAGGGCGTTGCTCCACTAGATTGAACAGCTAGGGCCTTAGAAGTCAACGCCAGAAGCATAAAATACAATATAAATACAACAGTTTTTCCATCGTATAAAACGAATAATTGCAACCAGTATGAAACTTATGGATATTCATACTTTCCGAGCAACCTAGGCTTCACCCTAGGGCGTTGGTCCAACAGATTGAATAGTTAGGGCCTTTAGAGGTCTACGCCCGAACCATAAAATGCAAAAAAAATACGACAGTGTTTCCATCATATAACAGGAATAATTGCGACCAGTTTGAAGGTGATGGCCAATTCTACGTTCCGGGCAACCTAGGCGTCAGTCTAGGGCGTTGCTCCACCACATCTAATATCTACGGCCTTAGAAGTCAACGCCAGAGGCATAAAATACAATATAAATACAACAGCGTTTCCATCGTATAAAACGAATAATTGCAACCAGTGTGAAAGTTAAGGTCATTTCCACATTCCGAGCAACCTAGGCTTCACTCTAGGGCGTTGCTCCACCAGATCGAATAGTTAGGTCCTTAGAAGTAAACGCCAGAAGCATAAAACACCATATAAATACAACAGCTTTTCCATGGTATAAAAGGATTAATTGCAACCAGTTTGAACGTGATGGTCATTTCTCCTTTCCGGGCAACCTAGGCTTCACTCTAGGGCGTTGCTCCACTAGATCGAACAGCTAGGGCCTTAGAAGTCAACGCCAGAAGCATAAAATACAATATAAATACAACAGTTTTTCCATCATATAAAACGAGTAATTGCAACCAGTATAAAAGTTGTGGTCATTTATACTTTCCGGGCAACCTAGGCTACACGCTAGGGCGTTGCTGCAACCGATTGAATAGTTAGAGCCTTAGAAGTCAACGCCCGAAGCATAAAATACGGTATAAATACAACAGCTTTTCCATCGTATGGAACGAATAATTGCAACCAGTGTGAAAGTTATAGTCATTTCTAGTTTCCGGGCAACCTAGGCTTCACTCTAGGGCGTCGCTCCACCAGATCGAATAGTTAGTGCCCTAGAAGTCAGCGCCAGAAACATAAAATACAATATAAATTCAACAGTTTTTCCATCGTATAAAACGAATAATTGCAACCAGTATGAAAGTTATGGACATTTCTACTTTCCGGGCAACCTAGGCTTCACCCTAGGGCGTTGTTCCAACAGATTGAATAGTTAGGGCCTTAGAAGTCAACGCCCGAAGCATGAAATACAAAATAAATAGAACCGTTGTTCCATCGTACAAAACGAATAATTCCCACCAGTGTGAAAGTTATGGTAATTTCTACGTTCCGGGCAACCTAGGCTTTACTCTAGGGCGTTGCTCCACCTGATCAAACAGTTAGGGCCTTAGAAATCAACGCCCGATGCATAAAATACAAAATAAATACAACAGCTTTTCCATCGTATGAAACGTATAATTGCAACCAGTGTGAAAGTTATAGTCATTTCTACTTTCCGGGCAACCTAGGCTTCACTCTAGGGCGTTGCTCCACCAGATCGAATAGTTAGTGCCCTAGAAGTCAACACCGGAAGCATAAAATACAATTTAAATGCAACAGCTTTTCCATCGTAGAAAACGAATAATTGCAACCTGTGTGAAGGTTATGGTCATATCTACGTTCCGGGCAACCTAGGCTTCACTGTAGGGTGTTGCTCCACCAGATCGAATAGGTAGGGCCATAGAAGTCTACGCCCGAAGCATAAAATACAAAAAAATAGAACAGTTTTTCCATCGTATAAAACGAATAATTGCTACCGATGTGAAAGTTATGGTCATTTCTACGTTCCGGGCAACCTAGGCATCACCCTAGGGTGTTGTTCCACCAGATGGAATAGTTAGGGCATAAGAAGTCAACGCCAGAAGCATAAAATACGGTAATAATACAACAGCTTTTCCATCGTATAAAACGAATAGTTGCAACCCGTGTGAAAGTTATAGTCATTTCTACTTTGCGGGCAACCTAGGCTTCACTCTAGGGCGTTGCTCCACCAGATCGAATAGTTAGGGCCCTAGAAGTCAACGCCAGAAGCATAAAATACAATAAAGATGCAACAGTATTTCCATCGTATATCAGGAATTATTGCAACCACTGGAAAGTAATGGCACATCATTGTTCCGGGCAACCTAGGCTTCACTCTAGGGCATTGCTCCACCAGATGGAATAGCTAGGGCCTTAGAAGTCAACGCCCGAAGCATGAAATACAAAATAAATAGAACAGTTGTTCCATCGTATAAAACGAATAATTCCTACCAGTGTGAAAGTTATGGTAATTTCTACGTTCCGTGCAACCTAGGTTTCACTCTAGGGCGTTGCTCCACCAGATCGCATAGCTAGGGACTTAGAATTCAACGCCATAAGAATAAAATACAATATAAGTACAACAGTTTTTCCATCGTATAAAACGAATAATTGCAACCAGTATGAAAGTTATGGTCATTTCTCCTTTCCGGGCAACCTAGGATCCACCCTAGGGCGTTGCTCCACCAGATGGAATAGTCAGGGCATAAGAAGTCAACGCCAGAAGCATAAAATACGGTATAAATACAACAGCCTTTCCATCGTATAAAACGAATAATTGCAACCAGTGTGAAAGTTATGGTCATTTCTACGTTCCGGGCAACCTAGGCTTCACCCTAGTGCGTTATTCCACCAGATCGAATAGTTAGGGCCTAAGAAGTGAACGCCAGAAGCATAAAATACAATATAAATACAACAGTTTTTCCATCATATAAAACGAGTAATTGCAACCAGTATGAAAGTTCTGGTCATTTCTACTTTCCGGGCAACCTAGGCTACACCCTAGGGCGTTGCTCCAACAGATTGAGTAGTTAGTGCCTTAGAAGTCAACGCCAGAAGCATAAAACTCAATAAAGATGCAACAGTTTTTCCATCATATAACAGGAATAATTGCAACCAGTTTGAAAGTGATGGTCACTTCTACGTTCCGGGAAACCTCGGCTTCACTCTACTGCGTTGCTCCGCCAGATCGAATAGTTAGTGCATTAAAAGTCAACGCCAGAAGCATATAATACAATATAAATACAACTGTTTTTCCATCGTATAAAACGAATAATAGCAACCAGTGTGAAAGTTATGGTCGTTTCTACGTCCCGGCAACCTAGGCTTCACCCCAGGGCGTTGTTCCACCAGATCGAATAGTTAGGGCCTTACAAGTCAACGCCAGAAGCATAAAATACGAAATAAATAGAACAGTTTTTCCATCGTATAAAACGAATAATAGCAACCAGTGTGAAAGTTATGGTCATTTCTACGTTCCGGCAACCTAGGCTTCACCCCAGGGCGTTGTTCCACCAGATCGAATAGTTAGGGCCTAAGAAGTGAACGCCAGCAGCATAAAATACAATATAAATACAACAGTTTTTCCATCGTATAAAACGAATAATTGCAACCAGTTTGAACGTGATGGCCAATTCTACGTTCCGGGCAACCTAGGTTTCACTCCAGGGCGTTGCTCCACCAGACCGAATAGTTACGGCCTAAGATGTCAACGCCAGGAGCATAAAACACGATATAAATACAACAGTTTTTCCATCGTATAAAACGAATAATTGCAACCAGTATGAAACTTATGGTCATTTCTACTTTCCGAGCAACCTAGGCTTGACCCTAGGGCGTTGCTCCAACAGATTGAATAGTTAGGGCCTTAGAAGTCAACGCCCGAACCGTAAAATGCCAAAAAAATACAACAGTGTTTCCATCCTATAACAGGAATAATAGCAACCAGTTTCAAAGTGATGGTCAATTCTACGTTCCGGGCAACCTAGGCTACACCCTAGGGCGTTGCACCAACAGATTGAATAGTTAGGGCCTTAGAAGTCAACGCCAGAAGCGTAAAATACAATATAAATACAACAGCTTTTCCATCGTGTAAAAGGAATAATTGCAACCAATGTGAAGCTAATGGTCATTTCTGCGTTCCGGGAAACCTAGGCTTCACTCTAGGGCATTGCACCACTAGATCGAACAGCTAGGGCCTTAGAAGTCAACGCCAGAAGCATAAAATACAATATAAATACAACAGTTTTTCCATCGTATAAAACGAATAATTGCAACCAGTTTGAAAGTGAAGGCCAATTCTACGTTCCGGGCAACCTAGGATTCACTCCAGGGCGTTGCTCCACCAGACCGAATAGTTACGGCCTAAGATGTCAACGCGAGGAGCATAAAACACGATATAAATACAACAGCTTTTCCATGGTATAAAAGGATTAATTGCAACCAGTTTGAACGTGATGGTCATTTCTCCTTTCCGGGCAACCTAGGCTTCACTCTAGGGCGTTGCTCCACTAGATCGAACAGCTAGGGCCTTAGAAGTCAACGCCAGAAGCATAAAATACAATATAAATACAACAGTTTTTCCATCGTATAAAACGAATAATTGCAACCAGTATGAAACTTATGGATATTCATACTTTCCGAGCAACCTAGGCTTCACCCTAGGGCGTTGGTCCAACAGATTGAATAGTTAGGGCCTTTAGAGGTCTACGCCCGAACCATAAAATGCAAAAAAAATACGACAGTGTTTCCATCATATAACAGGAATAATTGCGACCAGTTTGAAGGTGATGGCCAATTCTACGTTCCGGGCAACCTAGGCGTCAGTCTAGGGCGTTGCTCCACCACATCTAATATCTACGGCCTTAGAAGTCAACGCCAGAGGCATAAAATACAATATAAATACAACAGCGTTTCCATCGTATAAAACGAATAATTGCAACCAGTGTGAAAGTTAAGGTCATTTCCACATTCCGAGCAACCTAGGCTTCACTCTAGGGCGTTGCTCCACCAGATCGAATAGTTAGGTCCTTAGAAGTAAACGCCAGAAGCATAAAACACCATATAAATACAACAGCTTTTCCATGGTATAAAAGGATTAATTGCAACCAGTTTGAACGTGATGGTCATTTCTCCTTTCCGGGCAACCTAGGCTTCACCCCAGGGCGTTGTTCCACCAGATCGAATAGTTAGGGCCTTACAAGTCAACGCCAGAAGCATAAAATACGAAATAAATAGAACAGTTTTTCCATCGTATAAAACGAATAATAGCAACCAGTGTGAAAGTTATGGTCATTTCTACGTTCCGGCAACCTAGGCTTCACCCCAGGGCGTTGTTCCACCAGATCGAATAGTTAGGGCCTAAGAAGTGAACGCCAGCAGCATAAAATACAATATAAATACAACAGTTCTTCCATCATATAAAACGAATAATTGCATCCAGTATGAAAGTTATGGTCATTTCTACGTTCCGGGCAACCTAGGCTTCACTCTATGGCGTTGTTCCAACACATCGAATAGCTGCGGCCTCAGAAGTCAACGCCTGAAGCATAAAATACAATAGAAATACAACAGTATTTCCATCCTATAACAGGAATAATTGCAACCCTTGTGAAAGTGATGGTCATTTATACGTTCCAGGCAACCTAGGCTTCACTCTAGAGCGTTGCTCCACCAGATCGAATTGTTAGGGCCTAAGAAGTCAACGCCAGAAGCATAAGATACAATATAAATATAACAGTTTTTCCATCGTATAGAGCGAATAATAGCAACCAGTGTCAAAGTTATGGCCATTTCTACGTACCGGGCAACCTAGGCTTCACTCTAGGGCGTTGCTCCTCCAGATCAAACAGTTAGTGCCTTAGAAGTCAACGCCCGAAGCATAAAATACAAAATAAATAGAACAGTTTTTCCATTGTATAAAACGAATAATTGCTACCAGTGTAAAAGTTATGGTCATTTCTACGTTCCGGGCAACCTAGGCTTCACCCTAGGGCGTTGTTCCACCAGATCGAATAGCTAGGGCCTCAGGAGTCAACGCCAGAAGCATAAAATACAATATAAATACAACAGTTTTTCCATCGTATAAAACGAATAATTGCAACCAGTATGAAACTTATGGTCATTTCTTCTTTCCGAGCAACCTAGGCTTGACCCTAGGGCGTTGCTCCAACAGATTGAATAGTTAGGGCCTTAGAAGTCAACGCCCGAACCGTAAAATGCCAAAAAAATACAACAGTGTTTCCATCCTATAACAGGAATAATAGCAACCAGTTTGAAAGTGATGGCCAATTCTACGTTCCGGGCAACCTAGGCTACACCCTAGGGCGTTGCACCAACAGATTGAATAGTTAGGGCCTTAGAAGTCAACGCCAGAAGCGTAAAATACAATATAAATACAACAGCTTTTCCATCGTGTAAAAGGAATAATTGCAACCAATGTGAAGCTAATGGTCATTTCTGCGTTCCGGGAAACCTAGGCTTCACTCTAGGGCATTGCACCACTAGATCGAACAGCTAGGGCCTTAGAAGTCAACGCCAGAAGCATAAAATACAATATAAATACAACAGTTTTTCCATCGTATAAAACGAATAATTGCAACCAGTTTGAAAGTGAAGGCCAATTCTACGTTCCGGGCAACCTAGGATTCACTCCAGGGCGTTGCTCCACCAGACCGAATAGTTACGGCCTAAGATGTCAACGCGAGGAGCATAAAACACGATATAAATACAACAGCTTTTCCATCGTATAAAACGAATAATTGCAACCAGTGTGAAAGTTATGGTCATTTCCCCATTCCGAGCAGCCTAGGCTTCACTCTAGGGCGTTGCTCCACCAGATCGAATAGTGAGTGCCTTAGAAGTCAACGCCAGAAGCATAAAATACAATATAAATACAACAGTTTTCCCATCGTATAAAACGAATAATTGCAACCAGTATGAAACTTATGGTCATTTCTACTTTCCGAGCAACCTAGGCTTGACCCTAGGGCGTTGCTCCAACAGATTGAATAGTTAGGGCCTTAGAAGTCAACGCCCGAACCGTAAAATGCAAAAAAAATACAACAGTGTTTCCATCATATAACAGGAATAATTGCAACCAGTTTGAAAGTGATGGCCAATTCTACGTTCCGGGCAACCTAGGTTTCACACCAGGGCGTTGCTCCACCAGACGGAATAGTTACGGCCTAAGAAGTCAACGCCAGAAGCATAAAATACGATATAAATACAACAGCTTTTCCATCGTATAAAACGTATAATTGCAACCAGTGTGAAAGTAATCATCATTTCCACGTTCCGATCACCCTAGGCGTCACTCTAGGGCGTTGCTCCACCACATCTAATATCTACGGCCTTAGAAGTCAACGCCAGAGGCATAAAATACAATATAAATACAACAGCTTTTCCATCGTATAAAACGAATAATTGCAACCAGTGTGAAAGTTAAGGTCATTTCCACATTCCGAGCAACCTAGGCTTCACTCTAGGGCGTTGCTCCACCAGATCGAATAGTTAGGTCCTTAGAAGTAAGCGCCAGAAGCATAAAACACCATATAAATACAACAGCTTTTCCATGGTATAAAAGGATTAATTGCAACCAGTTTGAACGTGATGGTCATTTCTCCTTTCCGGGCAACCTAGGCTTCACTCTAGGGCGTTGCTCCACTAGATTGAACAGCTAGGGCCTTAGAAGTCAACGCCAGAAGCATAAAATACAATATAAATACAACAGTTTTTCCATCGTATAAAACGAATAATTGCAACCAGTATGAAACTTATGGATATTCATACTTTCCGAGCAACCTAGGCTTCACCCTAGGGCGTTGGTCCAACAGATTGAATAGTTAGGGCCTTTAGAGGTCTACGCCCGAACCATAAAATGCAAAAAAAATACGACAGTGTTTCCATCATATAACAGGAATAATTGCGACCAGTTTGAAGGTGATGGCCAATTCTACGTTCCGGGCAACCTAGGCGTCAGTCTAGGGCGTTGCTCCACCACATCTAATATCTACGGCCTTAGAAGTCAACGCCAGAGGCATAAAATACAATATAAATACAACAGCGTTTCCATCGTATAAAACGAATAATTGCAACCAGTGTGAAAGTTAAGGTCATTTCCACATTCCGAGCAACCTAGGCTTCACTCTAGGGCGTTGCTCCACCAGATCGAATAGTTAGGTCCTTAGAAGTAAACGCCAGAAGCATAAAACACCATATAAATACAACAGCTTTTCCATGGTATAAAAGGATTAATTGCAACCAGTTTGAACGTGATGGTCATTTCTCCTTTCCGGGCAACCTAGGCTTCACTCTAGGGCGTTGCTCCACTAGATCGAACAGCTAGGGCCTTAGAAGTCAACGCCAGAAGCATAAAATACAATATAAATACAACAGTTTTTCCATCGTATAAAACGAGTAATTGCAACCAGTATAAAAGTTGTGGTCATTTATACTTTCCGGGCAACCTAGGCTACACGCTAGGGCGTTGCTGCAACCGATTGAATAGTTAGAGCCTTAGAAGTCAACGCCCGAAGCATAAAATACGGTATAAATACAACAGCTTTTCCATCGTATGGAACGAATAATTGCAACCAGTGTGAAAGTTATAGTCATTTCTACTTTCCGGGCAACCTAGGCTTCACTCTAGGGCGTCGCTCCACCAGATCGAATAGTTAGTGCCCTAGAAGTCAGCGCCAGAAGCATAAAATACAATATAAATTCAACAGTTTTTCCATCGTATAAAACGAATAATTGCAACCAGTATGAAAGTTATGGACATTTCTACTTTCCGGGCAACCTAGGCTTCACCCTAGGGCGTTGTTCCAACAGATTGAATAGTTAGGGCCTTAGAAGTCAACGCCCGAAGCATGAAATACAAAATAAATAGAACCGTTGTTCCATCGTACAAAACGAATAATTCCCACCAGTGTGAAAGTTATGGTAATTTCTACGTTCCGGGCAACCTAGGCTTTACTCTAGGGCGTTGCTCCACCTGATCAAACAGTTAGGGCCTTAGAAATCAACGCCCGATGCATAAAATACAAAATAAATACAACAGCTTTTCCATCGTATGAAACGTATAATTGCAACCAGTGTGAAAGTTATAGTCATTTCTACTTTCCGGGCAACCTAGGCTTCACTCTAGGGCGTTGCTCCACCAGATCGAATAGTTAGTGCCCTAGAAGTCAACACCGGAAGCATAAAATACAATTTAAATGCAACAGCTTTTCCATCGTAGAAAACGAATAATTGCAACCTGTGTGAAGGTTATGGTCATATCTACGTTCCGGGCAACCTAGGCTTCACTGTAGGGTGTTGCTCCACCAGATCGAATAGGTAGGGCCATAGAAGTCTACGCCCGAAGCATAAAATACAAAAAAATAGAACAGTTTTTCCATCGTATAAAACGAATAATTGCTACCGATGTGAAAGTTATGGTCATTTCTACGTTCCGGGCAACCTAGGCATCACCCTAGGGTGTTGTTCCACCAGATGGAATAGTTAGGGCATAAGAAGTCAACGCCAGAAGCATAAAATACGGTAATAATACAACAGCTTTTCCATCGTATAAAACGAATAGTTGCAACCCGTGTGAAAGTTATAGTCATTTCTACTTTGCGGGCAACCTAGGCTTCACTCTAGGGCGTTGCTCCACCAGATCGAATAGTTAGGGCCCTAGAAGTCAACGCCAGAAGCATAAAATACAATAAAGATGCAACAGTATTTCCATCGTATATCAGGAATTATTGCAACCACTGGAAAGTAATGGCACATCATTGTTCCGGGCAACCTAGGCTTCACTCTAGGGCATTGCTCCACCAGATGGAATAGCTAGGGCCTTAGAAGTCAACGCCCGAAGCATGAAATACAAAATAAATAGAACAGTTGTTCCATCGTATAAAACGAATAATTCCTACCAGTGTGAAAGTTATGGTAATTTCTACGTTCCGTGCAACCTAGGTTTCACTCTAGGGCGTTGCTCCACCAGATCGCATAGCTAGGGACTTAGAATTCAACGCCATAAGAATAAAATACAATATAAGTACAACAGTTTTTCCATCGTATAAAACGAATAATTGCAACCAGTATGAAAGTTATGGTCATTTCTCCTTTCCGGGCAACCTAGGATCCACCCTAGGGCGTTGCTCCACCAGATGGAATAGTCAGGGCATAAGAAGTCAACGCCAGAAGCATAAAATACGGTATAAATACAACAGCCTTTCCATCGTATAAAACGAATAATTGCAACCAGTGTGAAAGTTATGGTCATTTCTACGTTCCGGGCAACCTAGGCTTCACCCTAGTGCGTTATTCCACCAGATCGAATAGTTAGGGCCTAAGAAGTGAACGCCAGAAGCATAAAATACAATATAAATACAACAGTTTTTCCATCATATAAAACGAGTAATTGCAACCAGTATGAAAGTTCTGGTCATTTCTACTTTCCGGGCAACCTAGGCTACACCCTAGGGCGTTGCTCCAACAGATTGAATTGTTAGGGCCTTACAAGTCAACGCCCTAAGCATAAAATGCAATATAAATACAACAGTTTTACCATCGTATAAAACGAATAATTGCTACCGGTGTGAAAGTTATGGTCATTTCTACGTTCCTGGCAACCTAGGCATCACCCTACGGCGTTGTTCCACCAGATGGAATTGTTAGGGCATAAGAAGTCAACGCCAGAAGCATAAAATACAATATAAATACAACAGCTTTTACATCATATAAAACGAGTAATTGCAACCAGTATGAAAGTTCTGGTCATTTCTACTTTCCGGGCAACCTAGGCTACACCCTAGGGCGTTGCTCCAACAGATTGAGTAGTTAGGGCCTTAGAAGTCAATGCCCGAAGCATAAAATGCAATAAAAATACAACAGTCTTTCCATCATATAACCGGAATGATTGCAACCAGTTTGAAAGTGATGGTCATTTCTACGTTCCGGGCAACCTCGGCTTCACTCTAGGGCGTTGCTCCACCAGATTCAATAGTTAGTGCCTTAGAAGTCAACGCCAGAAGCATAAAATACAATATCAATACAACAGTTTTTCCATCGTATAAAACGAATAATTGAAACCAGTGTAAAAGTAATGGTCATTTCTACGTGCCGGCAACCTAGGCTTCACCCTAGGGCGCTGCTCCACCAGATCGAATAGTTAGTGCCCTAAAAGTCAACGCCAGAAGCATAAAATACAATATAAGTAAAACAGTTTTTCCATCGTATAAAACGAATAATTGCAACCAGTATGAAAGTTATGGTTATTTCTACTTTCCGGGCAACCTAGGCTTCACCCTGGGGCGTTGTTCCAACAGATCGAATAGTTAGGGCCTTAGAAGTCAACGCACGAAGCATAAAATATAATATAAATATAACAGTTTTTCCATCGTATAAAACGAATAATTGCTACCGGTGTGAAAGTTATGGTCATTTCTACGTTCCGGGCAACCCAGGCTTCACCCTAGGGCGTTGTTCCACCAGATGGAATAGTTAGGGCATAAGAAGTCAACGCCAGAAGCATAAAATACGGTATAAATACAACAGCTTTTCCATCGTATAGAACAAATAATGGCAACCAGTATGAAAGGTATGGTCATTTCTACTTTCCGGGCAACCTAGGCTTCACCCTTGTTCGTTGCTCCAACAGATTGAATAGTTAGGGCCTTAGAAGTCAACGCCCGAAGCATAAAATACAAAATAAATAGAACAGCTTTTCCATCGTGTAAAAGGAATAATTGCAACCAATGTGAAGCTAATGGTCATTTCTGCGTTCCGGGAAACCTAGGCTTCACTCTAGGGCATTGCACCACTAGATCGAACAGCTAGGGCCTTAGAAGTCAACGCCAGAAGCATAAAATACAATATAAATACAACAGTTTTTCCATCGTATAAAACGAATAATTGCAACCAGTTTGAAAGTGAAGGCCAATTCTACGTTCCGGGCAACCTAGGATTCACTCCAGGGCGTTGCTCCACCAGACCGAATAGTTACGGCCTAAGATGTCAACGCGAGGAGCATAAAACACGATATAAATACAACAGCTTTTCCATGGTATAAAAGGATTAATTGCAACCAGTTTGAACGTGATGGTCATTTCTCCTTTCCGGGCAACCTAGGCTTCACTCTAGGGCGTTGCTCCACTAGATCGAACAGCTAGGGCCTTAGAAGTCAACGCCAGAAGCATAAAATACAATATAAATACAACAGTTTTTCCATCGTATAAAACGAATAATTGCAACCAGTATGAAACTTATGGATATTCATACTTTCCGAGCAACCTAGGCTTCACCCTAGGGCGTTGGTCCAACAGATTGAATAGTTAGGGCCTTTAGAGGTCTACGCCCGAACCATAAAATGCAAAAAAAATACGACAGTGTTTCCATCATATAACAGGAATAATTGCGACCAGTTTGAAGGTGATGGCCAATTCTACGTTCCGGGCAACCTAGGCGTCAGTCTAGGGCGTTGCTCCACCACATCTAATATCTACGGCCTTAGAAGTCAACGCCAGAGGCATAAAATACAATATAAATACAACAGCGTTTCCATCGTATAAAACGAATAATTGCAACCAGTGTGAAAGTTAAGGTCATTTCCACATTCCGAGCAACCTAGGCTTCACTCTAGGGCGTTGCTCCACCAGATCGAATAGTTAGGTCCTTAGAAGTAAACGCCAGAAGCATAAAACACCATATAAATACAACAGCTTTTCCATGGTATAAAAGGATTAATTGCAACCAGTTTGAACGTGATGGTCATTTCTCCTTTCCGGGCAACCTAGGCTTCACCCCAGGGCGTTGTTCCACCAGATCGAATAGTTAGGGCCTTACAAGTCAACGCCAGAAGCATAAAATACGAAATAAATAGAACAGTTTTTCCATCGTATAAAACGAATAATAGCAACCAGTGTGAAAGTTATGGTCATTTCTACGTTCCGGCAACCTAGGCTTCACCCCAGGGCGTTGTTCCACCAGATCGAATAGTTAGGGCCTAAGAAGTGAACGCCAGCAGCATAAAATACAATATAAATACAACAGTTCTTCCATCATATAAAACGAATAATTGCATCCAGTATGAAAGTTATGGTCATTTCTACGTTCCGGGCAACCTAGGCTTCACTCTATGGCGTTGTTCCAACACATCGAATAGCTGCGGCCTCAGAAGTCAACGCCTGAAGCATAAAATACAATAGAAATACAACAGTATTTCCATCCTATAACAGGAATAATTGCAACCCTTGTGAAAGTGATGGTCATTTATACGTTCCAGGCAACCTAGGCTTCACTCTAGAGCGTTGCTCCACCAGATCGAATTGTTAGGGCCTAAGAAGTCAACGCCAGAAGCATAAGATACAATATAAATATAACAGTTTTTCCATCGTATAGAGCGAATAATAGCAACCAGTGTCAAAGTTATGGCCATTTCTACGTACCGGGCAACCTAGGCTTCACTCTAGGGCGTTGCTCCTCCAGATCAAACAGTTAGTGCCTTAGAAGTCAACGCCCGAAGCATAAAATACAAAATAAATAGAACAGTTTTTCCATTGTATAAAACGAATAATTGCTACCAGTGTAAAAGTTATGGTCATTTCTACGTTCCGGGCAACCTAGGCTTCACCATAGGGCGTTGTTCCACCAGATCGAATAGCTAGGGCCTCAGAAGTCAACGCCAGAAGCATAAAATACAATATAAATACAACAGTTTTTCCATCGTATAAAACGAATAATTGCAACCAGTATGAAACTTATGGTCATTTCTTCTTTCCGAGCAACCTAGGCTTGACCCTAGGGCGTTGCTCCAACAGATTGAATAGTTAGGGCCTTAGAAGTCAACGCCCGAACCGTAAAATGCCAAAAAAATACAACAGTGTTTCCATCCTATAACAGGAATAATAGCAACCAGTTTGAAAGTGATGGCCAATTCTACGTTCCGGGCAACCTAGGCTACACCCTAGGGCGTTGCACCAACAGATTGAATAGTTAGGGCCTTAGAAGTCAACGCCAGAAGCGTAAAATACAATATAAATACAACAGCTTTTCCATCGTGTAAAAGGAATAATTGCAACCAATGTGAAGCTAATGGTCATTTCTGCGTTCCGGGAAACCTAGGCTTCACTCTAGGGCATTGCACCACTAGATCGAACAGCTAGGGCCTTAGAAGTCAACGCCAGAAGCATAAAATACAATATAAATACAACAGTTTTTCCATCGTATAAAACGAATAATTGCAACCAGTTTGAAAGTGAAGGCCAATTCTACGTTCCGGGCAACCTAGGATTCACTCCAGGGCGTTGCTCCACCAGACCGAATAGTTACGGCCTAAGATGTCAACGCGAGGAGCATAAAACACGATATAAATACAACAGCTTTTCCATCGTATAAAACGAATAATTGCAACCAGTGTGAAAGTTATGGTCATTTCCCCATTCCGAGCAGCATAGGCTTCACTCTAGGGCGTTGCTCCACCAGATCGAATAGTGAGTGCCTTAGAAGTCAACGCCAGAAGCATAAAATACAATATAAATACAACAGTTTTCCCATCGTATAAAACGAATAATTGCAACCAGTATGAAACTTATGGTCATTTCTACTTTCCGAGCAACCTAGGCTTGACCCTAGGGCGTTGCTCCAACAGATTGAATAGTTAGGGCCTTAGAAGTCAACGCCCGAACCGTAAAATGCAAAAAAAATACAACAGTGTTTCCATCATAAAACAGGAATAATTGCAACCAGTTTGAAAGTGATGGCCAATTCTACGTTCCGGGCAACCTAGGTTTCACACCAGGGCGTTGCTCCACCAGACGGAATAGTTACGGCCTAAGAAGTCAACGCCAGAAGCATAAAATACGATATAAATACAACAGCTTTTCCATCGTATAAAACGTATAATTGCAACCAGTGTGAAAGTAATCATCATTTCCACGTTCCGATCACCCTAGGCGTCACTCTAGGGCGTTGCTCCACCACATCTAATATCTACGGCCTTAGAAGTCAACGCCAGAGGCATAAAATACAATATAAATACAACAGCGTTTCCATCGTATAAAACGAATAATTGCAACCAGTGTGAAAGTTAAGGTCATTTCCACATTCCGAGCAACCTAGGCTTCACTCTAGGGCGTTGCTCCACCAGATCGAATAGTTAGGTCCTTAGAAGTAAGCGCCAGAAGCATAAAACACCATATAAATACAACAGCTTTTCCATGGTATAAAAGGATTAATTGCAACCAGTTTGAACGTGATGGTCATTTCTCCTTTCCGGGCAACCTAGGCTTCACTCTAGGGCGTTGCTCCACTAGATTGAACAGCTAGGGCCTTAGAAGTCAACGCCAGAAGCATAAAATACAATATAAATACAACAGTTTTTCCATCGTATAAAACGAATAATTGCAACCAGTATGAAACTTATGGATATTCATACTTTCCGAGCAACCTAGGCTTCACCCTAGGGCGTTGGTCCAACAGATTGAATAGTTAGGGCCTTTAGAGGTCTACGCCCGAACCATAAAATGCAAAAAAAATACGACAGTGTTTCCATCATATAACAGGAATAATTGCGACCAGTTTGAAGGTGATGGCCAATTCTACGTTCCGGGCAACCTAGGCGTCAGTCTAGGGCGTTGCTCCACCACATCTAATATCTACGGCCTTAGAAGTCAACGCCAGAGGCATAAAATACAATATAAATACAACAGCGTTTCCATCGTATAAAACGAATAATTGCAACCAGTGTGAAAGTTAAGGTCATTTCCACATTCCGAGCAACCTAGGCTTCACTCTAGGGCGTTGCTCCACCAGATCGAATAGTTAGGTCCTTAGAAGTAAACGCCAGAAGCATAAAACACCATATAAATACAACAGCTTTTCCATGGTATAAAAGGATTAATTGCAACCAGTTTGAACGTGATGGTCATTTCTCCTTTCCGGGCAACCTAGGCTTCACTCTAGGGCGTTGCTCCACTAGATCGAACAGCTAGGGCCTTAGAAGTCAACGCCAGAAGCATAAAATACAATATAAATACAACAGTTTTTCCATCATATAAAACGAGTAATTGCAACCAGTATAAAAGTTGTGGTCATTTATACTTTCCGGGCAACCTAGGCTACACGCTAGGGCGTTGCTGCAACCGATTGAATAGTTAGAGCCTTAGAAGTCAACGCCCGAAGCATAAAATACGGTATAAATACAACAGCTTTTCCATCGTATGGAACGAATAATTGCAACCAGTGTGAAAGTTATAGTCATTTCTACTTTCCGGGCAACCTAGGCTTCACTCTAGGGCGTCGCTCCACCAGATCGAATAGTTAGTGCCCTAGAAGTCAGCGCCAGAAGCATAAAATACAATATAAATTCAACAGTTTTTCCATCGTATAAAACGAATAATTGCAACCAGTATGAAAGTTATGGACATTTCTACTTTCCGGGCAACCTAGGCTTCACCCTAGGGCGTTGTTCCAACAGATTGAATAGTTAGGGCCTTAGAAGTCAACGCCCGAAGCATGAAATACAAAATAAATAGAACCGTTGTTCCATCGTACAAAACGAATAATTCCCACCAGTGTGAAAGTTATGGTAATTTCTACGTTCCGGGCAACCTAGGCTTTACTCTAGGGCGTTGCTCCACCTGATCAAACAGTTAGGGCCTTAGAAATCAACGCCCGATGCATAAAATACAAAATAAATACAACAGCTTTTCCATCGTATGAAACGTATAATTGCAACCAGTGTGAAAGTTATAGTCATTTCTACTTTCCGGGCAACCTAGGCTTCACTCTAGGGCGTTGCTCCACCAGATCGAATAGTTAGTGCCCTAGAAGTCAACACCGGAAGCATAAAATACAATTTAAATGCAACAGCTTTTCCATCGTAGAAAACGAATAATTGCAACCTGTGTGAAGGTTATGGTCATATCTACGTTCCGGGCAACCTAGGCTTCACTGTAGGGTGTTGCTCCACCAGATCGAATAGGTAGGGCCATAGAAGTCTACGCCCGAAGCATAAAATACAAAAAAATAGAACAGTTTTTCCATCGTATAAAACGAATAATTGCTACCGATGTGAAAGTTATGGTCATTTCTACGTTCCGGGCAACCTAGGCATCACCCTAGGGTGTTGTTCCACCAGATGGAATAGTTAGGGCATAAGAAGTCAACGCCAGAAGCATAAAATACGGTAATAATACAACAGCTTTTCCATCGTATAAAACGAATAGTTGCAACCCGTGTGAAAGTTATAGTCATTTCTACTTTGCGGGCAACCTAGGCTTCACTCTAGGGCGTTGCTCCACCAGATCGAATAGTTAGGGCCCTAGAAGTCAACGCCAGAAGCATAAAATACAATAAAGATGCAACAGTATTTCCATCGTATATCAGGAATTATTGCAACCACTGGAAAGTAATGGCACATCATTGTTCCGGGCAACCTAGGCTTCACTCTAGGGCATTGCTCCACCAGATGGAATAGCTAGGGCCTTAGAAGTCAACGCCCGAAGCATGAAATACAAAATAAATAGAACAGTTGTTCCATCATATAAAACGAATAATTCCTACCAGTGTGAAAGTTATGGTAATTTCTACGTTCCGTGCAACCTAGGTTTCACTCTAGGGCGTTGCTCCACCAGATCGCATAGCTAGGGACTTAGAATTCAACGCCATAAGAATAAAATACAATATAAGTACAACAGTTTTTCCATCGTATAAAACGAATAATTGCAACCAGTATGAAAGTTATGGTCATTTCTCCTTTCCGGGCAACCTAGGATCCACCCTAGGGCGTTGCTCCACCAGATGGAATAGTCAGGGCATAAGAAGTCAACGCCAGAAGCATAAAATACGGTATAAATACAACAGCCTTTCCATCGTATAAAACGAATAATTGCAACCAGTGTGAAAGTTATGGTCATTTCTACGTTCCGGGCAACCTAGGCTTCACCCTAGTGCGTTATTCCACCAGATCGAATAGTTAGGGCCTAAGAAGTGAACGCCAGAAGCATAAAATACAATATAAATACAACAGTTTTTCCATCATATAAAACGAGTAATTGCAACCAGTATGAAAGTTCTGGTCATTTCTACTTTCCGGGCAACCTAGGCTACACCCTAGGGCGTTGCTCCAACAGATTGAATTGTTAGGGCCTTACAAGTCAACGCCCTAAGCATAAAATGCAATATAAATACAACAGTTTTACCATCGTATAAAACGAATAATTGCTACCGGTGTGAAAGTTATGGTCATTTCTACGTTCCTGGCAACCTAGGCATCACCCTACGGCGTTGTTCCACCAGATGGAATTGTTAGGGCATAAGAAGTCAACGCCAGAAGCATAAAATACAATATAAATACAACAGCTTTTACATCATATAAAACGAGTAATTGCAACCAGTATGAAAGTTCTGGTCATTTCTACTTTCCGGGCAACCTAGGCTACACCCTAGGGCGTTGCTCCAACAGATTGAGTAGTTAGGGCCTTAGAAGTCAATGCCCGAAGCATAAAATGCAATAAAAATACAACAGTCTTTCCATCATATAACCGGAATGATTGCAACCAGTTTGAAAGTGATGGTCATTTCTACGTTCCGGGCAACCTCGGCTTCACTCTAGGGCGTTGCTCCACCAGATTCAATAGTTAGTGCCTTAGAAGTCAACGCCAGAAGCATAAAATACAATATCAATACAACAGTTTTTCCATCGTATAAAACGAATAATTGAAACCAGTGTAAAAGTAATGGTCATTTCTACGTGCCGGCAACCTAGGCTTCACCCTAGGGCGCTGCTCCACCAGATCGAATAGTTAGTGCCCTAAAAGTCAACGCCAGAAGCATAAAATACAATATAAGTAAAACAGTTTTTCCATCGTATAAAACGAATAATTGCAACCAGTATGAAAGTTATGGTTATTTCTACTTTCCGGGCAACCTAGGCTTCACCCTGGGGCGTTGTTCCAACAGATCTAATAGTTAGGGCCTTAGAAGTCAACGCACGAAGCATAAAATATAATATAAATATAACAGTTTTTCCATCGTATAAAACGAATAATTGCTACCGGTGTGAAAGTTATGGTCATTTCTACGTTCCGGGCAACCCAGGCTTCACCCTAGGGCGTTGTTCCACCAGATGGAATAGTTAGGGCATAAGAAGTCAACGCCAGAAGCATAAAATACGGTATAAATACAACAGCTTTTCCATCGTATAGAACAAATAATGGCAACCAGTATGAAAGGTATGGTCATTTCTACTTTCCGGGCAACCTAGGCTTCACCCTTGTTCGTTGCTCCAACAGATTGAATAGTTAGGGCCTTAGAAGTCAACGCCCGAAGCATAAAATACAAAATAAATAGAACAGTTTTTCCATCGTATAAAACTAATAATTGCAACCAGTGTGAAAGTAATGGGCATTTCTACGTTCCGGGCAACCTAGGCTTCACTCTAGGGCGTTGCTCCACCACAACGAATAGCTACGGCCTCAGAAGTCAACGCCAGAAGCATAAAATACAGTATAAATACAACAGTTTTTCCATTGTATAGCACGACTAATTGCAACCAGTGCGAAAGTAACGATCATTTCACGTTTCGGGCATCCTAGACTTAACTCTGAGGCGTTGCTCCACCAGATCGAAGAGTTAGGGTCTAAGAAGTCAACACCGGAAGCATAAAATACAATATAAATACAACAGCTTTTCCATCGTAGAAAACGAATAATTGCAACCTGTGTGAAGGTTATGGTCATATCTACGTTCCGGGCAACCTAGGCTTCACTGTAAGGTGTTGCTCCTCCAGATCGAATAGGTAGGGCCATAGAAGTCTACGCCCGAAGCATAAAATGCAATATAAATACAACAGTTTTTCCATCGTATAAAAGGATTAATTGCAACCAGTTTGAAAGTGATGATCATTTCTACGTTCCGGGCAACCTAGGCTTCACTCTAGGGCGTTGCTCCAACAGATCGAACATTTAGGGCCTAAGAAGGCACCGCCAGAAGCATAAAATACAATATAAATATAACAGTTTTTCCATCGTATAAGACGAATAATAGCAACCAGTGTGAAAGTTATGGTCATTTCTAAGTTCGTGGCAACCTAGGCTTCACCCTAGGGCGTTGCTCCAACAGATTGAATTGTTAGGGCCTTACGAGTCAACGCCCGAAGCATAAAATGCAATATAAATACAACAGTTTTACCATCGTATAAAACGAATAATTGCTACCGGTGTGAAAGTTATGGTCATTTCTACGTTCCGGGCAACCTAGGCATCACCCTAGGGCGTTGTTCCACCAGATGGAATTGTTAGGGCATAAGAAGTCAACGCCAGAAGCATAAAATACGGTATAAATACAACAGCTTTTCCATCGTATAAAACGAATAATTGGAACCAGTATGCAAGTTGTGGTCATTTCTACTTTCCGGGCAACCTAGGCTACACCCTAGGGCGTTGCTTCAACAGATTGAATAGTTAGGGCCTTAGAAGTCAATGCCCGAAGCATAAAATGCAATAAAGATACAACAGTTCTTTCATCATATGACCGGAATAATTGCAACCAGTTTGAATGTGATTGTCATTTCTACTTTCCGGGCAACCTAGGCTTCACCCTAGGGCGCTGCTCCACCAGATCGAATAGTTAGTGCCCTAAAAGTCAGCGCCAGAAGCATAAAATACAATATAAATAAAACAGTTTTTCCATCGTATAAAACGAATAATTGAAACCAGTGTAAAAGTAATGGTCATTTCTACATGCCGGCAACCTAGGCTTCACCCTAGGGCGCTGCTCCACCAGATCGAATAGTTAGTGCCCTAAAAGTCAACGCCAGAAGCATAAAATACAAAATAAATAGAACAGTTGTTCCATCGTATAAAACGAATAATTCCTACCAGTGTGAAAGTTATGGTAATTTCTACGTTCCGGGCAACCTACGTTTCACTCTAGGGCGTTGCTCCACCAGATCGAATAGTTAGGGCCTTAGAAGTCAACGCACGAAGCATAAAATACAAAATAAATAGAACAGTTTTTCCATTGTATAAAACGAATAATTGCTACCAGTGTGAAAGTTATGCTCATTTCTACGTTTCTGACAACCTAGGCTTCACTGTAGGGTGTTGCTCCACCAAATCGAATAGGTAGGGCCATGGAAGTCAACGCCCGAAGCTTAAAATACAATAAATATATAAGAGTTTTTCCATCGTATAACAGGAATAATTGCAACCAGTGTGAAAGTGTGGTCATTTCTACGTTCTGGGCAACCTAGGCTTCACTCTAGGGCGTCGTTCCACCAGATCGAATAGTTAGGGCCTAAGAAGTCAACGCCAGAAGCATAAAATATAATATAAATATAACAGTTTTTCCATCGTATAAAACGAATAATTGCAACAAGTATGAAAGTTGTGGTTAGTTCTACTTTCCGGGCAACCTAGGCTTCACCCCAGGGCGTTGCTCCAACAGATTGAATAGTTAGGGCCTTAGAAGTCAACGCCCGAAGCATAAAATACAAAATAAATAGAACAGTTTTTCCATCGTATAAAACTAATAATTGCAACCAGTGTGAAAGTAATGGGCATTTCTACGTTCCGGGCAACCTAGGCTTCACTCTAGGGCGTTGCTCCACCACAACGAATAGCTACGGCCTCAGAAGTCAACGCCAGAAGCATAAAATACAGTATAAATACAACAGTTTTTCCATTGTATAGCACGACTAACTGCAACCAGTGCGAAAGTAACGATCATTTCACGTTTCGGGCATCCTAGACTTAACTCTGAGGCGTTGCTCCACCAGATCGAAGAGTTAGGGTCTAAGAAGGCACCGCCAGAAGCATAAAATACAATATAAATATAACAGTTTTTCCATCGTATAAGACGAATAATAGCAACCAGTGTGAAAGTTATGGTCATTTCTAAGTTCGTGGCAACCTAGGCTTCACCCTAGGGCGTTGCTCCAACAGATTGAATTGTTAGGGCCTTACGAGTCAACGCCCGAAGCATAAAATGCAATATAAATACAACAGTTTTACCATCGTATAAAACGAATAATTGCTACCGGTGTGAAAGTTATGGTCATTTCTACGTTCAGGGCAACCTAGGCATCACCCTAGGGCGTTGCTCCAACAGATCGAAGAGTTAGGTCCTTAGAAGTCAACGGCCGAAGCACAAAATACAAAATAAATAGAACTGTTTTTCCATCGTATAAAACGAATAATTGCTACCGGTGTGAAAGTTATTTCCATTTCATCGTTCCGGGCAACCTAGGCTTCTCTCTAGGGCGTTGCACCACCAGATCAAGCAGTTAGGGCCTTTGAAGTCAACGCCCAAAGCATAAAATACAAAATTAATAGAACAGTTTTTCCATCGTATAAAACGAATAATGGCTTCCAGTGTAAAAGTTATGGTCATTTCTACGTTCCGGGCAACCTAGGCTTCTCCCTAGGGCGTTGTTCCACCAGATCGAATAGTTAGGGCCTAAGAAGTGAACGCCAGAAGCATAAAATACAATATAAATACAACAGTTTTTCCATCATATAAAACGAGTAATTGCAACCAGTATGAAAGTTGTGGTCATTTCTACTTTCCGGGCAACCTAGGCTACACCCTAGGGCGTTGCTTCAACAGATTGAATAGTTAGGGCCTTAGAAGTCAATGCCCGAAGCATAAAATGCAATAAAGATACAACAGTTCTTTCATCATATGACCGGAATAATTGCAACCAGTTTGAATGTGATTGTCATTTCTACTTTCCGGGCAACCTAGGCTTCACCCTAGGGCGCTGCTCCACCAGATCGAATAGTTAGTGCCCTAAAAGTCAGCGCCAGAAGCATAAAATACAATATAAATAAAACAGTTTTTCCATCGTATAAAACGAATAATTGAAACCAGTGTAAAAGTAATGGTCATTTCTACGTGCCGGCAACCTAGGCTTCACCCTAGGGCGCTGCTCCACCAGATCGAATAGTTAGTGCCCTAAAAGTCAACGCCAGAAGCATAAAATACAATATAAGTAAAACAGTTTTTCCATCGTATAAAACGAATAATTGCAACCAGTATGAAAGTTATGGTTATTTCTACTTTCCGGGCAACCTAGGCTTCACCCTGGGGCGTTGTTCCAACAGATTGAATAGTTAGGGCCTTAGAAGTCAACGCCCGAAGCATGAAATACAAAATAAATAGAACAGTTGTTCCATCGTATAAAACGAATAATTCCTACCAGTGTGAAAGTTATGGTAATTTCTACGTTCCGGGCAACCTAGGTTTCACTCTAGGGCGTTGCTCCACCAGATCGAATAGTTAGGGCCTTAGAAGTCAACGCACGAAGCATAAAATACAAAATAAATAGAACAGTTTTTCCATTGTATAAAACGAATAATTGCTACCAGTGTGAAAGTTATGTTCATTTCTACGTTTCTGACAACCTAGGCTTCACTGTAGGTTGTTGCTCCACCAAATCGAATAGGTAGGGCCATGGAAGTCAACGCCCGAAGCTTAAAATACAATAAATATATAAGAGTTTTTCCATCGTATAACAGGAATAATTGCAACCAGTGTGAAAGTGTGGTCATTTCTACGTTCAGGGCAACCTAGGCTTCACTCTAGGGCGTCGTTCCACCAGATCGAATAGTTAGGGCCTAAGAAGTCAACGCCAGAAGCATAAAATATAATATAAATATAACAGTTTTTCCATCGTATAAAACGAATAATTGCAACAAGTATGAAAGTTGTGGTTAGTTCTACTTTCCGGGCAACCTAGGCTTCACCCCAGGGCGTTGCTCCAACAGATTGAATAGTTAGGGCCTTAGAAGTCAACGGCCGAAGCATAAAATACAAAATAAATAGAACAGTTTTTCCATCATATAAAACGAATAATTGCTACCGGTGTGAAAGTTATGGTCATTTCTACGTTCCGGGCAACCCAGGCTTCACCCTAGGGCGTTGTTCCACCAGATGGAATAGTTAGGGCATAAGAAGTCAACGCCAGAAGCATAAAATACGGTATAAATACAACAGCTTTTCCATCGTATAGAACAAATAATGGCAACCAGTATGAAAGGTATGGTCATTTCTACTTTCCGGGCAACCTAGGCTTCACCCTAGTTCGTTGCTCCAACAGATTGAATAGTTAGGGCCTTAGAAGTCAACGCCCGAAGCATAAAATACAAAATAAATAGAACAGTTTTTCCATCGTATAAAACTAATAATTGCAACCAGTGTGAAAGTAATGGGCATTTCTACGTTCCGGGCAACCTAGGCTTCACTCTAGGGCGTTGCTCCACCACAACGAATAGCTACGGCCTCAGAAGTCAACGCCAGAAGCATAAAATACAGTATAAATACAACAGTTTTTCCATTGTATAGCACGACTAATTGCAACCAGTGCGAAAGTAACGATCATTTCACGTTTCGGGCATCCTAGACTTAACTCTGAGGCGTTGCTCCACCAGATCGAAGAGTTAGGGTCTAAGAAGTCAACACCGGAAGCATAAAATACAATATAAATACAACAGCTTTTCCATCGTAGAAAACGAATAATTGCAACCTGTGTGAAGGTTATGGTCATATCTACGTTCCGGGCAACCTAGGCTTCACTGTAGGGTGTTGCTCCTCCAGATCGAATAGGTAGGGCCATAGAAGTCTACGCCCGAAGCATAAAATGCAATATAAATACAACAGTTTTTCCATCGTATAAAAGGATTAATTGCAACCAGTTTGAAAGTGATGGTCATTTCTACGTTCCGGGCAACCTAGGCATCACCCTAGGGCGTTGTTCCACCAGATGGAATTGTTAGGGCATAAGAAGTCAACGCCAGAAGCATAAAATACGGTATAAATACAACAGCTTTTCCATCGTATAGAACAAATAATGGCAACCAGTATGAAAGGTATGGTCATTTCTACTTTCCGGGCAACCTAGGCTTCACCCTAGTTCGTTGCTCCAACAGATTGAATAGTTAGGGCCTTAGAAGTCAACGCCCGAAGCATAAAATACAAAATAAATAGAACAGTTTTTCCATCGTATAAAACTAATAATTGCAACCAGTGTGAAAGTAATGGGCATTTCTACGTTCCGGGCAACCTAGGCTTCACTCTAGGGCGTTGCTCCACCACAACGAATAGCTACGGCCTCAGAAGTCAACGCCAGAAGCATAAAATACAGTATAAATACAACAGTTTTTCCATTGTATAGCACGACTAATTGCAACCAGTGCGAAAGTAACGATCATTTCACGTTTCGGGCATCCTAGACTTAACTCTGAGGCGTTGCTCCACCAGATCGAAGAGTTAGGGTCTAAGAAGTCAACACCGGAAGCATAAAATACAATATAAATACAACAGCTTTTCCATCGTAGAAAACGAATAATTGCAACCTGTGTGAAGGTTATGGTCATATCTACGTTCCGGGCAACCTAGGCTTCACTGTAGGGTGTTGCTCCTCCAGATCGAATAGGTAGGGCCATAGAAGTCTACGCCCGAAGCATAAAATGCAATATAAATACAACAGTTTTTCCATCGTATAAAAGGATTAATTGCAACCAGTTTGAAAGTGATGATCATTTCTACGTTCCGGGCAACCTAAGCTTCACTCTAGGGCGTTGCTCCAACAGATCGAACATTTAGGGCCTAAGAAGGCACCGCCAGAAGCATAAAATACAATATAAATATAACAGTTTTTCCATCGTATAAGACGAATAATAGCAACCAGTGTGAAAGTTATGGTCATTTCTAAGTTCGTGGCAACCTAGGCTTCACCCTAGGGCGTTGCTCCAACAGATTGAATTGTTAGGGCCTTACAAGTCAACGCCCGAAGCATAAAATGCAATATAAATACAACAGTTTTACCATCGTATAAAACGAATAATTGCTACCGGTGTGAAAGTTATGGTCATTTCTACGTTCCGGGCAACCTAGGCATCACCCTAGGGCGTTGTTCCACCAGATGGAATTGTTAGGGCATAAGAAGTCAACGCCAGAAGCATAAAATACGGTATAAATACAACAGCTTTTCCATCGTATAAAACGAATAATTGCAACCAGTGTGAAAGTTATAGTCATTTCTACTTTCCGGGCAACCTAGGCTACACCCTAGGGCGTTGCTCCAACAGATTGAATAGTTAGGGCCTTAGAAGTCAATGCCCGAAGCATAAAATGCAATAAAGATACAACAGTTCTTCCGTCATATAGCCGGAATAATTGCAACCAGTTTGACAGTGATGGTCATTTCTACGTTCCGGGCAACCTAGGCTTCACTCTAGGGCGTTGCTCCACCAGATCGAATAGTTAGGGCCTTAGAAGTCTACTCCAGAAGCATAAAATACAATAAAGATGCAACAGCTTTTCCATCGTATAAAACGAATAATTTCAACCAGTGTGAATGTTATGGCCATTTCTACATTCCGAGCAACCTAGGCTTCATTCTAGGGCGTTGACCCAACAGATTGAATAGTTAGGACCTTAGAAGTCAACGCCCGAAGCATAAAATACAATATAAATACAACAGTTTTTCCATCGTATAAAACAATTAATTGCAACCAGTATGAGTGTTATGGTCATTTCTACTTTCCGGCAACCTAGTCTTCACCCTAGGGCGTTGCTCCAACAGATCGAAGAGTTAGGTCCTTAGAAGTCAACGGCCGAAGCACAAAATACAAAATAAATAGAACTGTTTTTCCATCGTATAAAACGAATAATTGCTACCGGTGTGAAAGTTATGGTCATTTCTACGTTCCGGGCAACCCAGGCTTCACCCTAGGGCGTTGTTCCACCAGATGGAATAGTTAGGGCATAAGAAGTCAACGCCAGAAGCATAAAATACGGTATAAATACAACAGCTTTTCCATCGTATAGAACAAATAATGGCAACCAGTATGAAAGGTATGGTCATTTCTACTTTCCGGGCAACCTAGGCTTCACCCTAGTTCGTTGCTCCAACAGATTGAATAGTTAGGGCCTTAGAAGTCAACGCCCGAAGCATAAAATACAAAATAAATAGAACAGTTTTTCCATCGTATAAAACTAATAATTGCAACCAGTGTGAAAGTAATGGGCATTTCTACGTTCCGGGCAACCTAGGCTTCACTCTAGGGCGTTGCTCCACCACAACGAATAGCTACGGCCTCAGAAGTCAACGCCAGAAGCATAAAATACAGTATAAATACAACAGTTTTTCCATTGTATAGCACGACTAATTGCAACCAGTGCGAAAGTAACGATCATTTCACGTTTCGGGCATCCTAGACTTAACTCTGAGGCGTTGCTCCACCAGATCGAAGAGTTAGGGTCTAAGAAGTCAACACCGGAAGCATAAAATACAATATAAATACAACAGCTTTTCCATCGTAGAAAACGAATAATTGCAACCTGTGTGAAGGTTATGGTCATATCTACGTTCCGGGCAACCTAGGCTTCACTGTAGGGTGTTGCTCCTCCAGATCGAATAGGTAGGGCTATAGAAGTCTACGCCCGAAGCATAAAATGCAATATAAATACAACAGTTTTTCCATCGTATAAAAGGATTAATTGCAACCAGTTTGAAAGTGATGATCATTTCTACGTTCCGGGCAACCTAGGCTTCACTCTAGGGCGTTGCTCCAACAGATCGAACATTTAGGGCCTAAGAAGGCACCGCCAGAAGCATAAAATACAATATAAATATAACAGTTTTTCCATCGTATAAGACGAAAAATAGCAACCAGTGTGAAAGTTATGGTCATTTCTAAGTTCGTGGCAACCTAGGCTTCACCCTAGGGCGTTGCTCCAACAGATTGAATTGTTAGGGCCTTACAAGTCAACGCCCGAAGCATAAAATGCAATATAAATACAACAGTTTTACCATCGTATAAAACGAATAATTGCTACCGGTGTGAAAGTTATGGTCATTTCTACGTTCCGGGCAACCTAGGCATCACCCTAGGGCGTTGTTCCACCAGATGGAATTGTTAGGGCATAAGAAGTCAACGCCAGAAGCATAAAATACGGTATAAATACAACAGCTTTTCCATCGTATAAAACGAATAATTGCAACCAGTGTGAAAGTTATAGTCATTTCTACTTTCCGGGCAACCTAGGCTACACCCTAGGGCGTTGCTCCAACAGATTGAATAGTTAGGGCCTTAGAAGTCAATGCCCGAAGCATAAAATGCAATAAAGATACAACAGTTCTTCCGTCATATAGCCGGAATAATTGCAACCAGTTTGACAGTGATGGTCATTTCTACGTTCCGGGCAACCTAGGCTTCACTCTAGGGCGTTGCTCCACCAGATCGAATAGTTAGGGCCTTAGAAGTCTACTCCAGAAGCATAAAATACAATAAAGATGCAACAGCTTTTCCATCGTATAAAACGAATAATTTCAACCAGTGTGAATGTTATGGCCATTTCTACATTCCGAGCAACCTAGGCTTCATTCTAGGGCGTTGACCCAACAGATTGAATAGTTAGGACCTTAGAAGTCAACGCCCGAAGCATAAAATACAATATAAATACAACAGTTTTTCCATCGTATAAAACAATTAATTGCAACCAGTATGAGTGTTATGGTCATTTCTACTTTCCGGCAACCTAGTCTTCACCCTAGGGCGTTGCTCCAACAGATCGAAGAGTTAGGTCCTTAGAAGTCAACGGCCGAAGCACAAAATACAAAATAAATAGAACTGTTTTTCCATCGTATAAAACGAATAATTGCTACCGGTGTGAAAGTTATTTCCATTTCATCGTTCCGGGCAACCTAGGCTTCTCTCTAGGGCGTTGCACCACCAGATCAAACAGTTAGGGCCTTAGAAGTCAACGCCCAAAGCATAAAATACAAAATTAATAGAACAGTTTTTCCATCGTATAAAACGAATAATGGCTTCCAGTGTAAAAGTTATGGTCATTTCTACGTTCCGGGCAACCTAGGCTTCTCCCTAGGGCGTTGTTCCACCAGATCGAATAGTTAGGGCCTAAGAAGTGAACGCCAGAAGCATTAAATACAATATAAATACAACAGTTTTTCCATCATATAAAACGAGTAATTGCAACCAGTATGAAAGTTGTGGTCATTTCTACTTTCCGGGCAACCTAGGCTACACCCTAGGGCGTTGCTTCAACAGATTGAATAGTTAGGGCCTTAGAAGTCAATGCCCGAAGCATAAAATGCAATAAAGATACAACAGTTCTTCCGTCATATAGCCGGAATAATTGCAACCAGTTTGACAGTGATGGTCATTTCTACGTTCCGGGCAACCTAGGCTTCACTCTAGGGCGTTGCTCCACCAGATCGAATAGTTAGGGCCTTAGAAGTCTACTCCAGAAGCATAAAATACAATAAAGATGCAACAGCTTTTCCATCGTATAAAACGAATAATTTCAACCAGTGTGAATGTTATGGTCATTTCTACATTCCGAGCAACCTAGGCTTCATTCTAGGGCGTTGACCCAACAGATTGAATAGTTAGGACCTTAGAAGTCAACGCCCGAAGCATAAAATACAATATAAATACAACAGTTTTTCCATCGTATAAAACAATTAATTGCAACCAGTATGAGTGTTATGGTCATTTCTACTTTCCGGCAACCTAGTCTTCACCCTAGGGCGTTGCTCCAACAGATCGAAGAGTTAGGTCCTTAGAAGTCAACGGCCGAAGCACAAAATACAAAATAAATAGAACTGTTTTTCCATCGTATAAAACGAATAATTGCTACCGCTGTGAAAGTTATTTCCATTTCATCGTTCCGGGCAACCTAGGCTTCTCTCTAGGGCGTTGCACCACCAGATCAAACAGTTAGGGCCTTAGAAGTCAACGCCCAAAGCATAAAATACAAAATTAATAGAACAGTTTTTCCATCGTATAAAACGAATAATGGCTTCCAGTGTAAAAGCTATGGTCATTTCTACGTTCCGGGCAACCTAGGCTTCTCCCTAGGGCGTTGTTCCACCAGATCGAATAGTTAGGGCCTAAGAAGTGAACGCCAGAAGCATAAAATACAATATAAATACAACAGTTTTTCCATCATATAAAACGAGTAATTGCAACCAGTATGAAAGTTGTGGTCATTTCTACTTTCCGGGCAACCTAGGCTACACCCTAGGGCGTTGCTTCAACAGATTGAATAGTTAGGGCCTTAGAAGTCAATGCCCGAAGCATAAAATGCAATAAAGATACAACAGTTCTTTCATCATATAACCGGAATAATTGCAACCAGTTTGAATGTGATTGTCATTTCTACGTTCCGGGCAACCTCGGCTTCACTCTAGGGCGTTGCTCCACCAGATCGAATAGTTAGTGCCTTAGAAGTCAACGCCAGAAGCATAAAAAACAATATAAATACAACAGTTTTTCCATCGTATAAAGCGAATAATTGCAACCAGTTTGAAAGTGATGGTCATTTCTACGTTTCGGGCAACCTAGGCTTCACTCTAGGGCGTTGCTCCACCAGCTCGAATAGTTAGGGCCTTAGAAGTCAACGGCCGAAGCATAAATTACAAAATAAGTAGAACTGTTTTTCCATCGTATAAAACGAATAATTGCTACCGGTGTGAAAGTTATTTCCATTTCTACGTTCCGGGCAACCTAGGCTTCTCTCTAGGGCGTTGCACCACCAGATCAAACAGTTAGGGCCTTAGAAGTCAACGCCCAAAGCATAAAATACAAAATTAATAGAACAGTTTTTCCATCGTATAAAACGAATAATGGCTTCCAGTGTAAAAGTTATGGTTATTTCTACGTTCCGGGCAACCTAGGCTTCTCCCTAGGGCGTTGTTCCACCAGATCGAATAGTTAGGGCCTAAGAAGTGAACGCCAGAAGCATAAAATACAATATAAATACAACAGTTTTTCCATCATATAAAACGAGTAATTGCAACCAGTATGAAAGTTGTGGTCATTTCTACTTTCCGGGCAACCTAGGCTACACCCTAGGGCGTTGCTTCAACAGATTGAATAGTTAGGGCCTTAGAAGTCAATGCCCGAAGCATAAAATGCAATAAAGATACAACAGTTCTTTCATCATATAACCGGGATAATTGCAACCAGTTTGAATGTGATTGTCATTTCTACGTTCCGGGCAACCTCGGCTTCACTCTAGGGCGTTGCTCCACCAGATCGAATAGTTAGTGCCTTAGAAGTCAACGCCAGAAGCATAAAAAACAATATAAATACAACAGTTTTTCCATCGTATAAAGCGAATAATTGCAACCAGTTTGAAAGTGATGGTCATTTCTAAGTTTCGGGCAACCTAGGCTTCACTCTAGGGCGTTGCTCCACCAGCTCCAATAGTTAGGGCCTTAGAAGTCAACGGCCGAAGCATAAATTACAAAATAAGTAGAACTGTTTTTCCATCGTATAAAACGAATAATTGCTACCGGTGTGAAAGTTATTTCCATTTCTACGTTCCGGGCAACCTAGGCTTCACCCTAGGTCGTTGTTCCACCAGATGGAATATTTATGGCATAAGAGGTGAACGCCTGAAGCATAAGATACAATATAAGTACAACAGTTTTTCTAACGTATAAAATGAATAATTGCAAACATTGCAAAAGTAATGGTCATTTTTACATTCCGAGCAACCTAGGCTTCACGCTAGGACGTTGATACACCAGATAGCATAGTTAGGGCCTTAGAAGTCAACGACATAAGCATAAACTTCAATAAAGATGCAACAGTTTTTCCATCGTATAACAGGAGTCACTGCAAACAGTGTGAAAGTACTGGTCATTTCTACGTTCCGGGTAACCTAGGCTTCACTCTAGGGCAATGTTCTACCAGATCGAACAGTTAGAGCCTAAGAAGGCAACGCCAGAAGCATAAAGTACAATATAAATATAACAGTTTTTCCATCGTATAAAACAAATAATAGCAACCAGTGTGAAAGTTATGGTCATTTCTACGTTCCGGGCAACCTAGGCTTCACTCTAGGGCGTTGTTCCACCAGATCGAACAGCTAGGGCCTAAGAAGGCAACGCCAGAAGCATAAAACACAATATAAATATAACAGTTTCACCATCGTATAAAACGAATAATAGCGACCAGTGTGAAAGTTATGGTCATTTCTACGTTCCCGGCAACCCAGGCTACACACCAGGGCGTTGTTCCACCAGATCGAATAGTTAGTGCATAAGAAGTGAACGCCAGCAGCATAAAATACAATATAAAAACAACAGTTTTTCCATCATATAAAACGAATAATTGCAACCAGTATGAAAGTTATGGTCATTTCTACGTTCCGGGCAACCTAGGCTACACCCTAGGGCGTTGCTCCAACAGATTGAATAATTAGGGCCTTAGAAGTCAATGCCCGAAGCACAATATGCAATAAAAATACAACAGTTTTTCCATCATATAACAGGAGTAATTGCAAACAGTTTGAAAGTGATGGTCATTTCTACGTTCCGGGCAACCTCGGCTTCACTCTAGTGCGTTGCTCCACCAGATCGAATAGTTAGTGCCTTAGAAGTCAACGCCAGAAGCATAAAATACAATATAAATACAACAGATTTTCCATCGTATAAAACGAGTAATTGCAACCAGTATGAAAGTTAATGTCATTTCAACTTTCCGGGCAACCTAGGCTTCTGCCTAGGGCGTTGCTCCAACAGATTGAATAGTTAGGGCCTTCGAAGTCATCGGCGGAAGCATAAAATGCAATAAAAATACAACAGTTTTTCCATCGTATAAAAGGATTAATTGCAACCAGTTTTGAAAGTGTTGGTCATTTCTACGTTCCGGGCAACCTAGGCTTCACTCTAGGGCATTGCTCCACCAGATCGAATAGTTTGTGCCTTAGAACTCAACGCCAGAAGCATTAAATACAATATAAATACAACAGTTTTTCCATCGTATAAAACGAATGATTGCTACCAGTATGGAAGTGGTGGTCATTTCTACGTTCCGGGCAACCTAGGCCTCACTCTAGGGTGTTGTTCCACCAGATTGAATAGTTAGGGCCTAAGAAATCAACGCCAGAAGCATAAAATACAATTTAAATATAACAGTTTTTCCATCGTATAAAACGAATAATTTCAACCAGTGTGAATGTTATGGTCATTTTTACATTCCGAGCAACCTAGGCTTCACTCTAGGGCGTTGATACACCAGATAGAATAGTTAGGGCCTTAGAAGTCAACGCCAGAAGCATAAAATTCAATAAAGATGCATCAGTTTTTCCATCGTATAACAGGGGTCACTGCAAACAGTGTGAAAGTACTGGTCATTTCCACGTTCCGGGTAACCTAGGCTTCACCCTAGGGCGTTGCTCCAACAGATCCAATTGTTAGGGCATAAGAAGTCAACGCCAGAAGCATAAAATACGGTATAAATACAACAGCTTTTCCATCGTATAAAACGAATAATTGCAACCAGTGTGAAAGTTATAGTCATTTCTACTTTCCGGGCAACCTAGGCTTCACTCTAGGGCGTTGCACCACCAAATCGAATAGTTAGGGCCTTAGAAGTCAACGCCAGAAGCATAAAATACAATAAAGATGCAACAGTTTTTCCGTCGTATATCAGGAAATATTGCAACCAGTGTGAAAGTAATGGCATATCATTGTTCCGGGCAACCTAGGCTTCACTCTAGGGCGCTGCTCCACCAAATCGAATAGCTAGGGCCTTAGGAGTCAACGCCAGAAGCATAAAATTCACTATAAATACAACAGTTTTTCCATCGTATAAAACGAATAATTCCTACCAGTGTGAAAGATATGGTAATTTCTACGTTCCGGGCAACCTAGGTTTCACTATAGGACGTTGCTCCACCAGATCGCACAGCTAGGGACTTAGAATTCAACGCCATAAGAACAAAATACAATACAAGTACAACAGTTTTTCCATCGTATAAAATGAATAATTGGAAACATTGTGAAAGTAATAGTCATTTCTACGTCCCAGGCAACGTAGGCGTCACTCTAGGGCGTTACTCCACCACATCTAATAGCTACGGCCTTAGCAGTCAACGCTAGAAGCATAAATTACAATAAAAATGCAACAGTTTTTCCAACGTATAGCATGAATAATTGCAACCGGTGTGAATGTTATGGTCATTTCTACGTTCCTTGCAACCTAGGCTTCACTCTAGGGCGTTGCTCCACCACAACGAATAGCTACGGCCTCAGAAGTCAACGCCAGAAGCATAAAATACAGTATAAATACAACAGTTTTTCCATTGTATAGCACGACTAACTGCAACCAGTGCGAAAGTAACGATCATTTCACGTTTCGGGCATCCTAGACTTAACGCTGAGGCGTTGCTCCACCAGATCGAAGAGTTAGGGTCTAAGAAGGCACCGCCAGAAGCATAAAATACAATATAAATATAACAGTTTTTCCATCGTATAAGACGAATAATAGCAACCAGTGTGAAAGTTATGGTCATTTCTAAGTTCGTGGCAACCTAGGCTTCACCCTAGGGCGTTGCTCCACCAGATCGAATAGTTAGGGCCTTAGAAGTCAACGCACGAAGCATAAAATACAAAATAAATAGAACAGTTTTTCCATTGTATAAAACGAATAATTGCTACCAGTGTGAAAGTTATGTTCATTTCTACGTTTCTGACAACCTAGGCTTCACTGTAGGTTGTTGCTCCACCAAATCGAATAGGTAGGGCCATGGAAGTCAACGCCCGAAGCTTAAAATACAATAAATATATAAGAGTTTTTCCATCGTATAACAGGAATAATTGCAACCAGTGTGAAAGTGTGGTCATTTCTACGTTCAGGGCAACCTAGGCTTCACTCTAGGGCGTCGTTCCACCAGATCGAATAGTTAGGGCCTAAGAAGTCAACGCCAGAAGCATAAAATATAATATAAATATAACAGTTTTTCCATCGTATAAAACGAATAATTGCAACAAGTATGAAAGTTGTGGTTAGTTCTACTTTCCGGGCAACCTAGGCTTCACCCCAGGGCGTTGCTCCAACAGATTGAATAGTTAGGGCCTTAGAAGTCAACGGCCGAAGCATAAAATACAAAATAAATAGAACAGTTTTTCCATCATATAAAACGAATAATTGCTACCGGTGTGAAAGTTATGGTCATTTCTACGTTCCGGGCAACCCAGGCTTCACCCTAGGGCGTTGTTCCACCAGATGGAATAGTTAGGGCATAAGAAGTCAACGCCAGAAGCATAAAATACGGTATAAATACAACAGCTTTTCCATCGTATAGAACAAATAATGGCAACCAGTATGAAAGGTATGGTCATTTCTACTTTCCGGGCAACCTAGGCTTCACCCTAGTTCGTTGCTCCAACAGATTGAATAGTTAGGGCCTTAGAAGTCAACGCCCGAAGCATAAAATACAAAATAAATAGAACAGTTTTTCCATCGTATAAAACTAATAATTGCAACCAGTGTGAAAGTAATGGGCATTTCTACGTTCCGGGCAACCTAGGCTTCACTCTAGGGCGTTGCTCCACCACAACGAATAGCTACGGCCTCAGAAGTCAACGCCAGAAGCATAAAATACAGTATAAATACAACAGTTTTTCCATTGTATAGCACGACTAATTGCAACCAGTGCGAAAGTAACGATCATTTCACGTTTCGGGCATCCTAGACTTAACTCTGAGGCGTTGCTCCACCAGATCGAAGAGTTAGGGTCTAAGAAGTCAACACCGGAAGCATAAAATACAATATAAATACAACAGCTTTTCCATCGTAGAAAACGAATAATTGCAACCTGTGTGAAGGTTATGGTCATATCTACGTTCCGGGCAACCTAGGCTTCACTGTAGGGTGTTGCTCCTCCAGATCGAATAGGTAGGGCCATAGAAGTCTACGCCCGAAGCATAAAATGCAATATAAATACAACAGTTTTTCCATCGTATAAAAGGATTAATTGCAACCAGTTTGAAAGTGATGATCATTTCTACGTTCCGGGCAACCTAGGCTTCACTCTAGGGCGTTGCTCCAACAGATCGAACATTTAGGGCCTAAGAAGGCACCGCCAGAAGCATAAAATACAATATAAATATAACAGTTTTTCCATCGTATAAGACGAATAATAGCAACCAGTGTGAAAGTTATGGTCATTTCTAAGTTCGTGGCAACCTAGGCTTCACCCTAGGGCGTTGCTCCAACAGATTGAACTGTTAGGGCCTTACAAGTCAACGCCCGAAGCATAAAATGCAATATAAATACAACAGTTTTACCATCGTATAAAACGAATAATTGCTACCGGTGTGAAAGTTATGGTCATTTCTACGTTCCGGGCAACCTAGGCATCACCCTAGGGCGTTGTTCCACCAGATGGAATTGTTAGGGCATAAGAAGTCAACGCCAGAAGCATAAAATACGGTATAAATACAACAGCTTTTCCATCGTATAAAACGAATAATTGCAACCAGTGTGAAAGTTATAGTCATTTCTACTTTCCGGGCAACCTAGGCTACACCCTAGGGCGTTGCTCCAACAGATTGAATAGTTAGGGCCTTAGAAGTCAATGCCCGAAGCATAAAATGCAATAAAGATACAACAGTTCTTCCGTCATATAGCCGGAATAATTGCAACCAGTTTGACAGTGATGGTCATTTCTACGTTCCGGGCAACCTAGGCTTCACTCTAGGGCGTTGCTCCACCAGATCGAATAGTTAGGGCCTTAGAAGTCTACTCCAGAAGCATAAAATACAATAAAGATGCAACAGCTTTTCCATCGTATAAAACGAATAATTTCAACCAGTGTGAATGTTATGGCCATTTCTACATTCCGAGCAACCTAGGCTTCATTCTAGGGCGTTGACCCAACAGATTGAATAGTTAGGACCTTAGAAGTCAACGCCCGAAGCATAAAATACAATATAAATACAACAGTTTTTCCATCGTATAAAACAATTAATTGCAACCAGTATGAGTGTTATGGTCATTTCTACTTTCCGGCAACCTAGTCTTCACCCTAGGGCGTTGCTCCAACAGATCGAAGAGTTAGGTCCTTAGAAGTCAACGGCCGAAGCACAAAATACAAAATAAATAGAACTGTTTTTCCATCGTATAAAACGAATAATTGCTACCGGTGTGAAAGTTATGGTCATTTCTACGTTCCGGGCAACCCAGGCTTCACCCTAGGGCGTTGTTCCACCAGATGGAATAGTTAGGGCATAAGAAGTCAACGCCAGAAGCATAAAATACGGTATAAATACAACAGCTTTTCCATCGTATAGAACAAATAATGGCAACCAGTATGAAAGGTATGGTCATTTCTACTTTCCGGGCAACCTAGGCTTCACCCTAGTTCGTTGCTCCAACAGATTGAATAGTTAGGGCCTTAGAAGTCAACGCCCGAAGCATAAAATACAAAATAAATAGAACAGTTTTTCCATCGTATAAAACTAATAATTGCAACCAGTGTGAAAGTAATGGGCATTTCTACGTTCCGGGCAACCTAGGCTTCACTCTAGGGCGTTGCTCCACCACAACGAATAGCTACGGCCTCAGAAGTCAACGCCAGAAGCATAAAATACAGTATAAATACAACAGTTTTTCCATTGTATAGCACGACTAATTGCAACCAGTGCGAAAGTAACGATCATTTCACGTTTCGGGCATCCTAGACTTAACTCTGAGGCGTTTCTCCACCAGATCGAAGAGTTAGGGTCTAAGAAGTCAACACCGGAAGCATAAAATACAATATAAATACAACAGCTTTTCCATCGTAGAAAACGAATAATTGCAACCTGTGTGAAGGTTATGGTCATATCTACGTTCCGGGCAACCTAGGCTTCACTGTAGGGTGTTGCTCCTCCAGATCGAATAGGTAGGGCCATAGAAGTCTACGCCCGAAGCATAAAATGCAATATAAATACAACAGTTTTTCCATCGTATAAAAGGATTAATTGCAACCAGTTTGAAAGTGATGATCATTTCTACGTTCCGGGCAACCTAGGCTTCACTCTAGGGCGTTGCTCCAACAGATCGAACATTTAGGGCCTAAGAAGGCACCGCCAGAAGCATAAAATACAATATAAATATAACAGTTTTTCCATCGTATAAGACGAATAATAGCAACCAGTGTGAAAGTTATGGTCATTTCTAAGTTCGTGGCAACCTAGGCTTCACCCTAGGGCGTTGCTCCAACAGATTGAATTGTTAGGGCCTTACAAGTCAACGCCCGAAGCATAAAATGCAATATAAATACAACAGTTTTACCATCGTATAAAACGAATAATTGCTACCGGTGTGAAAGTTATGGTCATTTCTACGTTCCGGGCAACCTAGGCATCACCCTAGGGCGTTGTTCCACCAGATGGAATTGTTAGGGCATAAGAAGTCAACGCCAGAAGCATAAAATACGGTATAAATACAACAGCTTTTCCATCGTATAAAACGAATAATTGCAACCAGTGTGAAAGTTATAGTCATTTCTACTTTCCGGGCAACCTAGGCTACACCCTAGGGCGTTGCTCCAACAGATTGAATAGTTAGGGCCTTAGAAGTCAATGCCCGAAGCATAAAATGCAATAAAGATACAACAGTTCTTCCGTCATATAGCCGGAATAATTGCAACCAGTTTGACAGTGATGGTCATTTCTACGTTCCGGGCAACCTAGGCTTCACTCTAGGGCGTTGCTCCACCAGATCGAATAGTTAGGGCCTTAGAAGTCTACTCCAGAAGCATAAAATACAATAAAGATGCAACAGCTTTTCCATCGTATAAAACGAATAATTTCAACCAGTGTGAATGTTATGGCCATTTCTACATTCCGAGCAACCTAGGCTTCATTCTAGGGCGTTGACCCAACAGATTGAACAGTTAGGACCTTAGAAGTCAACGCCCGAAGCATAAAATACAATATAAATACAACAGTTTTTCCATCGTATAAAACAATTAATTGCAACCAGTATGAGTGTTATGGTCATTTCTACTTTCCGGCAACCTAGTCTTCACCCTAGGGCGTTGCTCCAACAGATCGAAGAGTTAGGTCCTTAGAAGTCAACGGCCGAAGCACAAAATACAAAATAAATAGAACTGTTTTTCCATCGTATAAAACGAATAATTGCTACCGGTGTGAAAGTTATTTCCATTTCATCGTTCCGGGCAACCTAGGCTTCTCTCTAGGGCGTTGCACCACCAGATCAAACAGTTAGGGCCTTAGAAGTCAACGCCCAAAGCATAAAATACAAAATTAATAGAACAGTTTTTCCATCGTATAAAACGAATAATGGCTTCCAGTGTAAAAGTTATGGTCATTTCTACGTTCCGGGCAACCTAGGCTTCTCCCTAGGGCGTTGTTCCACCAGATCGAATAGTTAGGGCCTAAGAAGTGAACGCCAGAAGCATTAAATACAATATAAATACAACAGTTTTTCCATCATATAAAACGAGTAATTGCAACCAGTATGAAAGTTGTGGTCATTTCTACTTTCCGGGCAACCTAGGCTACACCCTAGGGCGTTGCTTCAACAGATTGAATAGTTAGGGCCTTAGAAGTCAATGCCCGAAGCATAAAATGCAATAAAGATACAACAGTTCTTCCGTCATATAGCCGGAATAATTGCAACCAGTTTGACAGTGATGGTCATTTCTACGTTCCGGGCAACCTAGGCTTCACTCTAGGGCGTTGCTCCACCAGATCGAATAGTTAGGGCCTTAGAAGTCTACTCCAGAAGCATAAAATACAATAAAGATGCAACAGCTTTTCCATCGTATAAAACGAATAATTTCAACCAGTGTGAATGTTATGGTCATTTCTACATTCCGAGCAACCTAGACTTCATTCTAGGGCGTTGACCCAACAGATTGAATAGTTAGGACCTTAGAAGTCAACGCCCGAAGCATAAAATACAATATAAATACAACAGTTTTTCCATCGTATAAAACAATTAATTGCAACCAGTATGAGTGTTATGGTCATTTCTACTTTCCGGCAACCTAGTCTTCACCCTAGGGCGTTGCTCCAACAGATCGAAGAGTTAGGTCCTTAGAAGTCAACGGCCGAAGCACAAAATACAAAATAAATAGAACTGTTTTTCCATCGTATAAAACGAATAATTGCTACCGCTGTGAAAGTTATTTCCATTTCATCGTTCCGGGCAACCTAGGCTTCTCTCTAGGGCGTTGCACCACCAGATCAAACAGTTAGGGCCTTAGAAGTCAACGCCCAAAGCATAAAATACAAAATTAATAGAACAGTTTTTCCATCGTATAAAACGAATAATGGCTTCCAGTGTAAAAGCTATGGTCATTTCTACGTTCCGGGCAACCTAGGCTTCTCCCTAGGGCGTTGTTCCACCAGATCGAATAGTTAGGGCCTAAGAAGTGAACGCCAGAAGCATAAAATACAATATAAATACAACAGTTTTTCCATCATATAAAACGAGTAATTGCAACCAGTATGAAAGTTGTGGTCATTTCTACTTTCCGGGCAACCTAGGCTACACCCTAGGGCGTTGCTTCAACAGATTGAATAGTTAGGGCCTTAGAAGTCAATGCCCGAAGCATAAAATGCAATAAAGATACAACAGTTCTTTCATCATATAACCGGAATAATTGCAACCAGTTTGAATGTGATTGTCATTTCTACGTTCCGGGCAACCTCGGCTTCACTCTAGGGCGTTGCTCCACCAGATCGAATAGTTAGTGCCTTAGAAGTCAACGCCAGAAGCATAAAAAACAATATAAATACAACAGTTTTTCCATCGTATAAAGCGAATAATTGCAACCAGTTTGAAAGTGATGGTCATTTCTACGTTTCGGGCAACCTAGGCTTCACTCTAGGGCGTTGCTCCACCAGCTCGAATAGTTAGGGCCTTAGAAGTCAACGGCCGAAGCATAAATTACAAAATAAGTAGAACTGTTTTTCCATCGTATAAAACGAATAATTGCTACCGGTGTGAAAGTTATTTCCATTTCTACGTTCCGGGCAACCTAGGCTTCTCTCTAGGGCGTTGCACCACCAGATCAAACAGTTAGGGCCTTAGAAGTCAACGCCCAAAGCATAAAATACAAAATTAATAGAACAGTTTTTCCATCGTATAAAACGAATAATGGCTTCCAGTGTAAAAGTTATGGTTATTTCTACGTTCCGGGCAACCTAGGCTTCTCCCTAGGGCGTTGTTCCACCAGATCGAATAGTTAGGGCCTAAGAAGTGAACGCCAGAAGCATAAAATACAATATAAATACAACAGTTTTTCCATCATATAAAACGAGTAATTGCAACCAGTATGAAAGTTGTGGTCATTTCTACTTTCCGGGCAACCTAGGCTACACCCTAGGGCGTTGCTTCAACAGATTGAATAGTTAGGGCCTTAGAAGTCAATGCCCGAAGCATAAAATGCAATAAAGATACAACAGTTCTTTCATCATATAACCGGGATAATTGCAACCAGTTTGAATGTGATTGTCATTTCTACGTTCCGGGCAACCTCGGCTTCACTCTAGGGCGTTGCTCCACCAGATCGAATAGTTAGTGCCTTAGAAGTCAACGCCAGAAGCATAAAAAACAATATAAATACAACAGTTTTTCCATCGTATAAAGCGAATAATTGCAACCAGTTTGAAAGTGATGGTCATTTCTAAGTTTCGGGCAACCTAGGCTTCAGTCTAGGGCGTTGCTCCACCAGCTCCAATAGTTAGGGCCTTAGAAGTCAACGGCCGAAGCATAAATTACAAAATAAGTAGAACTGTTTTTCCATCGTATAAAACGAATAATTGCTACCGGTGTGAAAGTTATTTCCATTTCTACGTTCCGGGCAACCTAGGCTTCACCCTAGGTCGTTGTTCCACCAGATGGAATATTTATGGCATAAGAGGTGAACGCCTGAAGCATAAGATACAATATAAGTACAACAGTTTTTCTAACGTATAAAATGAATAATTGCAAACATTGCAAAAGTAATGGTCATTTTTACATTCCGAGCAACCTAGGCTTCACGCTAGGACGTTGATACACCAGATAGCATAGTTAGGGCCTTAGAAGTCAACGACATAAGCATAAACTTCAATAAAGATGCAACAGTTTTTCCATCGTATAACAGGAGTCACTGCAAACAGTGTGAAAGTACTGGTCATTTCTACGTTCCGGGTAACCTAGGCTTCACTCTAGGGCAATGTTCTACCAGATCGAACAGTTAGAGCCTAAGAAGGCAACGCCAGAAGCATAAAGTACAATATAAATATAACAGTTTTTCCATCGTATAAAACAAATAATAGCAACCAGTGTGAAAGTTATGGTCATTTCTACGTTCCGGGCAACCTAGGCTTCACTCTAGGGCGTTGTTCCACCAGATCGAACAGCTAGGGCCTAAGAAGGCAACGCCAGAAGCATAAAACACAATATAAATATAACAGTTTCACCATCGTATAAAACGAATAATAGCGACCAGTGTGAAAGTTATGGTCATTTCTACGTTCCCGGCAACCCAGGCTACACACCAGGGCGTTGTTCCACCAGATCGAATAGTTAGTGCATAAGAAGTGAACGCCAGCAGCATAAAATACAATATAAATATAACAGTTTTTCCATCGAATAAAACGAATAATAGCCACCAGTGTGAAGGTTATGGTCATTTCTATGTTCCGGGCAACCTAAGCTTCACTCTAGGGCGGTGCTCCACCAGATCGAACAGTTAGTGCCTTAGAAGTCAACGCTAGAATCATAAAATACAATATAAATACAACAGTTTTTCCATCGTATAAAACGAATAATTGCAACCAGTATGAAAGTCATGATCATTTCTACGTTCCGGGAAACCAAGGCTTCACTCTAGGGCGTTGCTCCTGCAGATCGAATAGTTAGTGCCTCAGAAGTCAACGCCAGAAGCATAAAATACAATATAAATACAACAGTTTTTCCATCGTATAAAACGAATAATTGCAACCAGTGTGAAAGTTATTTTCATTTCTACTTTTCGGGCAACCTAGGATTCACCCTAGGGCGTTGCTCCAACAGATTGAATAATTAGTGCCTTAGAAGCCAACGCCCGAAGCATCAAATGCAATAAAAATACAACAGTTTTTCCATCATATAACAGGAGTAATTGCAACCAGTTTGAACGTGATGGTCATTTCTACGTTCCGGACACCCTAGGCTTCACTCTGGGGCGTTGCTCCACCTTATCGAATACTTAGTGCCTTAGAAGTCAACGCCAGAAGCATAAAATACAATATAAATACAACAGTTTTTCCATCGTATAACAGGAATAATTGCAACCAGTTTGAAAGTTATGGTCATTTCTACTTTCCGGGCAACCTAGGCTTCACCCTAGGGCGTTGTTACACCCGATCGAATAGCTAGGGCCTAAGAAGTGAACGCCAGAAGCATATAATACAATATAAGTACAATAGTTTTTCCATCGTATAAAACGAATAATTGCAACCAGGGTGAAAGTTATGGTCATTTCTACGTTCCGGGCAACCTAGGCTTCACTCTGGGGCGTTCCTCCAACAGATCGTATAGTTGGTGCCTTAGAAGTCAACGTCAGAAGCATAAAATACAATATTAATATAACAGTTTTTCCATCGAATAAAACGAATAGTAGCCACCAGTGTGAAGGTTATGGTCATTTCTATGTTCCGGGCAACCTAAGCTTCACTCTAGGGCGGTGCTCCACCAGATCGAACAGTTAGTGCCTTAGAAGTCAACGCCAGAAGCATAAAATACAATATAAATACAACAGTTTTTCCATCATATAAAACGAATAATTGCAACCAGTATGAAAGTTATGGACATTTCTACTTTCCGGGCAACCTAGGGTTCACCCTAGGGCGTTGCTCCAACAGATCGAATAGTTAGGGCCTCAGAAGTCAACGCCAGAAGCATAAAATACAATATAAATACAACAGTTTTTCCATCGTATAAAACGAATAATTGCAACCAGTATGAAAGTTATGGTCATTTCTACTTTCCGGGCAACCTAGGATTCACCCTAGGGCGTTGCTCCACCAGATCGAATAGTTAGGGACTAAGAAGCCAACACCAGGAGCATAAAATACAATATAAATACAACAGGTTTTCAATCCTATAATATGAATAATTGCAACCAGTGTGAAAGTGATGGTCACTTCTACGTTCCGGGCAACCTAGACTTCACTCTAGGGCGCTGTTCCACCAGATCGAATAGGTAGGGCCTAAGAAGTCAGCGCCAGAAGCGTAAAATACAATATAAATATAACATTTTTTCCATCGAATACAACGAATAATAGCCACCAGTGTGAAGGTTATGGTCATTTCTATGTTCCGGGCAACCTAAGCTTCACTCTAGGGCGTTGCTCCACCAGATCGAACAGTTAGTGCCTTAGAAGTCAACGCCAGAAGCATAAAATACAATATAAATACAACAGTTTTTCCATCGTATAAAACGAATAATTGCAACCAGTATGAAAGTCATGGTCATTTCTACGTTCCGGGAAACCAAGGCTTCACTCTAGGGCGTTGCTCCAACAGATCGAATAGTTAGGGCCAGAGAAGTCAACGCCAGAAGCATAAAATACAATATAAATACAACAGTTTTTCCATCGTATAAAACGAATAATTGCAACCACTATGAAACTTATGGTCATTTCTACTATCCGGGCAACCTAGGCTTCACCCTAGGGCGTTGCTCCACCAGATCGAATAGTTAGGGCCTTAGAAGTCAACGCCAGAAGCATAAGGTACAATATAAATACAACAGCTTTTCCATCGTATAACAGGAACAATAGCAACCAGTGTGAAAGGTATGGTCATTTCTACGTTCCGGGCATCCTAGGCGTCACTCGAAGGCGTTGCTCCACCAGATCGAATAGTTAGGGCCTAAGAAGTCAACGCCAGAAGCATAAAATACAATATAAATGCAACAGCTTTTCCATCGTTTAAAATGAATAATTGCAAAGAGTGTGAAGGTAATGGTCATTTCTACGTTCCGGGCAACCTAGGTTTCACTCTAGGGCGTTGCTCCACCAGATCGAATAGTTAGTGCCTTAGAATTCAACGCCACAAGCATAAAATACAATATAAGCACAACAGTTTTTCCGTCGTATAAAACGAATAATTGCAACCAGTATGAAAGTTATGGTCATTTCTACGTTCCGGGCAACCTAGGCTTCACTCTAGGGCGATGCTCCACCAGATCGAATAGTTTGTGCCTTAGAACTCAACGCCAGAAGCATTAAATACAATATAAATACAACAGTTTTTCCATCGTATAAAACGAATGATTGCTACCAGTATGGAAGTGATGGTCATTTCTACGTTCCGGGCAAACTAGGCCTCACTCTAGGGTGTTGTTCCGCCAGATGGAATAGTTAGGGCCTAAGAAATCAACGCCAGAAGCATAAAATACAATTTAAATATAACAGTTTTTCCATCGTATAAAACGAATAATTTCAACCAGTGTGAATGTTATGGTCATTTGTACATTCCGAGCAACCTAGGCTTCACTCTAGGGCGTTCTTCCTCCACATCGAATAGCTACGGCCTCAGAAATCAACGCCTGAAGCATAAAATACAATAAAAATACAACAGTCTTTCCATCCGATAACAGGAACAATTACAACCCGTGTGAAAGTGATGGTCATTTGTACGTTCCAGGCAACCTAGGCTTCACTCTAGGGCGTTGTTCCACCAGATCGAATTGTTAGGGCCTAAGAAGTCAACGCCAGAAGCATAAGATACAATATAAATATAACAGTTTTTCCATCGTATAAAACGAATAATAGCAACCAGTGTGAAAGTTATGGTCATTTCTACGTTCCGGCAACTTAGGCTTCACCCCAGGGCGTTGTTCCACCAGATCGAATAGTTAGGGCCTAAGAAGTGAACGCCAGCAGCATAAAATACAATATAAATACAACAGTTATTCCATCATATAAAACGAATAATTGCAACCAGTATGAAAGTTATGGTCATTTCGACGTTCCGGGCAACCTAGGCTTCACTCTATGGCGTTCTTCCACCACATCGAATAGCGGCGGCCACAGAAGTCAACGCCTGAAGCATAAAATACACTAGAAATACAGCAGTCTTTCAATCCTATAACAGGAATAAATGCAACCCTTGTGATAGTGATGGCCAATTGTACGTTCCAGGCAACCTAGGCTTCACTCTAGGGCGTTGTTCCACCAGATCGAACTGTTAGGGCACAAGAAGTCAACGCCAGAAGCATAAGGTTCAATATAAGTATAACAGTTTTTCCATCGTATAGAACGAATAATAGCAACCAGTGTGAAATTTATGGTCATTTCTACGTTCCGGGCAACCTAGGCTTCACTCTAGGGCGATGCTCCACCAGATCAAACAGCTAGGGCCTTAGAAGTCAACGCCAGAAGCATAAAATACGATATATATACAACAGCGTTTGCATCGTATAAAACGAATAATTGGGACCAGTGTGAAAGTTAAAGTCATTTATACATTCCGAGCCACCTAGGTTTCACTCTAGGGCGTTGCTCCACCAGATCGAATAGCTAGGGACTTTGAATTCAACGCCAGAAGAATAAAACACAATATGAGTACAACCGTTTTTCCATTGTATAAAATGAATAATTGCAAACAGTGTGAAATTAATGGTCATTTCTACGTTCCGGTCAACCTAGGCGTCACTGTAGGGCGTTGCTCCACCACAGCTAATAGCTACGGCCTTAGAAGTCAACGCCAGAAGCATAAAATACAACATCAATACAACAGCTTTTCCATCGTATGAAATGAATAATTGAAAACAGTGTGAAAGTACTGGTCATTTCTACGTTCCGGGCAACCTAGGCTTCTCCCTAGGGCGTTGTTCCACCAGATCGAATAGTTAGGGCCTTAGAAGTCAACGCCCGAAGCATAAAATGCAATAAAAATACAACAGTTTTTCCATCGTATAACAGGAATAATTGTAACTAGTTTGAAAGTGATGGTCATTTCTTCGTTCCGGGCAACCTAGACTTCACTCTAGTGCGTTGCTCCACCAGATCGAATGGTTAAGGCCTAAGAAGTGAACGCCAGAAGCATAAAATACCATATAAATACAACAGTTTTTCCTTCGTATAAAACGGATAATTGCAACCAGTATGAAAGTTATGGTCATTTCTACTTCCCGGGCAACCTAGGATTCACCCTAGGGCGTTGCTCCAACAGATTGAAAAGTTAGTGCCTAAGAAGTGAACGCCAGAAGCATAAAATACAATATAAATACAACAGTTTTTCCATCGTATAATCCGGATAATTGCAACCAGTGTGAAAGTTATGGTCACTTCTACGTTCCGGGCAACCTAGACTTCACTCTAGGGCGTTGCCCCACCAGATCGAATAGTTAGTGCCTTAGAATTCAACGCCACAAGCATAAAATACAATATAAGCACAACAGTTTTTCCGTCGTATAAAACGAATAATTACAACCAGTATGAAAGTGATGGTAATTTCTACGTTCCGGGAAACCAAGGCTTCACTCTAAGGCGTTGCTCCACCAGATCGAATAGTTATGGCCTAAGAAGTCAAGGCCAGAAGCATAAAATACAATATACAAGCAACAGCTTTTCCTTCGTATAAAACGGATAATTGCAACCAGAATGAAAGTTATGGTCATTTCTACTTCCCGGGCAACCTAGGATCCACCCTAGGGCGTTGCTCCAACAGATTGAAAAGTTAGTGCCTAAGAAGTGAACGCCAGAAGCATAAAATACAATATAAATACAACAGTTTTTCCATCGTATAACAGCAGTAATTGCAACCAGTTTGAAAGTTATGGTCATTTCTACTTTCCGGGCAACCTAGGCTTCACCCTAGGGCGTTGTTCCACCAGATCGAATAGTTAGGGCCTAAGAAGTGAACGCCAGAAGCGTAAAATACAATATAAATACAACAGTTGTTCCATCGTCTTAAAACGAATAATAGCAACCTGTGTGAAAGTTATGGTCACTTCTACGTTCCGGGCAACCTAGGCTTCACTCTAGGGCGTTGCTCCACCAGATCGAATAGTTAGGGCCTAAGAAGTCAACACCAGGAGCATAAAATACAATCTAAATACTACAGGTTTTCCATCCTATAATATGAATAATTGCAACCATTGTGAAAGTGATGGTCATTTCTACGTTCCGGGCAACCTAGACTTCACTCTAGGGCGTGTTCCACCAGATCGAATAGCTAGGGCCTATGAAGTCAGCGCTAGAAGCATAAAATACAATATAAATATAACAGTTTTTCCATCGAATAAAACGAATAATAGCCACCAGTGTGAAGGTTATGGTCATTTCTATGTTCCGGGCAACCTAAGCTTCACTCTAGGGCGGTGCTCCACCAGATCGAACAGTTAGTGCCTTAGAAGTCAACGCCAGAATCATAAAATACAATATAAATACAACAGTTTTTCCATCGTATAAAACGAATAATTGCAACCAGTATGAAAGTCATGATCATTTCTACGTTCCGGGAAACCAAGGCTTCACTCTAGGGCGTTGCTCCAGCAGATCGAATAGTTAGTGCCTCAGAAGTCAACGCCAGAAGCATAAAATACAATATAAATACAACAGTTTTTCCATCGTATAAAACGAATAATTGCAACCAGTGTTAAAGTTATTTTCATTTCTACTTTTCGGGCAACCTAGGATTCACCCTAGGGCGTTGCTCCACCAGATCGAATAGTTAGGGCCTTAGAAGTCAACGCCAGAAGCATAAGGTACAATATAAATACAACAGCTTTTCCATCGTATAACAGGAACAATAGCAACCAGTGTGAAAGGTATGGTCATTTCTACGTTCCGGGCATCCTAGGCGTCACTCGAAGGCGTTGCTCCACCAGATCGAATAGTTAGGGCCTAAGAAGTCAACGCCAGAAGCATAAAATACAATATAAATGCAACAGCTTTTCCATCGTTTAAAATGAATAATTGCAAAGAGTGTGAAGGTAATGGTCATTTCTACGTTCCGGGCAACCTAGGTTTCACTCTAGGGCGTTGCTCCACCAGATCGAATAGTTAGTGCCTTAGAATTCAACGCCACAAGCATAAAATACAATATAAGCACAACAGTTTTTCCGTCGTATAAAACGAATAATTGCAACCAGTATGAAAGTTATGGTCATTTCTACGTTCCGGGCAACCTAGGCTTCACTCTAGGGCGTTGCTCCAACAGATCGAATAGTTGGTGCCTTAGAAGTCAACGTCAGAAGCATAAAATACAATACAAATACAACGGTTTTTCCATCGTATAAAACGAATAATTGCAACCAGTATGAAAGTTATGGACATTTCTACTTTCCGGGCAGCCTAGGCTTCACCCTAGGGCGTTGCTCCAACAGATTGATTAGTTAGGGCATTAGAACTCAACGCCCGAAGCATAAAATGCAATAAAAATGTAACAGTTTTTCCATCGTATAACAGGAATAATTGTAACAAGTTTGAAAGTGATGGTCATCTCTACGTTCCGGGCAACCTAGGCTTCACTCTAGGGCGTTGCTCCACCAGATCGAATAGTTAAGGGCTAAGAAGTCAACACCAGGAGCATAAAATACAATCTAAATACTACAGGTTTTCCATCCTATAATATGAATAATTGCAACCATTGTGAAAGTGATGGTCATTTCTACGTTCCGGGCAACCTAGACTTCACTCTAGGGCGTGTTCCACCAGATCGAATAGCTAGGGCCTATGAAGTCAGCGCTAGAAGCATAAAATACAATATAAATATAACAGTTTTTCCATCGAATAAAACGAATAATAGCCACCAGTGTGAAGGTTATGGTCATTTCTATGTTCCGGGCAACCTAAGCTTCACTCTAGGGCGGTGCTCCACCAGATCGAACAGTTAGTGCCTTAGAAGTCAACGCCAGAATCATAAAATACAATATAAATACAACAGTTTTTCCATCGTATAAAACGAATAATTGCAACCAGTATGAAAGTCATGATCATTTCTACGTTCCGGGAAACCAAGGCTTCACTCTAGGGCGTTGCTCCAGCAGATCGAATAGTTAGTGCCTCAGAAGTCAACGCCAGAAGCATAAAATACAATATAAATACAACAGTTTTTCCATCGTATAAAACGAATAATTGCAACCAGTGTTAAAGTTATTTTCATTTCTACTTTTCGGGCAACCTAGGATTCACCCTAGGGCGTTGCTCCACCAGATCGAATAGTTAGGGCCTTAGAAGTCAACGCCAGAAGCATAAGGTACAATATAAATACAACAGCTTTTCCATCGTATAACAGGAACAATAGCAACCAGTGTGAAAGGTATGGTCATTTCTACGTTCCGGGCATCCTAGGCGTCACTCGAAGGCGTTGCTCCACCAGATCGAATAGTTAGGGCCTAAGAAGTCAACGCCAGAAGCATAAAATACAATATAAATGCAACAGCTTTTCCATCGTTTAAAATGAATAATTGCAAAGAGTGTGAAGGTAATGGTCATTTCTACGTTCCGGGCAACCTAGGTTTCACTCTAGGGCGTTGCTCCACCAGATCGAATAGTTAGTGCCTTAGAATTCAACGCCACAAGCATAAAATACAATATAAGCACAACAGTTTTTCCGTCGTATAAAACGAATAATTGCAACCAGTATGAAAGTTATGGTCATTTCTACGTTCCGGGCAACCTAGGCTTCACTCTAGGGCGTTGCTCCAACAGATCGAATAGTTGGTGCCTTAGAAGTCAACGTCAGAAGCATAAAATACAATACAAATACAACGGTTTTTCCATCGTATAAAACGAATAATTGCAACCAGTATGAAAGTTATGGACATTTCTACTTTCCGGGCAGCCTAGGCTTCACCCTAGGGCGTTGCTCCAACAGATTGATTAGTTAGGGCATTAGAACTCAACGCCCGAAGCATAAAATGCAATAAAAATGTAACAGTTTTTCCATCGTATAACAGGAATAATTGTAACAAGTTTGAAAGTGATGGTCATCTCTACGTTCCGGGCAACCTAGGCTTCACTCTAGGGCGTTGCTCCACCAGATCGAATAGTTAAGGGCTAAGAAGTCAACACCAGGAGCATAAAATACAATCTAAATACAACAGGTTTTCCATCCTATAATATGAGTAATTGCAACCAGTGTGAAAGTGATGGTCATATCTACGTTCCGGGCAACCTAGGCTTCACTCTAGGGCGTTCCTCCAACAGATCGTATAGTTGGTGCCTTAGAAGTCAGCGTCAGAAGCATAAAATACAATATAAATACAACAGTTTTTCCATCGTATAAAACGAATAATTGCAACCAGTGTGAAAGTTATGGTCATTTCTACGTTCCGGGCAACCTAGGCTTCACTCTAGGTCGTTGCTCCACCAGATCGAATAGTTGGTGCCTTAGAAGTCAACGTCAGAAGCATAAAATACAATATAAGTACAACAGTTTTTCCATCATATAAAACGAATAATTGCAACCAGTATGAAAGTTATGGACATTTCTACTTTCCGGGCAACCTAGGCTTCACCCTAGGGCGTTGCTCCAACAAATCGAATAGTTAGGGCCTCAGAAGTCATCGCCAGAAGCATAAAATACAATATAAATACAACAGTTTGTCCATCGTATAATACGAATAATTGCAACCACTATGAAAGTTATTGTCATTTCTACTATCCGGGCAACCTAGGCTTCAACCTAGGGCGTTGCTCCACCAGATCGAATAGACAGGGCCTAAGAAGTCAACGCCCGAAGCATAAAATACAAAATAAATAGAACAGTTTTTCCATGTATAGAACGAATAATTGCTATCTGTGTGAAAGTTATGGTCATTTCCACGTTCCGGGATACCTAGTCTTCACTCTAGGGCGTTGCTCCACCAGATCGAATAGTTAGGGCCTTAGAAGTCAACGCGCGAAACATAAAACACAAAACAAATAGAACAGTTTTTCCGTTGTATAAATCGAATAATTCCTACCAGTGTGAAAGGTATGGTCATTTCTACGTTCCGCGCAGTCTCGGCTTCACCCTAGTGCGTTGTTCCACCAGATCGAATAGTTAAGGCCTAAGAAGTGAACGCCAGAAGCATAAAATACAATATAAATACAACAGTTTTTCCATCGTATAAAACGAATAATTGCAACCAGTGTGAAAGTTATGGTCATTTCTACGTTCCGGGCAACCTAGGCTTCACTCTAGGGCGTTGCTCCAACAGATCGAATAGTTGGTGCCTTAGAAGTCAACGTCAGAAGCATAAAATACAATATAAATACAACAGTTTTTCCATCGTATAAAACGAATAATTGCAACGAGTATGAAAGTTATGGACATTTCTACTTTCCGGGCAGCCTAGGCTTCACCCTAGTACGTTGCTCCAACAGATTGATTAGTTAGGGCCTTAGAAGTCAACGCCCGAAGCATAAAATACAATATATATACAACAGTTTTTCCATCGTATAACAGGAATAATTCCAAACAGTTCGAAAGTTATGGTCATTTCTACTTTCCGGGCAACCTAGGCTTCACCCTAGGGCGTTGTTCCACCCGATCGAATAGTTAGGGCCTAAGAAGGGTGCGCCAGAAGCATATAATACAATATAAATGCAACAGTTTTTCCATCGTATAAAACGAATAAATGCAACCAGTGTGAAAGTTATGGTCATTTCTACGTTCCGGGCAACCTAGGCTTCACTCTAGGGCGTTGCTCCAACAGATCGAATAGTTGGTGCCTTAGAAGTCAACGTCAGAAGCATAAAATACAATTTAAATACAACAGTTTTTCCATCGTATAAAACGAATAATTGCAACCAGTATGAAAGTTATGGACATTTCTACTTTCCGGGCAGCCTAGGCTTCACCCTAGGGCGTTGCTCCAACAGATTGATTAGTTAGGGCCTTGGAAGTCAACGCCCGAAGCATAAAATGCAATAAAAATGTAACAGTTTTTCCATCGTATAACAGGAATAATTGTAACAAGTTTGAAAGTGATGGTCAGTTCTACGTTCCGGGCAACCTAGGCTTCACTCTAGGGCGTTGCTCCACCAGATCGAACAGTTAGGGCCTAAGAAGTCAACACCAGGAGCATAAAATACAATCTAAATACAACAGGTTTTCCATCCTATAATATGAATAATTGCAACCAGTGTGAAAGTGATGGTCATTTCTACTTTCCGGGCAGCCTAGGCTTCACCCTAGGGCGTTGCTCCAACAGATCGAATAGTTAGGTCCTCAGAAGTCAACGCCAGAAGCATAAAATACAATATAAATACAACAGTTTTTCCATCATATAAAACGAATAATTCCAACCGGTATGAAAGTTATGGACATTTCTACTTTCCGGGCAGCCTAGGCTTCACCCTAGGGCGTTGCTCCAACGGATCGAATAGTTAGGTCCTCAGAAGTCAACGCCAGAAGCATAAAATACAATATAAATACAACAGTTTTTCCATCGTGTAAAACGTATAATTGCAACCACTATGAAAGTTATTGTCATTTCTACTATCCGGGCAACCTAGGCTTCAACATAGGGCGTTGCTCCACCAGATCGAATAGACAAGGCCTAAGAAGTCAACGCCAGAAGCATAAAATACAAAATAAATAGAACAGTTTTTCCATGTATAGAACGAATAATTGCTATCTGTGTGAAAGTTATGGTCATTTCCACGTTCCGGGATACCTAGGCTTCACTCTAGGGCGTTGCTCCACCAGATCGAATAGTTAGGGCCTTAGAAGTCAACGCGCGAAACATAAAACACAAAACAAATAGAACCGTTTTTCCATTGTATAAATCGAATAATTCCTACCAGTGTGAAAGTTACGGTCATTTCTACGTTCCGCGCAGCCTAGGCTTCACCCTAGTGCGTTGTTCCACCAGATCGAATAGTTAAGGCCTAAGAAGTGAACGCCAGAAGCATAAAATACAATATAAATACAACAGTTATTCCATCGTATAAAACGGAGAATTGCAACCAGTATGAAAGTAATGGTCATATCTACTTCCCGGGCAACCTAGGGTTCACCCTAGGGCGTTGCTCCAACAGATTGAAAAGTTAGTGCCCAAGAAGTGAACGCCAGAAGCATAAAATACAATATAAATACAACAGTTGTTCCATCGTCTTAAAACGAATAATAGCAACCTGTGTGAAAGTTATGGTCATTTGTACGTTCCGGGCAACCTAGGCTTCACTCTAGGGCGTTGCTCCCACAGATCGAATAGTTGGTGCCTCACAAGTCAACGTCAGAAGCATAAAATACAATATAAATACAACAGATTTTCCATCGTATAAAACGAATAATTGCAACCAGTATGAAAGTTATGGACATTTCTACCTTCCGGGCAACCTAGGCTTCACCCTAGGGCGTTGCTCCAACAGATTGAATAGTTAGGGCCTTAGAAGTCAACGCCCGAAGCATAAAATGCAATAAAAATGTAACAGTTTTTCCATCGTATAACAGGAATAATTGTAACAAGTTTGAAAGTGATGGTCAGTTCTACGTTCCGGGCAACCTAGGCTTCACTCTAGGGCGTTGCTCCACCAGATCGAACAGTTAGGGCCTAAGAAGTCAACACCAGGAGCATAAAATACAATCTAAATACAACAGGTTTTCCATCCTATAATATGAATAATTGCAACCAGTGTGAAAGTGATGGTCATTTCTACGTTCCGGGCAACCTAGACTTCACTCTAGGGCGTGTTCCACCAGATCGAATAGTTAGGGCCTATGAAGTCAGCGCCAGAAGCATAAAATAGAATATAAATATAACAGTTTTTCCATCGAATAAAACGAATAATAGCCACCAGTGTGAAGGTTATGGTCATTTCTATGTTCCGGGCAACCTAAGCTTCACTCTAGGGCGGTGCTCCACCAGATCGAACAGTTAGTGCCTTAGAAGTCAACGCCAGAAGCATAAAATACAATATAAATACAACAGTTTTTCCATCGTATAAAACGAATAATTGCAACCAGTATGAAAGTCATGATCATTTCTACGTTCCGGGAAACCAAGGCTTCACTCTAGGGCGTTGCTCCACCAGATCGAATAGTTAGTGCCTCAGAAGTCAACGCCAGAAGCATAAAATACAATATAAATACAACAGTTTTTCCATCGTATAAAACGAATAATTGCAACCAGTATGAAAGTTATGGTCATTTCTACGTTCCGGGCAACCTAGGCTTCACTCTGGGGCGTTCCTCCAACAGATCGTATAGTTGGTGCCTTAGAAGTCAACGTCAGAAGCATAAAATACAATATTAATATAACAGTTTTTCCATCGAATAAAACGAATAGTAGCCACCAGTGTGAAGGTTATGGTCATTTCTATGTTCCGGGCAACCTAAGCTTCACTCTAGGGCGGTGCTCCAACAGATTGAATAACACTGTTCGACAAATTTTGACTTTTTTTCGATTTTGTAAACGTGAATAAACATTTCTTATAGATTTCGACGTGCTGATTACGAATCTGCAAACCGTTTTTTCCCAGAACGTACAGTTTTTGAAAAAATCAATTTTGAAAAAAATGACAAATTTTCAACTTTAGGATTTTTTTGCGCTTTTGCCGTAGTAGTTATTTAGTTGCTCTTTGCACGAAATGATTCTGTGGACTCTCCCGAATAAAATAATATAAATAGTTATTAGATTATAAACATCGAAATAGGTTTAAATAACAATTAAAGTGAAAAGGACACCCAAAACACACCCATTTTTGTTGACATTTTTCTATTTATTTCAAAAAGTACGAGTCTAGGAGAAAATTTGACTATACCACGCAATAGAGCAAACCTTTCTACTAAGGAAAGCATCAAGCGAATGTCCAAAATTATTTTTGTTTTCAATATAGAAATAAAATAGTTTGACGAAACGGGCGGCGGCGACAGTGGTACTCAATGACTGCGGCGCGTGCCGGTGGACGCCTCGCCTACCGCTGCCATTCAGCGGTCCCTATACGCATTGACGTCATTGAGTACCACTGTCGCCGCCGCGCGTTTCGCCAAACTATTTTATTTCTATATTGAAAACAAAAATAATTTTGAACATTCGCTTGATGCTTTCCTTAGTAGAAAGGTTTGCTCTATGGCGTGGTATAGTCAAATTTTCTCCTAGACCCTTACTTTTTGAAATAAAGTGAAAAATATCAGCAAAAATGGGTGTGTTTTGGGTGTCCTTTTCACTTTAATTGTTATTTAAACCTATTTCGATGTTTATAATCTAATAACTATTTATATTATTTTATTCGGGAGAGTCCACAGAATCATTTCGTACAAAGAGGAACTAAATAACTACTACGGTAGAAGCATAAAAAAATCCCAAAGTTGAAAATTTATCATTTTTTTCAAAATTGGTTTTTTCAGAAACTGTACGTTCTGGGAAAAAACGGTTTGCAGATTCGTAATCAGCACGTCGAAATCTATAAGAAATGTTTATTCACGCTTACAAAATCAGACCCGTGTTGAACAGTGTAATTAGTGCCTTAGAAGTCAACGCCCGAAGCATCAAATGCAATAAAAATACAACAGTTTTTCCATCATATAACAGGAGTAATTGCAACCAGTTTGAAAGTGATGGTCATTTCTACGTTCCGGACACCCTAGGCTTCACTCTGGGGCGTTGCTCCACCTTATCGAATACTTAGTGCCTTAGAAGTCAACGCCAGAAGCATAAAATACAATATAAATACAACAGTTTTTCCATCGTATAACAGGAATAATTGCAACCAGTTTGAAAGTTATGGTCATTTCTACTTTCCGGGCAACCTAGGCTTCACCCTAGGGCGTTGTTACACCCGATCGAATAGCTAGGGCCTAAGAAGTGAACGCCAGAAGCATATAATACAATATAAGTACAAAAGTTTTTCCATCGTATAAAACGAATAATTGCAACCAGTGTGAAAGTTATGGTCATCTCTACGTTCCGGGCAACCTAGGCTTCACTCTGGGGCGTTCCTCCAACAGATCGTATAGTTGGTGCCTTAGAAGTCAACGTCAGAAGCATAAAATACAATATTAATATAACAGTTTTTCCATCGAATAAAACGAATAGTAGCCACCAGTGTGAAGGTTATGGTCATTTCTATGTTCCGGGCAACCTTAGCTTCACTCTAGGGCGGTGCTCCACCAGATCGAACAGTTAGTGCCTTAGAAGTCAACGCCAGAAGCATAAAATACAATATAAATTCAACAGTTTTTCCATCGTATAACAGGAATAATTGCAACCAGTTTGAAAGTTATGGTCATTTCTACTTTCCGGGCAACCTAGTCTTCACCCTAGGGCGTTGTTACACCCGATCGAATAGCTAGGGCCTAAGAAGTGAACGCCAGAAGCATATAATACAATATAAATACAACAGTTTTTCCATCGTATAAAACGAATAATTGCAACCAGTGTGAAAGTTATGGTCACTTCTACGTTCCGGGATACCTAGGCTTCACTCTAGGGCGTTGCTCCACCAGATCGAATAGTTAGGGCCTTAGAAGTCAACGCGCGAAACATAAAACACAAAACAAATAGAACAGTTTTTCCATTGTATAAATCGAATAATTCCTACCAGTGTGAAAGTTATGGTCATTTCTACGTTCCGCGCAGCCTAGGCTTCACCCTAGTGCGTTGTTCCACCAGATCGAATAGTTAAGGCCTAAGAAGTGAACGCAAGAAGCATAAAATACAATATAAATACAACAGTTTTTCCATCGTATAAAACGGATAATTGCAACCTGTATGAAAGTAATGGTCATAACTACTTCCCGGGCAACCTAGGGTTCACCCTAGGGCGTTGCTCCACCATATCGAATGCTTAGTGCCTTAGAAGTCAACGCCTGAAGCATATAATACAATATAAATACAACAGTTTTTCCATCGTATAACAGGAATAATTGCAACCAGTTTGAAAGTTATGGTCATTTTACTTTCGGGGCAACCTAGGCTTCACCCTAGGGCGTTGTTCCACCCGATCGAATAGCTAGGGCCTAAGAAGTGAACGCCAGAAGCATAAAATACAATATATATACAACAGTTGTTCCATCGTCTTAAAACGAATAATAGCAACCTGTGTGAAAGTTATGGTCATTTCTACGTTCCGGTCAACCTAGGCTTCACTCTAGGGCGTTGCTCCAACAGATCGAATAGTTGGTGCCTCACAAGTCAACGTCAGAAGCATAAAATACAATATAAATACAACAGTTTTTCCATCATATAAAACGAATAATTGCAACCAGTATGAAAGTTATGGACATTTCTACTTTCCGAGCAACCTAGGCTTCACCCTAGGGCGTTGCTCCAACAGATTGAATAGTTACGGCCTTAGAAGTCAACGCCCGAAGCATAAAATGCAATAAAAATGTAACAGTTTTTCCATCGTATAACAGGAATAATTGTAACAAGTTTGAAAGTGATGGACAGTTCTACGTTCCGGGCAGCCTAGGCTTCACTCTAGGGCGTTGCTCCACCAGATCGAACAGTTAGGGCCTAAGAAGTCAACACCAGGAGCATAAAATACAATAAAAATGTAACAGTTTTTCCATCGTATAACAGGAATAATTGTAACAAGTTTGAAAGTGATGGTCAGTTCTACGTTCCGGGCAACCTAGGCTTCACTCTGGGGCGTTGCTCCACCAGATCGAATAGTTAGGGCCTAAGAAGTCAACACCAGGAGCATAAAATACAATCTAAATACAACAGGTTTTCCATCCTATAATATGAATAATTGCAACCAGTGTGAAAGTGATGGTCATTTCTACGTTCCGGGCAACCTAGACTTCACTCTAGGGCGTGTTCCACCAGATCGAATAGTTAGGGCCTATGAAGTCAGCGCCAGAAGCATAAAATACAATATAAATATAACAGTTTTTCCATCGAATAAAACGAATAATAGCCACCAGTGTGAAGGTTATGGTCATTTCTATGTTCCGGGCAACCTGAGCTTCACTCTAGGGCGGTGCTCCACCAGATCGAACAGTTAGTGCCTTAGAAGTCAACGCCAGAAGCATAAAATACAATATAAATACAACAGTTTTTCCATCGTATAAAACGAATAATTGCAACCAGTATGAAAGTCATGATCATTTCTACGTTCCGGGAAACCAAGGCTTCACTCTAGGGCGTTGCTCCCCCAGATCGAATAGTTAGTGCCTCAGAAGTCATCGCCAGAAGCATAAAATACAATATAAATACAACAGTTTTTCCATCGTATAAAACGAATAATTGCAACCACTATGAAAGTTATTGTCATTTCTACTATCCGGGCAACCTAGGCTTCAACCTAGGGCGTTGCTCCACCAGATCGAATAGACAGGGCCTAAGAAGTCAACGCCCGAAGCATAAAATACAAAATAAATAGAACAGTTTTTCCATGTATAGAACGAATAATTGCTATCTGTGTGAAAGTTATGGTCATTTCCACGTTCCGGGATACCTAGTCTTCACTCTAGGGCGTTGCTCCACCAGATCGAATAGTTAGGGCCTTAGAAGTCAACGCGCGAAACATAAAACACAAAACAAATAGAACAGTTTTTCCATTGTATAAATCGAATAATTCCTACCAGTGTGAAAGTTATGGTCATTTCTACGTTCCGCGCAGTCTAGGCTTCACCCTAGTGCGTTGTTCCACCAGATCGAAAAGTTAAGGCCTAAGAAGTGAACGCCAGAAGCATAAAATACAATATAAATACAACAGTTATTCCATCGTATAAAACGGATAATTGCAACCAGTATGAAAGTAATGGTCATATCTACTTCCCGGGCAACCTAGGGTTCACCCTAGGGCGTTGCTCCAACAGATTGAAAAGTTAGTGCCCAAGAAGTGAACGCCAGAAGCATAAAATACAATATAAATACAACAGTTGTTCCATCGTCTTAAAACGAATAATAGCAACCTGTGTGAAAGTTATGGTCATTTCTACGTTCCGGGCAACCTAGGCTTCACTCTAGGGCGTTGCTCCCACAGATCGAATAGTTGGTGCCTCACAAGTCAACGTCAGAAGCATAAAATACAATATAAATACAACAGATTTTCCATCGTATAAAACGAATAATTGCAACCAGTATGAAAGTTATGGACATTTCTACCTTCCGGATAACCTAGGCTTCACCCTAGGGCGTTGCTCCAACAGATTGAATAGTTAGGGCCTTAGAAGTCAACGCCCGAAGCATAAAATGCAATAAAAATGTAACAGTTTTTCCATCGTATAACAGGAATAATTGTAACAAGTTTGAAAGTGATGGTCAGTTCTACGTTCCGGGCAGCCTAGGCTTCACTCTAGGGCGTTGCTCCACCAGATCGAACAGTTAGGGCCTAAGAAGTCAACACCAGGAGCATAAAATACAATCTAAATACAACAGGTTTTCCATCCTATAATATGAATAATTGCAACCAGTGTGAAAGTGATGGTCATTTCTACGTTCCGGGCAACCTAGACTTCACTCTAGGGCGTGTTCCACCAGGTCGAATAGTTAGGGCCTATGAAGTCAGCGCCAGAAGCATAAAATAGAATATAAATATAACAGTTTTTCCATCGAATAAAACGAATAATAGCCACCAGTGTGAAGGTTATGGTCATTTCTATGTTCCGGGCAACCTAAGCTTCACTCTAGGGCGGTGCTCCACCAGATCGAACAGTTAGTGCCTTAGAAGTCAACGCCAGAAGCATAAAATACAATATAAATACAACAGTTTTTCCATCGTATAAAACGAATAATTGCAACCAGTATGAAAGTCATGATCATTTCTACGTTCCGGGAAACCAAGGCTTCACTCTAGGGCGTTGCTCCACCAGATCGAATAGTTAGTGCCTCAGAAGTCAACGCCAGAAGCATAAAATACAATATAAATACAACAGTTTTTCCATCGTATAAAACGAATAATTGCAACCAGTATGAAAGTTATTTTCATTTCTACTTTCCGGTCAACCTAGGATTCACCCTAGGGCGTTGCTCCAACAGATTGAATAATTAGTGCCTTAGAAGTCAACGCCCGAAGCATCAAATGCAATAAAAATACAACAGTTTTTCCATCATATAACAGGAGTAATTGCAACCAGTTTGAAAGTGATGGTCATTTCTACGTTCCGGACACCCTAGGCTTCACTCTGGGGCGTTGCTCCACCATATCGAATACTTAGTGCCTTAGAAGTCAACGCCAGAAGCATAAAATACAATATAAATACAACAGTTTTTCCATCGTATAACAGGAATAATTGCAACCAGTTTGAAAGTTATGGTCATTTCTACTTTCCGGGCAACCTAGGCTTCACCCTAGGGCGTTGTTACACCCGATCGAATAGCTAGGGCCTAAGAAGTGAACGCCAGAAGCATATAATACAATATAAGTACAAAAGTTTTTCCATCGTATAAAACGAATAATTGCAACCAGTGTGAAAGTTATGGTCATTTCTACGTTCCGGGCAACCTAGGCTTCACTCTGGGGCGTTCCTCCAACAGATCGTATAGTTGGTGCCTTAGAAGTCAACGTCAGAAGCATAAAATACAATATTAATATAACAGTTTTTCCATCGAATAAAACGAATAGTAGCCACCAGTGTGATGGTTATGGTCATTTCTATGTTCCGGGCAACCTAAGCTTCACTCTAGGGCGGTGCTCCACCAGATCGAACAGTTAGTGCCTTAGAAGTCAACGCCAGAAGCATAAAATACAATATAAATTCAACAGTTTTTCCATCGTATAACAGGAATAATTGCAACCAGTTTGAAAGTTATGGTCATTTCTACTTTCCGGGCAACCTAGTCTTCACCCTAGGGCGTTGTTACACCCGATCGAATAGCTAGGGCCTAAGAAGTGAACGCCAGAAGCATATAATACAATATAAATACAACAGTTTTTCCATCGTATAAAACGAATAATTGCAACCAGTGTGAAAGTTATGGTCATTTCTACGTTCCGGGATACCTAGGCTTCACTCTAGGGCGTTGCTCCACCAGATCGAATAGTTAGGGCCTTAGAAGTCAACGCGCAGAAACATAAAACACAAAACAAATAGAACAGTTTTTCCATTGTATAAATCGAATAATTCCTACCAGTGTGAAAGTTATGGTCATTTCTACGTTCCGCGCAGCCTAGGCTTCACTCTAGGGCGTTCCTCCAACAAATCGAATAGTTAGGGCCTCAGAAGTCATCGCCAGAAGCATAAAATACAATATAAATACAACAGTTTTTCCATCGTATAAAACGAATAATTGCAACCACTATGAAAGTTATTGTCATTTCTACTATCCGGGCAACCTAGGCTTCAACCTAGGGCGTTGCTCCACGAGATCGAATAGACAGGGCCTAAGAAGTCAGCGCCCGAAGCATAAAATACAAAATAAATAGAACAGTTTTTCCATGTATAGAACGAATAATTGCTATCTGTGTGAAAGTTATGGTCATTTCCACGTTCCGGGATACCTAGTCTTCACTCTAGGGCGTTGCTCCACCAGATCGAATAGTTAGGGCCTTAGAAGTCAACGCGCGAAACATAAAACACAAAACAAATAGAACAGTTTTTCCATTGTATAAATCGAATAATTCCTACCAGTGTGAAAGTTATGGTCATTTCTACGTTCCGCGCAGTCTAGGCTTCACCCTAGTGCGTTGTTCCACCAGATCGAATAGTTAAGGCCTAAGAAGTGAACGCCAGAAGCATAAAATACAATATAAATACAACAGTTTTTCCATCGTATAAAACGGATAATTGCAACCAGTATGAAAGTAATGGTCATATCTACTTCCCGGGCAACCTAGGGTTCACCCTAGGGCGTTGCTCCAACTGATCGTATAGTTGGTGCCTTAGAAGTCAACGTCAGAAGCATAAAATACAATATAAATACAACAGTTTTTCCATCGTATAAAACGAATAATTGCAACCAGCGTGAAAGTTATGGTCATTTCTACGTTCCGGGCAACCTAAGCTTCACTCTAGGGCGGTGCTCCACCAGATCGAACAGTTAGTGCCTTAGAAGTCAACGACAGAAGCATAAAATACAATATAAATACAACAGTTTTTCCATCGTATAAAACGAATAATTGCAACCAGTATGAAAGTCATGATCATTTCTACGTTCCGGGAAACCAAGGCTTCACTCTAGGGCGTTGCTCCACCAGATCGAATAGCTAGGGCCTAAGAAGTGAACGCCAGAAGCATATAATACAATATAAATACAACAGTTTTTCCATCGTATAAAACGAATAATTGCAACCAGTGTGAGAGTTATGGTCATTTCTACGTTCCGGGATACCTAGGCTTCACTCTAGGGCGTTGCTCCACCAGATCGAATAGTTAGGGCCTTAGAAGTCAACGCGCGAAACATAAAACACAAAACAAATAGAACAGTTTTTCCATCGTATAAAACCGATAATTGCAACCAGTATGAAAGTAATGGCCATATCTACTTCCCGGGCAGCCTAGGGTTCACCCTAGGGCGTTGCTCCAACAGATTGAAAGGTTAGTGCCCAAGAAGTGAACGCCAGAAGCATAAAATACAATATAAATACAACAGGTTGTCCATCGTATAAACCGGATAATTGCAACCAGTATGAAAGTTATGGTCATTTCTACTTTCCGGGCAACATAGGATTCACCCTAGGGCGTTGCTCCAACAGATTGAATAGTTAGTGCCTTAGAAGTCAACGCCCGAAGCATCAAATGCAATAAAAATACAACAGTTTTTCCATCATATAACAGGAGTAATTGCAACCAGTTTGAAAGGGATGGTCATTTCTACGTTCCGGGCACCCTAGGCTTCACTCTAGGGCGTTGCACCACCAAATCGAATACTTAGTGCCAGAGAAGTCAACGCGAGAAGCATAAAATACAATATATATACAACAGTTTTTCCATCGTATAACAGGAATAATTGCAACCAGTTTGAAAGTTATGGTCATTTCTACTTTCGGGGCAACCTAGGCTTCACCCTAGGGCGTTGTTCCACCCGATCGAATAGCTAGGGCCTAAGAAGTGAACGCCAGAAGCATAAAATACAATATAAATACAACAGTTGTTCCATCGTCTTAAAACGAATAATAGCAACCTGTGTGAAAGTTATGGTCATTTCTACGTTCCGGTCAACCTAGGCTTCACTCTAGGGCGTTGCTCCAACAGATCGAATAGTTGGTGCCTCACAAGTCAACGTCAGAAGCATAAAATACAATATAAATACAACAGTTTTTCCATCATATAAAACGAATAATTGCAACCAGTATGAAAGTTATGGACATTTCTACCTTCCGGGCAACCTAGGCTTCACCCTAGGGCGTTGCTCCAACAGATTGAATAGTTACGGCCTTAGAAGTCAACGCCCGAAGCATAAAATGCAATAAAAATGTAACAGTTTTTCCATCGTATAACAGGAATAATTGTAACAAGTTTGAAAGTGATGGTCAGTTCTACGTTCCGGGCAACCTAGGCTTCACTCTGGGGCGTTGCTCCACCAGATCGAATAGTTAGGGCCTAAGAAGTCAACACCAGGAGCATAAAATACAATCTAAATACAACAGGTTTTCCATCCTATAATATGAATAATTGCAACCAGTGTGAAAGTGATGGTCATTTCTACGTTCCGGGCAACCTAGACTTCACTCTAGGGCGTGTTCCACCAGATCGAATAGTTAGGGCCTATGAAGTCAGCGCCAGAAGCATAAAATACAATATAAATATAACAGTTTTTCCATCGAATAAAACGAATAATAGCCACCAGTGTGAAGGTTATGGTCATTTCTATGTTCCGGGCAACCTGAGCTTCACTCTAGGGCGGTGCTCCACCAGATCGAACAGTTAGTGCCTTAGAAGTCAACGCCAGAAGCATAAAATACAATATAAATACAACAGTTTTTCCATCGTATAAAACGAATAATTGCAACCAGTATGAAAGTCATGATCATTTCTACGTTCCGGGAAACCAAGGCTTCACTCTAGGGCGTTGCTCCACCAGATCGAATAGTTAGTGCCTCAGAAGTCATCGCCAGAAGCATAAAATACAATATAAATACAACAGTTTTTCCATCGTATAAAACGAATAATTGCAACCACTATGAAAGTTATTGTCATTTCTACTATCCGGGCAACCTAGGCTTCAACCTAGGGCGTTGCTCCACCAGATCGAATAGACAGGGCCTAAGAAGTCAACGCCCGAAGCATAAAATACAAAATAAATAGAACAGTTTTTCCATGTATAGAACGAATAATTGCTATCTGTGTGAAAGTTATGGTCATTTCCACGTTCCGGGATACCTAGTCTTCACTCTAGGGCGTTGCTCCACCAGATCGAATAGTTAGGGCCTTAGAAGTCAACGCGCGAAACATAAAACACAAAACAAATAGAACAGTTTTTCCATTGTATAAATCGAATAATTCCTACCAGTGTGAAAGTTATGGTCATTTCTACGTTCCGCGCAGTCTAGGCTTCACCCTAGTGCGTTGTTCCACCAGATCGAATAGTTAAGGCCTAAGAAGTGAACGCCAGAAGCATAAAATACAATATAAATACAACAGTTTTTCCATCGTATAAAACGGATAATTGCAACCAGTATGAAAGTAATGGTCATATCTACTTCCCGGGCAACCTAGGGTTCACCCTAGGGCGTTGCTCCAACTGATCGTATAGTTGGTGCCTTAGAAGTCAACGTCAGAAGCATAAAATACAATATAAATACAACAGTTTTTCCATCGTATAAAACGAATAATTGCAACCAGCGTGAAAGTTATGGTCATTTCTACGTTCCGGGCAACCTAAGCTTCACTCTAGGGCGGTGCTCCACCAGATCGAACAGTTAGTGCCTTAGAAGTCAACGACAGAAGCATAAAATACAATATAAATACAACAGTTTTTCCATCGTATAAAACGAATAATTGCAACCAGTATGAAAGTCATGATCATTTCTACGTTCCGGGAAACCAAGGCTTCACTCTAGGGCGTTGCTCCACCAGATCGAATAGCTAGGGCCTAAGAAGTGAACGCCAGAAGCATATAATACAATATAAATACAACAGTTTTTCCATCGTATAAAACGAATAATTGCAACCAGTGTGAAAGTTATGGTCATTTCTACGTTCCGGGATACCTAGGCTTCACTCTAGGGCGTTGCTCCACCAGATCGAATAGTTAGGGCCTTAGAAGTCAACGCGCGAAACATAAAACACAAAACAAATAGAACAGTTTTTCCATCGTATAAAACGGATAATTGCAACCAGTATGAAAGTAATGGTCATATCTACTTCCCGGGCAGCCTAGGGTTCACCCTAGGGCGTTGCTCCAACAGATTGAAAGGTTAGTGCCCAAGAAGTGAACGCCAGAAGCATAAAATACAATATAAATACAACAGGTTGTCCATCGTATAAAACGGATAATTGCAACCAGTATGAAAGTTATGGTCATTTCTACTTTCCGGGCAACATAGGATTCACCCTAGGGCGTTGCTCCAACAGACTGAATAGTTAGTGCCTTAGAAGTCAACGCCCGAAGCATCAAATGCAATAAAAATACAACAGTTTTTCCATCATATAACAGGAGTAATTGCAACCAGTTTGAAAGGGATGGTCATTTCTACGTTCCGGGCAACCTAGGCTTCACTCTAGGGCGTTGCTCCACCAGATCGAATAGTTGGTGCCTTAGAAGTCAACGTCAGAAGCATAAAATACAATATAAATACAACAGTTTTTCCATCATATAAAACGAATAATTGCAACCAGTATGAAAGTTATGGACATTTCTACGTTCCGGGCACCCTAGGCTTCACTCTAGGGCGTTGCACCACCATATCGAATACTTAGTGCCTTAGAAGTCAACGCCAGAAGCATAAAATGCAATAAAAATACAACAGTTTTTCCATCGTATAACAGGAATAATTGCAACCAGTTCGAAAGTTATGGTCATTTCTACTTTCCGGGCAACCTAGGCTTCACCCTAGGGCGTTGTTCCACCCGATCGAATAGTTAGGGCCTTAGAAGTCAACGCGCGAAACATAAAACACAAAACAAATAGAACAGTTTTTCCATTGTATAAATCGAATAATTCCTACCAGTGTGAAAGTTATGGTCATTTCTACGTTCCGCGCAGTCTAGGCTTCACCCTAGTGCGTTGTTCCACCAGATCGAATAGTTAAGGCCTAAGAAGTGAACGCCAGAAGCATAAAATACAATATAAATACAACAGTTTTTCCATCGTATAAAACGGATAATTGCAACCAGTATGAAAGTAATGGTCATATCTACTTCCCGGGCAACCTAGGGTTCACCCTAGGGCGTTGCTCCAACTGATCGTATAGTTGGTGCCTTAGAAGTCAACGTCAGAAGCATAAAATACAATATAAATACAACAGTTTTTCCATCGTATAAAACGAATAATTGCAACCAGCGTGAAAGTTATGGTCATTTCTACGTTCCGGGCAACCTAAGCTTCACTCTAGGGCGGTGCTCCACCAGATCGAACTGTTAGTGCCTTAGAAGTCAACGACAGAAGCATAAAATACAATATAAATACAACAGTTTTTCCATCGTATAAAACGAATAATTGCAACCAGTATGAAAGTCATGATCATTTCTACGTTCCGGGAAACCAAGGCTTCACTCTAGGGCGTTGCTCCACCAGATCGAATAGCTAGGGCCTAAGAAGTGAACGCCAGAAGCATATAATACAATATAAATACAACAGTTTTTCCATCGTATAAAACGAATAATTGCAACCAGTGTGAAAGTTATGGTCATTTATACGTTCCGGGATACCTAGGCTTCACTCTAGGGCGTTGCTCCACCAGATCGAATAGTTAGGGCCTTAGAAGTCAACGCGCGAATCATAAAACACAAAACAAATAGAACAGTTTTTCCATCGTATAAAACGGATAATTGCAACCAGTATGAAAGTAATGGTCATATCTACTTCCCGGGCAGCCTAGGGTTCACCCTAGGGCGTTGCTCCAACAGATTGAAAGGTTAGTGCCCAAGAAGTGAACGCCAGAAGCATAAAATACAATATAAATACAACAGGTTGTCCATCGTATAAACCGGATAATTGCAACCAGTATGAAAGTTATGGTCATTTCTACTTTCCGGGCAACATAGGATTCACCCTAGGGCGTTGCTACAACAGATTGAATAGTTAGTGCCTTAGAAGTCAACGCCCGGGGCATCAAATGCAATAAAAATACAACAGTTTTTCCATCATATAACAGGAGTAATTGCAACCAGTTTGAAAGGAATGGTCATTTCTACGTTCCGGGCACCCTAGGCTTCACTCTAGGGCGTTGCACCACCATATCGAATACTTAGTGCCAGAGAAGTCAACGCCAGAAGCATAAAATACAATATATATACAACAGTTTTTCCATCGTATAACAGGAATAATTGCAACCAGTTTGAAAGTTATGGTCATTTCTACTTTCGGGGCAACCTAGGCTTCACCCTAGGGCGTTGTTCCACCCGATCGAATAGCTAGGGCCTAAGAAGTGAACGCCAGAAGCATAAAATACAATATAAATACAACAGTTGTTCCATCGTCTTAAAACGAATAATAGCAACCTGTGTGAAAGTTATGGTCATTTCTACGTTCCGGTCAACCTAGGCTTCACTCTAGGGCGTTGCTCCAACAGATCGAATAGTTGGTGCCTCACAAGTCAACGTCAGAAGCATAAAATACAATATAAATACAACAGTTTTTCCATCATATAAAACGAATAATTGCAACCAGTATGAAAGTTATGGACATTTCTACCTTCCGGGCAACCTAGGCTTCACCCTAGGGCGTTGCTCCAACAGATTGAATAGTTACGGCCTTAGAAGTCAACGCCCGAAGCATAAAATGCAATAAAAATGTAACAGTTTTTCCATCGTATAACAGGAATAATTGTAACAAGTTTGAAAGTGATGGTCAGTTCTACGTTCCGGGCAACCTAGGCTTCACTCTGGGGCGTTGCTCCACCAGATCGAATAGTTAGGGCCTAAGAAGTCAACACCAGGAGCATAAAATACAATCTAAATACAACAGGTTTTCCATCCTATAATATGAATAATTGCAACCAGTGTGAAAGTGATGGTCATTTCTACGTTCCGGGCAACCTAGACTTCACTCTAGGGCGTGTTCCACCAGATCGAATAGTTAGGGCCTATGAAGTCAGCGCCAGAAGCATAAAATACAATATAAATATAACAGTTTTTCCATCGAATAAAACGAATAATAGCCACCAGTGTGAAGGTTATGGTCATTTCTATGTTCCGGGCAACCTGAGCTTCACTCTAGGGCGGTGCTCCACCAGATCGAACAGTTAGTGCCTTAGAAGTCAACGCCAGAAGCATAAAATACAATATAAATACAACAGTTTTTCCATCGTATAAAACGAATAATTGCAACCAGTATGAAAGTCATGATCATTTCTACGTTCCGGGAAACCAAGGCTTCACTCTAGGGCGTTGCTCCACCAGATCGAATAGTTAGTGCCTCAGAAGTCATCGCCAGAAGGATAAAATACAATATAAATACAACAGTTTTTTCATCGTATAAAACGAATAATTGCAACCACTATGAAAGTTATTGTCATTTCTACTATCCGGGCAACCTAGGCTTCAACCTAGGGCGTTGCTCCACCAGATCGAATAGACAGGGCCTAAGAAGTCAACGCCCGAAGCATAAAATACAAAATAAATAGAACAGTTTTTCCATGTATAGAACGAATAATTGCTATCTGTGTGAAAGTTATGGTCATTTCCACGTTCCGGGATACCTAGTCTTCACTCTAGGGCGTTGCTCCACCAGATCGAATAGTTAGGGCCTTAGAAGTCAACGCGCGAAACATAAAACACAAAACAAATAGAACAGTTTTTCCATTGTATAAATCGAATAATTCCTACCAGTGTGAAAGTTATGGTCATTTCTACGTTCCGCGCAGTCTAGGCTTCACCCTAGTGCGTTGTTCCACCAGATCGAAAAGTTAAGGCCTAAGAAGTGAACGCCAGAAGCATAAAATACAATATAAATACAACAGTTTTTCCATCGTATAAAACGGATAATTGCAACCAGTATGAAAGTAATGGTCATATCTACTTCCCGGGCAACCTAGGGTTCACCCTAGGGCGTTGCTCCAACTGATCGTATAGTTGGTGCCTTAGAAGTCAACGTCAGAAGCATAAAATACAATATAAATACAACAGTTTTTCCATCGTATAAAACGAATAATTGCAACCAGTGTGAAAGTTATGGTCATTTCTACGTTCCGGGCAACCTAGGCTTCACTCTAGGGCGTTGCTCCACCAGATCGAATAGTTGGTGCCTTAGAAGTCAACGTCAGAAGCATAAAATACAATATAAATACAACAGTTTTTCCATCATATAAAACGAATAATTGCAACCAGTATGAAAGTTATGGACATTTCTACGTTCCGGGCACCCTAGGCTTCACTCTAGGGCGTTGCACCACCATATCGAATACTTAGTGCCTTAGAAGTCAACGCCAGAAGCATAAAATGCAATAAAAATACAACAGTTTTTCCATCGTATAACAGGAATAATTGCAACCAGTTCGAAAGTTATGGTCATTTCTACTTTCCGGGCAACCTAGGCTTCACCCTAGGGCGTTGTTCCACCCGATCGAATAGTTAGGGCCTAAGAAGTGAACGCCAGAAGCATATAATACAATATAAATACAACAGTTTTTCCATCGTATAAAACGAATAATTGCAATCAGTGTGAAAGTTATGGTCATTTCTACGTTCCGGGCAACCTAGGCTTCACTCTAGGGCGTTGCTCCAACAGATCGAATAGTTGGTGCCTTAGAAGTCAACGTCAGAAGCATAAAATACAATATAAATACAACAGTTTTTCCATCGTATAAAACGAATAATTGCAACCAGTATGAAAGTTATGGACATTTCTACTTCCCGGGCAGCCTAGGCTTCACCCTAGGGCGTTGCTCCAACAGATTGATTAGTTAGGGCCTTAGAAGTCAACGCCCGAAGCATAAAATGCAATAAAAATACAACAGTTTTTCCATCGTATAACAGGAATAATTCCAACCTTTTTGAAAGTTATGGTCATTTCTACTTTCCGGGCAACCTAGGCTTCACCCTAGGGCGTTGTTACACCCGATCGAATAGCTAGGGCCTAGGAAGTGAACGCTAGAAGCATATAATACAATATAAATACAACAGTTTTTCCATCGTATAAAACGAATAATTGCAACCAGTGTGAAAGTTATGGTCATTTCTACGTTCCGGGCAACCTAGGCTTCACTCTAGGGCGTTCCTCCAACAAATCGAACAGTTAGGGCCTCAGAAGTCATCGCCAGAAGCATAAAATACAATATAAATACAACAGTTCTTCCATCGTATAAAACGAATAATTGCAACCACTATGAAAGTTATTGTCATTTCTACTATCCGGGCAACCTAGGCTTCAACCTAGGGCGTTGCTCCACCAGATCGAATAGACAGGGCCTAAGAAGTCAGCGCCCGAAGCATAAAATACAAAATAAATAGAACAGTTTTTCCATGTATAGAACGAATAATTGCTATCTGTGTGAAAGTTATGGTCATTTCCACGTTCCGGGATACCTAGTCTTCACTCTAGGGCGTTGCTCCACCAGATCGAATAGTTAGGGCCTTAGAAGTCAACGCGCGAAACATAAAACACAAAACAAATAGAACAGTTTTTCCATTGTATAAATCGAATAATTCCTACCAGTGTGAAAGTTATGGTCATTTCTACGTTCCGCGCAGTCTAGGCTTCACCCTAGTGCGTTGTTCCACCAGATCGAATAGTTAAGGCCTAAGAAGTGAACGCCAGAAGCATAAAATGCAATATAAATACAACAGTTTTTCCATCGTATAAAACGGATAATTGCAACCAGTATGAAAGTAATGGTCATATCTACTTCCCGGGCAACCTAGGGTTCACCCTAGGGCGTTGCTCCAACTGATCGTATAGTTGGTGCCTTAGAAGTCAACGTCAGAAGCATAAAATACAATATAAATACAACAGTTTTTCCATCGTATAAAACGAATAATTGCAACCAGTGTGAAAGTTATGGTCATTTCTACGTTCCGGGCAACCTAGGCTTCACTCTAGGGCGTTGCTCCACCAGATCGAATAGTTGGTGCCTTAGAAGTCAACGTCAGAAGCATAAAATACAATATAAATACAACAGTTTTTCCATCATATAAAACGAATAATTGCAACCAGTCTGAAAGTTATGGACATTTCTACGTTCCGGGCACCCTAGGCTTCACTCTAGGGCGTTGCACCACCATATCGAATACTTAGTGCCTTAGAAGTCAACGCCAGAAGCATAAAGTGCAATAAAAATACAACAGTTTTTCCATCGTATAACAGGAATAATTGCAACCAGTTCGAAAGTTATGGTCATTTCTACTTTCCGGGCAACCTAGGCTTCACCCTAGGGCGTTGTTCCACCCGATCGAATAGTTAGGGCCTAAGAAGTGAACGCCAGAAGCATATAATACAATATAAATACAACAGTTTTTCCATCGTATAAAACGAATAATTGCAACCAGTGTGAAAGTTATGGTCATTTCTACGTTCCGGGCAACCTAGGCTTCACTCTAGGGCGTTGCTCCAACAGATCGAATAGTTGGTGCCTTAGAAGTCAACGTCAGAAGCATAAAATACAATATAAATACAACAGTTTTTCCATCGTATAAAACGAATAATTGCAACCAGTATGAAAGTTATGGACATTTCTACTTTCCGGGCAGCCTAGGCTTCACCCTAGGGCGTTGCTCCAACAGATTGATTAGTTAGGGCCTTAGAAGTCAACGCCCGAAGCATAAAATGCAATAAAAATACAACAGTTTTTCCATCGTATAACAGGAATAATTCCAACCAGTTTGAAAGTTATGATCATTTCTACTTTCCGGGAGACCTAGGCTTCACCCTAGGGCGTTGTTACACCCGTTCCAATAGCTAGGGCCTAAGAAGTGAACGCTAGAAGCATATAATACAATATAAATACAACAGTTTTTCCATCGTATAAAACGAATAATTACAACCAGTGTGAAAGTTATGGACATTTCTACGTTCCGGGCACCCTGGGCTTCACTCTAGGGCGTTGCACCACCATATCGAATACTTAGTGCCTTAGAAGTCAACGCCAGAAGCATAAAATGCAATAAAAATACAACAGTTTTTCCATCGTATAACAGGAATAATTGCAACCAGTTCGAAAGTTATGGTCATTTCTACTTTCCGGGCAACCTAGGCTTCACCCTAGGGCGTTGTTCCACCCGATCGAATAGCTAGGGCCTAAGAAGTGAACGCCAGAAGCATAAAATACAATATAAATACAACAGTTGTTCCATCGTCTTAAAACGAATAATTGCAACCAGTATGAAAGTTATGGACATTTCTACCTTCCGGGCAACCTAGGCTTCACCCTAGGGCGTTGCTCCAACAGATTGAATAGTTACGGCCTTAGAAGTCAACGCCCGAAGCATAAAATGCAATAAAAATGTAACAGTTTTTCCATCGTATAACAGGAATAATTGTAACAAGTTTGAAAGTGATGGTCAGTTCTACGTTCCGGGCAACCTAGGCTTCACTCTGGGGCGTTGCTCCACCAGATCGAATAGTTAGGGCCTAAGAAGTCAACACCAGGAGCATAAAATACAATCCAAATACAACAGTTTTTCCATCGAATAAAACGAATAATAGCCACCAGTGTGAAGGTTATGGTCATTTCTATGTTCCGGGCAACCTGAGCTTCACTCTAGGGCGGTGCTCCACCAGATCGAACAGTTAGTGCCTTAGAAGTCAACGCCAGAAGCATAAAATACAATATAAATACAACAGTTTTTCCATCGTATAAAACGAATAATTGCAACCAGTATGAAAGTCATGATCATTTCTACGTTCCGGGAAACCAAGGCTTCACTCTAGGGCGTTGCTCCACCAGATCGAATAGTTAGTGCCTCAGAAGTCATCGCCAGAAGCATAAAATACAATATAAATACAACAGTTTTTCCATCGTATAAAACGAATAATTGCAACCACTATGAAAGTTATTGTCATTTCTACTATCCGGGCAACCTAGGCTTCAACCTAGGGCGTTGCTCCACCAGATCGAATAGACAGGGCCTAAGAAGTCAACGCCCGAAGCATAAAATACAAAATAAATAGAACAGTTTTTCCATGTATAGAACGAATAATTGCTATCTGTGTGAAAGTTATGGTCATTTCCACGTTCCGGGATACCTAGTCTTCACTCTAGGGCGTTGCTCCACCAGATCGAATAGTTAGGGCCTTAGAAGTCAACGCGCGAAACATAAAACACAAAACAAATAGAACAGTTTTTCCATTGTATAAATCGAATAATTCCTACCAGTGTGAAAGTTATGGTCATTTCTACGTTCCGCGCAGTCTAGGCTTCACCCTAGTGCGTTGTTCCACCAGATCGAAAAGTTAAGGCCTAAGAAGTGAACGCCAGAAGCATAAAATACAATATAAATACAACAGTTTTTCCATCGTATAAAACGGATAATTGCAACCAGTATGAAAGTAATGGTCATATCTACTTCCCGGGCAACCTAGGGTTCACCCTAGGGCGTTGCTCCAACTGATCGTATAGTTGGTGCCTTAGAAGTCAACGTCAGAAGCATAAAATACAATATAAATACAACAGTTTTTCCATCGTATAAGACGAATAATTGCAACCAGTGTGAAAGTTATGGTCATTTCTACGTTCCGGGCAACCTAGGCTTCACTCTAGGGCGTTGCTCCACCAGATCGAATAGTTGGTGCCTTAGAAGTCAACGTCAGAAGCATAAAATACAATATAAATACAACAGTTTTTCCATCATATAAAACGAATAATTGCAACCAGTATGAAAGTTATGGACATTTCTACGTTCCGGGCACCCTAGGCTTCACTCTAGGGCGTTGCACCACCATATCGAATACTTAGTGCCTTAGAAGTCAACGCCAGAAGCATAAAATGCAATAAAAATACAACAGTTTTTCCATCGTATAACAGGAATAATTGCAACCAGTTCGAAAGTTATGGTCATTTCTACTTTCCGGGCAACCTAGGCTTCACCCTAGGGCGTTGTTCCACCCGATCGAATAGTTAGGGCCTTAGAAGTCAACGCGCGAAACATAAAACACAAAACAAATAGAACAGTTTTTCCATTGTATAAATCGAATAATTCCTACCAGTGTGAAAGTTATGGTCATTTCTACGTTCCGCGCAGTCTAGGCTTCACCCTAGTGCGTTGTTCCACCAGATCGAATAGTTAAGGCCTAAGAAGTGAACGCCAGAAGCATAAAATACAATATAAATACAACATTTTTTCCATCGTATAAAACGGATAATTGCAACCAGTATGAAAGTAATGGTCATATCTACTTCCCGGGCAACCTAGGGTTCACCCTAGGGCGTTGCTCCAACTGATCGTATAGTTGGTGCCTTAGAAGTCAACGACAGAAGCATAAAATACAATATAAATACAACAGTTTTTCCATCGTATAAAACGAATAATTGCAACCAGTATGAAAGTTATTTTCATTTCTACTTTCCGGTCAACCTAGGATTCACCCTAGGGCGTTGCTCCAACAGATTGAATAATTAGTGCCTTAGAAGTCAACGCCCGAAGCATCAAATGCAATAAAAATACAACAGTTTTTCCATCATATAACAGGAGTAATTGCAACCAGTTTGAAAGTGATGGTCATTTCTACGTTCCGGACACCCTAGGCTTCACTCTGGGGCGTTGCTCCACCATATCGAATACTTAGTGCCTTAGAAGTCAACGCCAGAAGCATAAAATACAATATAAATACAACAGTTTTTCCATCGTATAACAGGAATAATTGCAACCAGTTTGAAAGTTATGGTCATTTCTACTTTCCGGGCAACCTAGGCTTCACCCTAGGGCGTTGTTACACCCGATCGAATAGCTAGGGCCTAAGAAGTGAACGCCAGAAGCATATAATACAATATAAGTACAAAAGTTTTTCCATCGTATAAAACGAATAATTGCAACCAGTGTGAAAGTTATGGTCATTTCTACGTTCCGGGCAACCTAGGCTTCACTCTGGGGCGTTCCTCCAACAGATCGTATAGTTGGTGCCTTAGAAGTCAACGTCAGAAGCATAAAATACAATATTAATATAACAGTTTTTCCATCGAATAAAACGAATAGTAGCCACCAGTGTGATGGTTATGGTCATTTCTATGTTCCGGGCAACCTAAGCTTCACTCTAGGGCGGTGCTCCACCAGATCGAACAGTTAGTGCCTTAGAAGTCAACGCCAGAAGCATAAAATACAATATAAATTCAACAGTTTTTCCATCGTATAACAGGAATAATTGCAACCAGTTTGAAAGTTATGGTCATTTCTACTTTCCGGGCAACCTAGTCTTCACCCTAGGGCGTTGTTACACCCGATCGAATAGCTAGGGCCTAAGAAGTGAACGCCAGAAGCATATAATACAATATAAATACAACAGTTTTTCCATCGTATAAAACGAATAATTGCAACCAGTGTGAAAGTTATGGTCATTTCTACGTTCCGGGATACCTAGGCTTCACTCTAGGGCGTTGCTCCACCAGATCGAATAGTTAGGGCCTTAGAAGTCAACGCGCAGAAACATAAAACACAAAACAAATAGAACAGTTTTTCCATTGTATAAATCGAATAATTCCTACCAGTGTGAAAGTTATGGTCATTTCTACGTTCCGCGCAGCCTAGGCTTCACTCTAGGGCGTTCCTCCAACAAATCGAATAGTTAGGGCCTCAGAAGTCATCGCCAGAAGCATAAAATACAATATAAATACAACAGTTTTTCCATCGTATAAAACGAATAATTGCAACCACTATGAAAGTTATTGTCATTTCTACTATCCGGGCAACCTAGGCTTCAACCTAGGGCGTTGCTCCACGAGATCGAATAGACAGGGCCTAAGAAGTCAGCGCCCGAAGCATAAAATACAAAATAAATAGAACAGTTTTTCCATGTATAGAACGAATAATTGCTATCTGTGTGAAAGTTATGGTCATTTCCACGTTCCGGGATACCTAGTCTTCACTCTAGGGCGTTGCTCCACCAGATCGAATAGTTAGGGCCTTAGAAGTCAACGCGCGAAACATAAAACACAAAACAAATAGAACAGTTTTTCCATTGTATAAATCGAATAATTCCTACCAGTGTGAAAGTTATGGTCATTTCTACGTTCCGCGCAGTCTAGGCTTCACCCTAGTGCGTTGTTCCACCAGATCGAATAGTTAAGGCCTAAGAAGTGAACGCCAGAAGCATAAAATACAATATAAATACAACAGTTTTTCCATCGTATAAAACGGATAATTGCAACCAGTATGAAAGTAATGGTCATATCTACTTCCCGGGCAACCTAGGGTTCACCCTAGGGCGTTGCTCCAACTGATCGTATAGTTGGTGCCTTAGAAGTCAACGTCAGAAGCATAAAATACAATATAAATACAACAGTTTTTCCATCGTATAAAACGAATAATTGCAACCAGCGTGAAAGTTATGGTCATTTCTACGTTCCGGGCAACCTAAGCTTCACTCTAGGGCGGTGCTCCACCAGATCGAACAGTTAGTGCCTTAGAAGTCAACGACAGAAGCATAAAATACAATATAAATACAACAGTTTTTCCATCGTATAAAACGAATAATTGCAACCAGTATGAAAGTCATGATCATTTCTACGTTCCGGGAAACCAAGGCTTCACTCTAGGGCGTTGCTCCACCAGATCGAATAGCTAGGGCCTAAGAAGTGAACGCCAGAAGCATATAATACAATATAAATACAACAGTTTTTCCATCGTATAAAACGAATAATTGCAACCAGTGTGAGAGTTATGGTCATTTCTACGTTCCGGGATACCTAGGCTTCACTCTAGGGCGTTGCTCCACCAGATCGAATAGTTAGGGCCTTAGAAGTCAACGCGCGAAACATAAAACACAAAACAAATAGAACAGTTTTTCCATCGTATAAAACCGATAATTGCAACCAGTATGAAAGTAATGGCCATATCTACTTCCCGGGCAGCCTAGGGTTCACCCTAGGGCGTTGCTCCAACAGATTGAAAGGTTAGTGCCCAAGAAGTGAACGCCAGAAGCATAAAATACAATATAAATACAACAGGTTGTCCATCGTATAAACCGGATAATTGCAACCAGTATGAAAGTTATGGTCATTTCTACTTTCCGGGCAACATAGGATTCACCCTAGGGCGTTGCTCCAACAGATTGAATAGTTAGTGCCTTAGAAGTCAACGCCCGAAGCATCAAATGCAATAAAAATACAACAGTTTTTCCATCATATAACAGGAGTAATTGCAACCAGTTTGAAAGGGATGGTCATTTCTACGTTCCGGGCACCCTAGGCTTCACTCTAGGGCGTTGCACCACCAAATCGAATACTTAGTGCCAGAGAAGTCAACGCGAGAAGCATAAAATACAATATATATACAACAGTTTTTCCATCGTATAACAGGAATAATTGCAACCAGTTTGAAAGTTATGGTCATTTCTACTTTCGGGGCAACCTAGGCTTCACCCTAGGGCGTTGTTCCACCCGATCGAATAGCTAGGGCCTAAGAAGTGAACGCCAGAAGCATAAAATACAATATAAATACAACAGTTGTTCCATCGTCTTAAAACGAATAATAGCAACCTGTGTGAAAGTTATGGTCATTTCTACGTTCCGGTCAACCTAGGCTTCACTCTAGGGCGTTGCTCCAACAGATCGAATAGTTGGTGCCTCACAAGTCAACGTCAGAAGCATAAAATACAATATAAATACAACAGTTTTTCCATCATATAAAACGAATAATTGCAACCAGTATGAAAGTTATGGACATTTCTACCTTCCGGGCAACCTAGGCTTCACCCTAGGGCGTTGCTCCAACAGATTGAATAGTTACGGCCTTAGAAGTCAACGCCCGAAGCATAAAATGCAATAAAAATGTAACAGTTTTTCCATCGTATAACAGGAATAATTGTAACAAGTTTGAAAGTGATGGTCAGTTCTACGTTCCGGGCAACCTAGGCTTCACTCTGGGGCGTTGCTCCACCAGATCGAATAGTTAGGGCCTAAGAAGTCAACACCAGGAGCATAAAATACAATCTAAATACAACAGGTTTTCCATCCTATAATATGAATAATTGCAACCAGTGTGAAAGTGATGGTCATTTCTACGTTCCGGGCAACCTAGACTTCACTCTAGGGCGTGTTCCACCAGATCGAATAGTTAGGGCCTATGAAGTCAGCGCCAGAAGCATAAAATACAATATAAATATAACAGTTTTTCCATCGAATAAAACGAATAATAGCCACCAGTGTGAAGGTTATGGTCATTTCTATGTTCCGGGCAACCTGAGCTTCACTCTAGGGCGGTGCTCCACCAGATCGAACAGTTAGTGCCTTAGAAGTCAACGCCAGAAGCATAAAATACAATATAAATACAACAGTTTTTCCATCGTATAAAACGAATAATTGCAACCAGTATGAAAGTCATGATCATTTCTACGTTCCGGGAAACCAAGGCTTCACTCTAGGGCGTTGCTCCACCAGATCGAATAGTTAGTGCCTCAGAAGTCATCGCCAGAAGCATAAAATACAATATAAATACAACAGTTTTTCCATCGTATAAAACGAATAATTGCAACCACTATGAAAGTTATTGTCATTTCTACTATCCGGGCAACCTAGGCTTCAACCTAGGGCGTTGCTCCACCAGATCGAATAGACAGGGCCTAAGAAGTCAACGCCCGAAGCATAAAATACAAAATAAATAGAACAGTTTTTCCATGTATAGAACGAATAATTGCTATCTGTGTGAAAGTTATGGTCATTTCCACGTTCCGGGATACCTAGTCTTCACTCTAGGGCGTTGCTCCACCAGATCGAATAGTTAGGGCCTTAGAAGTCAACGCGCGAAACATAAAACACAAAACAAATAGAACAGTTTTTCCATTGTATAAATCGAATAATTCCTACCAGTGTGAAAGTTATGGTCATTTCTACGTTCCGCGCAGTCTAGGCTTCACCCTAGTGCGTTGTTCCACCAGATCGAATAGTTAAGGCCTAAGAAGTGAACGCCAGAAGCATAAAATACAATATAAATACAACAGTTTTTCCATCGTATAAAACGGATAATTGCAACCAGTATGAAAGTAATGGTCATATCTACTTCCCGGGCAACCTAGGGTTCACCCTAGGGCGTTGCTCCAACTGATCGTATAGTTGGTGCCTTAGAAGTCAACGTCAGAAGCATAAAATACAATATAAATACAACAGTTTTTCCATCGTATAAAACGAATAATTGCAACCAGCGTGAAAGTTATGGTCATTTCTACGTTCCGGGCAACCTAAGCTTCACTCTAGGGCGGTGCTCCACCAGATCGAACAGTTAGTGCCTTAGAAGTCAACGACAGAAGCATAAAATACAATATAAATACAACAGTTTTTCCATCGTATAAAACGAATAATTGCAACCAGTATGAAAGTCATGATCATTTCTACGTTCCGGGAAACCAAGGCTTCACTCTAGGGCGTTGCTCCACCAGATCGAATAGCTAGGGCCTAAGAAGTGAACGCCAGAAGCATATAATACAATATAAATACAACAGTTTTTCCATCGTATAAAACGAATAATTGCAACCAGTGTGAAAGTTATGGTCATTTCTACGTTCCGGGATACCTAGGCTTCACTCTAGGGCGTTGCTCCACCAGATCGAATAGTTAGGGCCTTAGAAGTCAACGCGCGAAACATAAAACACAAAACAAATAGAACAGTTTTTCCATCGTATAAAACGGATAATTGCAACCAGTATGAAAGTAATGGTCATATCTACTTCCCGGGCAGCCTAGGGTTCACCCTAGGGCGTTGCTCCAACAGATTGAAAGGTTAGTGCCCAAGAAGTGAACGCCAGAAGCATAAAATACAATATAAATACAACAGGTTGTCCATCGTATAAAACGGATAATTGCAACCAGTATGAAAGTTATGGTCATTTCTACTTTCCGGGCAACATAGGATTCACCCTAGGGCGTTGCTCCAACAGACTGAATAGTTAGTGCCTTAGAAGTCAACGCCCGAAGCATCAAATGCAATAAAAATACAACAGTTTTTCCATCATATAACAGGAGTAATTGCAACCAGTTTGAAAGGGATGGTCATTTCTACGTTCCGGGCAACCTAGGCTTCACTCTAGGGCGTTGCTCCACCAGATCGAATAGTTGGTGCCTTAGAAGTCAACGTCAGAAGCATAAAATACAATATAAATACAACAGTTTTTCCATCATATAAAACGAATAATTGCAACCAGTATGAAAGTTATGGACATTTCTACGTTCCGGGCACCCTAGGCTTCACTCTAGGGCGTTGCACCACCATATCGAATACTTAGTGCCTTAGAAGTCAACGCCAGAAGCATAAAATGCAATAAAAATACAACAGTTTTTCCATCGTATAACAGGAATAATTGCAACCAGTTCGAAAGTTATGGTCATTTCTACTTTCCGGGCAACCTAGGCTTCACCCTAGGGCGTTGTTCCACCCGATCGAATAGTTAGGGCCTTAGAAGTCAACGCGCGAAACATAAAACACAAAACAAATAGAACAGTTTTTCCATTGTATAAATCGAATAATTCCTACCAGTGTGAAAGTTATGGTCATTTCTACGTTCCGCGCAGTCTAGGCTTCACCCTAGTGCGTTGTTCCACCAGATCGAATAGTTAAGGCCTAAGAAGTGAACGCCAGAAGCATAAAATACAATATAAATACAACAGTTTTTCCATCGTATAAAACGGATAATTGCAACCAGTATGAAAGTAATGGTCATATCTACTTCCCGGGCAACCTAGGGTTCACCCTAGGGCGTTGCTCCAACTGATCGTATAGTTGGTGCCTTAGAAGTCAACGTCAGAAGCATAAAATACAATATAAATACAACAGTTTTTCCATCGTATAAAACGAATAATTGCAACCAGCGTGAAAGTTATGGTCATTTCTACGTTCCGGGCAACCTAAGCTTCACTCTAGGGCGGTGCTCCACCAGATCGAACTGTTAGTGCCTTAGAAGTCAACGACAGAAGCATAAAATACAATATAAATACAGCAGTTTTTCCATCGTATAAAACGAATAATTGCAACCAGTATGAAAGTCATGATCATTTCTACGTTCCGGGAAACCAAGGCTTCACTCTAGGGCGTTGCTCCACCAGATCGAATAGCTAGGGCCTAAGAAGTGAACGCCAGAAGCATATAATACAATATAAATACAACAGTTTTTCCATCGTATAAAACGAATAATTGCAACCAGTGTGAAAGTTATGGTCATTTATACGTTCCGGGATACCTAGGCTTCACTCTAGGGCGTTGCTCCACCAGATCGAATAGTTAGGGCCTTAGAAGTCAACGCGCGAATCATAAAACACAAAACAAATAGAACAGTTTTTCCATCGTATAAAACGGATAATTGCAACCAGTATGAAAGTAATGGTCATATCTACTTCCCGGGCAGCCTAGGGTTCACCCTAGGGCGTTGCTCCAACAGATTGAAAGGTTAGTGCCCAAGAAGTGAACGCCAGAAGCATAAAATACAATATAAATACAACAGGTTGTCCATCGTATAAACCGGATAATTGCAACCAGTATGAAAGTTATGGTCATTTCTACTTTCCGGGCAACATAGGATTCACCCTAGGGCGTTGCTACAACAGATTGAATAGTTAGTGCCTTAGAAGTCAACGCCCGGGGCATCAAATGCAATAAAAATACAACAGTTTTTCCATCATATAACAGGAGTAATTGCAACCAGTTTGAAAGGAATGGTCATTTCTACGTTCCGGGCACCCTAGGCTTCACTCTAGGGCGTTGCACCACCATATCGAATACTTAGTGCCAGAGAAGTCAACGCCAGAAGCATAAAATACAATATATATACAACAGTTTTTCCATCGTATAACAGGAATAATTGCAACCAGTTTGAAAGTTATGGTCATTTCTACTTTCGGGGCAACCTAGGCTTCACCCTAGGGCGTTGTTCCACCCGATCGAATAGCTAGGGCCTAAGAAGTGAACGCCAGAAGCATAAAATACAATATAAATACAACAGTTGTTCCATCGTCTTAAAACGAATAATAGCAACCTGTGTGAAAGTTATGGTCATTTCTACGTTCCGGTCAACCTAGGCTTCACTCTAGGGCGTTGCTCCAACAGATCGAATAGTTGGTGCCTCACAAGTCAACGTCAGAAGCATAAAATACAATATAAATACAACAGTTTTTCCATCATATAAAACGAATAATTGCAACCAGTATGAAAGTTATGGACATTTCTACCTTCCGGGCAACCTAGGCTTCACCCTAGGGCGTTGCTCCAACAGATTGAATAGTTACGGCCTTAGAAGTCAACGCCCGAAGCATAAAATGCAATAAAAATGTAACAGTTTTTCCATCGTATAACAGGAATAATTGTAACAAGTTTGAAAGTGATGGTCAGTTCTACGTTCCGGGCAACCTAGGCTTCACTCTGGGGCGTTGCTCCACCAGATCGAATAGTTAGGGCCTAAGAAGTCAACACCAGGAGCATAAAATACAATCTAAATACAACAGGTTTTCCATCCTATAATATGAATAATTGCAACCAGTGTGAAAGTGATGGTCATTTCTACGTTCCGGGCAACCTAGACTTCACTCTAGGGCGTGTTCCACCAGATCGAATAGTTAGGGCCTATGAAGTCAGCGCCAGAAGCATAAAATACAATATAAATATAACAGTTTTTCCATCGAATAAAACGAATAATAGCCACCAGTGTGAAGGTTATGGTCATTTCTATGTTCCGGGCAACCTGAGCTTCACTCTAGGGCGGTGCTCCACCAGATCGAACAGTTAGTGCCTTAGAAGTCAACGCCAGAAGCATAAAATACAATATAAATACAACAGTTTTTCCATCGTATAAAACGAATAATTGCAACCAGTATGAAAGTCATGATCATTTCTACGTTCCGGGAAACCAAGGCTTCACTCTAGGGCGTTGCTCCACCAGATCGAATAGTTAGTGCCTCAGAAGTCATCGCCAGAAGGATAAAATACAATATAAATACAACAGTTTTTTCATCGTATAAAACGAATAATTGCAACCACTATGAAAGTTATTGTCATTTCTACTATCCGGGCAACCTAGGCTTCAACCTAGGGCGTTGCTCCACCAGATCGAATAGACAGGGCCTAAGAAGTCAACGCCCGAAGCATAAAATACAAAATAAATAGAACAGTTTTTCCATGTATAGAACGAATAATTGCTATCTGTGTGAAAGTTATGGTCATTTCCACGTTCCGGGATACCTAGTCTTCACTCTAGGGCGTTGCTCCACCAGATCGAATAGTTAGGGCCTTAGAAGTCAACGCGCGAAACATAAAACACAAAACAAATAGAACAGTTTTTCCATTGTATAAATCGAATAATTCCTACCAGTGTGAAAGTTATGGTCATTTCTACGTTCCGCGCAGTCTAGGCTTCACCCTAGTGCGTTGTTCCACCAGATCGAAAAGTTAAGGCCTAAGAAGTGAACGCCAGAAGCATAAAATACAATATAAATACAACAGTTTTTCCATCGTATAAAACGGATAATTGCAACCAGTATGAAAGTAATGGTCATATCTACTTCCCGGGCAACCTAGGGTTCACCCTAGGGCGTTGCTCCAACTGATCGTATAGTTGGTGCCTTAGAAGTCAACGTCAGAAGCATAAAATACAATATAAATACAACAGTTTTTCCATCGTATAAAACGAATAATTGCAACCAGTGTGAAAGTTATGGTCATTTCTACGTTCCGGGCAACCTAGGCTTCACTCTAGGGCGTTGCTCCACCAGATCGAATAGTTGGTGCCTTAGAAGTCAACGTCAGAAGCATAAAATACAATATAAATACAACAGTTTTTCCATCATATAAAACGAATAATTGCAACCAGTATGAAAGTTATGGACATTTCTACGTTCCGGGCACCCTAGGCTTCACTCTAGGGCGTTGCACCACCATATCGAATACTTAGTGCCTTAGAAGTCAACGCCAGAAGCATAAAATGCAATAAAAATACAACAGTTTTTCCATCGTATAACAGGAATAATTGCAACCAGTTCGAAAGTTATGGTCATTTCTACTTTCCGGGCAACCTAGGCTTCACCCTAGGGCGTTGTTCCACCCGATCGAATAGTTAGGGCCTAAGAAGTGAACGCCAGAAGCATATAATACAATATAAATACAACAGTTTTTCCATCGTATAAAACGAATAATTGCAATCAGTGTGAAAGTTATGGTCATTTCTACGTTCCGGGCAACCTAGGCTTCACTCTAGGGCGTTGCTCCAACAGATCGAATAGTTGGTGCCTTAGAAGTCAACGTCAGAAGCATAAAATACAATATAAATACAACAGTTTTTCCATCGTATAAAACGAATAATTGCAACCAGTATGAAAGTTATGGACATTTCTACTTCCCGGGCAGCCTAGGCTTCACCCTAGGGCGTTGCTCCAACAGATTGATTAGTTAGGGCCTTAGAAGTCAACGCCCGAAGCATAAAATGCAATAAAAATACAACAGTTTTTCCATCGTATAACAGGAATAATTCCAACCTTTTTGAAAGTTATGGTCATTTCTACTTTCCGGGCAACCTAGGCTTCACCCTAGGGCGTTGTTACACCCGATCGAATAGCTAGGGCCTAGGAAGTGAACGCTAGAAGCATATAATACAATATAAATACAACAGTTTTTCCATCGTATAAAACGAATAATTGCAACCAGTGTGAAAGTTATGGTCATTTCTACGTTCCGGGCAACCTAGGCTTCACTCTAGGGCGTTCCTCCAACAAATCGAACAGTTAGGGCCTCAGAAGTCATCGCCAGAAGCATAAAATACAATATAAATACAACAGTTCTTCCATCGTATAAAACGAATAATTGCAACCACTATGAAAGTTATTGTCATTTCTACTATCCGGGCAACCTAGGCTTCAACCTAGGGCGTTGCTCCACCAGATCGAATAGACAGGGCCTAAGAAGTCAGCGCCCGAAGCATAAAATACAAAATAAATAGAACAGTTTTTCCATGTATAGAACGAATAATTGCTATCTGTGTGAAAGTTATGGTCATTTCCACGTTCCGGGATACCTAGTCTTCACTCTAGGGCGTTGCTCCACCAGATCGAATAGTTAGGGCCTTAGAAGTCAACGCGCGAAACATAAAACACAAAACAAATAGAACAGTTTTTCCATTGTATAAATCGAATAATTCCTACCAGTGTGAAAGTTATGGTCATTTCTACGTTCCGCGCAGTCTAGGCTTCACCCTAGTGCGTTGTTCCACCAGATCGAATAGTTAAGGCCTAAGAAGTGAACGCCAGAAGCATAAAATGCAATATAAATACAACAGTTTTTCCATCGTATAAAACGGATAATTGCAACCAGTATGAAAGTAATGGTCATATCTACTTCCCGGGCAACCTAGGGTTCACCCTAGGGCGTTGCTCCAACTGATCGTATAGTTGGTGCCTTAGAAGTCAACGTCAGAAGCATAAAATACAATATAAATACAACAGTTTTTCCATCGTATAAAACGAATAATTGCAACCAGTGTGAAAGTTATGGTCATTTCTACGTTCCGGGCAACCTAGGCTTCACTCTAGGGCGTTGCTCCACCAGATCGAATAGTTGGTGCCTTAGAAGTCAACGTCAGAAGCATAAAATACAATATAAATACAACAGTTTTTCCATCATATAAAACGAATAATTGCAACCAGTCTGAAAGTTATGGACATTTCTACGTTCCGGGCACCCTAGGCTTCACTCTAGGGCGTTGCACCACCATATCGAATACTTAGTGCCTTAGAAGTCAACGCCAGAAGCATAAAGTGCAATAAAAATACAACAGTTTTTCCATCGTATAACAGGAATAATTGCAACCAGTTCGAAAGTTATGGTCATTTCTACTTTCCGGGCAACCTAGGCTTCACCCTAGGGCGTTGTTCCACCCGATCGAATAGTTAGGGCCTAAGAAGTGAACGCCAGAAGCATATAATACAATATAAATACAACAGTTTTTCCATCGTATAAAACGAATAATTGCAACCAGTGTGAAAGTTATGGTCATTTCTACGTTCCGGGCAACCTAGGCTTCACTCTAGGGCGTTGCTCCAACAGATCGAATAGTTGGTGCCTTAGAAGTCAACGTCAGAAGCATAAAATACAATATAAATACAACAGTTTTTCCATCGTATAAAACGAATAATTGCAACCAGTATGAAAGTTATGGACATTTCTACTTTCCGGGCAGCCTAGGCTTCACCCTAGGGCGTTGCTCCAACAGATTGATTAGTTAGGGCCTTAGAAGTCAACGCCCGAAGCATAAAATGCAATAAAAATACAACAGTTTTTCCATCGTATAACAGGAATAATTCCAACCAGTTTGAAAGTTATGATCATTTCTACTTTCCGGGAGACCTAGGCTTCACCCTAGGGCGTTGTTACACCCGTTCCAATAGCTAGGGCCTAAGAAGTGAACGCTAGAAGCATATAATACAATATAAATACAACAGTTTTTCCATCGTATAAAACGAATAATTACAACCAGTGTGAAAGTTATGGACATTTCTACGTTCCGGGCACCCTGGGCTTCACTCTAGGGCGTTGCACCACCATATCGAATACTTAGTGCCTTAGAAGTCAACGCCAGAAGCATAAAATGCAATAAAAATACAACAGTTTTTCCATCGTATAACAGGAATAATTGCAACCAGTTCGAAAGTTATGGTCATTTCTACTTTCCGGGCAACCTAGGCTTCACCCTAGGGCGTTGTTCCACCCGATCGAATAGCTAGGGCCTAAGAAGTGAACGCCAGAAGCATAAAATACAATATAAATACAACAGTTGTTCCATCGTCTTAAAACGAATAATAGCAACCTGTGTGAAAGTTATGGTCATTTCTACGTTCCGGTCAACCTAGGCTTCACTCTAGGGCGTTGCTCCAACAGGTCGAATAGTTGGTGCCTCACAAATCAACGTCAGAAGCATAAAATACAATATAAATACAACAGTTTTTCCATCATATAAAACGAATAATTGCAACCAGTATGAAAGTTATGGACATTTCTACCTTCCGGGCAACCTAGGCTTCACCCTAGGGCGTTGCTCCAACAGATTGAATAGTTACGGCCTTAGAAGTCAACGCCCGAAGCATAAAATGCAATAAAAATGTAACAGTTTTTCCATCGTATAACAGGAATAATTGTAACAAGTTTGAAAGTGATGGTCAGTTCTACGTTCCGGGCAACCTAGGCTTCACTCTGGGGCGTTGCTCCACCAGATCGAATAGTTAGGGCCTAAGAAGTCAACACCAGGAGCATAAAATACAATCCAAATACAACAGTTTTTCCATCGAATAAAACGAATAATAGCCACCAGTGTGAAGGTTATGGTCATTTCTATGTTCCGGGCAACCTGAGCTTCACTCTAGGGCGGTGCTCCACCAGATCGAACAGTTAGTGCCTTAGAAGTCAACGCCAGAAGCATAAAATACAATATAAATACAACAGTTTTTCCATCGTATAAAACGAATAATTGCAACCAGTATGAAAGTCATGATCATTTCTACGTTCCGGGAAACCAAGGCTTCACTCTAGGGCGTTGCTCCACCAGATCGAATAGTTAGTGCCTCAGAAGTCATCGCCAGAAGCATAAAATACAATATAAATACAACAGTTTTTCCATCGTATAAAACGAATAATTGCAACCACTATGAAAGTTATTGTCATTTCTACTATCCGGGCAACCTAGGCTTCAACCTAGGGCGTTGCTCCACCAGATCGAATAGACAGGGCCTAAGAAGTCAACGCCCGAAGCATAAAATACAAAATAAATAGAACAGTTTTTCCATGTATAGAACGAATAATTGCTATCTGTGTGAAAGTTATGGTCATTTCCACGTTCCGGGATACCTAGTCTTCACTCTAGGGCGTTGCTCCACCAGATCGAATAGTTAGGGCCTTAGAAGTCAACGCGCGAAACATAAAACACAAAACAAATAGAACAGTTTTTCCATTGTATAAATCGAATAATTCCTACCAGTGTGAAAGTTATGGTCATTTCTACGTTCCGCGCAGTCTAGGCTTCACCCTAGTGCGTTGTTCCACCAGATCGAAAAGTTAAGGCCTAAGAAGTGAACGCCAGAAGCATAAAATACAATATAAATACAACAGTTTTTCCATCGTATAAAACGGATAATTGCAACCAGTATGAAAGTAATGGTCATATCTACTTCCCGGGCAACCTAGGGTTCACCCTAGGGCGTTGCTCCAACTGATCGTATAGTTGGTGCCTTAGAAGTCAACGTCAGAAGCATAAAATACAATATAAATACAACAGTTTTTCCATCGTATAAGACGAATAATTGCAACCAGTGTGAAAGTTATGGTCATTTCTACGTTCCGGGCAACCTAGGCTTCACTCTAGGGCGTTGCTCCACCAGATCGAATAGTTGGTGCCTTAGAAGTCAACGTCAGAAGCATAAAATACAATATAAATACAACAGTTTTTCCATCATATAAAACGAATAATTGCAACCAGTATGAAAGTTATGGACATTTCTACGTTCCGGGCACCCTAGGCTTCACTCTAGGGCGTTGCACCACCATATCGAATACTTAGTGCCTTAGAAGTCAACGCCAGAAGCATAAAATGCAATAAAAATACAACAGTTTTTCCATCGTATAACAGGAATAATTGCAACCAGTTCGAAAGTTATGGTCATTTCTACTTTCCGGGCAACCTAGGCTTCACCCTAGGGCGTTGTTCCACCCGATCGAATAGTTAGGGCCTTAGAAGTCAACGCGCGAAACATAAAACACAAAACAAATAGAACAGTTTTTCCATTGTATAAATCGAATAATTCCTACCAGTGTGAAAGTTATGGTCATTTCTACGTTCCGCGCAGTCTAGGCTTCACCCTAGTGCGTTGTTCCACCAGATCGAATAGTTAAGGCCTAAGAAGTGAACGCCAGAAGCATAAAATACAATATAAATACAACATTTTTTCCATCGTATAAAACGGATAATTGCAACCAGTATGAAAGTAATGGTCATATCTACTTCCCGGGCAACCTAGGGTTCACCCTAGGGCGTTGCTCCAACTGATCGTATAGTTGGTGCCTTAGAAGTCAACGACAGAAGCATAAAATACAATATAAATACAACAGTTTTTCCATCGTATAAAACGAATAATTGCAACCAGTATGAAAGTCATGATCATTTCTACGTTCCGGGAAACCAAGGCTTCACTCTAGGGCGTTGCTCCACCAGATCGAATAGCTAGGGCCTAAGAAGTGAACGCCAGAAGCATATAATACAATATAAATACAACAGTTTTTCCATCGTATAAAACGAATAATTGCAACCAGTGTGAAAGTTATGGTCATTTCTACGTTCCGGGATACCTAGGCTTCACTCTAGGGCGTTGCTCCACCAGATCGAATAGTTAGGGCCTTAGAAGTCAACGCGCGAATCATAAAACACAAAACAAATAGAACAGTTTTTCCATCGTATAAAACGGATAATTGCAACCAGTATGAAAGTAATGGTCATATCTACTTCCCGGGCAGCCTACGGTTCACCCTAGGGCGTTGCTCCAACAGATTGAAAGGTTAGTGCCCAAGAAGTGAACGCCAGAAGCATAAAATACAATATAAATACAACAGGTTGTCCATCGTATAAACCGGATAATTGCAACCAGTATGAAAGTTATGGTCATTTCTACTTTCCGGGCAACATAGGATTCACCCTAGGGCGTTGCTCCAACAGATTGAATAGTTAGTGCCTTAGAAGTCAACGCCCGAAGCATCAAATGCAATAAAAATACAACAGTTTTTCCATCATATAACAGGAGTAATTGCAACCAGTTTGAAAGGGATGGTCATTTCTACGTTCCGGGCACCCTAGGCTTCACTCTAGGGCGTTGCACCACCATATCGAATACTTAGTGCCAGAGAAGTCAACGCCAGAAGCATAAAATACAATATATATACAACAGTTTTTCCATCGTATAACAGGAATAATTGCAACCAGTTTGAAAGTTATGGTCATTTCTACTTTCGGGGCAACCTAGGCTTCACCCTAGGGCGTTGTTCCACCCGATCGAATAGCTAGGGCCTAAGAAGTGAACGCCAGAAGCCTAAAATACAATATAAATACAACAGTTGTTCCATCGTCTTAAAACGAATAATAGCAACCTGTGTGAAAGTTATGGTCATTTCTACGTTCCGGTCAACCTAGGCTTCACTCTAGGGCGTTGCTCCAACAGATCGAATAGTTGGTGCCTCACAAGTCAACGTCAGAAGTATAAAATACAATATAAATACAACAGTTTTTCCATCATATAAAACGAATAATTGCAACCAGTATGAAAGTTATGGACATTTCTACCTTCCGGGCAACCTAGGCTTCACCCTAGGGCGTTGCTCCAACAGATTGAATAGTTACGGCCTTAGAAGTCAACGCCCGAAGCATAAAATGCAATAAAAATGTAACAGTTTTTCCATCGTATAACAGGAATAATTGTAACAAGTTTGAAAGTGATGGTCAGTTCTACGTTCCGGGCAACCTAGGCTTCACTCTGGGGCGTTGCTCCACCAGATCGAATAGTTAGGGCCTAATAAGTCAACACCAGGAGCATAAAATACAATCTAAATACAACAGGTTTTCCATCCTATAATATGAATAATTGCAACCAGTGTGAAAGTGATGGTCATTTCTACGTTCCGGGCAACCTAGACTTCACTCTAGGGCGTGTTCCACCAGATCGAATAGTTAGGGCCTATGAAGTCAGCGCCAGAAGCATAAAATACAATATAAATATAACAGTTTTTCCATCGAATAAAACGAATAATAGCCACCAGTGTGAAGGTTATGGTCATTTCTATGTTCCGGGCAACCTGAGCTTCACTCTAGGGCGGTGCTCCACCAGATCGAACAGTTAGTGCCTTAGAAGTCAACGCCAGAAGCATAAAATACAATATAAATACAACAGTTTTTCCATCGTATAAAACGAATAATTGCAACCAGTATGAAAGTCATGATCATTTCTACGTTCCGGGAAACCAAGGCTTCACTCTAGGGCGTTGCTCCACCAGATCGAATAGTTAGTGCCTCAGAAGTCATCGCCAGAAGGATAAAATACAATATAAATACAACAGTTTTTCCATCGTATAAAACGAATAATTGCAACCACTATGAAAGTTATTGTCATTTCTACTATCCGGGCAACCTAGGCTTCAACCTAGGGCGTTGCTCCACCAGATCGAATAGACAGGGCCTAAGAAGTCAACGCCCGAAGCATAAAATACAAAATAAATAGAACAGTTTTTCCATGTATAGAACGAATAATTGCTATCTGTGTGAAAGTTATGGTCATTTCCACGTTCCGGGATACCTAGTCTTCACTCTAGGGCGTTGCTCCACCAGATCGAATAGTTAGGGCCTTAGAAGTCAACGCGCGAAACATAAAACACAAAACAAATAGAACAGTTTTTCCATTGTATAAATCGAATAATTCCTACCAGTGTGAAAGTTATGGTCATTTCTACGTTCCGCGCAGTCTAGGCTTCACCCTAGTGCGTTGTTCCACCAGATCGAAAAGTTAAGGCCTAAGAAGTGAACGCCAGAAGCATAAAATACAATATAAATACAACAGTTTTTCCATCGTATAAAACGGATAATTGCAACCAGTATGAAAGTAATGGTCATATCTACTTCCCGGGCAACCTAGGGTTCACCCTAGGGCGTTGCTCCAACTGATCGTATAGTTGGTGCCTTAGAAGTCAACGCCCGAAGCATCAAATGCAATAAAAATACAACAGTTTTTCCATCATATAACAGGAGTAATTGCAACCAGTTTGAAAGGGATGGTCATTTCTACGTTCCGGGCACCCTAGGCTTCACTCTAGGGCGTTGCACCACCATATCGAATACTTAGTGCCAGAGAAGTCAACGCCAGAAGCATAAAATACAATATATATACAACAGTTTTTCCATCGTATAACAGGAATAATTGCAACCAGTTTGAAAGTTATGGTCATTTCTACTTTCGGGGCAACCTAGGCTTCACCCTAGGGCGTTGTTCCACCCGATCGAATAGCTAGGGCCTAAGAAGTGAACGCCAGAAGCCTAAAATACAATATAAATACAACAGTTGTTCCATCGTCTTAAAACGAATAATAGCAACCTGTGTGAAAGTTATGGTCATTTCTACGTTCCGGTCAACCTAGGCTTCACTCTAGGGCGTTGCTCCAACAGATCGAATAGTTGGTGCCTCACAAGTCAACGTCAGAAGTATAAAATACAATATAAATACAACAGTTTTTCCATCATATAAAACGAATAATTGCAACCAGTATGAAAGTTATGGACATTTCTACCTTCCGGGCAACCTAGGCTTCACCCTAGGGCGTTGCTCCAACAGATTGAATAGTTACGGCCTTAGAAGTCAACGCCCGAAGCATAAAATGCAATAAAAATGTAACAGTTTTTCCATCGTATAACAGGAATAATTGTAACAAGTTTGAAAGTGATGGTCAGTTCTACGTTCCGGGCAACCTAGGCTTCACTCTGGGGCGTTGCTCCACCAGATCGAATAGTTAGGGCCTAATAAGTCAACACCAGGAGCATAAAATACAATCTAAATACAACAGGTTTTCCATCCTATAATATGAATAATTGCAACCAGTGTGAAAGTGATGGTCATTTCTACGTTCCGGGCAACCTAGACTTCACTCTAGGGCGTGTTCCACCAGATCGAATAGTTAGGGCCTATGAAGTCAGCGCCAGAAGCATAAAATACAATATAAATATAACAGTTTTTCCATCGAATAAAACGAATAATAGCCACCAGTGTGAAGGTTATGGTCATTTCTATGTTCCGGGCAACCTGAGCTTCACTCTAGGGCGGTGCTCCACCAGATCGAACAGTTAGTGCCTTAGAAGTCAACGCCAGAAGCATAAAATACAATATAAATACAACAGTTTTTCCATCGTATAAAACGAATAATTGCAACCAGTATGAAAGTCATGATCATTTCTACGTTCCGGGAAACCAAGGCTTCACTCTAGGGCGTTGCTCCACCAGATCGAATAGTTAGTGCCTCAGAAGTCATCGCCAGAAGGATAAAATACAATATAAATACAACAGTTTTTCCATCGTATAAAACGAATAATTGCAACCACTATGAAAGTTATTGTCATTTCTACTATCCGGGCAACCTAGGCTTCAACCTAGGGCGTTGCTCCACCAGATCGAATAGACAGGGCCTAAGAAGTCAACGCCCGAAGCATAAAATACAAAATAAATAGAACAGTTTTTCCATGTATAGAACGAATAATTGCTATCTGTGTGAAAGTTATGGTCATTTCCACGTTCCGGGATACCTAGTCTTCACTCTAGGGCGTTGCTCCACCAGATCGAATAGTTAGGGCCTTAGAAGTCAACGCGCGAAACATAAAACACAAAACAAATAGAACAGTTTTTCCATTGTATAAATCGAATAATTCCTACCAGTGTGAAAGTTATGGTCATTTCTACGTTCCGCGCAGTCTAGGCTTCACCCTAGTGCGTTGTTCCACCAGATCGAAAAGTTAAGGCCTAAGAAGTGAACGCCAGAAGCATAAAATACAATATAAATACAACAGTTTTTCCATCGTATAAAACGGATAATTGCAACCAGTATGAAAGTAATGGTCATATCTACTTCCCGGGCAACCTAGGGTTCACCCTAGGGCGTTGCTCCAACTGATCGTATAGTTGGTGCCTTAGAAGTCAACGTCAGAAGCATAAAATACAATATAAATACAACAGTTTTTCCATCGTATAAAACGAATAATTGCAACCAGTGTGAAAGTTATGGTCATTTCTACGTTCCGGGCAACCTAGGCTTCACTCTAGGGCGTTGCTCCACCAGATCGAATAGTTGGTGCCTTAGAAGTCAACGTCAGAAGCATAAAATACAATATAAATACAACAGTTTTTCCATCATATAAAACGAATAATTGCAACCAGTATGAAAGTTATGGACATTTCTACGTTCCGGGCAACCTAGGCTTCACTCTAGGGCGTTGCACCACCATATCGAATACTTAGTGCCTTAGAAGTCAACGCCAGAAGCATAAAATGCAATAAAAATACAACAGTTTTTCCATCGTATAACAGGAATAATTGCAACCAGTTCGAAAGTTATGGTCATTTCTACTTTCCGGGCAACCTAGGCTTCACCCTAGGGCGTTGTTCCACCCGATCGAATAGTTAGGGCCTAAGAAGTGAACGCCAGAAGCATATAATACAATATAAATACAACAGTTTTTCCATCGTATAAAACGAATAATTGCAACCAGTGTGAAAGTTATGGTCATTTCTACGTTCCGGGCAACCTAGGCTTCACTCTAGGGCGTTGCTCCAACAGATCGAATAGTTGGTGCCTTAGAAGTCAACGTCAGAAGCATAAAATACAATATAAATACAACAGTTTTTCCATCGTATAAAACGAATAATTGCAACCAGTATGAAAGTTATGGACATTTCTACTATCCGGGCAACCTAGGCTTCAACCTAGGGCGTTGCTCCACCAGATCGAATAGACAGGGCCTAAGAAGTCAGCGCCCGAAGCATAAAATACAAAATAAATAGAACAGTTTTTCCATGTATAGAACGAATAATTGCTATCTGTGTGAAAGTTATGGTCATTTCCACGTTCCGGGATACCTAGTCTTCACTCTAGGGCGTTGCTCCACCAGATCGAATAGTTAGGGCCTTAGAAGTCAACGCGCGAAACATAAAACACAAAACAAATAGAACAGTTTTTCCATTGTATAAATCGAATAATTCCTACCAGTGTGAAAGTTATGGTCATTTCTACGTTCCGCGCAGTCTAGGCTTCACCCTAGTGCGTTGTTCCACCAGATCGAATAGTTAAGGCCTAAGAAGTGAACGCCAGAAGCATAAAATGCAATATAAATACAACAGTTTTTCCATCGTAAAAAACGGATAATTGCAACCAGTATGAAAGTAATGGTCATATCTACTTCCCGGGCAACCTAGGGTTCACCCTAGGGCGTTGCTCCAACTGATCGTATAGTTGGTGCCTTAGAAGTCAACGTCAGAAGCATAAAATACAATATAAATACAACAGTTTTTCCATCGTATAAAACGAATAATTGCAACCAGTGTGAAAGTTATGGTCATTTCTACGTTCCGGGCAACCTAGGCTTCACTCTAGGGCGTTGCTCCACCAGATCGAATAGTTGGTGCCTTAGAAGTCAACGTCAGAAGCATAAAATACAATATAAATACAACAGTTTTTCCATCATATAAAACGAATAATTGCAACCAGTCTGAAAGTTATGGACATTTCTACGTTCCGGGCACCCTAGGCTTCACTCTAGGGCGTTGCACCACCATATCGAATACTTAGTACCTTAGAAGTCAACGCCAGAAGCATAAAATGCAATAAAAATACAACAGTTTTTCCATCGTATAACAGGAATAATTGCAACCAGTTCGAAAGTTATGGTCATTTCTACTTTCCGGGCAACCTGGGCTTCACCCTAGGGCGTTGTTCCACCCGATCGAATAGTTAGGGCCTAAGAAGTGAACGCCAGAAGCATATAATACAATATAAATACAACAGTTTTTCCATCGTATAAAACGAATAATTGCAACCAGTGTGAAAGTTATGGTCATTTCTACGTTCCGGGCAACCTAGGCTTCACTCTAGGGCGTTGCTCCAACAGATCGAATAGTTGGTGCCTTAGAAGTCAACGTCAGAAGCATAAAATACAATATAAATACAACAGTTTTTCCATCGTATAAAACGAATAATTGCAACCAGTATGAAAGTTATGGACATTTCTACTTTCCGGGCAGCCTAGGCTTCACCCTAGGGCGTTGCTCCAACAGATTGATTAGTTAGGGCCTTAGAAGTCAACGCCCGAAGCATAAAATGCAATAAAAATACAACAGTTTTTCCATCGTATAACAGGAATAATTCCAACCTTTTTGAAAGTTATGGTCATTTCTACTTTCCGGGCAACCTAGGCTTCACCCTAGGGCGTTGTTACACCCGATCGAATAGCTAGGGCCTAGGAAGTGAACGCTAGAAGCATATAATACAATATAAATACAACAGTTTTTCCATCGTATAAAACGAATAATTGCAACCAGTGTGAAAGTTATGGTCATTTCTACGTTCCGGGCAACCTAGGCTTCACTCTAGGGCGTTCCTCCAACAAATCGAATAGTTAGGGCCTCAGAAGTCATCGCCAGAAGCATAAAATACAATATAAATACAACAGTTTTTCCATCGTATAAAACGAATAATTGCAACCACTATGAAAGTTATTGTCATTTCTACTATCCGGGCAACCTAGGCTTCAACCTAGGGCGTTGCTCCACCAGATCGAATAGACAGGGCCTAAGAAGTCAGCGCCCGAAGCATAAAATACAAAATAAATAGAACAGTTTTTCCATGTATAGAACGAATAATTGCTATCTGTGTGAAAGTTATGGTCATTTCCACGTTCCGGGATACCTAGTCTTCACTCTAGGGCGTTGCTCCACCAGATCGAATAGTTAGGGCCTTAGAAGTCAACGCGCGAAACATAAAACACAAAACAAATAGAACAGTTTTTCCATTGTATAAATCGAATAATTCCTACCAGTGTGAAAGTTATGGTCATTTCTACGTTCCGCGCAGTCTAGGCTTCACCCTAGTGCGTTGTTCCACCAGATCGAATAGTTAAGGCCTAAGAAGTGAACGCCAGAAGCATAAAATGCAATATAAATACAACAGTTTTTCCATCCTAAAAAACGGATAATTGCAACCAGTATGAAAGTAATGGTCATATCTACTTCCCGGGCAACCTAGGGTTCACCCTAGGGCGTTGCTCCAACTGATCGTATAGTTGGTGCCTTAGAAGTCAACGTCAGAAGCATAAAATACAATATAAATACAACAGTTTTTCCATCGTATAAAACGAATAATTGCAACCAGTGTGAAAGTTATGGTCATTTCTACGTTCCGGGCAACCTAGGCTTCACTCTAGGGCGTTGCTCCACCAGATCGAATAGTTGGTGCCTTAGAAGTCAACGTCAGAAGCATAAAATACAATATAAATACAACAGTTTTTCCATCATATAAAACGAATAATTGCAACCAGTCTGAAAGTTATGGACATTTCTACGTTCCGGGCACCCTAGGCTTCACTCTAGGGCGTTGCACCACCATATCGAATACTTAGTGCCTTAGAAGTCAACGCCAGAAGCATAAAATGCAATAAAAATACAACAGTTTTTCCATCGTATAACAGGAATAATTGCAACCAGTTCGAAAGTTATGGTCATTTCTACTTTCCGGGCAACCTGGGCTTCACCCTAGGGCGTTGTTCCACCCGATCGAATAGTTAGGGCCTAAGAAGTGAACGCCAGAAGCATATAATACAATATAAATACAACAGTTTTTCCATCGTATAAAACGAATAATTGCAACCAGTGTGAAAGTTATGGTCATTTCTACGTTCCGGGCAACCTAGGCTTCACTCTAGGGCGTTGCTCCAACAGATCGAATAGTTGGTGCCTTAGAAGTCAACGTCAGAAGCATAAAATACAATATAAATACAACAGTTTTTCCATCGTATAAAACGAATAATTGCAACCAGTATGAAAGTTATGGACATTTCTACTTTCCGGGCAGCCTAGGCTTCACCCTAGGGCGTTGCTCCAACAGATTGATTAGTTAGGGCCTTAGAAGTCAACGCCCGAAGCATAAAATGCAATAAAAATACAACAGTTTTTCCATCGTATAACAGGAATAATTCCAACCAGATTGAAAGTTATGGTCATTTCTACTTTCCGGGAGACCTAGGCTTCACCCTAGGGCGTTGTTACACCCGTTCGAATAGCTAGGGCCTAAGAAGTGAACGCTAGAAGCATATAATACAATATAAATACAACAGTTTTTCCATCGTATAAAACGAATAATTGCAACCAGTGTGAAAGTTATGGACATTTCTACGTTCCGGGCACCCTAGGCTTCACTCTAGGGCGTTGCACCACCATATCGAATACTTAGTGCCTTAGAAGTCAACGCCAGAAGCATAAAATGCAATAAAAATACAACAGTTTTTCCATCGTATAACAGGAATAATTGCAACCAGTTCGAAAGTTATGGTCATTTCTACTTTCCGGGCAACCTAGGCTTCACCCTAGGGCGTTGTTCCACCCGATCGAATAGTTAGGGCCTAAGAAGTGAACGCCAGAAGCATATAATACAATATAAATACAACAGTTTTTCCATCGTATAAAACGAATAATTGCAACCAGTGTGAAAGTTATGGTCATTTCTACGTTCCGGGCAACCTAGGCTTCACTCTAGGGCGTTGCTCCAACAGATCGAATAGTTGGTGCCTTAGAAGTCAACGTCAGAAGCATAAAATACAATATAAATACAACAGTTTTTCCATCGTATAAAACGAATAATTGCAACCAGTATGAAAGTTATGGACATTTCTACTTTCCGGGCAGCCTAGGCTTCACCCTAGGGCGTTGCTCCAACAGATTGATTAGTTAGGGCCTTAGAAGTCAACGCCCGAAGCATAAAATGCAATAAAAATACAACAGTTTTTCCATCGTATAACAGGAATAATTCCAACCAGTTTGAAAGTTATGGTCATTTCTACTTTCCGGGAGACCTAGGCTTCACCCTAGGGCGTTGTTACACCCGTTCGAATAGCTAGGGCCTAAGAAGTGAACGCTAGAAGCATATAATACAATATAAATACAACAGTTTTTCCATCGTATAAAACGAATAATTGCAACCAGTGTGAAAGTGATGGTCATTTCTACGTTCCGGGCAACCTAGGCTTCACTCTAGAGCGTTCCTCCAACAGATCGTATAGTTGGTGCCTTAGAAGTCAACGTCAGAAGCATAAAATACAATATAAATTCAACAGTTTTTCCATCGTATAAAACGAATAATTGCAACCAGTGTGAAAGTTATGGTCATTTCTACGTTCCGGGCAACCTAGGCTTCACTCTAGGGCGTTGCTCTACCAGATCGAATAGTTGGTGCCCTAGAAGTCAACGTCAGAAGCATAAAATACAATATAAATACAACAGTTTTTCCATCATATAAAACGAATAATTGCAACCAGTATGAAAGTTATGGACATTTCTACTTTCCGGGCAACCTAGGCTTCACCCTAGGGCGTTGCTCCAACAGATCGAATAGTTAGGGCCTAAGAAGTGAACGCCAGAAGCATAAAATACAATATAAATACAACAGTTGTTCCATCGTCTTAAAACGAATAATAGCAACCTGTGTGAAAGTTATGGCCATTTCTACGTTCCGGGCAACCTAGGCTTCACTCTAGGGCGTTGCTCCAACAGATCGAATAGTTGGTGCATCACAAGTCAACGTCAGAAGCATAAAATACAATATAAATACAACAGTTTTTCCATCGTATAAAACGAATAATTGCAACCAGAATGAAAGTTATGGACATTTCTACTTTCCGGGCAACCTAGGCTTCACCCTAGGGCGTTGATCCAACAGATTGAATAGTTAGGGCCTTAGAAGTCAATGCCCGAAGCATAAAATGCAATAAAAATGTAACAGTTTTTCCATCGTATAACAGGAATAATTGTAACAAGTTTGAAAGTGATGGTCAGTTCTACGTTCCGGGCAACCTAGGCTTCACTCTAGGGCGTTGCTCCACCAGATCGAATAGTTAGGGCCTAAGAAGTCAACACCAGGAGCATAAAATACAATCTAAATACAACAGGTTTTCCATCCTATAATATGAATAATTGCAACCAGTGTGAAAGTGATGGTCATTTCTACGTTCCGGGCACCCTAGGCTTCACTCTAGGGCGTTGCACCACCATATCGAATACTTAGTGCCTTAGAAGTCAACGCCAGAAGCATAAAATGCAATAAAAATACAACAGCTTTTCCATCGTATAACAGGAATAATTGCAACCAGTTCGAAAGTTATGGTCATTTCTACTTTCCGGGCAACCTAGGCTTCACCCTAGGGCGTTGTTCCACCCGATCGAATAGTTAGGGCCTAAGAAGTGAACGCCAGAAGCATATAATACAATATAAATACAACAGTTTTTCCATCGTATAAAACGAATAATTGCAACCAGTGTGAAAGTTATGGTCATTTCTACGTTCCGGGCAACCTAGGCTTCACTCTAGGGCGTTGCTCCAACAGATCGAATAGTTGGTGCCTTAGAAGTCAACGTCAGAAGCATAAAATACAATATAAATACAACAGTTTTTCCATCGTATAAAACGAATAATTGCAACCAGTATGAAAGTTATGGACATTTCTACTTTCCGGGCAGCCTAGGCTTCACCCTAGGGCGTTGCTCCAACAGATTGATTAGTTAGGGCCTTAGAAGTCAACGCCCGAAGCATAAAATGCAATAAAAATACAACAGTTTTTCCATCGTATAACAGGAATAATTCCAACCAGTTTGAAAGTTATGGTCATTTCTACTTTCCGGGAGACCTAGGCTTCACCCTAGGGCGTTGTTACACCCGTTCGAATAGCTAGGGCCTAAGAAGTGAACGCTAGAAGCATATAATATAATATAAATACAACAGTTTTTCCATCGTATAAAACGAATAATTGCAACCAGTGTGAAAGTTATGGACATTTCTACGTTCCGGGCACCCTAGGCTTCACTCTAGGGCGTTGCACCACCATATCGAATACTTAGTGCCTTAGAAGTCAACGCCAGAAGCATAAAATGCAATAAAAATACAACAGTTTTTCCATCGTATAACAGGAATAATTGCAACCAGTTCGAAAGTTATGGTCATTTCTACTTTCCGGGCAACCTAGGCTTCACCCTAGGGCGTTGTTCCACCCGATCGAATAGTTAGGGCCTAAGAAGTGAACGCCAGAAGCATATAATACAATATAAATACAACAGTTTTTCCATCGTATAAAACGAATAATTGCAACCAGTGTGAAAGTTATGGTCATTTCTACGTTCCGGGCAACCTAGGCTTCACTCTAGGGCGTTGCTCCAACAGATCGAATAGTTGGTGCCTTAGAAGTCAACGTCAGAAGCATAAAATACAATATAAATACAACAGTTTTTCCATCGTATAAAACGAATAATTGCAACCAGTATGAAAGTTATGGACATTTCTACTTTCCGGGCAGCCTAGGCTTCACCCTAGGGCGTTGCTCCAACAGATTGATTAGTTAGGGCCTTAGAAGTCAACGCCCGAAGCATAAAATGCAATAAAAATACAACAGTTTTTCCATCGTATAACAGGAATAATTCCAACCAGTTTGAAAGTTATGGTCATTTCTACTTTCCGGGAGACCTAGGCTTCACCCTAGGGCGTTGTTACACCCGTTCGAATAGCTAGGGCCTAAGAAGTGAACGCTAGAAGCATATAATACAATATAAATACAACAGTTTTTCCATCGTATAAAACGAATAATTGCAACCAGTGTGAAAGTTATGGTCATTTCTACGTTCCGGGCAACCTAGGCTTCACTCTAGAGCGTTCCTCCAACAGATCGTATAGGTGGTGCCTTAGAAGTCAACGTCAGAAGCATAAAATACAATATAAATTCAACAGTTTTTCCATCGTATAAAACGAATAATTGCAACCAGTGTGAAAGTTATGGTCATTTCTACGTTCCGGGCAACCTAGGCTTCACTCTAGGGCGTTGCTCTACCAGATCGAATAGTTGGTGCCCTAGAAGTCAACGTCAGGAGCATAAAATACAATATAAATACAACAGTTTTTCCATCATATAAAACGAATAATTGCAACCAGTATGAAAGTTATGGACATTTCTACTTTCCGGGCAACCTAGGCTTCACCCTAGGGCGTTGCTCCAACAGATCGAATAGTTAGGGCCTCAGAAGTCAACGCCAGAAGCATAAAATACAATATAAATACAACAGTTTTTCCATCGTATAAAACGAATAATTGCAACGAGTATGAAAGTTATGGTCATTTCTACTTTCCGGGCAACCTAGGCTTCACTCTAGGGCGTTGCTCCACCATATCGAATACTTAGTGCCTTAGAAGTCAACGCCTGAAGCATAAAATACAATATAAATACAACAGTTTTTCCATCGTATAACAGGAATAATTGCAACCAGTTTGAAAGTTATGGTCATTTCTACTTTCGGGGCAACCTAGGCTTCACCCTAGGGCGTTGTGCCACCCGATCGAATAGTTAGGGCCTAACAAGTGAACGCCAGAAGCATAAAATACAATATAAATACAACAGTTGTTCCATCGTCTTAAAACGAATAATAGCAACCTGTGTGAAAGTTATGGTCATTTCTACGTTCCGGGCAACCTAGGCTTCACTCTAGGGCGTTGCTCCAACAGATCGAATAGTTGGTGCATCACAAGTCAACGTCAGAAGCATAAAATACAATATAAATACAACAGTTTTTCCATCGTATAAAACGAATAATTGCAACCAGTATGAAAGTTATGGACATTTCTAATTTCCGGGCAACCTAGGCTTCACCCTAGGGCGTTGCTCCAACAGATTGAATAGTTAGGGCCTTAGAAGTCAATGCCCGAAGCATAAAATGCAATAAAAATGTAACAGTTTTTCCATCGTATAACAGGAATAATTGTAACAAGTTTGAAAGTGATGGTCAGTTCTACGTTCCGGGCAACCTAGGCTTCACTCTAGGGCGTTGCTCCACCAGATCGAATAGTTAGGGCCTAAGAAGTCAACACCAGGAGCATAAAATACAATCTAAATACAACAGGTTTTCCATCCTATAATATGAATAATTGCAACCAATGTGAAAGTGATGGTCATTTCTACGTTCCGGGCAACCTAGACTTCACTCTTGGGCGTGTTCCACCAGATCGAATAGTTAGGGCCTATGAAGTCAGCGCCAGAAGCATAAAATACAATATAAATATAACAGTTTTTCCATCCAATAAAACGAATAATAGCCACCAGTGTGAAGGTTATGGTCATTTCTATGTTCCGGGCAACCTAAGCTTCACTCTAGGGCGGTGCTCCACCAGATCGAACAGTTAGTGCCTTAGAAGTCAACGCCAGAAGCATAAAATACAATATAAATACAACAGTTTTTCCATCGTATAAAACGAATAATTGCAACCAGTATGGAAGTCATGATCATTTCTACGTTCCGGGAAACCAAGGCTTCACTCTAGGGCGTTGCTCCACCAGATCGAATAGTTAGTGCCTCAGAAGTCAACGCCAGAAGCATAAAATACAATGTAAATACAACTGTTTTTCCATCGTATAAAACGAATAATTGCAACCAGTATGAAAGTTATTTTCATTTCTACTTTCCGGGCAACCTAGGATTCACCCTAGGGCGTTGCTCCAACAGATTGAATAGTTAGTGCCTTAGAAGTCAACGCCCGAAGCATCAAATGCAATAAAAATACAACAGTTTTTCCATCATATAACAGGAGTAATTGCAACCAGTTTGAAAGTGATGGTCATTTCTACGTTCCGGACACCCTAGGCTTCACTCTGGGGCGTTGCTCCACCATATCGAATACTTAGTGCCTTAGAAGTCAACGCCAGAAGCATAAAATACAATATAAATACAACAGTTTTTCCATCGTATAACAGGAATAATTGCAACCAGTTTGAAAGTTATGGTCATTTCTACTTTCCGGGCAGCCTAGGCTTCACCCTAGGGCGTTGTTACACCCGATCGAATAGCTAGGGCCTAAGAAGTGAACGCCAGAAGCATATAATACAATATAAATACAACAGTTTTTCCATCGTATAAAACGAATAATTGCAACCAGTGTGAAAGTTATGGTCATTTCTACGTTCCGGGCAACCTAGGCTTCACTCTAGGGCGTTCCTCCAACAGATCGTATAGTTGGTGCCTTAGAAGTCAACGTCAGAAGCATAAAATACAATATAAATATAACAGTTTTTCCATCGAATAAAACGAATAGTAGCCACCAGTGTGAAGGTTATGGTCATTTCTATGTTCGGGGCAACCTAAGCTTCACTCTAGGGCGGTGCTCCACCAGATCGAACAGTTAGTGCCTTAGAAGTCAACGACAGAAGCATAAAATACAATATAAATACAACAGTTTTTCCATCGTATAAAACGAATAATTGCAACCAGTATGAAAGTCATGATCATTTCTACGTTCCGGGAAACCAAGGCTTCACTCTAGGGCGTTGCTCCACCAGATCGAATAGCTAGGGCCTAAGAAGTGAACGCCAGAAGCATATAATACAATATAAATACAACAGTTTTTCCATCGTATAAAACGAATAATTGCAACCAGTGTGAAAGTTATGGACATTTCTACTTTCCGGGCAACCTAGGCTTCACCCTAGGGCGCTGCTCCAACTGATCGTATAGTTGGTGCCTTAGAAGTCAACGTCAGAAGCATAATATACAATATAAATACAACAGTTTTTCCATCGTATAAGACGAATAATTGCAACCAGTGTGAAAGTTATGGTCATTTCTACGTTCCGGGCAACCTAGGCTTCACTCTAGGGCGTTGCTCCACCAGATCGAATAGTTGGTGCCTTAGAAGTCAACGTCAGAAGCATAAAATACAATATAAATACAACAGTTTTTCCATCATATAAAACGAATAATTGCAACCAGTATGAAAGTTATGGACATTTCTACGTTCCGGGCACCCTAGGCTTCACTCTAGGGCGTTGCACCACCATATCGAATACTTAGTGCCTTAGAAGTCAACGCCAGAAGCATAAAATGCAATAAAAATACAACAGTTTTTCCATCGTATAACAGGAATAATTGCAACCAGTTCGAAAGTTATGGTCATTTCTACTTTCCGGGCAACCTAGGCTTCACCCTAGGGCGTTGTTCCACCCGATCGAATAGTTAGGGCCTTAGAAGTCAACGCGCGAAACATAAAACACAAAACAAATAGAACAGTTTTTCCATTGTATAAATCGAATAATTCCTACCAGTGTGAAAGTTATGGTCATTTCTACGTTCCGCGCAGTCTAGGCTTCACCCTAGTGCGTTGTTCCACCAGATCGAATAGTTAAGGCCTAAGAAGTGAACGCCAGAAGCATAAAATACAATATAAATACAACATTTTTTCCATCGTATAAAACGGATAATTGCAACCAGTATGAAAGTAATGGTCATATCTACTTCCCGGGCAACCTAGGGTTCACCCTAGGGCGTTGCTCCAACTGATCGTATAGTTGGTGCCTTAGAAGTCAACGACAGAAGCATAAAATACAATATAAATACAACAGTTTTTCCATCGTATAAAACGAATAATTGCAACCAGTATGAAAGTCATGATCATTTCTACGTTCCGGGAAACCAAGGCTTCACTCTAGGGCGTTGCTCCACCAGATCGAATAGCTAGGGCCTAAGAAGTGAACGCCAGAAGCATATAATACAATATAAATACAACAGTTTTTCCATCGTATAAAACGAATAATTGCAACCAGTGTGAAAGTTATGGTCATTTCTACGTTCCGGGATACCTAGGCTTCACTCTAGGGCGTTGCTCCACCAGATCGAATAGTTAGGGCCTTAGAAGTCAACGCGCGAATCATAAAACACAAAACAAATAGAACAGTTTTTCCATCGTATAAAACGGATAATTGCAACCAGTATGAAAGTAATGGTCATATCTACTTCCCGGGCAGCCTACGGTTCACCCTAGGGCGTTGCTCCAACAGATTGAAAGGTTAGTGCCCAAGAAGTGAACGCCAGAAGCATAAAATACAATATAAATACAACAGGTTGTCCATCGTATAAACCGGATAATTGCAACCAGTATGAAAGTTATGGTCATTTCTACTTTCCGGGCAACATAGGATTCACCCTAGGGCGTTGCTCCAACAGATTGAATAGTTAGTGCCTTAGAAGTCAACGCCCGAAGCATCAAATGCAATAAAAATACAACAGTTTTTCCATCATATAACAGGAGTAATTGCAACCAGTTTGAAAGGGATGGTCATTTCTACGTTCCGGGCACCCTAGGCTTCACTCTAGGGCGTTGCACCACCATATCGAATACTTAGTGCCAGAGAAGTCAACGCCAGAAGCATAAAATACAATATATATACAACAGTTTTTCCATCGTATAACAGGAATAATTGCAACCAGTTTGAAAGTTATGGTCATTTCTACTTTCGGGGCAACCTAGGCTTCACCCTAGGGCGTTGTTCCACCCGATCGAATAGCTAGGGCCTAAGAAGTGAACGCCAGAAGCCTAAAATACAATATAAATACAACAGTTGTTCCATCGTCTTAAAACGAATAATAGCAACCTGTGTGAAAGTTATGGTCATTTCTACGTTCCGGTCAACCTAGGCTTCACTCTAGGGCGTTGCTCCAACAGATCGAATAGTTGGTGCCTCACAAGTCAACGTCAGAAGTATAAAATACAATATAAATACAACAGTTTTTCCATCATATAAAACGAATAATTGCAACCAGTATGAAAGTTATGGACATTTCTACCTTCCGGGCAACCTAGGCTTCACCCTAGGGCGTTGCTCCAACAGATTGAATAGTTACGGCCTTAGAAGTCAACGCCCGAAGCATAAAATGCAATAAAAATGTAACAGTTTTTCCATCGTATAACAGGAATAATTGTAACAAGTTTGAAAGTGATGGTCAGTTCTACGTTCCGGGCAACCTAGGCTTCACTCTGGGGCGTTGCTCCACCAGATCGAATAGTTAGGGCCTAATAAGTCAACACCAGGAGCATAAAATACAATCTAAATACAACAGGTTTTCCATCCTATAATATGAATAATTGCAACCAGTGTGAAAGTGATGGTCATTTCTACGTTCCGGGCAACCTAGACTTCACTCTAGGGCGTGTTCCACCAGATCGAATAGTTAGGGCCTATGAAGTCAGCGCCAGAAGCATAAAATACAATATAAATATAACAGTTTTTCCATCGAATAAAACGAATAATAGCCACCAGTGTGAAGGTTATGGTCATTTCTATGTTCCGGGCAACCTGAGCTTCACTCTAGGGCGGTGCTCCACCAGATCGAACAGTTAGTGCCTTAGAAGTCAACGCCAGAAGCATAAAATACAATATAAATACAACAGTTTTTCCATCGTATAAAACGAATAATTGCAACCAGTATGAAAGTCATGATCATTTCTACGTTCCGGGAAACCAAGGCTTCACTCTAGGGCGTTGCTCCACCAGATCGAATAGTTAGTGCCTCAGAAGTCATCGCCAGAAGGATAAAATACAATATAAATACAACAGTTTTTCCATCGTATAAAACGAATAATTGCAAACACTATGAAAGTTATTGTCATTTCTACTATCCGGGCAACCTAGGCTTCAACCTAGGGCGTTGCTCCACCAGATCGAATAGACAGGGCCTAAGAAGTCAACGCCCGAAGCATAAAATACAAAATAAATAGAACAGTTTTTCCATGTATAGAACGAATAATTGCTATCTGTGTGAAAGTTATGGTCATTTCCACGTTCCGGGATACCTAGTCTTCACTCTAGGGCGTTGCTCCACCAGATCGAATAGTTAGGGCCTTAGAAGTCAACGCGCGAAACATAAAACACAAAACAAATAGAACAGTTTTTCCATTGTATAAATCGAATAATTCCTACCAGTGTGAAAGTTATGGTCATTTCTACGTTCCGCGCAGTCTAGGCTTCACCCTAGTGCGTTGTTCCACCAGATCGAAAAGTTAAGGCCTAAGAAGTGAACGCCAGAAGCATAAAATACAATATAAATACAACAGTTTTTCCATCGTATAAAACGGATAATTGCAACCAGTATGAAAGTAATGGTCATATCTACTTCCCGGGCAACCTAGGGTTCACCCTAGGGCGTTGCTCCAACTGATCGTATAGTTGGTGCCTTAGAAGTCAACGTCAGAAGCATAAAATACAATATAAATACAACAGTTTTTCCATCGTATAAAACGAATAATTGCAACCAGTGTGAAAGTTATGGTCATTTCTACGTTCCGGGCAACCTAGGCTTCACTCTAGGGCGTTGCTCCACCAGATCGAATAGTTGGTGCCTTAGAAGTCAACGTCAGAAGCATAAAATACAATATAAATACAACAGTTTTTCCATCATATAAAACGAATAATTGCAACCAGTCTGAAAGTTATGGACATTTCTACGTTCCGGGCAACCTAGGCTTCACTCTAGGGCGTTGCACCACCATATCGAATACTTAGTGCCTTAGAAGTCAACGCCAGAAGCATAAAATGCAATAAAAATACAACAGTTTTTCCATCGTATAACAGGAATAATTGCAACCAGTTCGAAAGTTATGGTCATTTCTACTTTCCGGGCAACCTAGGCTTCACCCTAGGGCGTTGTTCCACCCGATCGAATAGTTAGGGCCTAAGAAGTGAACGCCAGAAGCATATAATACAATATAAATACAACAGTTTTTCCATCGTATAAAACGAATAATTGCAACCAGTGTGAAAGTTATGGTCATTTCTACGTTCCGGGCAACCTAGGCTTCACTCTAGGGCGTTGCTCCAACAGATCGAATAGTTGGTGCCTTAGAAGTCAACGTCAGAAGCATAAAATACAATATAAATACAACAGTTTTTCCATCGTATAAAACGAATAATTGCAACCAGTATGAAAGTTATGGACATTTCTACTATCCGGGCAACCTAGGCTTCAACCTAGGGCGTTGCTCCACCAGATCGAATAGACAGGGCCTAAGAAGTCAGCGCCCGAAGCATAAAATACAAAATAAATAGAACAGTTTTTCCATGTATAGAACGAATAATTGCTATCTGTGTGAAAGTTATGGTCATTTCCACGTTCCGGGATACCTAGTCTTCACTCTAGGGCGTTGCTCCACCAGATCGAATAGTTAGGGCCTTAGAAGTCAACGCGCGAAACATAAAACACAAAACAAATAGAACAGTTTTTCCATTGTATAAATCGAATAATTCCTACCAGTGTGAAAGTTATGGTCATTTCTACGTTCCGCGCAGTCTAGGCTTCACCCTAGTGCGTTGTTCCACCAGATCGAATAGTTAAGGCCTAAGAAGTGAACGCCAGAAGCATAAAATGCAATATAAATACAACAGTTTTTCCATCGTAAAAAACGGATAATTGCAACCAGTATGAAAGTAATGGTCATATCTACTTCCCGGGCAACCTAGGGTTCACCCTAGGGCGTTGCTCCAACTGATCGTATAGTTGGTGCCTTAGAAGTCAACGTCAGAAGCATAAAATACAATATAAATACAACAGTTTTTCCATCGTATAAAACGAATAATTGCAACCAGTGTGAAAGTTATGGTCATTTCTACGTTCCGGGCAACCTAGGCTTCACTCTAGGGCGTTGCTCCACCAGATCGAATAGTTGGTGCCTTAGAAGTCAACGTCAGAAGCATAAAATACAATATAAATACAACAGTTTTTCCATCATATAAAACGAATAATTGCAACCAGTCTGAAAGTTATGGACATTTCTACGTTCCGGGCACCCTAGGCTTCACTCTAGGGCGTTGCACCACCATATCGAATACTTAGTACCTTAGAAGTCAACGCCAGAAGCATAAAATGCAATAAAAATACAACAGTTTTTCCATCGTATAACAGGAATAATTGCAACCAGTTCGAAAGTTATGGTCATTTCTACTTTCCGGGCAACCTGGGCTTCACCCTAGGGCGTTGTTCCACCCGATCGAATAGTTAGGGCCTAAGAAGTGAACGCCAGAAGCATATAATACAATATAAATACAACAGTTTTTCCATCGTATAAAACGAATAATTGCAACCAGTGTGAAAGTTATGGTCATTTCTACGTTCCGGGCAACCTAGGCTTCACTCTAGGGCGTTGCTCCAACAGATCGAATAGTTGGTGCCTTAGAAGTCAACGTCAGAAGCATAAAATACAATATAAATACAACAGTTTTTCCATCGTATAAAACGAATAATTGCAACCAGTATGAAAGTTATGGACATTTCTACTTTCCGGGCAGCCTAGGCTTCACCCTAGGGCGTTGCTCCAACAGATTGATTAGTTAGGGCCTTAGAAGTCAACGCCCGAAGCATAAAATGCAATAAAAATACAACAGTTTTTCCATCGTATAACAGGAATAATTCCAACCTTTTTGAAAGTTATGGTCATTTCTACTTTCCGGGCAACCTAGGCTTCACCCTAGGGCGTTGTTACACCCGATCGAATAGCTAGGGCCTAGGAAGTGAACGCTAGAAGCATATAATACAATATAAATACAACAGTTTTTCCATCGTATAAAACGAATAATTGCAACCAGTGTGAAAGTTATGGTCATTTCTACGTTCCGGGCAACCTAGGCTTCACTCTAGGGCGTTCCTCCAACAAATCGAATAGTTAGGGCCTCAGAAGTCATCGCCAGAAGCATAAAATACAATATAAATACAACAGTTTTTCCATCGTATAAAACGAATAATTGCAACCACTATGAAAGTTATTGTCATTTCTACTATCCGGGCAACCTAGGCTTCAACCTAGGGCGTTGCTCCACCAGATCGAATAGACAGGGCCTAAGAAGTCAGCGCCCGAAGCATAAAATACAAAATAAATAGAACAGTTTTTCCATGTATAGAACGAATAATTGCTATCTGTGTGAAAGTTATGGTCATTTCCACGTTCCGGGATACCTAGTCTTCACTCTAGGGCGTTGCTCCACCAGATCGAATAGTTAGGGCCTTAGAAGTCAACGCGCGAAACATAAAACACAAAACAAATAGAACAGTTTTTCCATTGTATAAATCGAATAATTCCTACCAGTGTGAAAGTTATGGTCATTTCTACGTTCCGCGCAGTCTAGGCTTCACCCTAGTGCGTTGTTCCACCAGATCGAATAGTTAAGGCCTAAGAAGTGAACGCCAGAAGCATAAAATGCAATATAAATACAACAGTTTTTCCATCCTAAAAAACGGATAATTGCAACCAGTATGAAAGTAATGGTCATATCTACTTCCCGGGCAACCTAGGGTTCACCCTAGGGCGTTGCTCCAACTGATCGTATAGTTGGTGCCTTAGAAGTCAACGTCAGAAGCATAAAATACAATATAAATACAACAGTTTTTCCATCGTATAAAACGAATAATTGCAACCAGTGTGAAAGTTATGGTCATTTCTACGTTCCGGGCAACCTAGGCTTCACTCTAGGGCGTTGCTCCACCAGATCGAATAGTTGGTGCCTTAGAAGTCAACGTCAGAAGCATAAAATACAATATAAATACAACAGTTTTTCCATCATATAAAACGAATAATTGCAACCAGTCTGAAAGTTATGGACATTTCTACGTTCCGGGCACCCTAGGCTTCACTCTAGGGCGTTGCACCACCATATCGAATACTTAGTGCCTTAGAAGTCAACGCCAGAAGCATAAAATGCAATAAAAATACAACAGTTTTTCCATCGTATAACAGGAATAATTGCAACCAGTTCGAAAGTTATGGTCATTTCTACTTTCCGGGCAACCTGGGCTTCACCCTAGGGCGTTGTTCCACCCGATCGAATAGTTAGGGCCTAAGAAGTGAACGCCAGAAGCATATAATACAATATAAATACAACAGTTTTTCCATCGTATAAAACGAATAATTGCAACCAGTGTGAAAGTTATGGTCATTTCTACGTTCCGGGCAACCTAGGCTTCACTCTAGGGCGTTGCTCCAACAGATCGAATAGTTGGTGCCTTAGAAGTCAACGTCAGAAGCATAAAATACAATATAAATACAACAGTTTTTCCATCGTATAAAACGAATAATTGCAACCAGTATGAAAGTTATGGACATTTCTACTTTCCGGGCAGCCTAGGCTTCACCCTAGGGCGTTGCTCCAACAGATTGATTAGTTAGGGCCTTAGAAGTCAACGCCCGAAGCATAAAATGCAATAAAAATACAACAGTTTTTCCATCGTATAACAGGAATAATTCCAACCAGATTGAAAGTTATGGTCATTTCTACTTTCCGGGAGACCTAGGCTTCACCCTAGGGCGTTGTTACACCCGTTCGAATAGCTAGGGCCTAAGAAGTGAACGCTAGAAGCATATAATACAATATAAATACAACAGTTTTTCCATCGTATAAAACGAATAATTGCAACCAGTGTGAAAGTTATGGACATTTCTACGTTCCGGGCACCCTAGGCTTCACTCTAGGGCGTTGCACCACCATATCGAATACTTAGTGCCTTAGAAGTCAACGCCAGAAGCATAAAATGCAATAAAAATACAACAGTTTTTCCATCGTATAACAGGAATAATTGCAACCAGTTCGAAAGTTATGGTCATTTCTACTTTCCGGGCAACCTAGGCTTCACCCTAGGGCGTTGTTCCACCCGATCGAATAGTTAGGGCCTAAGAAGTGAACGCCAGAAGCATATAATACAATATAAATACAACAGTTTTTCCATCGTATAAAACGAATAATTGCAACCAGTGTGAAAGTTATGGTCATTTCTACGTTCCGGGCAACCTAGGCTTCACTCTAGGGCGTTGCTCCAACAGATCGAATAGTTGGTGCCTTAGAAGTCAACGTCAGAAGCATAAAATACAATATAAATACAACAGTTTTTCCATCGTATAAAACGAATAATTGCAACCAGTATGAAAGTTATGGACATTTCTACTTTCCGGGCAGCCTAGGCTTCACCCTAGGGCGTTGCTCCAACAGATTGATTAGTTAGGGCCTTAGAAGTCAACGCCCGAAGCATAAAATGCAATAAAAATACAACAGTTTTTCCATCGTATAACAGGAATAATTCCAACCAGTTTGAAAGTTATGGTCATTTCTACTTTCCGGGAGACCTAGGCTTCACCCTAGGGCGTTGTTACACCCGTTCGAATAGCTAGGGCCTAAGAAGTGAACGCTAGAAGCATATAATACAATATAAATACAACAGTTTTTCCATCGTATAAAACGAATAATTGCAACCAGTGTGAAAGTGATGGTCATTTCTACGTTCCGGGCAACCTAGGCTTCACTCTAGAGCGTTCCTCCAACAGATCGTATAGTTGGTGCCTTAGAAGTCAACGTCAGAAGCATAAAATACAATATAAATTCAACAGTTTTTCCATCGTATAAAACGAATAATTGCAACCAGTGTGAAAGTTATGGTCATTTCTACGTTCCGGGCAACCTAGGCTTCACTCTAGGGCGTTGCTCTACCAGATCGAATAGTTGGTGCCCTAGAAGTCAACGTCAGAAGCATAAAATACAATATAAATACAACAGTTTTTCCATCATATAAAACGAATAATTGCAACCAGTATGAAAGTTATGGACATTTCTACTTTCCGGGCAACCTAGGCTTCACCCTAGGGCGTTGCTCCAACAGATCGAATAGTTAGGGCCTAAGAAGTGAACGCCAGAAGCATAAAATACAATATAAATACAACAGTTGTTCCATCGTCTTAAAACGAATAATAGCAACCTGTGTGAAAGTTATGGCCATTTCTACGTTCCGGGCAACCTAGGCTTCACTCTAGGGCGTTGCTCCAACAGATCGAATAGTTGGTGCATCACAAGTCAACGTCAGAAGCATAAAATACAATATAAATACAACAGTTTTTCCATCGTATAAAACGAATAATTGCAACCAGAATGAAAGTTATGGACATTTCTACTTTCCGGGCAACCTAGGCTTCACCCTAGGGCGTTGATCCAACAGATTGAATAGTTAGGGCCTTAGAAGTCAATGCCCGAAGCATAAAATGCAATAAAAATGTAACAGTTTTTCCATCGTATAACAGGAATAATTGTAACAAGTTTGAAAGTGATGGTCAGTTCTACGTTCCGGGCAACCTAGGCTTCACTCTAGGGCGTTGCTCCACCAGATCGAATAGTTAGGGCCTAAGAAGTCAACACCAGGAGCATAAAATACAATCTAAATACAACAGGTTTTCCATCCTATAATATGAATAATTGCAACCAGTGTGAAAGTGATGGTCATTTCTACGTTCCGGGCACCCTAGGCTTCACTCTAGGGCGTTGCACCACCATATCGAATACTTAGTGCCTTAGAAGTCAACGCCAGAAGCATAAAATGCAATAAAAATACAACAGCTTTTCCATCGTATAACAGGAATAATTGCAACCAGTTCGAAAGTTATGGTCATTTCTACTTTCCGGGCAACCTAGGCTTCACCCTAGGGCGTTGTTCCACCCGATCGAATAGTTAGGGCCTAAGAAGTGAACGCCAGAAGCATATAATACAATATAAATACAACAGTTTTTCCATCGTATAAAACGAATAATTGCAACCAGTGTGAAAGTTATGGTCATTTCTACGTTCCGGGCAACCTAGGCTTCACTCTAGGGCGTTGCTCCAACAGATCGAATAGTTGGTGCCTTAGAAGTCAACGTCAGAAGCATAAAATACAATATAAATACAACAGTTTTTCCATCGTATAAAACGAATAATTGCAACCAGTATGAAAGTTATGGACATTTCTACTTTCCGGGCAGCCTAGGCTTCACCCTAGGGCGTTGCTCCAACAGATTGATTAGTTAGGGCCTTAGAAGTCAACGCCCGAAGCATAAAATGCAATAAAAATACAACAGTTTTTCCATCGTATAACAGGAATAATTCCAACCAGTTTGAAAGTTATGGTCATTTCTACTTTCCGGGAGACCTAGGCTTCACCCTAGGGCGTTGTTACACCCGTTCGAATAGCTAGGGCCTAAGAAGTGAACGCTAGAAGCATATAATATAATATAAATACAACAGTTTTTCCATCGTATAAAACGAATAATTGCAACCAGTGTGAAAGTTATGGACATTTCTACGTTCCGGGCACCCTAGGCTTCACTCTAGGGCGTTGCACCACCATATCGAATACTTAGTGCCTTAGAAGTCAACGCCAGAAGCATAAAATGCAATAAAAATACAACAGTTTTTCCATCGTATAACAGGAATAATTGCAACCAGTTCGAAAGTTATGGTCATTTCTACTTTCCGGGCAACCTAGGCTTCACCCTAGGGCGTTGTTCCACCCGATCGAATAGTTAGGGCCTAAGAAGTGAACGCCAGAAGCATATAATACAATATAAATACAACAGTTTTTCCATCGTATAAAACGAATAATTGCAACCAGTGTGAAAGTTATGGTCATTTCTACGTTCCGGGCAACCTAGGCTTCACTCTAGGGCGTTGCTCCAACAGATCGAATAGTTGGTGCCTTAGAAGTCAACGTCAGAAGCATAAAATACAATATAAATACAACAGTTTTTCCATCGTATAAAACGAATAATTGCAACCAGTATGAAAGTTATGGACATTTCTACTTTCCGGGCAGCCTAGGCTTCACCCTAGGGCGTTGCTCCAACAGATTGATTAGTTAGGGCCTTAGAAGTCAACGCCCGAAGCATAAAATGCAATAAAAATACAACAGTTTTTCCATCGTATAACAGGAATAATTCCAACCAGTTTGAAAGTTATGGTCATTTCTACTTTCCGGGAGACCTAGGCTTCACCCTAGGGCGTTGTTACACCCGTTCGAATAGCTAGGGCCTAAGAAGTGAACGCTAGAAGCATATAATACAATATAAATACAACAGTTTTTCCATCGTATAAAACGAATAATTGCAACCAGTGTGAAAGTTATGGTCATTTCTACGTTCCGGGCAACCTAGGCTTCACTCTAGAGCGTTCCTCCAACAGATCGTATAGGTGGTGCCTTAGAAGTCAACGTCAGAAGCATAAAATACAATATAAATTCAACAGTTTTTCCATCGTATAAAACGAATAATTGCAACCAGTGTGAAAGTTATGGTCATTTCTACGTTCCGGGCAACCTAGGCTTCACTCTAGGGCGTTGCTCTACCAGATCGAATAGTTGGTGCCCTAGAAGTCAACGTCAGGAGCATAAAATACAATATAAATACAACAGTTTTTCCATCATATAAAACGAATAATTGCAACCAGTATGAAAGTTATGGACATTTCTACTTTCCGGGCAACCTAGGCTTCACCCTAGGGCGTTGCTCCAACAGATCGAATAGTTAGGGCCTCAGAAGTCAACGCCAGAAGCATAAAATACAATATAAATACAACAGTTTTTCCATCGTATAAAACGAATAATTGCAACGAGTATGAAAGTTATGGTCATTTCTACTTTCCGGGCAACCTAGGATTCACCCTAGGGCGTTGCTCCAACAGATTGAATAGTTAGTGCCTTAGAAGTCTACGCCCGAAGCATCAAATGCAATAAAAATACAACAGTTTTTCCATCATATAACAGGAGTAATTGCAACCAGTTTGAAAGTGAAGGTCATTTCTACGTTCCGGGCACCCTAGGCTTCACTCTAGGGCGTTGCTCCACCATATCGAATACTTAGTGCCTTAGAAGTCAACGCCTGAAGCATAAAATACAATATAAATACAACAGTTTTTCCATCGTATAACAGGAATAATTGCAACCAGTTTGAAAGTTATGGTCATTTCTACTTTCGGGGCAACCTAGGCTTCACCCTAGGGCGTTGTGCCACCCGATCGAATAGTTAGGGCCTAACAAGTGAACGCCAGAAGCATAAAATACAATATAAATACAACAGTTGTTCCATCGTCTTAAAACGAATAATAGCAACCTGTGTGAAAGTTATGGTCATTTCTACGTTCCGGGCAACCTAGGCTTCACTCTAGGGCGTTGCTCCAACAGATCGAATAGTTGGTGCATCACAAGTCAACGTCAGAAGCATAAAATACAATATAAATACAACAGTTTTTCCATCGTATAAAACGAATAATTGCAACCAGTATGAAAGTTATGGACATTTCTAATTTCCGGGCAACCTAGGCTTCACCCTAGGGCGTTGCTCCAACAGATTGAATAGTTAGGGCCTTAGAAGTCAATGCCCGAAGCATAAAATGCAATAAAAATGTAACAGTTTTTCCATCGTATAACAGGAATAATTGTAACAAGTTTGAAAGTGATGGTCAGTTCTACGTTCCGGGCAACCTAGGCTTCACTCTAGGGCGTTGCTCCACCAGATCGAATAGTTAGGGCCTAAGAAGTCAACACCAGGAGCATAAAATACAATCTAAATACAACAGGTTTTCCATCCTATAATATGAATAATTGCAACCAATGTGAAAGTGATGGTCATTTCTACGTTCCGGGCAACCTAGACTTCACTCTTGGGCGTGTTCCACCAGATCGAATAGTTAGGGCCTATGAAGTCAGCGCCAGAAGCATAAAATACAATATAAATATAACAGTTTTTCCATCCAATAAAACGAATAATAGCCACCAGTGTGAAGGTTATGGTCATTTCTATGTTCCGGGCAACCTAAGCTTCACTCTAGGGCGGTGCTCCACCAGATCGAACAGTTAGTGCCTTAGAAGTCAACGCCAGAAGCATAAAATACAATATAAATACAACAGTTTTTCCATCGTATAAAACGAATAATTGCAACCAGTATGGAAGTCATGATCATTTCTACGTTCCGGGAAACCAAGGCTTCACTCTAGGGCGTTGCTCCACCAGATCGAATAGTTAGTGCCTCAGAAGTCAACGCCAGAAGCATAAAATACAATGTAAATACAACTGTTTTTCCATCGTATAAAACGAATAATTGCAACCAGTATGAAAGTTATTTTCATTTCTACTTTCCGGGCAACCTAGGATTCACCCTAGGGCGTTGCTCCAACAGATTGAATAGTTAGTGCCTTAGAAGTCAACGCCCGAAGCATCAAATGCAATAAAAATACAACAGTTTTTCCATCATATAACAGGAGTAATTGCAACCAGTTTGAAAGTGATGGTCATTTCTACGTTCCGGACACCCTAGGCTTCACTCTGGGGCGTTGCTCCACCATATCGAATACTTAGTGCCTTAGAAGTCAACGCCAGAAGCATAAAATACAATATAAATACAACAGTTTTTCCATCGTATAACAGGAATAATTGCAACCAGTTTGAAAGTTATGGTCATTTCTACTTTCCGGGCAGCCTAGGCTTCACCCTAGGGCGTTGTTACACCCGATCGAATAGCTAGGGCCTAAGAAGTGAACGCCAGAAGCATATAATACAATATAAATACAACAGTTTTTCCATCGTATAAAACGAATAATTGCAACCAGTGTGAAAGTTATGGTCATTTCTACGTTCCGGGCAACCTAGGCTTCACTCTAGGGCGTTCCTCCAACAGATCGTATAGTTGGTGCCTTAGAAGTCAACGTCAGAAGCATAAAATACAATATAAATATAACAGTTTTTCCATCGAATAAAACGAATAGTAGCCACCAGTGTGAAGGTTATGGTCATTTCTATGTTCGGGGCAACCTAAGCTTCACTCTAGGGCGGTGCTCCACCAGATCGAACAGTTAGTGCCTTAGAAGTCAACGACAGAAGCATAAAATACAATATAAATACAACAGTTTTTCCATCGTATAAAACGAATAATTGCAACCAGTATGAAAGTCATGATCATTTCTACGTTCCGGGAAACCAAGGCTTCACTCTAGGGCGTTGCTCCACCAGATCGAATAGCTAGGGCCTAAGAAGTGAACGCCAGAAGCATATAATACAATATAAATACAACAGTTTTTCCATCGTATAAAACGAATAATTGCAACCAGTGTGAAAGTTATGGACATTTCTACTTTCCGGGCAACCTAGGCTTCACCCTAGGGCGCTGCTCCAACAGATCGAATAGTTAGGGCCTTAGAAGTCAACGCCCGAAGCATAAAATGCAATAAAAATGTAACAGTTTTTCCATCGTATAACAGGAATAATTGTAACAAGTTTGAAAGTGATGGTCAGTTCAACGTTCCGGGCAACCTAGGCTTCACTCTAGGGCGTTGCTCCACCAGATCGAATAGTTAGGGCCTAAGAAGTCAACACCAGGAGCATAAAATACAATCTAAATACAACAGGTTTTCCATCCTATAATATGAATAATTGCAACCAGTGTGAAAGTGATGGTCATTTCTACGTTCCGGGCAACCTAGACTTCACTCTAGGGCGTGTTCCACCAGATCGAATAGTTAGGGCCTATGAAGTCAGCGCCAGAAGCATAAAATACAATATAAATATAACAGTTTTTCCATCGAATAAAACGAATAATAGCCACCAGTGTGAAGGTTATGGTCATTTCTATGTTCCGGGCAACCTAAGCTTCACTCTAGGGCGGTGCTCCACCAGATCGAACAGTTAGGGCCTTAGAAGTCAACGCCAGAAGCATAAAATACAATATAAATACAACAGTTTTTCCATCATATAAAACGAATAATTGCAACCAGTATGAAAGTCATGATCATTTCTACGTTCCGGGAAACCAAGGCTTCACTCTAGGGCGTTGCTCCACCAGATCGAATAGTTAGTGCCTCAGAAGTCAACGCCAGAAGCATAATATACAATATAAATACAACAGTTTTTCCATCGTATAAAACGAATAATTGCAACCAGTATGAAAGTTATTTTCATTTCTACTTTCCGGGCAACCTAGGATTCACCCTAGGGCGTTGCTCCAACAGATTGAATAGTTAGTGCCTTAGAAGTCAACGCCCGAAGCATCAAATGCAATAAAAATACAACAGTTTTTCCATCATATAACAGGAGTAATTGCAACCAGCTTGAAAGTGATGGCCATTTCTACGTTCCGGACACCCTAGGCATCACTCTGGGGCGTTGCTCCACCATATCGAATACTTAGTGCCTTAGAAGTCAACGCCAGAAGCATAAAATACAATATAAATACAACAGTTTTTCCATCGTATAACAGGAATAATTGCAACCAGTGTGAAAGTTATGGTCATTTCTACGTTCCGGGCAACCTAGGCTTCACTCTAGGGCGTTCCTCCAACAGATCGAATAGTTAGGGCCTATGAAGTCAGCGCCAGAAGCATAAAATACAATATAAATATAACAGTTTTTCCATCGAATAAAACGAATAATAGCCACCAGTGTGAAGGTTATGGTCATTTCTATGTTCCGGGCAACCTAAGCTTCACTCTAGGGCGGTGCTCCACCAGAACGAACAGTTAGTGCCTTAGAAGTCAACGCCAGAAGCATAAAGTACAATATAAATACAACAGTTTTTCCATCGTATAAAACGAATAATTGCAACCAGTATGAAAGTCATGATCATTTCTACGTTCCGGGAAACCAAGGCTTCACTCTGGGGCGTTGCTCCACCAGATCGAATAGTTAGTGCCACAGAAGTCAACGCCACAAGCATAATATACAATATAAATACAACAGTTTTTCCATCGTATAAAAGGAATAATTGCAACCAGTGTGAAAGTTATGGTCATTTCTACATTCCGGGCAACCTAGGCTTTACTCTTGGGCGTTATTCCACCAGATCGAATAGTTAGGACCTAAGTAGTCAACGCCTGAAGCATAAAATACAATATAAATACAACAGTTTTTCCATCGTATAACAGGAATAATTGCAACCAGTGTGAAAGTTATGGTCATTTCTACGTTCCGGACACCCTAGGCATCACTCTGGGGCGTTGCTCCACCATATCGAATACTTAGTGCCTTAGAAGTCAACGCCAGAAGCATAAAATACAATATAAATACAACAGTTTTTCCATCGTATAAAAGGAATAATTGCAACCAGTGTGAAAGTTATGGTCATTTCTACGTTCCGGGCAACCTAGGCTTCACTCTAGGGCGTTCCTCCAACAGATCGTATAGTTGGTGCCTTAGAAGTCAACGTCAGAAGCATAAAATACAATATAAATATAACAGTTTTTCCATCGAATAAAACGAATAGTAGCCACCAGTGTGAAGGTTATGGTCATTTCTATGTTCGGGGCAACCTAAGCTTCACTCTAGGGCGGTGCTCCACCAGATCGAACAGTTAGTGCCTTAGAAGTCAACGCCAGAAGCACAAAATACAATATAAATACAACAGTTTTTCCATCGTATAAAACGAATAATTGCAACCAGTATGAAAGTCATGATCATTTCTACGTTCCGGGAAACCAAGGCTTCACTCTAGGGCGTTGCTCCACCAGATCGAATAGTTAGTGCCTCAGAAGTCAACGCCAGAAGCATAAAATACAATATAAATACAACAGTTTTTCCATCGTATAAAACGGATAATTGCAACCAGTATGAAAGTAATGGTCATATCTACTTCCCGGGCAACCTAGGGTTCACCCTAGGGCGTTGCTCCAACAGATTGAAAAGTTAGTGCCCAAGAAGTGAACGCCAGAAGCATAAAATACAATATAAATACAACAGGTTGTCCATCGTATAAACCGGATAATTGCAACCAGTATGAAAGTTATGGTCATTTCTACTTTCCGGGCAACCTAGGATTCACCCTAGGGCGTTGCTCCAACAGATTGAATAGGTAGTGCCTTAGAAGTCAACGCCCGAAGCATCAAATGCAATAAAAATTCAACAGTTTTTCCATCATATAACAGGAGTAATTGCAACCAGTTTGAAAGGGATGGTCATTTCTCCGTTCCGGGCACCCTAGGCTTCACTCTAGGTCGTTGCACCACCATATCGAATACTTAGTGCCTTAGAAGTCAACGCCAGAAGCATAAAATACAATATATATGCAACAGTTTTTCCATCGTATAACAGGAATAATTCCAACCAGTTCGAAAGTTATGGTCATTTCTACTTTCCGGGCAACCTAGGCTTCACCCTAGGGCGTTGTTCCACCCGATCGAATAGTTAGGGCCTAAGAAGTGAACGCCAGAAGCATATAATACAATATAAATACAACAGGTTTTCCATCCTATAATATGAATAATTGCAACCAGTGTGAAAGTGATGGTCATTTCTACGTTCCGGGCAACCTAGACTTCACTCTAGTGCGTGTTCCACCAGATCGAATAGTTAGGGCCTATGAAGTCAGCCCCAGAAGCATAAAATACAATATAAATATAACAGTTTTTCCATCGAATAAAACGAATAATAGCCACCAGTGTGAAGGTTATGGTCATTTCTATGTTCCGGGCAACCTAAGCTTCACTCTAGGGCGGTGCTCCACCAGAACGAACAGTTAGTGCCTTAGAAGTCAACGCCAGAAGCATAAAGTACAATATAAATACAACAGTTTTTCCATCGTATAAAACGAATAATTGCAACCAGTATGAAAGTCATGATCATTTCTACGTTCCGGGAAACCAAGGCTTCACTCTGGGGCGTTGCTCCACCAGATCGAATAGTTAGTGCCTCAGAAGTCAACGCCACAAGCATAATATACAATATAAATACAACAGTTTTTCCATCGTATAAAAGGAATAATTGCAACCAGTGTGAAAGTTATGGTCATTTCTACATTCCGGGCAACCTAGGCTTTACTCTTGGGCGTTGCTCCACCAGATCGTATAGTTAGGTCCATAGAAAACAACGACAGAAGCCTAAAATATAATAAAAATACAAGAGTATTTCGATCGTATATGAGGAACAATTGCAACCAGTGTGAAAGTGCTGGTCATTTCTACGTTTCGGGCAACGTAGGCTTCACACTAGGGCGTTGTTCCTCCAGATCGGATAGTTAGGGCCTAAGAAGTCAACGCCAGAAGCATAAAATTAAAAAAAATACAACAGTTCTTCCATCGTATAAAACGAATAATTGCATCCAGTGTGAACGTTATGGTTATTTCTACGTCCCGTTCTACCTAGGCTTCACTCTAGGGCGTTGCTCCACCAGGTCGAATAGCTAGGGCCTAAGAAGTCAACGCCAGAAGCATAAAATACAATATAAATACAACAGTTGTTCCATCGTCTTAAAACGAATAATAGCAACCTGTGTGAAAGTTATGGTCATTTCTACGTTCCGGGCAACCTAGGCTTCACTCTAGGGCGTTGCTCCAACAGATCGAATAGTTGGTGCATCACAAGTCAACGTCAGAAGCATAAAATACAATATAAATACAACAGTTTTTCCATCGTATAAAACGAATAATTGCAACCAGTATGAAAGTTATGGACATTTCTAATTTCCGGGCAACCTAGGCTTCACCCTAGGGCGTTGCTCCAACAGATTGAATAGTTAGGGCCTTAGAAGTCAATGCCCGAAGCATAAAATGCAATAAAAATGTAACAGTTTTTCCATCGTATAACAGGAATAATTGTAACAAGTTTGAAAGTGATGGTCAGTTCTACGTTCCGGGCAACCTAGGCTTCACTCTAGGGCGTTGCTCCACCAGATCGAATAGTTAGGGCCTAAGAAGTCAACACCAGGAGCATAAAATACAATCTAAATACAACAGGTTTTCCATCCTATAATATGAATAATTGCAACCAATGTGAAAGTGATGGTCATTTCTACGTTCCGGGCAACCTAGACTTCACTCTTGGGCGTGTTCCACCAGATCGAATAGTTAGGGCCTATGAAGTCAGCGCCAGAAGCATAAAATACAATATAAATATAACAGTTTTTCCATCCAATAAAACGAATAATAGCCACCAGTGTGAAGGTTATGGTCATTTCTATGTTCCGGGCAACCTAAGCTTCACTCTAGGGCGGTGCTCCACCAGATCGAACAGTTAGTGCCTTAGAAGTCAACGCCAGAAGCATAAAATACAATATAAATACAACAGTTTTTCCATCGTATAAAACGAATAATTGCAACCAGTATGGAAGTCATGATCATTTCTACGTTCCGGGAAACCAAGGCTTCACTCTAGGGCGTTGCTCCACCAGATCGAATAGTTAGTGCCTCAGAAGTCAACGCCAGAAGCATAAAATACAATGTAAATACAACTGTTTTTCCATCGTATAAAACGAATAATTGCAACCAGTATGAAAGTTATTTTCATTTCTACTTTCCGGGCAACCTAGGATTCACCCTAGGGCGTTGCTCCAACAGATTGAATAGTTAGTGCCTTAGAAGTCAACGCCCGAAGCATCAAATGCAATAAAAATACAACAGTTTTTCCATCATATAACAGGAGTAATTGCAACCAGTTTGAAAGTGATGGTCATTTCTACGTTCCGGACACCCTAGGCTTCACTCTGGGGCGTTGCTCCACCATATCGAATACTTAGTGCCTTAGAATTCAACGCCAGAAGCATAAAATACAATATAAATACAACAGTTTTTCCATCGTATAACAGGAATAATTGCAACCAGTTTGAAAGTTATGGTCATTTCTACTTTCCGGGCAGCCTAGGCTTCACCCTAGGGCGTTGTTACACCCGATCGAATAGCTAGGGCCTAAGAAGTGAACGCCAGAAGCATATAATACAATATAAATACAACAGTTTTTCCATCGTATAAAACGAATAATTGCAACCAGTGTGAAAGTTATGGTCATTTCTACGTTCCGGGCAACCTAGGCTTCACTCTAGGGCGTTCCTCCAACAGATCGTATAGTTGGTGCCTTAGAAGTCAACGTCAGAAGCATAAAATACAATATAAATATAACAGTTTTTCCATCGAATAAAACGAATAGTAGCCACCAGTGTGAAGGTTATGGTCATTTCTATGTTCGGGGCAACCTAAGCTTCACTCTAGGGCGGTGCTCCACCAGATCGAACAGTTAGTGCCTTAGAAGTCAACGACAGAAGCATAAAATACAATATAAATACAACAGTTTTTCCATCGTATAAAACGAATAATTGCAACCAGTATGAAAGTCATGATCATTTCTACGTTCCGGGAAACCAAGGCTTCACTCTAGGGCGTTGCTCCACCAGATCGAATAGCTAGGGCCTAAGAAGTGAACGCCAGAAGCATATAATACAATATAAATACAACAGTTTTTCCATCGTATAAAACGAATAATTGCAACCAGTGTGAAAGTTATGGACATTTCTACTTTCCGGGCAACCTAGGCTTCACCCTAGGGCGCTGCTCCAACAGATCGAATAGTTAGGGCCTTAGAAGTCAACGCCCGAAGCATAAAATGCAATAAAAATGTAACAGTTTTTCCATCGTATAACAGGAATAATTGTAACAAGTTTGAAAGTGATGGTCAGTTCAACGTTCCGGGCAACCTAGGCTTCACTCTAGGGCGTTGCTCCACCAGATCGAATAGTTAGGGCCTAAGAAGTCAACACCAGGAGCATAAAATACAATCTAAATACAACAGGTTTTCCATCCTATAATATGAATAATTGCAACCAGTGTGAAAGTGATGGTCATTTCTACGTTCCGGGCAACCTAGACTTCACTCTAGGGCGTGTTCCACCAGATCGAATAGTTAGGGCCTATGAAGTCAGCGCCAGAAGCATAAAATACAATATAAATATAACAGTTTTTCCATCGAATAAAACGAATAATAGCCACCAGTGTGAAGGTTATGGTCATTTCTATGTTCCGGGCAACCTAAGCTTCACTCTAGGGCGGTGCTCCACCAGATCGAACAGTTAGGGCCTTAGAAGTCAACGCCAGAAGCATAAAATACAATATAAATACAACAGTTTTTCCATCATATAAAACGAATAATTGCAACCAGTATGAAAGTCATGATCATTTCTACGTTCCGGGAAACCAAGGCTTCACTCTAGGGCGTTGCTCCACCAGATCGAATAGTTAGTGCCTCAGAAGTCAACGCCAGAAGCATAATATACAATATAAATACAACAGTTTTTCCATCGTATAAAACGAATAATTGCAACCAGTATGAAAGTTATTTTCATTTCTACTTTCCGGGCAACCTAGGATTCACCCTAGGGCGTTGCTCCAACAGATTGAATAGTTAGTGCCTTAGAAGTCAACGCCCGAAGCATCAAATGCAATAAAAATACAACAGTTTTTCCATCATATAACAGGAGTAATTGCAACCAGCTTGAAAGTGATGGCCATTTCTACGTTCCGGACACCCTAGGCATCACTCTGGGGCGTTGCTCCACCATATCGAATACTTAGTGCCTTAGAAGTCAACGCCAGAAGCATAAAATACAATATAAATACAACAGTTTTTCCATCGTATAACAGGAATAATTGCAACCAGTGTGAAAGTTATGGTCATTTCTACGTTCCGGGCAACCTAGGCTTCACTCTAGGGCGTTCCTCCAACAGATCGAATAGTTAGGGCCTATGAAGTCAGCGCCAGAAGCATAAAATACAATATAAATATAACAGTTTTTCCATCGAATAAAACGAATAATAGCCACCAGTGTGAAGGTTATGGTCATTTCTATGTTCCGGGCAACCTAAGCTTCACTCTAGGGCGGTGCTCCACCAGAACGAACAGTTAGTGCCTTAGAAGTCAACGCCAGAAGCATAAAGTACAATATAAATACAACAGTTTTTCCATCGTATAAAACGAATAATTGCAACCAGTATGAAAGTCATGATCATTTCTACGTTCCGGGAAACCAAGGCTTCACTCTGGGGCGTTGCTCCACCAGATCGAATAGTTAGTGCCACAGAAGTCAACGCCACAAGCATAATATACAATATAAATACAACAGTTTTTCCATCGTATAAAAGGAATAATTGCAACCAGTGTGAAAGTTATGGTCATTTCTACATTCCGGGCAACCTAGGCTTTACTCTTGGGCGTTATTCCACCAGATCGAATAGTTAGGACCTAAGTAGTCAACGCCTGAAGCATAAAATACAATATAAATACAACAGTTTTTCCATCGTATAACAGGAATAATTGCAACCAGTGTGAAAGTTATGGTCATTTCTACGTTCCGGACACCCTAGGCATCACTCTGGGGCGTTGCTCCACCATATCGAATACTTAGTGCCTTAGAAGTCAACGCCAGAAGCATAAAATACAATATAAATACAACAGTTTTTCCATCGTATAAAAGGAATAATTGCAACCAGTGTGAAAGTTATGGTCATTTCTACGTTCCGGGCAACCTAGGCTTCACTCTAGGGCGTTCCTCCAACAGATCGTATAGTTGGTGCCTTAGAAGTCAACGTCAGAAGCATAAAATACAATATAAATATAACAGTTTTTCCATCGAATAAAACGAATAGTAGCCACCAGTGTGAAGGTTATGGTCATTTCTATGTTCGGGGCAACCTAAGCTTCACTCTAGGGCGGTGCTCCACCAGATCGAACAGTTAGTGCCTTAGAAGTCAACGCCAGAAGCACAAAATACAATATAAATACAACAGTTTTTCCATCGTATAAAACGAATAATTGCAACCAGTATGAAAGTCATGATCATTTCTACGTTCCGGGAAACCAAGGCTTCACTCTAGGGCGTTGCTCCACCAGATCGAATAGTTAGTGCCTCAGAAGTCAACGCCAGAAGCATAAAATACAATATAAATACAACAGTTTTTCCATCGTATAAAACGGATAATTGCAACCAGTATGAAAGTAATGGTCATATCTACTTCCCGGGCAACCTAGGGTTCACCCTAGGGCGTTGCTCCAACAGATTGAAAAGTTAGTGCCCAAGAAGTGAACGCCAGAAGCATAAAATACAATATAAATACAACAGGTTGTCCATCGTATAAACCGGATAATTGCAACCAGTATGAAAGTTATGGTCATTTCTACTTTCCGGGCAACCTAGGATTCACCCTAGGGCGTTGCTCCAACAGATTGAATAGGTAGTGCCTTAGAAGTCAACGCCCGAAGCATCAAATGCAATAAAAATTCAACAGTTTTTCCATCATATAACAGGAGTAATTGCAACCAGTTTGAAAGGGATGGTCATTTCTCCGTTCCGGGCACCCTAGGCTTCACTCTAGGTCGTTGCACCACCATATCGAATACTTAGTGCCTTAGAAGTCAACGCCAGAAGCATAAAATACAATATATATGCAACAGTTTTTCCATCGTATAACAGGAATAATTCCAACCAGTTCGAAAGTTATGGTCATTTCTACTTTCCGGGCAACCTAGGCTTCACCCTAGGGCGTTGTTCCACCCGATCGAATAGTTAGGGCCTAAGAAGTGAACGCCAGAAGCATATAATACAATATAAATACAACAGGTTTTCCATCCTATAATATGAATAATTGCAACCAGTGTGAAAGTGATGGTCATTTCTACGTTCCGGGCAACCTAGACTTCACTCTAGTGCGTGTTCCACCAGATCGAATAGTTAGGGCCTATGAAGTCAGCCCCAGAAGCATAAAATACAATATAAATATAACAGTTTTTCCATCGAATAAAACGAATAATAGCCACCAGTGTGAAGGTTATGGTCATTTCTATGTTCCGGGCAACCTAAGCTTCACTCTAGGGCGGTGCTCCACCAGAACGAACAGTTAGTGCCTTAGAAGTCAACGCCAGAAGCATAAAGTACAATATAAATACAACAGTTTTTCCATCGTATAAAACGAATAATTGCAACCAGTATGAAAGTCATGATCATTTCTACGTTCCGGGAAACCAAGGCTTCACTCTGGGGCGTTGCTCCACCAGATCGAATAGTTAGTGCCTCAGAAGTCAACGCCACAAGCATAATATACAATATAAATACAACAGTTTTTCCATCGTATAAAAGGAATAATTGCAACCAGTGTGAAAGTTATGGTCATTTCTACATTCCGGGCAACCTAGGCTTTACTCTTGGGCGTTGCTCCACCAGATCGTATAGTTAGGTCCATAGAAAACAACGACAGAAGCCTAAAATATAATAAAAATACAAGAGTATTTCGATCGTATATGAGGAACAATTGCAACCAGTGTGAAAGTGCTGGTCATTTCTACGTTTCGGGCAACGTAGGCTTCACACTAGGGCGTTGTTCCTCCAGATCGGATAGTTAGGGCCTAAGAAGTCAACGCCAGAAGCATAAAATTAAAAAAAATACAACAGTTCTTCCATCGTATAAAACGAATAATTGCATCCAGTGTGAACGTTATGGTTATTTCTACGTCCCGTTCTACCTAGGCTTCACTCTAGGGCGTTGCTCCACCAGGTCGAATAGCTAGGGCCTAAGAAGTCAACGCCAGAAGCATAAAATACAATATAAATACAACGGCTTTTCCATCGTATAAAAGGAATAATTGCAACCAGAGTGAAAGTTATGGTCACTTCTACGTTCCGCGCAGCCTAGGCTTCACCCTAGTGCGTTGTTCCACCAGATCGAATAGTTAAGGCCTAAGAAGTGAACGCCAGAAGCATAAAATACAATATAAATACAACAGTTTTTCCATCGTATAAAACGGATAATTGCAACCAGTATGAAAGTAATGGTCATATCTACTTCCCGGGCAACCTAGGGTTCACCCTAGGGCGTTGCTCCAACAGATTGAAAAGTTAGTGCCCAAGAAGTGAACGCCAGAAGCATAAAATACAATATAAATACAACAGTTTGTCCATCGGATAACAGGAATAATTGCAACCAGTTTGAAAGTTATGGTCATTTCTACTTTCGGGGCAACCTAGGCTTCACCCTAGGGCGTTGTTCCACCCGATCGAATAGTTAGGGCCTAAGAAGTGAACGCCAGAAGCATAAAATACAATATAAATACAACAGTTGTTCCATCGTCTTAAAACGAATAATAGCAACCTGTGTGAAAGTTATGGTCATTTCTACGTTCCGGGCAACCTAGGCTTTACTCTAGGGCGTTGCTCCAACAGATCGAATAGTTGGTGCCTCACAAGTCAACGTCAGAAGCATAAAATACAATATAAATACAACAGTTTTTCCATCATATAGAACGAATAATTGCAACCAGTATGATAGTTATGGACATTTCTACTTTCCGGGCAGTCTAGGCTTCACCCTAGGGCGTTGCTCCAACAGATCGAATAGTTAGGTCCTCAGAAGTCAACGCCAGAAGCATAAAATACAATATAAATGCAACAGTTTTTCCATCGTATAAAACGAATAATTGCAACCACTATGAAAGTTATTGTCATTTCTACTATCCGGGCAACCTAGGCTTCAACATAGGGCGTTGCTCCACCAGTTCGAATAGACAGGGCCTAAGAAGTCAACGCCAGAAGCATAAAATGCAAAATAAATAGAACAGTTTTTCCATGTATAGAACGAATAATTGCTATCTGTGTGAAAGTTATGGTCATTTCCACGTTCCGGGATACCTAGGCTTCACTCTAGGGCGTTGCTCCACCAGATCGCATAGTTAGGGCCTTAGAAGTCAACGCGCGAAACATAAAACACAAAACAAATAGAACCGTTTTTCCATTGTATAAATCGAATAATTCCTACCAGTGTGAAAGTTATGGTCATTTCTACGTTCCGCGCAGCCTAGGCTTCACCCTAGTGCGTTGTTCCACCAGATCGAATAGTTAAGGCCTAAGAAGTGAACGCCAGAAGCATAAAATACAATATAAATACAACAGTTTTTCAATCGTATAAAACGGATAATTGCAACCAGTATGAAAGTAATGGTCATATCTACTTCCCGGGCAACCTAGGGTTCACCCTAGGGCGTTGCTCCAACAGATTGAAAAGTTAGTGCCCAAGAAGTGAACGCCAGAAGCATAAAATACAATATAAATACAACAGTTGTTCCATCGTCTTAAAACGAATAATAGCAACCTGTGTGAAAGTTATGGTCATTTCTACGTTCCGGGCAACCTAGGCTTCACTCTAGGGCGTTGCTCCAACAGATCGAATAGTTGGTGCCTCACAAGTCAACGTCAGAAGCATACAATACAATATAAATACAACAGTTTTTCCATCGTATAAAACGAATAATTGCAACCAGTGTGAAAGTTATGGACATTTCTACTTTCCGGGCAACCTAGGCTTCAACCTAGGGCGTTGCTCCAACAGATTGAATAGTTAGGGCCTTAGAAGTCAACGCCCGAAGCATAAAATGCAATAAAAATGTAACAGTTTTTCCATCGTATAACAGGAATAATTGTAACAAGTTTGAAAGTGATGGTCAGTTCTACGTTCCGGGCAACCTAGACTTCACTCTAGGGCGTGTTCCACCAGATCGAATAGTTAGGGCCTATGAAGTCAGCGCCAGAAGCATAAAATACAATATAAATATAACAGTTTTTCCATCGAATAAAACGAATAATAGCCACCAGTGTGAAGGTTATGGTCATTTCTATGTTCCGGGCAACCTAAGCTTCACTCTAGGGCGGTGCTCCACCAGATCGAACAGTTAGTGCCTTAGAAGTCAACGCCAGAAGCATAAAATACAATATAAATACAACAGTTTTTCCATCGTATAAAACGAATAATTGCAACCAGTATGAAAGTCATGATCATTTCTACGTTCCGGGAAACCAAGGCTTCACTCTGGGGCGTTGCTCCACCAGATCGAATAGTTAGTGCCTCAGAAGTCAACGCCAGAAGCATAAAATGCAATAAAAATACAACAGTTTTTCCATCATATAACAGGAGTAATTGCAACCAGCTTGAAAGTGATGGCCATTTCTACGTTCCGGACACCCTAGGCATCACTCTGGGGCGTTGCTCCAATATATCGAATACTTAGTGCCTTAGAAGTCAACGCCAGAAGCATAAAATACAATATAAATACAACAGTTTTTCCATCGTATAACAGGAATAATTGCAACCAGTGTGAAAGTTATGGTCATTTCTACGTTCCGGGCAACCTAGGCTTCACTCTAGGGCGTTCCTCCAACAGATCGTATAGTTGGTGCCTTAGAAGTCAACGTCAGAAGCATAAAATACAATATAAATATAACAGTTTTTCCATCGAATAAAACGAATAGTAGCCACCAGTGTGAAGGTTATGGTCATTTCTATGTTCGGGGCAACCTAAGCTTCACTCTAGGGCGGTGCTCCACCAGATCGAACAGTTAGTGCCTTAGAAGTCAACGCCAGAAGCACAAAATACAATATAAATACAACAGTTTTTCCATCGTATAAAACGAATAATTGCAACCAGTATGAAAGTCATGATCATTTCTACGTTCCGGGAAACCAAGGCATCACTCTAGGGCGTTGCTCCACCAGATCGAATAGTTAGTGCCTCAGAAGTCAACGCCAGAAGCATAAAATACAATATAAATACAACAGTTTTTCCATCGTATAAAACGAATAATTGCAACCAGTATGAAAGTTATTTTCATTTCTACTTTCCGGGCAACGTAGGATTCACCCTAGGGCGTTGCTGCAACAGATTGAATAGTTAGTGCCTTAGAAGTCAACGCCCGAAGCATCAAATGCAATAAAAATACAACAGTTTTCCATCATATAACAGGAGTAATTGCAACCAGTTTGAAAGTGATGGTCATTTCTACGTTCCGGACACCCTAGGCTTCACTCTGGGGCGTTGCTCCACCATATCGAATACTTACTGCCTTAGAAGTCAACGCCAGAAGCATAAAATACAATATAAATACAACAGTTTTTCCATCGTATAACAGGAATAATTGCAACCAGTTTGAAAGTTATGGTCATTTCTACTTTCCGGGCAACCTAGGCTTCACCCTAGGGCGTAGTTACACCCGATCGAATAGCTAGGGCCTAAGAAGTGAACGCCAGAAGCATATAATACAATATAAATACAACAGTTTTTCCATCGTATAAAACGAATAATTGCAACCAGTGTGAAAGTTATGGTCATTTCTACGTTCCGCGCAGCCTAGGCTTCACCCTAGTGCGTTGTTCCACCAGATCGAATAGTTAAGGCCTAAGAAGTGAACGCAAGAAGCATAAAATACAATATAAATACAACAGTTTTTCCATCGTATAAAACGGATAATTGCAACCAGTATGAAAGTAATGGTCATATCTACTTCCCGGGCAACCTAGGGTTCACCCTAGGGCGTTGCTCCAACAGATTGAAAAGTTAGTGCCCAAGAAGTGAACGCCAGAAGCATAAAATACAATATAAGTACAACAGGTTGTCCATCGTATAAACCGGATAATTGCAACCAGTATGAAAGTTATGGTCATTTCTACTTTCCGGGCAACCTAGGATTCACCCTAGGGCGTTGCTCCAACAGATTGAATAGTTAGTGCCTTAGAAGTCAACGCCCGAAGCATCAAATGCAATAAAAATTCAACAGTTTTTCCATCATATAACAGGAGTAATTGCAACCAGTTTGAAAGGGATGGTCATTTCTACGTTCCGGGCACACTAGGCTTCACTCTAGGGCGTTGCACCACCATATCGAATACTTAGTGCCTTAGAAGTCAACGCCAGAAGCATAAAATACAATATATATACAACAGTTTTTCCATCGTATAACAGGAATAATTCCAACCAGTTCGAAAGTTATGGTCATTTCTACTTTCCGGGCAACCTAGGCTTCACCCTAGGGCGTTGTTCCACACGATCGAATAGTTAGGGCCTAAGAAGTGAACGCCAGAAGCATATAATCCAATATAAATACAACAGTTTTTCCATCGTATAAAACGAATAATGGCAACCAGTGTGAAAGTTATGGTCATTTCTACGTTCCGGGCAACCTACGCTTCACTCTAGGGTGTTGCTCCACCACATCGAATAGCTACGGCCTTAGAAGTCAACGCCAGAAGCATAAAATACAATATAAATAAAACAGGTTTTCCATCGTATAAAAGGAATAATTGCAACCAGTGTGAAAGTTATGGTCATTTCTACATTCCGGGCAACCTAGGCTTTACTCTTGGGCGTTGCTCCACCAGATCGAATAGTTAGGACCTAAGTAGTCAACGCCTGAAGCATAAAATACAATATAAATACAACAGCTTTTCCACTGTATAAAATGAATATTTGCAAACAGTCTGAAAGTAATGGTCATTTCTACGTTCCGGGCAACCTAGGCTTCACTCTATGGCGTTGCTCCACCAGATCGACAAGTTAGGGCCTAAGAAGTCAACGCCAGAAGCATAAAATACAATATAAATACAACAGCTTCTCCATCGTATAACAGGAATAATTGCAACCAGTGTGAAAGTAATGCCCATTTCTACGTTCCGGGCATCCCAGGCTTCACTCTCCGGCGTTGCTTTACCAGATCGTATAGTTAGGTCCATAGAAAACAACGACAGAAGCCTAAAATATAATAAAAATACAAGAGTATTTCGATCGTATATGAGGAACAATTGCAACCAGTGTGAAAGTGCTGGTCATTTCTACGTTTCGGGCAACGTAGGCTTCACACTAGGGCGTTGTTCCTCCAGATCGGATAGTTAGGGCCTAAGAAGTCAACGCCAGAAGCATAAAATTAAAATAAATACAACAGTTCTTCCATCGTATAAAACGTATAATTGCATCCAGTGTGAACGTTATGGTTATTTCTACGTCCCGTTCTACCTAGGCTTCACTCTAGGGCGTTGCTCCACCAGGTCGAATAGCTAGGGCCTAAGAAGTCAACGCCAGAAGCATAAAATACAATATAAATACAACGGCTTTTCCATCGTATAAAAGGAATAATTGCAACCAGAGTGAAAGTAATGCCCATTTCTACGTTCCGGGCATCCTAGGCTTCACTCTCCGGCGTTGCTTCACCAGATCGTATAGTTAGGTCCATAGAAAACAACGACAGAAGCATAAAATATACTAAAAATACAAGAGTATTTCCATCGTATATAAGGAACAATTGCAACCAGTGTGAAAGTGCTGGTCATTTCTACGTTCCGGGCAACCTAGGCTTCACTCTATGGCGTTGGTCCAACAGATCGACAAGTTAGGTCCTAAGAAGTCAACGCCAGAAGCATAAAATACAATATAAATACAACAGCTTTTCCATCGTATAACAAGAATAATTGCAACCAGTGTGAAAGTAATGCCCATTTCTACGTTCCGGGCATCCTAGGCTTCACTCTCCGGCGTTGCTTCACCAGATCGTATAGTTAGGTCCATAGAAAACAACGACAGAAGCATAAAATATAATAAAAATACAAGAGTATTTCCATCGTATATAAGGAACAATTGCAACCAGTGTGAAAGTGCTGGTCATTTCTACGTTCCGGGCAACCTACGCTGCACTCTAGAGCGTTGCTCCACCAGACCGAATAGTTAGGGCCTAAGAAGTCATCGCCAGAAGCATAAAATACAATATAAATACAACAGTCGTTCCATCGTATAAAACGAATAATTGCAACCAGTTTGAAAGGGATGGTCATTTCTACGTTCCGGGCACACTAGGCTTCACTCTAGGGCGTTGCACCACCATATCGAATACTTAGTGCCTTAGAAGTCAACGCCAGAAGCATAAAATACAATATATATACAACAGTTTTTCCATCGTATAACAGGAATAATTCCAACCAGTTCGAAAGTTATGGTCATTTCTACTTTCCGGGCAACCTAGGCTTCACCCTAGGGCGTTGTTCCACACGATCGAATAGTTAGGGCCTAAGAAGTGAACGCCAGAAGCATATAATCCAATATAAATACAACAGTTTTTCCATCGTATAAAACGAATAATGGCAACCAGTGTGAAAGTTATGGTCATTTCTACGTTCCGGGCAACCTACGCTTCACTCTAGGGTGTTGCTCCACCACATCGAATAGCTACGGCCTTAGAAGTCAACGCCAGAAGCATAAAATACAATATAAATAAAACAGGTTTTCCATCGTATAAAAGGAATAATTGCAACCAGTGTGAAAGTTATGGTCATTTCTACATTCCGGGCAACCTAGGCTTTACTCTTGGGCGTTGCTCCACCAGATCGAATAGTTAGGACCTAAGTAGTCAACGCCTGAAGCATAAAATACAATATAAATACAACAGCTTTTCCACTGTATAAAATGAATATTTGCAAACAGTCTGAAAGTAATGGTCATTTCTACGTTCCGGGCAACCTAGGCTTCACTCTATGGCGTTGCTCCACCAGATCGACAAGTTAGGGCCTAAGAAGTCAACGCCAGAAGCATAAAATACAATATAAATACAACAGCTTCTCCATCGTATAACAGGAATAATTGCAACCAGTGTGAAAGTAATGCCCATTTCTACGTTCCGGGCATCCCAGGCTTCACTCTCCGGCGTTGCTTTACCAGATCGTATAGTTAGGTCCATAGAAAACAACGACAGAAGCCTAAAATATAATAAAAATACAAGAGTATTTCGATCGTATATGAGGAACAATTGCAACCAGTGTGAAAGTGCTGGTCATTTCTACGTTTCGGGCAACGTAGGCTTCACACTAGGGCGTTGTTCCTCCAGATCGGATAGTTAGGGCCTAAGAAGTCAACGCCAGAAGCATAAAATTAAAATAAATACAACAGTTCTTCCATCGTATAAAACGTATAATTGCATCCAGTGTGAACGTTATGGTTATTTCTACGTCCCGTTCTACCTAGGCTTCACTCTAGGGCGTTGCTCCACCAGGTCGAATAGCTAGGGCCTAAGAAGTCAACGCCAGAAGCATAAAATACAATATAAATACAACGGCTTTTCCATCGTATAAAAGGAATAATTGCAACCAGAGTGAAAGTAATGCCCATTTCTACGTTCCGGGCATCCTAGGCTTCACTCTCCGGCGTTGCTTCACCAGATCGTATAGTTAGGTCCATAGAAAACAACGACAGAAGCATAAAATATACTAAAAATACAAGAGTATTTCCATCGTATATAAGGAACAATTGCAACCAGTGTGAAAGTGCTGGTCATTTCTACGTTCCGGGCAACCTAGGCTTCACTCTATGGCGTTGGTCCAACAGATCGACAAGTTAGGTCCTAAGAAGTCAACGCCAGAAGCATAAAATACAATATAAATACAACAGCTTTTCCATCGTATAACAAGAATAATTGCAACCAGTGTGAAAGTAATGCCCATTTCTACGTTCCGGGCATCCTAGGCTTCACTCTCCGGCGTTGCTTCACCAGATCGTATAGTTAGGTCCATAGAAAACAACGACAGAAGCATAAAATATAATAAAAATACAAGAGTATTTCCATCGTATATAAGGAACAATTGCAACCAGTGTGAAAGTGCTGGTCATTTCTACGTTCCGGGCAACCTACGCTGCACTCTAGAGCGTTGCTCCACCAGACCGAATAGTTAGGGCCTAAGAAGTCATCGCCAGAAGCATAAAATACAATATAAATACAACAGTCGTTCCATCGTATAAAACGAATAATTGCAACCAGTATGAAAGGTAAGGTCATTTCTACGTTCCGGTCAACCTAGGCTTCACTCTAGGGCATTGTTCCACCAGACCGAATAGTTAGGGCCTAAGAAGTCAACGCCAGAAGCATACAGTACAATAAAAATGCAACAGTCTTTCCATCGTATAACAGGAATAATTGCAAGCAGTGTGAACGTAATGGTCATTTCAGCGATACGGGCAACCTAGGCTTCACTCTAGGGCGTTGCTCCACCAGATCGTCTAGTTAGGGCCATAGAAAACAGCGACAGAAGCATAAAATATAATAAAAATATAAGAGTCTTTCCATCGTATATAAGGAACAACTGCAACCAGTGTGAAAGTGATGGCCATTTCTACGTTCCGGGCAACCTACGCTTCACTCTAGGCCGTTGCTCCACCAGATCGAATAGTTAGGGCCTTAGAAAACAGCGACAGAAGCATAAAATACAATAAAAAAACATCAGCTTTTCCATCGTATAGAAGGAATAATTGCAACCAGTGTGTACCTAATGGTCATTTCTATGTTCCCGGCTACATATGCTTCACTATTGGACGTTGCCCCACCAGATTGAATAGCCAGGACCTTAGTAGTCAGCGACAGAAGCATAAAATACAATAAAAATACAACTGTTTTTCCATCGTATAACAGGAATAATTGCAACCAGTATTATAGTGATGGTCATTACTACGTTCTCGTCAACCTGGGCTTCACTCTAGGGCGTCGGTCCATCAGATCCAATACTTAGGGCCATAGAAGTCAACGCCAGAAGCATAAAATACAATATAAATAAAACAGTTTTTCCATCGTATAACAGGAATAATTGCAACAAGTGTGAAGGTAATGGTCATTTCTACGTTCCGGGCAACCTACGCTTCATTCTAGGCCGTAGCTCCACCACATCGAGTAGCTACGGCCTTAGACGTCGACGCCAGAAGCATAAAATACAATATAAATGCAACAGTTTTTCCATCATATAAAACGAATAATTGCAACCAGTATGAAAGTTATGGACATTTCTACCTTCCGGGCAACCTAGGCTTCACCCTAGGGCGTTGCTCCAACAGATTGAATAGTTACGGCCTTAGAAGTCAACGCCCGAAGCATAAAATGCAATAAAAATGTAACAGTTTTTCCATCGTATAACAGGAATAATTGTAACAAGTTTGAAAGTGATGGTCAGTTCTACGTTCCGGGCAACCTAGGCTTCACTCTGGGGCGTTGCTCCACCAGATCGAATAGTTAGGGCCTAATAAGTCAACACCAGGAGCATAAAATACAATCTAAATACAACAGGTTTTCCATCCTATAATATGAATAATTGCAACCAGTGTGAAAGTGATGGTCATTTCTACGTTCCGGGCAACCTAGACTTCACTCTAGGGCGTGTTCCACCAGATCGAATAGTTAGGGCCTATGAAGTCAGCGCCAGAAGCATAAAATACAATATAAATATAACAGTTTTTCCATCGAATAAAACGAATAATAGCCACCAGTGTGAAGGTTATGGTCATTTCTATGTTCCGGGCAACCTGAGCTTCACTCTAGGGCGGTGCTCCACCAGATCGAACAGTTAGTGCCTTAGAAGTCAACGCCAGAAGCATAAAATACAATATAAATACAACAGTTTTTCCATCGTATAAAACGAATAATTGCAACCAGTATGAAAGTCATGATCATTTCTACGTTCCGGGAAACCAAGGCTTCACTCTAGGGCGTTGCTCCACCAGATCGAATAGTTAGTGCCTCAGAAGTCATCGCCAGAAGGATAAAATACAATATAAATACAACAGTTTTTCCATCGTATAAAACGAATAATTGCAACCACTATGAAAGTTATTGTCATTTCTACTATCCGGGCAACCTAGGCTTCAACCTAGGGCGTTGCTCCACCAGATCGAATAGACAGGGCCTAAGAAGTCAACGCCCGAAGCATAAAATACAAAATAAATAGAACAGTTTTTCCATGTATAGAACGAATAATTGCTATCTGTGTGAAAGTTATGGTCATTTCCACGTTCCGGGATACCTAGTCTTCACTCTAGGGCGTTGCTCCACCAGATCGAATAGTTAGGGCCTTAGAAGTCAACGCGCGAAACATAAAACACAAAACAAATAGAACAGTTTTTCCATTGTATAAATCGAATAATTCCTACCAGTGTGAAAGTTATGGTCATTTCTACGTTCCGCGCAGTCTAGGCTTCACCCTAGTGCGTTGTTCCACCAGATCGAAAAGTTAAGGCCTAAGAAGTGAACGCCAGAAGCATAAAATACAATATAAATACAACAGTTTTTCCATCGTATAAAACGGATAATTGCAACCAGTATGAAAGTAATGGTCATATCTACTTCCCGGGCAACCTAGGGTTCACCCTAGGGCGTTGCTCCAACTGATCGTATAGTTGGTGCCTTAGAAGTCAACGTCAGAAGCATAAAATACAATATAAATACAACAGTTTTTCCATCGTATAAAACGAATAATTGCAACCAGTGTGAAAGTTATGGTCATTTCTACGTTCCGGGCAACCTAGGCTTCACTCTAGGGCGTTGCTCCACCAGATCGAATAGTTGGTGCCTTAGAAGTCAACGTCAGAAGCATAAAATACAATATAAATACAACAGTTTTTCCATCATATAAAACGAATAATTGCAACCAGTATGAAAGTTATGGACATTTCTACGTTCCGGGCAACCTAGGCTTCACTCTAGGGCGTTGCACCACCATATCGAATACTTAGTGCCTTAGAAGTCAACGCCAGAAGCATAAAATGCAATAAAAATACAACAGTTTTTCCATCGTATAACAGGAATAATTGCAACCAGTTCGAAAGTTATGGTCATTTCTACTTTCCGGGCAACCTAGGCTTCACCCTAGGGCGTTGTTCCACCCGATCGAATAGTTAGGGCCTAAGAAGTGAACGCCAGAAGCATATAATACAATATAAATACAACAGTTTTTCCATCGTATAAAACGAATAATTGCAACCAGTGTGAAAGTTATGGTCATTTCTACGTTCCGGGCAACCTAGGCTTCACTCTAGGGCGTTGCTCCAACAGATCGAATAGTTGGTGCCTTAGAAGTCAACGTCAGAAGCATAAAATACAATATAAATACAACAGTTTTTCCATCGTATAAAACGAATAATTGCAACCAGTATGAAAGTTATGGACATTTCTACTATCCGGGCAACCTAGGCTTCAACCTAGGGCGTTGCTCCACCAGATCGAATAGACAGGGCCTAAGAAGTCAGCGCCCGAAGCATAAAATACAAAATAAATAGAACAGTTTTTCCATGTATAGAACGAATAATTGCTATCTGTGTGAAAGTTATGGTCATTTCCACGTTCCGGGATACCTAGTCTTCACTCTAGGGCGTTGCTCCACCAGATCGAATAGTTAGGGCCTTAGAAGTCAACGCGCGAAACATAAAACACAAAACAAATAGAACAGTTTTTCCATTGTATAAATCGAATAATTCCTACCAGTGTGAAAGTTATGGTCATTTCTACGTTCCGCGCAGTCTAGGCTTCACCCTAGTGCGTTGTTCCACCAGATCGAATAGTTAAGGCCTAAGAAGTGAACGCCAGAAGCATAAAATGCAATATAAATACAACAGTTTTTCCATCGTAAAAAACGGATAATTGCAACCAGTATGAAAGTAATGGTCATATCTACTTCCCGGGCAACCTAGGGTTCACCCTAGGGCGTTGCTCCAACTGATCGTATAGTTGGTGCCTTAGAAGTCAACGTCAGAAGCATAAAATACAATATAAATACAACAGTTTTTCCATCGTATAAAACGAATAATTGCAACCAGTGTGAAAGTTATGGTCATTTCTACGTTCCGGGCAACCTAGGCTTCACTCTAGGGCGTTGCTCCACCAGATCGAATAGTTGGTGCCTTAGAAGTCAACGTCAGAAGCATAAAATACAATATAAATACAACAGTTTTTCCATCATATAAAACGAATAATTGCAACCAGTCTGAAAGTTATGGACATTTCTACGTTCCGGGCACCCTAGGCTTCACTCTAGGGCGTTGCACCACCATATCGAATACTTAGTACCTTAGAAGTCAACGCCAGAAGCATAAAATGCAATAAAAATACAACAGTTTTTCCATCGTATAACAGGAATAATTGCAACCAGTTCGAAAGTTATGGTCATTTCTACTTTCCGGGCAACCTGGGCTTCACCCTAGGGCGTTGTTCCACCCGATCGAATAGTTAGGGCCTAAGAAGTGAACGCCAGAAGCATATAATACAATATAAATACAACAGTTTTTCCATCGTATAAAACGAATAATTGCAACCAGTGTGAAAGTTATGGTCATTTCTACGTTCCGGGCAACCTAGGCTTCACTCTAGGGCGTTGCTCCAACAGATCGAATAGTTGGTGCCTTAGAAGTCAACGTCAGAAGCATAAAATACAATATAAATACAACAGTTTTTCCATCGTATAAAACGAATAATTGCAACCAGTATGAAAGTTATGGACATTTCTACTTTCCGGGCAGCCTAGGCTTCACCCTAGGGCGTTGCTCCAACAGATTGATTAGTTAGGGCCTTAGAAGTCAACGCCCGAAGCATAAAATGCAATAAAAATACAACAGTTTTTCCATCGTATAACAGGAATAATTCCAACCTTTTTGAAAGTTATGGTCATTTCTACTTTCCGGGCAACCTAGGCTTCACCCTAGGGCGTTGTTACACCCGATCGAATAGCTAGGGCCTAGGAAGTGAACGCTAGAAGCATATAATACAATATAAATACAACAGTTTTTCCATCGTATAAAACGAATAATTGCAACCAGTGTGAAAGTTATGGTCATTTCTACGTTCCGGGCAACCTAGGCTTCACTCTAGGGCGTTCCTCCAACAAATCGAATAGTTAGGGCCTCAGAAGTCATCGCCAGAAGCATAAAATACAATATAAATACAACAGTTTTTCCATCGTATAAAACGAATAATTGCAACCACTATGAAAGTTATTGTCATTTCTACTATCCGGGCAACCTAGGCTTCAACCTAGGGCGTTGCTCCACCAGATCGAATAGACAGGGCCTAAGAAGTCAGCGCCCGAAGCATAAAATACAAAATAAATAGAACAGTTTTTCCATGTATAGAACGAATAATTGCTATCTGTGTGAAAGTTATGGTCATTTCCACGTTCCGGGATACCTAGTCTTCACTCTAGGGCGTTGCTCCACCAGATCGAATAGTTAGGGCCTTAGAAGTCAACGCGCGAAACATAAAACACAAAACAAATAGAACAGTTTTTCCATTGTATAAATCGAATAATTCCTACCAGTGTGAAAGTTATGGTCATTTCTACGTTCCGCGCAGTCTAGGCTTCACCCTAGTGCGTTGTTCCACCAGATCGAATAGTTAAGGCCTAAGAAGTGAACGCCAGAAGCATAAAATGCAATATAAATACAACAGTTTTTCCATCCTAAAAAACGGATAATTGCAACCAGTATGAAAGTAATGGTCATATCTACTTCCCGGGCAACCTAGGGTTCACCCTAGGGCGTTGCTCCAACTGATCGTATAGTTGGTGCCTTAGAAGTCAACGTCAGAAGCATAAAATACAATATAAATACAACAGTTTTTCCATCGTATAAAACGAATAATTGCAACCAGTGTGAAAGTTATGGTCATTTCTACGTTCCGGGCAACCTAGGCTTCACTCTAGGGCGTTGCTCCACCAGATCGAATAGTTGGTGCCTTAGAAGTCAACGTCAGAAGCATAAAATACAATATAAATACAACAGTTTTTCCATCATATAAAACGAATAATTGCAACCAGTCTGAAAGTTATGGACATTTCTACGTTCCGGGCACCCTAGGCTTCACTCTAGGGCGTTGCACCACCATATCGAATACTTAGTGCCTTAGAAGTCAACGCCAGAAGCATAAAATGCAATAAAAATACAACAGTTTTTCCATCGTATAACAGGAATAATTGCAACCAGTTCGAAAGTTATGGTCATTTCTACTTTCCGGGCAACCTGGGCTTCACCCTAGGGCGTTGTTCCACCCGATCGAATAGTTAGGGCCTAAGAAGTGAACGCCAGAAGCATATAATACAATATAAATACAACAGTTTTTCCATCGTATAAAACGAATAATTGCAACCAGTGTGAAAGTTATGGTCATTTCTACGTTCCGGGCAACCTAGGCTTCACTCTAGGGCGTTGCTCCAACAGATCGAATAGTTGGTGCCTTAGAAGTCAACGTCAGAAGCATAAAATACAATATAAATACAACAGTTTTTCCATCGTATAAAACGAATAATTGCAACCAGTATGAAAGTTATGGACATTTCTACTTTCCGGGCAGCCTAGGCTTCACCCTAGGGCGTTGCTCCAACAGATTGATTAGTTAGGGCCTTAGAAGTCAACGCCCGAAGCATAAAATGCAATAAAAATACAACAGTTTTTCCATCGTATAACAGGAATAATTCCAACCAGATTGAAAGTTATGGTCATTTCTACTTTCCGGGAGACCTAGGCTTCACCCTAGGGCGTTGTTACACCCGTTCGTATAGCTAGGGCCTAAGAAGTGAACGCTAGAAGCATATAATACAATATAAATACAACAGTTTTTCCATCGTATAAAACGAATAATTGCAACCAGTGTGAAAGTTATGGACATTTCTACGTTCCGGGCACCCTAGGCTTCACTCTAGGGCGTTGCACCACCATATCGAATACTTAGTGCCTTAGAAGTCAACGCCAGAAGCATAAAATGCAATAAAAATACAACAGTTTTTCCATCGTATAACAGGAATAATTGCAACCAGTTCGAAAGTTATGGTCATTTCTACTTTCCGGGCAACCTAGGCTTCACCCTAGGGCGTTGTTCCACCCGATCGAATAGTTAGGGCCTAAGAAGTGAACGCCAGAAGCATATAATACAATATAAATACAACAGTTTTTCCATCGTATAAAACGAATAATTGCAACCAGTGTGAAAGTTATGGTCATTTCTACGTTCCGGGCAACCTAGGCTTCACTCTAGGGCGTTGCTCCAACAGATCGAATAGTTGGTGCCTTAGAAGTCAACGTCAGAAGCATAAAATACAATATAAATACAACAGTTTTTCCATCGTATAAAACGAATAATTGCAACCAGTATGAAAGTTATGGACATTTCTACTTTCCGGGCAGCCTAGGCTTCACCCTAGGGCGTTGCTCCAACAGATTGATTAGTTAGGGCCTTAGAAGTCAACGCCCGAAGCATAAAATGCAATAAAAATACAACAGTTTTTCCATCGTATAACAGGAATAATTCCAACCAGTTTGAAAGTTATGGTCATTTCTACTTTCCGGGAGACCTAGGCTTCACCCTAGGGCGTTGTTACACCCGTTCGAATAGCTAGGGCCTAAGAAGTGAACGCTAGAAGCATATAATACAATATAAATACAACAGTTTTTCCATCGTATAAAACGAATAATTGCAACCAGTGTGAAAGTGATGGTCATTTCTACGTTCCGGGCAACCTAGGCTTCACTCTAGAGCGTTCCTCCAACAGATCGTATAGTTGGTGCCTTAGAAGTCAACGTCAGAAGCATAAAATACAATATAAATTCAACAGTTTTTCCATCGTATAAAACGAATAATTGCAACCAGTGTGAAAGTTATGGTCATTTCTACGTTCCGGGCAACCTAGGCTTCACTCTAGGGCGTTGCTCTACCAGATCGAATAGTTGGTGCCCTAGAAGTCAACGTCAGAAGCATAAAATACAATATAAATACAACAGTTTTTCCATCATATAAAACGAATAATTGCAACCAGTATGAAAGTTATGGACATTTCTACTTTCCGGGCAACCTAGGCTTCACCCTAGGGCGTTGCTCCAACAGATCGAATAGTTAGGGCCTAAGAAGTGAACGCCAGAAGCATAAAATACAATATAAATACAACAGTTGTTCCATCGTCTTAAAACGAATAATAGCAACCTGTGTGAAAGTTATGGCCATTTCTACGTTCCGGGCAACCTAGGCTTCACTCTAGGGCGTTGCTCCAACAGATCGAATAGTTGGTGCATCACAAGTCAACGTCAGAAGCATAAAATACAATATAAATACAACAGTTTTTCCATCGTATAAAACGAATAATTGCAACCAGAATGAAAGTTATGGACATTTCTACTTTCCGGGCAACCTAGGCTTCACCCTAGGGCGTTGATCCAACAGATTGAATAGTTAGGGCCTTAGAAGTCAATGCCCGAAGCATAAAATGCAATAAAAATGTAACAGTTTTTCCATCGTATAACAGGAATAATTGTAACAAGTTTGAAAGTGATGGTCAGTTCTACGTTCCGGGCAACCTAGGCTTCACTCTAGGGCGTTGCTCCACCAGATCGAATAGTTAGGGCCTAAGAAGTCAACACCAGGAGCATAAAATACAATCTAAATACAACAGGTTTTCCATCCTATAATATGAATAATTGCAACCAGTGTGAAAGTGATGGTCATTTCTACGTTCCGGGCACCCTAGGCTTCACTCTAGGGCGTTGCACCACCATATCGAATACTTAGTGCCTTAGAAGTCAACGCCAGAAGCATAAAATGCAATAAAAATACAACAGCTTTTCCATCGTATAACAGGAATAATTGCAACCAGTTCGAAAGTTATGGTCATTTCTACTTTCCGGGCAACCTAGGCTTCACCCTAGGGCGTTGTTCCACCCGATCGAATAGTTAGGGCCTAAGAAGTGAACGCCAGAAGCATATAATACAATATAAATACAACAGTTTTTCCATCGTATAAAACGAATAATTGCAACCAGTGTGAAAGTTATGGTCATTTCTACGTTCCGGGCAACCTAGGCTTCACTCTAGGGCGTTGCTCCAACAGATCGAATAGTTGGTGCCTTAGAAGTCAACGTCAGAAGCATAAAATACAATATAAATACAACAGTTTTTCCATCGTATAAAACGAATAATTGCAACCAGTATGAAAGTTATGGACATTTCTACTTTCCGGGCAGCCTAGGCTTCACCCTAGGGCGTTGCTCCAACAGATTGATTAGTTAGGGCCTTAGAAGTCAACGCCCGAAGCATAAAATGCAATAAAAATACAACAGTTTTTCCATCGTATAACAGGAATAATTCCAACCAGTTTGAAAGTTATGGTCATTTCTACTTTCCGGGAGACCTAGGCTTCACCCTAGGGCGTTGTTACACCCGTTCGAATAGCTAGGGCCTAAGAAGTGAACGCTAGAAGCATATAATATAATATAAATACAACAGTTTTTCCATCGTATAAAACGAATAATTGCAACCAGTGTGAAAGTTATGGACATTTCTACGTTCCGGGCACCCTAGGCTTCACTCTAGGGCGTTGCACCACCATATCGAATACTTAGTGCCTTAGAAGTCAACGCCAGAAGCATAAAATGCAATAAAAATACAACAGTTTTTCCATCGTATAACAGGAATAATTGCAACCAGTTCGAAAGTTATGGTCATTTCTACTTTCCGGGCAACCTAGGCTTCACCCTAGGGCGTTGTTCCACCCGATCGAATAGTTAGGGCCTAAGAAGTGAACGCCAGAAGCATATAATACAATATAAATACAACAGTTTTTCCATCGTATAAAACGAATAATTGCAACCAGTGTGAAAGTTATGGTCATTTCTACGTTCCGGGCAACCTAGGCTTCACTCTAGGGCGTTGCTCCAACAGATCGAATAGTTGGTGCCTTAGAAGTCAACGTCAGAAGCATAAAATACAATATAAATACAACAGTTTTTCCATCGTATAAAACGAATAATTGCAACCAGTATGAAAGTTATGGACATTTCTACTTTCCGGGCAGCCTAGGCTTCACCCTAGGGCGTTGCTCCAACAGATTGATTAGTTAGGGCCTTAGAAGTCAACGCCCGAAGCATAAAATGCAATAAAAATACAACAGTTTTTCCATCGTATAACAGGAATAATTCCAACCAGTTTGAAAGTTATGGTCATTTCTACTTTCCGGGAGACCTAGGCTTCACCCTAGGGCGTTGTTACACCCGTTCGAATAGCTAGGGCCTAAGAAGTGAACGCTAGAAGCATATAATACAATATAAATACAACAGTTTTTCCATCGTATAAAACGAATAATTGCAACCAGTGTGAAAGTTATGGTCATTTCTACGTTCCGGGCAACCTAGGCTTCACTCTAGAGCGTTCCTCCAACAGATCGTATAGGTGGTGCCTTAGAAGTCAACGTCAGAAGCATAAAATACAATATAAATTCAACAGTTTTTCCATCGTATAAAACGAATAATTGCAACCAGTGTGAAAGTTATGGTCATTTCTACGTTCCGGGCAACCTAGGCTTCACTCTAGGGCGTTGCTCTACCAGATCGAATAGTTGGTGCCCTAGAAGTCAACGTCAGGAGCATAAAATACAATATAAATACAACAGTTTTTCCATCATATAAAACGAATAATTGCAACCAGTATGAAAGTTATGGACATTTCTACTTTCCGGGCAACCTAGGCTTCACCCTAGGGCGTTGCTCCAACAGATCGAATAGTTAGGGCCTCAGAAGTCAACGCCAGAAGCATAAAATACAATATAAATACAACAGTTTTTCCATCGTATAAAACGAATAATTGCAACGAGTATGAAAGTTATGGTCATTTCTACTTTCCGGGCAACCTAGGATTCACCCTAGGGCGTTGCTCCAACAGATTGAATAGTTAGTGCCTTAGAAGTCTACGCCCGAAGCATCAAATGCAATAAAAATACAACAGTTTTTCCATCATATAACAGGAGTAATTGCAACCAGTTTGAAAGTGAAGGTCATTTCTACGTTCCGGGCACCCTAGGCTTCACTCTAGGGCGTTGCTCCACCATATCGAATACTTAGTGCCTTAGAAGTCAACGCCTGAAGCATAAAATACAATATAAATACAACAGTTTTTCCATCGTATAACAGGAATAATTGCAACCAGTTTGAAAGTTATGGTCATTTCTACTTTCGGGGCAACCTAGGCTTCACCCTAGGGCGTTGTGCCACCCGATCGAATAGTTAGGGCCTAACAAGTGAACGCCAGAAGCATAAAATACAATATAAATACAACAGTTGTTCCATCGTCTTAAAACGAATAATAGCAACCTGTGTGAAAGTTATGGTCATTTCTACGTTCCGGGCAACCTAGGCTTCACTCTAGGGCGTTGCTCCAACAGATCGAATAGTTGGTGCATCACAAGTCAACGTCAGAAGCATAAAATACAATATAAATACAACAGTTTTTCCATCGTATAAAACGAATAATTGCAACCAGTATGAAAGTTATGGACATTTCTAATTTCCGGGCAACCTAGGCTTCACCCTAGGGCGTTGCTCCAACAGATTGAATAGTTAGGGCCTTAGAAGTCAATGCCCGAAGCATAAAATGCAATAAAAATGTAACAGTTTTTCCATCGTATAACAGGAATAATTGTAACAAGTTTGAAAGTGATGGTCAGTTCTACGTTCCGGGCAACCTAGGCTTCACTCTAGGGCGTTGCTCCACCAGATCGAATAGTTAGGGCCTAAGAAGTCAACACCAGGAGCATAAAATACAATCTAAATACAACAGGTTTTCCATCCTATAATATGAATAATTGCAACCAATGTGAAAGTGATGGTCATTTCTACGTTCCGGGCAACCTAGACTTCACTCTTGGGCGTGTTCCACCAGATCGAATAGTTAGGGCCTATGAAGTCAGCGCCAGAAGCATAAAATACAATATAAATATAACAGTTTTTCCATCCAATAAAACGAATAATAGCCACCAGTGTGAAGGTTATGGTCATTTCTATGTTCCGGGCAACCTAAGCTTCACTCTAGGGCGGTGCTCCACCAGATCGAACAGTTAGTGCCTTAGAAGTCAACGCCAGAAGCATAAAATACAATATAAATACAACAGTTTTTCCATCGTATAAAACGAATAATTGCAACCAGTATGGAAGTCATGATCATTTCTACGTTCCGGGAAACCAAGGCTTCACTCTAGGGCGTTGCTCCACCAGATCGAATAGTTAGTGCCTCAGAAGTCAACGCCAGAAGCATAAAATACAATGTAAATACAACTGTTTTTCCATCGTATAAAACGAATAATTGCAACCAGTATGAAAGTTATTTTCATTTCTACTTTCCGGGCAACCTAGGATTCACCCTAGGGCGTTGCTCCAACAGATTGAATAGTTAGTGCCTTAGAAGTCAACGCCCGAAGCATCAAATGCAATAAAAATACAACAGTTTTTCCATCATATAACAGGAGTAATTGCAACCAGTTTGAAAGTGATGGTCATTTCTACGTTCCGGACACCCTAGGCTTCACTCTGGGGCGTTGCTCCACCATATCGAATACTTAGTGCCTTAGAAGTCAACGCCAGAAGCATAAAATACAATATAAATACAACAGTTTTTCCATCGTATAACAGGAATAATTGCAACCAGTTTGAAAGTTATGGTCATTTCTACTTTCCGGGCAGCCTAGGCTTCACCCTAGGGCGTTGTTACACCCGATCGAATAGCTAGGGCCTAAGAAGTGAACGCCAGAAGCATATAATACAATATAAATACAACAGTTTTTCCATCGTATAAAACGAATAATTGCAACCAGTGTGAAAGTTATGGTCATTTCTACGTTCCGGGCAACCTAGGCTTCACTCTAGGGCGTTCCTCCAACAGATCGTATAGTTGGTGCCTTAGAAGTCAACGTCAGAAGCATAAAATACAATATAAATATAACAGTTTTTCCATCGAATAAAACGAATAGTAGCCACCAGTGTGAAGGTTATGGTCATTTCTATGTTCGGGGCAACCTAAGCTTCACTCTAGGGCGGTGCTCCACCAGATCGAACAGTTAGTGCCTTAGAAGTCAACGACAGAAGCATAAAATACAATATAAATACAACAGTTTTTCCATCGTATAAAACGAATAATTGCAACCAGTATGAAAGTCATGATCATTTCTACGTTCCGGGAAACCAAGGCTTCACTCTAGGGCGTTGCTCCACCAGATCGAATAGCTAGGGCCTAAGAAGTGAACGCCAGAAGCATATAATACAATATAAATACAACAGTTTTTCCATCGTATAAAACGAATAATTGCAACCAGTGTGAAAGTTATGGACATTTCTACTTTCCGGGCAACCTAGGCTTCACCCTAGGGCGCTGCTCCAACAGATCGAATAGTTAGGGCCTTAGAAGTCAACGCCCGAAGCATAAAATGCAATAAAAATGTAACAGTTTTTCCATCGTATAACAGGAATAATTGTAACAAGTTTGAAAGTGATGGTCAGTTCAACGTTCCGGGCAACCTAGGCTTCACTCTAGGGCGTTGCTCCACCAGATCGAATAGTTAGGGCCTAAGAAGTCAACACCAGGAGCATAAAATACAATCTAAATACAACAGGTTTTCCATCCTATAATATGAATAATTGCAACCAGTGTGAAAGTGATGGTCATTTCTACGTTCCGGGCAACCTAGACTTCACTCTAGGGCGTGTTCCACCAGATCGAATAGTTAGGGCCTATGAAGTCAGCGCCAGAAGCATAAAATACAATATAAATATAACAGTTTTTCCATCGAATAAAACGAATAATAGCCACCAGTGTGAAGGTTATGGTCATTTCTATGTTCCGGGCAACCTAAGCTTCACTCTAGGGCGGTGCTCCACCAGATCGAACAGTTAGGGCCTTAGAAGTCAACGCCAGAAGCATAAAATACAATATAAATACAACAGTTTTTCCATCATATAAAACGAATAATTGCAACCAGTATGAAAGTCATGATCATTTCTACGTTCCGGGAAACCAAGGCTTCACTCTAGGGCGTTGCTCCACCAGATCGAATAGTTAGTGCCTCAGAAGTCAACGCCAGAAGCATAATATACAATATAAATACAACAGTTTTTCCATCGTATAAAACGAATAATTGCAACCAGTATGAAAGTTATTTTCATTTCTACTTTCCGGGCAACCTAGGATTCACCCTAGGGCGTTGCTCCAACAGATTGAATAGTTAGTGCCTTAGAAGTCAACGCCCGAAGCATCAAATGCAATAAAAATACAACAGTTTTTCCATCATATAACAGGAGTAATTGCAACCAGCTTGAAAGTGATGGCCATTTCTACGTTCCGGACACCCTAGGCATCACTCTGGGGCGTTGCTCCACCATATCGAATACTTAGTGCCTTAGAAGTCAACGCCAGAAGCATAAAATACAATATAAATACAACAGTTTTTCCATCGTATAACAGGAATAATTGCAACCAGTGTGAAAGTTATGGTCATTTCTACGTTCCGGGCAACGTAGGCTTCACTCTAGGGCGTTCCTCCAACAGATCGAATAGTTAGGGCCTATGAAGTCAGCGCCAGAAGCATAAAATACAATATAAATATAACAGTTTTTCCATCGAATAAAACGAATAATAGCCACCAGTGTGAAGGTTATGGTCATTTCTATGTTCCGGGCAACCTAAGCTTCACTCTAGGGCGGTGCTCCACCAGAACGAACAGTTAGTGCCTTAGAAGTCAACGCCAGAAGCATAAAGTACAATATAAATACAACAGTTTTTCCATCGTATAAAACGAATAATTGCAACCAGTATGAAAGTCATGATCATTTCTACGTTCCGGGAAACCAAGGCTTCACTCTGGGGCGTTGCTCCACCAGATCGAATAGTTAGTGCCACAGAAGTCAACGCCACAAGCATAATATACAATATAAATACAACAGTTTTTCCATCGTATAAAAGGAATAATTGCAACCAGTGTGAAAGTTATGGTCATTTCTACATTCCGGGCAACCTAGGCTTTACTCTTGGGCGTTATTCCACCAGATCGAATAGTTAGGACCTAAGTAGTCAACGCCTGAAGCATAAAATACAATATAAATACAACAGTTTTTCCATCGTATAACAGGAATAATTGCAACCAGTGTGAAAGTTATGGTCATTTCTACGTTCCGGACACCCTAGGCATCACTCTGGGGCGTTGCTCCACCATATCGAATACTTAGTGCCTTAGAAGTCAACGCCAGAAGCATAAAATACAATATAAATACAACAGTTTTTCCATCGTATAAAAGGAATAATTGCAACCAGTGTGAAAGTTATGGTCATTTCTACGTTCCGGGCAACCTAGGCTTCACTCTAGGGCGTTCCTCCAACAGATCGTATAGTTGGTGCCTTAGAAGTCAACGTCAGAAGCATAAAATACAATATAAATATAACAGTTTTTCCATCGAATAAAACGAATAGTAGCCACCAGTGTGAAGGTTATGGTCATTTCTATGTTCGGGGCAACCTAAGCTTCACTCTAGGGCGGTGCTCCACCAGATCGAACAGTTAGTGCCTTAGAAGTCAACGCCAGAAGCACAAAATACAATATAAATACAACAGTTTTTCCATCGTATAAAACGAATAATTGCAACCAGTATGAAAGTCATGATCATTTCTACGTTCCGGGAAACCAAGGCTTCACTCTAGGGCGTTGCTCCACCAGATCGAATAGTTAGTGCCTCAGAAGTCAACGCCAGAAGCATAAAATACAATATAAATACAACAGTTTTTCCATCGTATAAAACGGATAATTGCAACCAGTATGAAAGTAATGGTCATATCTACTTCCCGGGCAACCTAGGGTTCACCCTAGGGCGTTGCTCCAACAGATTGAAAAGTTAGTGCCCAAGAAGTGAACGCCAGAAGCATAAAATACAATATAAATACAACAGTTTTTCCATCGTATAAAACGGATAATTGCAACCAGTATGAAAGTTATGGTCATTTCTACTTTCCGGGCAACCTAGGATTCACCCTAGGGCGTTGCTCCAACAGATTGAATAGGTAGTGCCTTAGAAGTCAACGCCCGAAGCATCAAATGCAATAAAAATTCAACAGTTTTTCCATCATATAACAGGAGTAATTGCAACCAGTTTGAAAGGGATGGTCATTTCTCCGTTCCGGGCACCCTAGGCTTCACTCTAGGTCGTTGCACCACCATATCGAATACTTAGTGCCTTAGAAGTCAACGCCAGAAGCATAAAATACAATATATATGCAACAGTTTTTCCATCGTATAACAGGAATAATTCCAACCAGTTCGAAAGTTATGGTCATTTCTACTTTCCGGGCAACCTAGGCTTCACCCTAGGGCGTTGTTCCACCCGATCGAATAGTTAGGGCCTAAGAAGTGAACGCCAGAAGCATATAATACAATATAAATACAACAGGTTTTCCATCCTATAATATGAATAATTGCAACCAGTGTGAAAGTGATGGTCATTTCTACGTTCCGGGCAACCTAGACTTCACTCTAGTGCGTGTTCCACCAGATCGAATAGTTAGGGCCTATGAAGTCAGCCCCAGAAGCATAAAATACAATATAAATATAACAGTTTTTCCATCGAATAAAACGAATAATAGCCACCAGTGTGAAGGTTATGGTCATTTCTATGTTCCGGGCAACCTAAGCTTCACTCTAGGGCGGTGCTCCACCAGAACGAACAGTTAGTGCCTTAGAAGTCAACGCCAGAAGCATAAAGTACAATATAAATACAACAGTTTTTCCATCGTCTTAAAACGAATAATAGCAACCTGTGTGAAAGTTATGGTCATTTCTACGTTCCGGGCAACCTAGGCTTTACTCTAGGGCGTTGCTCCAACAGATCGAATAGTTGGTGCCTCACAAGTCAACGTCAGAAGCATAAAATACAATATAAATACAACAGTTTTTCCATCATATAGAACGAATAATTGCAACCAGTATGATAGTTATGGACATTTCTACTTTCCGGGCAGTCTAGGCTTCACCCTAGGGCGTTGCTCCAACAGATCGAATAGTTAGGTCCTCAGAAGTCAACGCCAGAAGCATAAAATACAATATAAATGCAACAGTTTTTCCATCGTATAAAACGAATAATTGCAACCACTATGAAAGTTATTGTCATTTCTACTATCCGGGCAACCTAGGCTTCAACATAGGGCGTTGCTCCACCAGTTCGAATAGACAGGGCCTAAGAAGTCAACGCCAGAAGCATAAAATGCAAAATAAATAGAACAGTTTTTCCATGTATAGAACGAATAATTGCTATCTGTGTGAAAGTTATGGTCATTTCCACGTTCCGGGATACCTAGGCTTCACTCTAGGGCGTTGCTCCACCAGATCGCATAGTTAGGGCCTTAGAAGTCAACGCGCGAAACATAAAACACAAAACAAATAGAACCGTTTTTCCATTGTATAAATCGAATAATTCCTACCAGTGTGAAAGTTATGGTCATTTCTACGTTCCGCGCAGCCTAGGCTTCACCCTAGTGCGTTGTTCCACCAGATCGAATAGTTAAGGCCTAAGAAGTGAACGCCAGAAGCATAAAATACAATATAAATACAACAGTTTTTCAATCGTATAAAACGGATAATTGCAACCAGTATGAAAGTAATGGTCATATCTACTTCCCGGGCAACCTAGGGTTCACCCTAGGGCGTTGCTCCAACAGATTGAAAAGTTAGTGCCCAAGAAGTGAACGCCAGAAGCATAAAATACAATATAAATACAACAGTTGTTCCATCGTCTTAAAACGAATAATAGCAACCTGTGTGAAAGTTATGGTCATTTCTACGTTCCGGGCAACCTAGGCTTCACTCTAGGGCGTTGCTCCAACAGATCGAATAGTTGGTGCCTCACAAGTCAACGTCAGAAGCATACAATACAATATAAATACAACAGTTTTTCCATCGTATAAAACGAATAATTGCAACCAGTGTGAAAGTTATGGACATTTCTACTTTCCGGGCAACCTAGGCTTCAACCTAGGGCGTTGCTCCAACAGATTGAATAGTTAGGGCCTTAGAAGTCAACGCCCGAAGCATAAAATGCAATAAAAATGTAACAGTTTTTCCATCGTATAACAGGAATAATTGTAACAAGTTTGAAAGTGATGGTCAGTTCTACGTTCCGGGCAACCTAGACTTCACTCTAGGGCGTGTTCCACCAGATCGAATAGTTAGGGCCTATGAAGTCAGCGCCAGAAGCATAAAATACAATATAAATATAACAGTTTTTCCATCGAATAAAACGAATAATAGCCACCAGTGTGAAGGTTATGGTCATTTCTATGTTCCGGGCAACCTAAGCTTCACTCTAGGGCGGTGCTCCACCAGATCGAACAGTTAGTGCCTTAGAAGTCAACGCCAGAAGCATAAAATACAATATAAATACAACAGTTTTTCCATCGTATAAAACGAATAATTGCAACCAGTATGAAAGTCATGATCATTTCTACGTTCCGGGAAACCAAGGCTTCACTCTGGGGCGTTGCTCCACCAGATCGAATAGTTAGTGCCTCAGAAGTCAACGCCAGAAGCATAAAATGCAATAAAAATACAACAGTTTTTCCATCATATAACAGGAGTAATTGCAACCAGCTTGAAAGTGATGGCCATTTCTACGTTCCGGACACCCTAGGCATCACTCTGGGGCGTTGCTCCAATATATCGAATACTTAGTGCCTTAGAAGTCAACGCCAGAAGCATAAAATACAATATAAATACAACAGTTTTTCCATCGTATAACAGGAATAATTGCAACCAGTGTGAAAGTTATGGTCATTTCTACGTTCCGGGCAACCTAGGCTTCACTCTAGGGCGTTCCTCCAACAGATCGTATAGTTGGTGCCTTAGAAGTCAACGTCAGAAGCATAAAATACAATATAAATATAACAGTTTTTCCATCGAATAAAACGAATAGTAGCCACCAGTGTGAAGGTTATGGTCATTTCTATGTTCGGGGCAACCTAAGCTTCACTCTAGGGCGGTGCTCCACCAGATCGAACAGTTAGTGCCTTAGAAGTCAACGCCAGAAGCACAAAATACAATATAAATACAACAGTTTTTCCATCGTATAAAACGAATAATTGCAACCAGTATGAAAGTCATGATCATTTCTACGTTCCGGGAAACCAAGGCATCACTCTAGGGCGTTGCTCCACCAGATCGAATAGTTAGTGCCTCAGAAGTCAACGCCAGAAGCATAAAATACAATATAAATACAACAGTTTTTCCATCGTATAAAACGAATAATTGCAACCAGTATGAAAGTTATTTTCATTTCTACTTTCCGGGCAACGTAGGATTCACCCTAGGGCGTTGCTGCAACAGATTGAATAGTTAGTGCCTTAGAAGTCAACGCCCGAAGCATCAAATGCAATAAAAATACAACAGTTTTCCATCATATAACAGGAGTAATTGCAACCAGTTTGAAAGTGATGGTCATTTCTACGTTCCGGACACCCTAGGCTTCACTCTGGGGCGTTGCTCCACCATATCGAATACTTACTGCCTTAGAAGTCAACGCCAGAAGCATAAAATACAATATAAATACAACAGTTTTTCCATCGTATAACAGGAATAATTGCAACCAGTTTGAAAGTTATGGTCATTTCTACTTTCCGGGCAACCTAGGCTTCACCCTAGGGCGTAGTTACACCCGATCGAATAGCTAGGGCCTAAGAAGTGAACGCCAGAAGCATATAATCCAATATAAATACAACAGTTTTTCCATCGTATAAAACGAATAATGGCAACCAGTGTGAAAGTTATGGTCATTTCTACGTTCCGGGCAACCTACGCTTCACTCTAGGGTGTTGCTCCACCACATCGAATAGCTACGGCCTTAGAAGTCAACGCCAGAAGCATAAAATACAATATAAATAAAACAGGTTTTCCATCGTATAAAAGGAATAATTGCAACCAGTGTGAAAGTTATGGTCATTTCTACATTCCGGGCAACCTAGGCTTTACTCTTGGGCGTTGCTCCACCAGATCGAATAGTTAGGACCTAAGTAGTCAACGCCTGAAGCATAAAATACAATATAAATACAACAGCTTTTCCACTGTATAAAATGAATATTTGCAAACAGTCTGAAAGTAATGGTCATTTCTACGTTCCGGGCAACCTAGGCTTCACTCTATGGCGTTGCTCCACCAGATCGACAAGTTAGGGCCTAAGAAGTCAACGCCAGAAGCATAAAATACAATATAAATACAACAGCTTCTCCATCGTATAACAGGAATAATTGCAACCAGTGTGAAAGTAATGCCCATTTCTACGTTCCGGGCATCCCAGGCTTCACTCTCCGGCGTTGCTTTACCAGATCGTATAGTTAGGTCCATAGAAAACAACGACAGAAGCCTAAAATATAATAAAAATACAAGAGTATTTCGATCGTATATGAGGAACAATTGCAACCAGTGTGAAAGTGCTGGTCATTTCTACGTTTCGGGCAACGTAGGCTTCACACTAGGGCGTTGTTCCTCCAGATCGGATAGTTAGGGCCTAAGAAGTCAACGCCAGAAGCATAAAATTAAAATAAATACAACAGTTCTTCCATCGTATAAAACGTATAATTGCATCCAGTGTGAACGTTATGGTTATTTCTACGTCCCGTTCTACCTAGGCTTCACTCTAGGGCGTTGCTCCACCAGGTCGAATAGCTAGGGCCTAAGAAGTCAACGCCAGAAGCATAAAATACAATATAAATACAACGGCTTTTCCATCGTATAAAAGGAATAATTGCAACCAGAGTGAAAGTAATGCCCATTTCTACGTTCCGGGCATCCTAGGCTTCACTCTCCGGCGTTGCTTCACCAGATCGTATAGTTAGGTCCATAGAAAACAACGACAGAAGCATAAAATATACTAAAAATACAAGAGTATTTCCATCGTATATAAGGAACAATTGCAACCAGTGTGAAAGTGCTGGTCATTTCTACGTTCCGGGCAACCTAGGCTTCACTCTATGGCGTTGGTCCAACAGATCGACAAGTTAGGTCCTAAGAAGTCAACGCCAGAAGCATAAAATACAATATAAATACAACAGCTTTTCCATCGTATAACAAGAATAATTGCAACCAGTGTGAAAGTAATGCCCATTTCTACGTTCCGGGCATCCTAGGCTTCACTCTCCGGCGTTGCTTCACCAGATCGTATAGTTAGGTCCATAGAAAACAACGACAGAAGCATAAAATATAATAAAAATACAAGAGTATTTCCATCGTATATAAGGAACAATTGCAACCAGTGTGAAAGTGCTGGTCATTTCTACGTTCCGGGCAACCTACGCTGCACTCTAGAGCGTTGCTCCACCAGACCGAATAGTTAGGGCCTAAGAAGTCATCGCCAGAAGCATAAAATACAATATAAATACAACAGTCGTTCCATCGTATAAAACGAATAATTGCAACCAGTTTGAAAGGGATGGTCATTTCTACGTTCCGGGCACACTAGGCTTCACTCTAGGGCGTTGCACCACCATATCGAATACTTAGTGCCTTAGAAGTCAACGCCAGAAGCATAAAATACAATATATATACAACAGTTTTTCCATCGTATAACAGGAATAATTCCAACCAGTTCGAAAGTTATGGTCATTTCTACTTTCCGGGCAACCTAGGCTTCACCCTAGGGCGTTGTTCCACACGATCGAATAGTTAGGGCCTAAGAAGTGAACGCCAGAAGCATATAATCCAATATAAATACAACAGTTTTTCCATCGTATAAAACGAATAATGGCAACCAGTGTGAAAGTTATGGTCATTTCTACGTTCCGGGCAACCTACGCTTCACTCTAGGGTGTTGCTCCACCACATCGAATAGCTACGGCCTTAGAAGTCAACGCCAGAAGCATAAAATACAATATAAATAAAACAGGTTTTCCATCGTATAAAAGGAATAATTGCAACCAGTGTGAAAGTTATGGTCATTTCTACATTCCGGGCAACCTAGGCTTTACTCTTGGGCGTTGCTCCACCAGATCGAATAGTTAGGACCTAAGTAGTCAACGCCTGAAGCATAAAATACAATATAAATACAACAGCTTTTCCACTGTATAAAATGAATATTTGCAAACAGTCTGAAAGTAATGGTCATTTCTACGTTCCGGGCAACCTAGGCTTCACTCTATGGCGTTGCTCCACCAGATCGACAAGTTAGGGCCTAAGAAGTCAACGCCAGAAGCATAAAATACAATATAAATACAACAGCTTCTCCATCGTATAACAGGAATAATTGCAACCAGTGTGAAAGTAATGCCCATTTCTACGTTCCGGGCATCCCAGGCTTCACTCTCCGGCGTTGCTTTACCAGATCGTATAGTTAGGTCCATAGAAAACAACGACAGAAGCCTAAAATATAATAAAAATACAAGAGTATTTCGATCGTATATGAGGAACAATTGCAACCAGTGTGAAAGTGCTGGTCATTTCTACGTTTCGGGCAACGTAGGCTTCACACTAGGGCGTTGTTCCTCCAGATCGGATAGTTAGGGCCTAAGAAGTCAACGCCAGAAGCATAAAATTAAAATAAATACAACAGTTCTTCCATCGTATAAAACGTATAATTGCATCCAGTGTGAACGTTATGGTTATTTCTACGTCCCGTTCTACCTAGGCTTCACTCTAGGGCGTTGCTCCACCAGGTCGAATAGCTAGGGCCTAAGAAGTCAACGCCAGAAGCATAAAATACAATATAAATACAACGGCTTTTCCATCGTATAAAAGGAATAATTGCAACCAGAGTGAAAGTAATGCCCATTTCTACGTTCCGGGCATCCTAGGCTTCACTCTCCGGCGTTGCTTCACCAGATCGTATAGTTAGGTCCATAGAAAACAACGACAGAAGCATAAAATATACTAAAAATACAAGAGTATTTCCATCGTATATAAGGAACAATTGCAACCAGTGTGAAAGTGCTGGTCATTTCTACGTTCCGGGCAACCTAGGCTTCACTCTATGGCGTTGGTCCAACAGATCGACAAGTTAGGTCCTAAGAAGTCAACGCCAGAAGCATAAAATACAATATAAATACAACAGCTTTTCCATCGTATAACAAGAATAATTGCAACCAGTGTGAAAGTAATGCCCATTTCTACGTTCCGGGCATCCTAGGCTTCACTCTCCGGCGTTGCTTCACCAGATCGTATAGTTAGGTCCATAGAAAACAACGACAGAAGCATAAAATATAATAAAAATACAAGAGTATTTCCATCGTATATAAGGAACAATTGCAACCAGTGTGAAAGTGCTGGTCATTTCTACGTTCCGGGCAACCTACGCTGCACTCTAGAGCGTTGCTCCACCAGACCGAATAGTTAGGGCCTAAGAAGTCATCGCCAGAAGCATAAAATACAATATAAATACAACAGTCGTTCCATCGTATAAAACGAATAATTGCAACCAGTATGAAAGGTAAGGTCATTTCTACGTTCCGGTCAACCTAGGCTTCACTCTAGGGCATTGTTCCACCAGACCGAATAGTTAGGGCCTAAGAAGTCAACGCCAGAAGCATACAGTACAATAAAAATGCAACAGTCTTTCCATCGTATAACAGGAATAATTGCAAGCAGTGTGAACGTAATGGTCATTTCAGCGATACGGGCAACCTAGGCTTCACTCTAGGGCGTTGCTCCACCAGATCGTCTAGTTAGGGCCATAGAAAACAGCGACAGAAGCATAAAATATAATAAAAATATAAGAGTCTTTCCATCGTATATAAGGAACAACTGCAACCAGTGTGAAAGTGATGGCCATTTCTACGTTCCGGGCAACCTACGCTTCACTCTAGGCCGTTGCTCCACCAGATCGAATAGTTAGGGCCTTAGAAAACAGCGACAGAAGCATAAAATACAATAAAAAAACATCAGCTTTTCCATCGTATAGAAGGAATAATTGCAACCAGTGTGTACCTAATGGTCATTTCTATGTTCCCGGCTACATATGCTTCACTATTGGACGTTGCCCCACCAGATTGAATAGCCAGGACCTTAGTAGTCAGCGACAGAAGCATAAAATACAATAAAAATACAACTGTTTTTCCATCGTATAACAGGAATAATTGCAACCAGTATTATAGTGATGGTCATTACTACGTTCTCGTCAACCTGGGCTTCACTCTAGGGCGTCGGTCCATCAGATCCAATACTTAGGGCCATAGAAGTCAACGCCAGAAGCATAAAATACAATATAAATAAAACAGTTTTTCCATCGTATAACAGGAATAATTGCAACAAGTGTGAAGGTAATGGTCATTTCTACGTTCCGGGCAACCTACGCTTCATTCTAGGCCGTAGCTCCACCACATCGAGTAGCTACGGCCTTAGACGTCGACGCCAGAAGCATAAAATACAATATAAATGCAACAGTTTATCCATCGTATAAAACGAATAATTGCAACCAGCGTGAAAGTTATGGTCATTTCTGCGTTCCGGGCAATCTAGGCTTCACTCTAGGGCGTTGTTCCTCCAGATCGAAAAGTTAGGGCCTAAGAAGACAACGCCAGAAGCATAAAATACATTAAAAATACAACAGTTTTCTCATCGTATAACAGGAATAATTGCAACAAGCGTGAAGGTAATGGTCATTTCTACGTTCCGGCAATCTAGGCTTCACTCTAGGGCGTTGGTCCACCACATCGAATAGTTAGGTCCTTAGAAGTCAACGGCAGAAGTATAAAATACAATATAAATAGAAGAGCTTTTCCATCGCATAAAATGAATATCTACAACCAGTGTGAAAGTACTGGTCATTTCTACGTTCCGGGCAACCTAGGCTTCACTCTAGGGCGTTGCCCCCCCACATCGAATAGCTACGGCCTTAGAAGTCAACGCCAGAAGCATAAAATGCAATATAAATACAACAGCTTTTCCATTGTATAAAATGAATAATTGCAAACAGTGTGAAAGTGATGGTCATTTCTAGGTTCCAGGCAACCTGGGCTCCGCTCTAGGGCGTTGCTCCACCAGATGGAATAGCTAGGGCCTTAGAAGTCAACGCCAGAAGCATAAAATACAAAATAAATACATCAGTTTTTCCGTCGTATAAAACGTATAATGGCAACCAGTGTGAAGATGATGGTCATTTCTACGTTTCGGGCAACCTAGGCTTCACTCTAAGGTGTTGCTCCACCACATCAAATAGCTGCAGCCTTTGAAGTCAACGCCACTAACATAAAATACAATATAAATACAGCAGCTTTTCGATCGTATGACAGGAATAACTGCAACCAGTGTGATGGTACTGGTCATTTCTACGTACCGGGCATACGAGGCTTCACTCTAGCGCGTTTCTCCACGAGATCGAATAGCTGGGGCCTAAGAAGTCAACGTCAGAAGCATAAAATACAATAAAAATGCAACAGTTTTTCCATCGTATAAATCGAATAATTGCAATCAGTATGAAAGTTATGGTCATTTCTACGTTCCGGGCAATCTAGGCTTCACTCTAGGGCGTTGTTCCACCAGACGGAATAGTTTGGGCCTAAGAAGTCAACGCCTGAAGCATAGAATACAATATAAATAGAACAGTTTTTCCATCGTATAGCTGGAATAATTGCAACCAATGTGGAAGTAATGGTGATTTCTAGGTGCGGGCAACCCAGGCTTCACCCTAGGGCGTTCCTCCACCACGTCGAATAGCTACGACCTTAGAAGACAACGCCAGAAGCATAAAATACAATAAAAATACAACAGTTTTTCCATCGTATAACAGGAATAATTGCAACCAGTGTGAAAGACATTGTCATTTCTACGTTCCAGGCAACCTGGGCTACACTGTAGCGCGTTGCTACACCGGACCAAATTCTTACGGCCTTAGAAGTCAACCCCAGAAGCATAAAATACAATATAAATACAACAGTTTTTCCATCGTATAGCAGGAATAGTTGCAACCAATGTGTAAGTAATGGTCATTTCTACGTTCCTGGGCAACCTAGGCTTCACTCTAGGGCGTTGCTCCACCACATCGAATAGATACGGCCATAGAAGTCAACGCCAGAAGCATAAAATACAATATAAATACAACAGCTTTTCCAGCGTATAAAACGAATAATTGCAACCAGTGTGAAAGTTATGTTCATTTCTACGTTCCGGGCAACCAGCGGTTCATTCTACGGCGTTGCTCCACCACATCGAGTAGCTACGGCCTTAGACGTCAACGCCAGAAGCATAAAATACAATATAAATGTAACAGTTTTTCCATCGTATAAAACGAATAATTGCAACCAGTGTGAAAGTTATGGTCATTTCTACGTTCCGGGCAACCTAGGCTTCACTCTAGGGCGTTGGTCCACCAGATCCAATAGTTAGGGCCATAGAAGTCAACGCCAGAAGCATAAAATACAATAAAAATACAACAGCTTTTCCATCATATAACTGGAATAGTTGCTACTAGTGTGAAGGTATTGATCATATCCACGTCTCGGGCAACCTAGGCATCACTCTAGGGCGTTGCCCCACTGGATCGAATAGTTAGGGCCTTAGAAGTCAACGCCAGAAGCAGAAAATACAATATAAATACAACAGTTTTTCCACCGTATGTCATGAATAATTGTCACCAGTGTGAAAGATATGGTCATTTCTACGTTCCGGGCAACCTAGGCTTCACTCTAGGTCGCTGCTCCACCAGATCGAATAGTTATAGCCTAAGAAGTAAACACCAGGAGCATAAAATACAATATAAATGCAACAGCTTATCCATCGTATAACAGGAATAATTGCAACCAGTGTGAAGGTAATGGTCATTTCCACGCTTCCGGCAACCTAGGCTTCACTCTAGGGCGCTGTTACACCAGAACGAACAGTAAGGACCTTTGAAGTCAACGCCAGATGTACAAAATACAGTATAAATACAGCAGTTTTTCCTTCGTATAACAGGAATAATTGCAACCAGTGTGAAAGTACTGGTCATTTCTACGTTCCGGGCAACCTAGGCTTCGCTCTAGGGCGTTGCTCCACCAGATCGAATAGCTACGGCCTTAGAAGTAAACGCCAGAAGCATAAAATACAATATAAATACAACAGCTTTTCCATCGTAGAAAATGAATAATTGCAAACAGTGTGAAAGTTATGGTCATTTCTACGTTCACGGCGACCTAGGCTTCACTCTAGAGCGCTGTTCCACCATATGGAATAGTTAGGGCCCAAGAAGTCAACACCAGGAGCATAAAAAACGATATATATACAACAGTTTTTCCATCGTAAAACAGGAATAATTGTAACAAGTGTGAGGGTAATGGTCATTTCTACGTTCCGGCCAACCATGGCTTCACTCTAGGGCGCTGCTGCACCAGAACGAATAGTTAGGACCTTTGAAGTCAACGCCAGAAGCATAAAATACAATATAAATTCAACAGCTTTTCCAACCGTATAAAATGAATAATTGCAAACAGTGTGAAAGTTATGGTCATTTCTACGTTCACGGCGACCTAGGCTTCACTCTAGAGCGCTGTTCCACCATATGGAATAGTTAGGGCCCAAGAAGTCAACACCAGGAGCATAAAAAACGATATATATACAACAGTTTTTCCATCGTAAAACAGGAATAATTGTAACAAGTGTGAGGGTAATGGTCATTTCTACGTTCCGGCGAACCATGGCTTCACTCTAGGGCGTTGCTCCACCACATCGAATAGCTACGGCCTTAGATGTGATCGCCTGAAGCATAAAATAGAATAAAAGTACAACAGTTTTCCCATCGTATAACAGGAATAATTGCAACAAGTGTGAGGGTAATGGTCATTTCTACCTTCCGGGCAGCCTAGGCTTCACTCTAGGTCGCTGCTCCACCAGATCGAATAGATAGGGCCTAAGAAGTAAACACCAGGAGCATAGAATAGAAAAACAATACAACAGCTTTTCCATCGTATAAATCGAATAATTGCAACCAGTGTGAAAGTAATGGTCATTTCTACGTTCCGGGCAACCTAGGCTTCACTCTAGGGCGTTGCTCCACCACATCGAATAACTACGGCCTTAGAAGTAAACGACAGAAGCTTAAAAGACAATTTAAATACAACAGCTTTTCCATCGTAAGAACTGAATAATTGCAAACAGTGTGAAAGTAATGGTCATATCCACGCTTCCGGCAATCTAGGCTTCACTCTAGGACGCTGCTCCACCAGATCTAATAGCTACGGCCTTAGAAGTCCGCGCCTGAAGAATAAAATACAATAAAAATACAATAGTTGTTCCATCGTAGAAAATGAATAATTGCAAACAGTGTGAAAGTTATGGTCATTTCTACGTTCACGGCGACCTAGGCTTCACTCTAGAGCGCTGTTCCACCATATGGAATAGTTAGGGCCCAAGAAGTCAACACCAGGAGCATAAAAAACGATATATATACAACAGTTTTTCCATCGTAAAACAGGAATAATTGTAACAAGTGTGAGGGTAATGGTCATTTCTACGTTCCGGCCAACCATGGCTTCACTCTAGGGCGCTGCTGCACCAGAACGAATAGTTAGGACCTTTGAAGTCAACGCCAGAAGCATAAAATACAATATAAATTCAACAGCTTTTCCAACCGTATAAAATGAATAATTGCAAACAGTGTGAAAGTTATGGTCATTTCTACGTTCACGGCGACCTAGGCTTCACTCTAGAGCGCTGTTCCACCATATGGAATAGTTAGGGCCCAAGAAGTCAACACCAGGAGCATAAAAAACGATATATATACAACAGTTTTTCCATCGTAAAACAGGAATAATTGTAACAAGTGTGAGGGTAATGGTCATTTCTACGTTCCGGCGAACCATGGCTTCACTCTAGGGCGCTGCTGCGCCAGAACGAATAGTTAGGACCTTTGAAGTCAACGCCAGAAGCATAAAGTACAATATAAATTCAACAGCTTTTCCAACCGTATAAAATGAATAATTGCAAACAGTGTGAAAGTAATGGTCATTTCCACGCTTCCGGCAACCTAGGCTTCACTCTAGGGCGCTGTTCCACCAGAACGAATAGTTAGGGCCTATGAAGTCAACGCCAGAAGCATAAAATACAAAGTAAATACAAGAGTTTTTCCATCGTATAAAATGAATAATTGCAACCAGTGTGAAAGTGATGGTCTTTTCTACGTTCCGGGCAACCTAGGCTTCACTCTAAGGCGTTGCTCCACCAAATCGAATAGCTACGGCCTTAAAAGTCAATGCCAGAAGCATGAAATACAATATAAATACAATAGCTTTTACATCGTAAAAACTGAATAATTGCAAACAGTGTGAATGTGATGGTCATTTCTACGTTCCAGTCAACCTAGGCTTAACACTAGGACGTTGCTCCCCCAGATCGAATAGTTAGGGCCTAAGAAGTCAACTCCAGTAGCATAAAATACAATATAAATACAACAGTTTTTCCATCGTATAAAACGAATAATAGCAACCAGTGTGAAAGTTATGGTCATTTCTACGATCCGGGCAACCTAGGCTTGACACTAGGGCGTTCCTCCACCAGATCGAACAGGTAGGGCCTTAGAAGTCAAAGCGCGAAGCATAAAATACAAAATAAACAGAACAGTCTTTCCATTGTATAAAACGGATAATTATAATAAATAATTATAAAAATAACGCTTCTGGCGTTGAATTCTAAGTCCCTAAGTATTCGATCTCGTGGAGCAACGCCCTAGAGTGAAGCCTAGATTGCCCGGAACGTAGCAATGACCATTACGATCACACTGTTTGCAAATATACATTATATACGATAGAAAAGCTGTTGTATTTATATTGTATTTTATGCTTCTGGCGTCGACTTCTTAGGCCCTAACTATTTGATCTGGTGGAGCACCATCATAGAGTGAAGCCTAGGTTGCCTGGAACGTAGCACATACCATTACCTTCATACTGGTTGCAATTATTCCTGTTATACGGTGGAAAAACTGTTCTATTTATTTTGTATTTTATGCTTCGGGCGTCGACTTCTAAGGCCCTAACTATTCGATCTGGTGGAACAACACCCTAAGGTGAAGCCTAGGTTGCCCGGAAAGTAGAAATGACCATCACTTTCATACTGGTTGCAATTATTCGTTTTATACGATGGAAAAACTGTTGTATCTATATTGTATTTTATGCTTCTGGCGTTGACTTCTAGGGCCCTAACTATTCGATTTGGTGGAGCAACGCCCCAGAGTGAAGCCTAGGTCGCCCGGAACGTAGAAATGACCCTAACTTTCATAGTGGTTGCAAATATTCGTTTTATACGCTGGAAAAACTGTTGTATTTATATCGTATTTTATGCTTCTGGCGTTGACTTCTTAGGCCCTAACTATACCATCTGATGCAACAACGCCCTGGGGTGAAGCCTAGGTTGCCCTGGACGTAGAAATGCACATTACTTTCACACTGGTTGCAATTATTCGTTTTATACAATGGAAAAACTGTTGTATTTAGTTTGTATTTGATGCTTCTGGCGTTGACTTCTAAGGCCCTAACTATTTGATCTGGTGGAGCACCGCCATAGAGTGAAGCCTAGGTTGCCCGGAACGTAGCACATACCATTACCTTCAAACTGGTTGCAATTATTCCTGTTATACGATGGAAAAGCTGTTCAATTTATTTTGTATTTTATGCTTCGGGCGTCGACTTCTAAGGACCTAACTATTCGGGCTGGTGAAGCAACATCCTAGAGTGAAGCCTAGGCTGCCCGGAACGTAGAAATGACCATCACTTTCACACTGGTTGCAATTATTCCGGTTATACGATGGAAAGACTCTTGTATATTTATTGTATTTTATGCTTGGGCGCTGACTTCTATGGCCCTACCTATTCGATCGGTTGGAGCAACACCCTACAGTGAAGCCTAGGTTGCCCGGAACGTGGATATGACCATAATCTTCTCATAGGTTGCAATTATTCGTTTTATACGATGGAAAGACTGTTGTATTTATTTTGTAGTTTATGCTTCTGGCGTTGTCTTTTAAGGCCCTAACTCTTCGATCTGGCGGAGCAACGCCCTAGGGTGAAACCTAGGTTACCCTGGACGTAGAAATGCACATTACTTTCACACTGGTTGCAATTATTCGTTTTATACAATGGAAAAACTGTTGTATTTATTTTGTATTTGATGCCTCTGGCGTTGACTTCTTAGGCCCTAACTATTCGATCTGGTGGAGCAACGCCATAGAGTGAAAGGTAGGTATCCCGGAACATAGAAATCTCCATTACATTCACACTGGTTGCAATTATTCCTGTTATGACCAATACTTTCACACTGTTTGCAATTATTCATTTTATACGATGGAAAAGCTGTTGTATTTATATTGTATTTTATGCTTCTGGCGTTGTCTTCTAAGTCCGTAACAATTAGATGTGGTGGAGCAACGCCCTAGAGTGAAGGCTAGGTTGCCCGGAAAGTAGAAATGGCCATAACTTTCATACTGGTTGCAATTATTCGTTTTATACGATGGAAAAACTGTTGTATTTATATTGTATTTTATGCTTCTGACGTTGCATTCTAAGGCCGTAGCTATTCGATGTGGTGGAGCAACGCCCTAGAGTGAAGCCTAGGTTGCCCGGAACGTAGATATGACCATTACTTTCACGCTGGTTGCAATAATTCGTTTTATACAATGGAAAGACTGTTGTATTTATTATGTATTTGGTGCTTATGGCGTTGACTTCTTAGACCATAACTATTCCATCTGGTGGAGCAACGCCATAGAGTGAAACGTAGGTTGCTCGGAACGTAGAAGTGACCATAAGTTTCACAATGTTTGCAATTATTCATTTTATACGATGGAAAAACTGTTGTACTTATATTATATTTTATTCTTCTGGCGTTGATTTCTAAGTCCCTAGCTATTCGGTCTGGTGGAGCAACGCCCTAGAGTTAAACCTAGGTTACCCGGAACGTAGAAATGACCAGTACTTTCACACTGTTTGCAGTTATTCCTGTTACACGATGGAAAAACTGTTGCATATTTATTGTATTTTGTGCTTCTGGCGTTGACTACTAAGGCCCTAACTGTTCGGTCTGGTGGAGCAACGCCCTAGAGTGAAGCCTAGGTTGCCCGGAACGTAGAAATGACCATAACTTTCATACAGGTAGCAATCATTCGTTATATACAATGGAAAAACTGTTCTATTTATCTTGTATTTTATGCTTCTGGCGTTGACTTTTAAGGCCCTAACTCTTCGATCCTGTGGAGCAACGCCTCAGAGTTAAGTCTAGGATGCACGAAACGCCGAAATGATCATTACTTTCACATTGGTTGCAATTATACGTTTTATACGATGGAAAAGCTGTTGTATTTATATCGTATTTTATGCTTCTGGCGTTGACTTCTTAGGCCCTAACTATTCCATCTGGTGGAACAACGCCCTAGGGTGAAGCCTAGGTTGCCCGGAACGTAGAAATGACCATAACTTTCACACTGGTTGCAATTATTCATTTTATACAATGGAAAAACTGTTGTATTCATATTGTATTTAATGCTTCTGGCGTTGACTTCTAAGGCCCTATCTATTCGACGTGGTGGAGCATCGCCCTAGAGCGAAACCTAGGTTGAGCGGAACGTAGAAATGACCATTACTTTCACACTGGTTGCAATTATTCCTGTTATACGATTGAAAAACTGTTGTCTTTATATTGTATTTTATGCTTCTGGCATTGACTTCTTAGGCCCTAACTATACGATTTGGTCGTACAACGCTCTAGAGTGAAGCGCAGGTTGCCCGGAACGTAGAAATGAATTTTACTTTCACACTGGATGCAATTATTCCTGTTATACCCTGGAAAAGCTGTTGTATTTATATTGCATTTAATGCTTCTGGCTTTGACGTCTTAGGCCCTAACGATCCGATCTGGTGGAACAACGCCATAGAGTGAAGCCTAGGTTGCCCGGATCGTAGAAATGACCATAACTTTCACACTGGTTGCAATTATTCGTTTTATACGATGGAAAAGCTGTTCTATTTATTTTGTATTTTATGCTTCGGGCGTTGACTTCTAAGGACCTAACTTTTCGATCTGGTGTAACAACGCCCTAGAGTGAAGACTAGGTTGCCCGGAACGTAGAAACGACCATCACTTTCACACTGGTTGCAATTATTCCTGTTATACGATGGAAAAGCTGCTGCATTTATATTGTATTTTATGCTTCTGGCGTTCACTTCTTAGGCCCTAACTATTCAATCTGGTGGAACATCACCCTAGGGTGAAGCCTAGGTTGTCCGGAACGTAGAAATGACCATAACTTTCACACTGGTAGCAATTATTCGTTATATACAATGGAAAAACTGTTCTACTTATTTTGTATTATATGCCTCGGGCGCTGACTTCTAAGACCCTAACTATTCTATCTGGTGGAGCAACGTCCTAGAGTGAAGCCTAGGTTGCCCGGAACGTAGAAATGACCACAACATTCACACTGGTTGCAATTATTCGTTTTATAGGATGGAAAAGCTGTTGTATTTGTATTGTATTTTATGGCTCTGGCGTTGACTTCTTAGGCCCTAACTATTCAATCTGGTGGAGCAATGCCTCAGAGTAAAGTCTAGGATGCCCGAAACGCCGAAATGATCATTACTTTCACACTGGTTGCAATTATTCCTGTTATACAATGGAAAAACTGTTGTATTTACACTGTATTTTATGCTTCTGGCGTTGCCGTCTAAGGTCCTAGCTATTCGATTTCGTGAGGCAACGTTCAAGAGTGAAGCGTATGTTGCTCGAAACGTAGAAATGACCATTACCTTCACACTGGTTGCAGTTATTCCTGTTATACGATGGTAAAACTGTTGCATCTCTATTGTACTTTATGTTTCGGGCGCTGACTTCTATGGCGCTAACTATTCGATCTAGAGAAGCGACGCCCTAGAGTGAAGACTGGGTTGCCCGAAGCGTAGAAATGACCAGTACTTTCACACTGGTTTCAGTTATTACTGTTATATGATGGAAAAACTGTTGCATTTTTAATGTATTTTATGCTTCTGGCGTTGAATTGTAAGTCCCAAACTATTCGATCTGGTGGAGCAACTCCCTAGAGCGAAGCCTAGTTTGCCCGGAACGTAGTAATTACCATTACTTTCACACTGGTTGCAATTATTCCTGTTATACGATGGAAAAACTGTTGCATCTTTATTGTATTTTGCGTCTCGGGCGCTGACTTCTAAGGCCCTAACTATTCGATCTGGTGGAGCAATGCCCTAGAGTGAAGACTAGGATGCCCGGAACGTAGAAATGGCCGTACCTTTCACTCTGGTTGCAATATATTCCTGTTACACGATGGAAAAAATGTTGCATATTTATTGTATTTTGTGCTTCTGGCGTTGACTACTATGGCCCTAACTGTTCGATCTGGTGAAGCAACGCCCTAGAGTGAAGTCTGGGTTGCCCGGAACGTTGAAATGACCATAACTTTCATACTGGTAGCAATTATTCGTTATATACAATGGAAAAACTGTCCTATTTATTTTGTATTTTATGCTTCTGGCGTTGACTTCTAAGGCCCTAACTCTTCGATCTGGTGGAGCAACGCCTTAGAGTTAAACCTAGGGTGCACGAAACGCCGAATTGATCATTACTTTCACATTGGTTGCAATTATACGTTTTATACGATGGAAATGCTGTTGTATTTATATCGTATTTTTTGCTACTGGCGTTGACTTCTTAGGCCCTAACTATTCCATCTGGTGGAACAACGCCCTAGGGTGAAGCCTAGGTTGCCCGGAACGTAGAAATGACCATAACTTTCACACTGGTAGCAATTAATCGTTTTATACAATGGAAGAACTGTTATATTTATACTGTATTTTATGCTTCTGGTGTTGACTTCTGAGGCCCTAACTGTTCGATCTGGTGGAGCAACGCCCTAGAGTGAAGCCTAGGTTGCCGGAACGTAGAAATGACCATCACTTTCACACTGGTTGCAATTATTCCTGTTATACGATGGAAAAGCGGTTGTATTTATATCGTATTTTATGCTTCTGGCGTTGACTTCTTAGGCCCTAACTATTTCATCTGGTGGAACAACGCCCTAGGGTGAAGCCTAGGTTGCCCGGAACGTAGAAATGACCATTAGTTTCACACTGGTTGCAATTATTCGTTTTATACGATGAAAAAACTGTTGTATTTATTATGTATTTGGTGCTTCTGGCGTTGACTTCTTAGACCATAACTATTCCATCTGGTGGAGCAACGCCCTAGAGTGAAGCCTAGGTTGCCCGGAACGTAGAAATGACCTTCACTTTCACACTGGTTGCAATTGTTCCTGTTATACGATGGCAAACCGTTGCATTTTTATTGTACTTTATGCTTCGGGCGTTGACTTCTAAGGCCCTACGTTTTCGATCTGGTGGAGCAATGCCTCGCAGTTAAATCTAGGATGCCCGAAACGTCGAAATGATCATTACTTTCACACTCTTTGCAATTATACATGCTATATGATGGAAAATCTGTTCCATTTTTATTGTATTTTATGCTTCTGGCGTTTACTTCTTAGGCCCTAACTATTCGATCTGGTGGAACAACGCTCTAGAGTGAAGCCTGGGTTGCCCGGAACGTAGAAGTGACCATCACTTTCACACTGGTTGCAATTATTCCTGTTATACGATGGACAAACTGTTGGATTTGTATTGTACTTTATGCTTCTGGATCTGCCTTCTAAAGCCCTGTGTATCCGATCAGGTGGAGCAATGCCTCAGAGTTAAGTGTAGGATGCCCGAAACGTAGAAATGACATAACTTTCATACTGATTGCAATTATTCGTTTTATACGATGGAAAAACTGTTGTATTTATGTTGTATTTTATGCTTCTGGAGTTGACTTCTTAGGTCCTAACTATTCGATCTGGTGGAGCAACGCCCTAGAGTGAAGTCTAGGTTGCCCGAACGTAGAAACGGCCATATCTTTCACACTGGTTACATTTATTCATTTTATACAATGGAAAAGCTGTTGCATCTTTATCGTATTTTATGCTTCTGGAGTTCACTTCTTAGGCCTTAACTATTCGATCTGGTGAACAACGCCCTAGAGTGAAGCCTAGGTTGCCCGGAACGTAGAAATGACCATCACTTTCACACTGGTTGCAATTGTTCCTGTTATACGATGGAAAACTGTTGCATTTTTATTGTACTTTATGCTTCGGGCGTTGACTTCTAAGGCCCTACGTTTTCGATCTGGTGGAGCAATGCCTCACAGTTAAATCTAGGATGCCCGAAACGTCGAAATGGTCATTACTTTCACACTCTTTGCAATTATACATGCTATATGATGGAAAATCTGTTCCATTTTTATTGTATTTTATGCTTCTGGCGTTTACTTCTTAGGCCCTAACTATTCGATCTGGTGGAACAACGCCCTAGAGTGAAGCCTAGGTTGCCTGAAACGTAGAAATGACCATCACTTTCACACTGGTTGCAATTATTGCTGTTATGCGGTGGAAAAGGTGTTGTATTTATATTGTATTTTATGCTTCTGGCGCTGACTTCTGAGGCCCTAACTATTCGAGCTGGCGGAGCAACGCCCTAGAGTGAAGCCTAGGTTGCCTGAAACCTAGAAATGACCATCACTTTCACACTGGTTGCAATTATTCCTGTTATACAATGGAAAAACTGTTGTATTTACACTGTATTTTATGCTTCTGGCGTTGCCGTCTAAGGTCCTAGCTATTCGATCTCGTGAGGCAACGTTCAAGAGTGAAGCGTATGTTGCTCGAAACGTAGAAATGACCATTACCTTCACACTGGTTGCAGTTATTCCTGTTATACGATGGTAAAACTGTTGCATCTCTATTGTACTTTATGTTTCGGGCGCTGACTTCTATGGCGCTAACTATTCGATCTAGAGAAGCGACGCCCTAGAGTGAAAACTGGGTTGCCCGAAGCGTAGAAATGACCAGTACTTTCACACTGGTTTCAGTTATTACTGTTATATGATGGAAAAACTGTTGCATTTTTAATGTATTTTATGCTTCTGACGTTGAATTGTAAGTCCCAAACTATTCGATCTGGTGGAGCAACTCCCTAGAGCGAAGCCTAGTTTGCCCGGAACGTAGTAATTACCATTACTTTCACACTGGTTGCAATTATTCCTGTTATACGATGGAAAAACTGTTGCATCTTTATTGTATTTTGCGTCTCGGGCGCTGACTTCTAAGGCCCTAACTATTCGATCTGGTGGAGCAATGCCCTAGAGTGAAGACTAGGATGCCCGGAACGTAGAAATGACCGTACCTTTCACTCTGGTTGGAATATATTCCTGTTATACGATGGAAAAACTGTTGTACTTTTATTGTTTTTTATGCTTTGGGCGTTGACTTCTAAGGCCCTAGCTACTCGGTGCGGTGGAGGAACGCCCTAGAGTGAAGCCAAGGTTGCCCGGAAAGTAGAAATGACCATTACATTCACACTGGTTGCAATTATTCGTTTTATACGATGGATAAACTGTTGTATTTATTTTGTGTTTGGTGCTTCTGGCGTTGACTTCTTAGGCCCTAACTATTCGATCTGGTGGAGCAACGCCATAGAGTGAAACGTAGGTTGCCCGGAACGTAGAAATGACCATAACATTCACACTGGTTGCAATTATTCCTGTTATACGATGGAAGGACTGTTGTTTTTTTATAGTATTTTATGCTTCTTGGCGTTGACTCCTTAGGCCCAAACAATTCGATCTGGTGGACCAACGCCCCAGAGTGAAGCCTAGGTTGCACGGAACGTAGAAATGCCCATTACTTTCACACTGGTTGCAATTGTTCCTGTTATACGATGGAAAAGCTGTTGTATTTATATCGTATTTTATGCTTCTGGCGTTGACTTCTTAGGCCCTAACTATTCCATCTGGTGGAACAACGCCCTAGGGTGAAGCCTAGGTTGCCCGGAACGTAGAAATGAGCATAACTTTCACACTGGTAGCAATTAATCGTTCTATACAATGGAAGAACTGTTATATTTATACTGTATTTTATGCTTCTGGTGTTGACTTCTAAGGCCCTAACTATTCGATCTGGTGGAGCAACGCCCTAGAGAGATGCCTAGGTTGCCGGGAACGTAGAAATGACCATCACTTTCACACTGGTTGCAATTATTCCTGTTATACGATGGAAAAGCTGTTGTATTTATATCGTATTTTATGCTTCTGGCGTTGAATTCTAAGTCGCTAGCTATTCCATCTGGTGGAGCAACGCCCTATAGTGAAGCCCAGGTTGCCCGGAACGTAGAAATGACCATAACTTTCACACTGGTAGCAATTAATCGTTTTATACAATGGAAGAACTGTTATATTTATACTGTATTTTATGCTTCTGGTGTTGACTTCTAAGGCCCTAGCTATTCGACCTGGGGGTGCAACGCCCTAGTGCGAATCCTAGGTTGCACGGAACGTAGAAATGCCCATTACTTTCACACTGGTTGCAATTATTCATGCTATACGATGGAAAAACTGTTGCATTTGTATTGTATTTTCTGCTTCTGGCTTTGACTTCTAAGGTCGTAGCTATTCGATCTGGTGGAGCAACGCCCTAGAGTGAAGCCTAGGTTGCCCGGAACGTAGAAATGACCATAACATTCACTCTGGTTGCAATTATTCTTTTTATACGATGGAAATGCTGTTGTATTTATATTGTATTTTATGCTTCTGGCGGTGACTTCTTAGGCCCTAACTATTCGATCTGGTGGAGCAATGCCTCAGAGTTATGTCTAGGATGCCCGAAACGCCGAAATGATCATTACTTTCACTCTGGTTGCAATTATTCATGCTATACGATGGAAAAACTGTTGCATTTGTATTGTATTTTATGCTTCTGCCGTTGACTTCTAAGGCCCTAACTATTGGATCTGTTGGAGCAACGCCCTAGAGTGAAACCTAGGCTGCCCGGAATGAAGAAATGACCATCACTTTCACACTGGTTTCAAATATTCGTTTTGTACGATGGAAAAGCTGTTGTATTCATATTGTGTTTTATGCTTCTGGCGCTGACTTCTTAGGACCTAGCTATTCGATCTGGTGCAGCAATGCCTCAGAGTTAAGTATGGGATGCCCGAAACGCCGAAATGTTCATTACTTTCACACTGGTTGCTATTATTCGTGCCATACGATGGAAAAACTGTTGCATTTTTATTGTATTTTCTGCTTCTGGCTTTGACTTCTAAGGCCCTAGCTATTCGATCTGGTGAGGCAACGTCCAAGAGTGAAGCCTAGGTAGCCCGGAACGTACATATGTCCATGTCGTTCACACTGGTTGCAATTATTCCTGTTATACGATGGAAAAACTGTTGTATTTATATTGTATTTTATGCTTCGGGCGTTGACTTCTAAGTGCCTAGGTATCCGATCTGGTGGAGCAACGCCATAGAGTGAAACGTAGGTTGCCCGGAACGTAGAAATGACCATAACATTCACACTGGTTGCAATTATTCCTGTTATACGATGGAAGGACTGTTGTATTTTTATAGTATTTTATGCTTCTTGGCGTTGACTCCTTAGGCCCAAACAATTCGATCTGGTGGACCAACGCCCCAGAGTGAAGCCTAGGTTGCCGGGAACGTAGAAATGACCATCACTTTCACACTGGTTGCAATTATTCCTGTTATACGATGGAAAAGCTGTTGTATTTATATCGTATTTTATGCTTCTGGCGTTGAATTCTAAGTCGCTAGCTATTCCATCTGGTGGAGCAACGCCCTATAGTGAAGCCCAGGTTGCCCGGAACGTAGAAATGACCAGAACTTTCACACTGGTAGCAATTAATCGTTTTATACAATGGAAGAACTGTTATATTTATACTGTATTTTATGCTTCTGGTGTTGACTTCTAAGGCCCTAGCTATTCGACCTGGGGGTGCAACGCCCTAGTGCGAATCCTAGGTTGCACGGAACGTAGAAATGCCCATTACTTTCACACTGGTTGCAATTATTCGTTTTATACAATGGAAGAACTGTCGTATTTATATTGTATTTTATGTTTCTGGCGTTGACTTCTAAGGCCGTAGCTATTGGATGTGGCGGAGCAACGCCATAGAGTGACGCCTAGGTTGCCCGGAGCGTAGAAATGACCATTACTTTCACACTGTTTGCAATTATTCATTTTATACGATGGAAAAGCTGTTGCATCTTTATTGTATTTTATGCTTCTGGCGTTGACTTCTAAGCCCCTTACTATTCGATCTGGTGGAGGAACGCCCTAGAGTGAAGCCTAGGTTGCCCGGTACGTAGAAATGGCCATTACCTTCACGCTTGTTGCAATTATTCCTGTTACTCGATGAAAAAGCTGTTGTATTTCTTATTGCGTTTTATGCTTCAGGCGTTGACTTCTAAGGCCGTAGCTATTCGATGTGGCGGAGCAACGCCCTTGAGTGAAGCCTAGGTGGGCCGGAACGTAGAAATGGCCATTACTTTCACACTGTTTGCAATTATTCGTTTTATACGATGGAAAAGCTGTTGTATTTATATCGTATTCAGTGCTTCTGGCGTTGACTTCTTAGGCCCTAACTGTTCCATCTGGTGGAACAACGCCCTTGGGTGAAGCCTAGGTTGCCAGGAACGTAGAAGTGACCATAACTTTCACACTGGTAGCAATTATTCGTTTCATACAATGGAAAAACTGTTCTATTTATTTTGAATTTTCTGCTTCTGGCTTCGACTTCTAAGGTCCTAGCTATTCGATCTGGTGGGGCAACGTCCAAGAGTGAAGCCTATGTTGCCCGGAACGTATAAATGACCATTACTTTCACACTGTTTGCAATTACTCGTTTTATACGATGGCAAAGCTGTTGTATTTATATTGTATTTTATGCTTCTGGCGTTGATTTCTAAGACCCTAGCTATTCGATCTGGTGGGGCAACGTCCAAGAGTGAAGCCTATGTTGCACGGAACGTAGAAATGACCATTACTTTCACACTGGTTGCAATCATTCGTTTTATACAATGGAAAAACTGTTGTATTTATTTTGTATTTGATGCTTCTGGCGTTGACTTGTTAGGCCCTAACTATTCGATCTGGTGGAACAACGCCATAGAGTGAAACGTAGGTTGCCCGGAACGTAGAAATGACCATTACATTCACACTGGTGGCAATTATTCCTGTTATGACCATTACTTTCACATTGTTTGCAATTATCCATTTTATACGATGGAAAAGCTGTTGTATTTATATTGTATTTTATGCTTCTGGCATTGTCTTCTAAGTCCGTAACAATTAGATGTGGTGGAGCAACGCCCTAGAGTGAAGCCTAGGTTGCCCGGAACGTAGAAATGACCATTACTTTCACACTGGTTGCAATTATTCGTTTTATACAATGGAAAGACTGTTGTATTTATTATGTATTTGGTGCTTCTGGCGTTGACTTCTTAGGCCATAACTATTCCATCTGGTGGAGCAACGCCATAGAGTGAAACGTAGGTTGCCCGGAACGTAGAAATGACCATTGCTTTCAGAATGTTTGCAATTATTCATTTTATACGATGGAAAAACTGTTGTACTTATATTATATTTTATTCTTCTGGCGTTGATTTCTAAGTCCCTAGCTATTCGATCTGGTGGAGCAACGCCCTAGAGTTAAACCTAGGTTACCCGGAGCGTAGAAATGACCAGTACTTTCACATTGTTTGGAGTTATTCCTGTTACACGATGGAAAAACTGTTGCATATTTATTGTATTTTGTGCTTCTGGCGTTGACTACTAAGGCCCTAACTGTTCGATCTGGTGAAGCAACGCCCTAGAGTGAAGTCTGGGTTGCCCGGAACGTTGAAATGACCATAACTTTCATACTGGTAGCAATTATTCGTTATATACAATGGAAAAACTGTCCTATTTATTTTGTATTTTATGCTTCTGGCGTTGACTTCTAAGGCCCTACCTCTTCGATCTGGTGGAGCAACGCCTTAGAGTTAAACCTGGGGTGCACGAAACGCCGAATTGATCATTACTTTCACATTGGTTGCAATTATACGTTTTATACGATGGAAAAGCTGTTGTATTTATATCGTATTTTTTGCTACTGGCGTTGACTTCTTAGGCCCTAACTATTCCATCTGGTGGACCAACGCCCTAGGGTGAAGCCTAGGTTGCCCGGAACGTAGAAACGACCATAACTTTCACACTGGTAGCAATTAATCGTTTTATACAATGGAAGAACTGTTATATTTATACTGTATTTTATGCTTCTGGTGTTGACTTCTGAGGCCCTAACTGTTCGATCTGGTGGAGCAACGTCCAAGAGTGAAGCCTAGGTAGCCCGGAACGTAGATGTGACCATGTCGTTCACACTGGTTGCAATTATTCCTGTTATACGATGGAAAAACTGTTGTATTTATATTGTATTTTATGCTTCTGGCGTTGTCTTCTAAGGCCCTAAATATTCGATTTGGTGAAGCAACGCACCACAGTGAAGCCTAGGTTGCCCGCAACGTAGAAATGACCATTACCTTCACGCTTGTTGCAATTATTCCTGTTACGCGATGGAAAAGCTGAAGTATTAATATTGTAATTTATGCTTCTGGCGTTGACTTCTAAGGCCGTAACTATTCGATCTGGTGGAGCAACGCCCTAAAGTGAAGCCTAGGTAGCCCGGAACGTATAAATGACCATAACTTTCAAACTGGTTGCAATTATTCCTGTTATGCGATGGAAAAACTGTTGTATTTTTATTGTATTTTATGCTTCGGGCGTTGACTTCTATGGCCCTAGCTATTCGATCTGGTCGACCAACGCCCTAGAGTGAAGCCTAGGTTGCTCGGAATGTAGAAATATCCAAAACGTTCACACTGGTTGCAATTATTCATTCTATACGATGGAAAAGCTGTTGCATCTTTATTGTATTTTATGCTTCTGCCGTTGACTTCTAAGGCCCTAACTATTGGATCTGTTGGAGCAACGCCCTAGAGTGAAGCCTAGGTTGCCCGGAACGTAGAAATGACCATAACATTCACACTGGTTGCAATTATTCGTTTTATACGATGGAAAAGCTGTTGTATTTATATTGTATTTTATGCTTCTGGCGTTGACTTCTTAGGCCCTAGCTATTCGATCTGGTGGAGCAATGCCTCAGAGTTAAGTCTAGGATGCCCGAAACGCCGAAATGATCATTACTTTCACTCTGGTTGCAATTATTCATGCTATACGATGGAAAAACTGTTGCATTTGTATTGTATTTTATGCTTCTGCCGTTGACTTCTAAGGCCCTAACTATTGGATCTGTTGGAGCAACGCCCTAGAGTGAAACCTAGGCTGCCCGGAATAAAGAAATGACCATCACTTTCACACTGGTTTCAAATAATCGTTTTGTACGATGGAAAAGCTGTTGTATTCATATTGTGTTTTATGCTTCTGGCGCTGACTTCTTAGGACCTAGCTATTCGATCTGGTGCAGCAATGCCTCAGAGATAAGTATGGGATGCCCGAAACGCCGAAATGTTCATTACTTTCACACTGGTTGCTATTATTCGTGCCATACGATGGAAAAACTGTTGCATTTTTATTGTATTTTCTGCTTCTGGCTTTGACTTCTAAGGCCCTAGCTATTCGATCTGGTGAGGCAACGTCCAAGAGTGAAGCCTAGGTAGCCCGGAACGTAGATATGTCCATGTCGTTCACACTGGTTGCAATTATTCCTGTTATACGATGGAAAAACTGTTGTATTTATATTGTATTTTATGCTTCGGGCGTTGACTTCTAAGTGCCTAGGTATCCGATCTGGTGGAGCAACGCCATAGAGTGAAACGTAGGTTGCCCGGAACGTAGAAATTACCATAACATTCACACTGGTTGCAATTATTCCTGTTATACGATGGAAGGACTGTTGTATTTTTATAGTATTTTATGCTTCTTGGCGTTGACTCCTTAGGCCCAAACAATTCGATCTGGTGGACCAACGCCCCAGAGTGAAGCCTAGGTTGCACGGAACGTAGAAATGCCCATTACTTTCACACTGGTTGCAATTGTTCCTGTTATACGATGGAAAAGCTGTTGTATTTATATCGTATTTTATGCTTCTGGCGTTGACTTCTTAGGCCCTAACTATTCCATCTGGTGGAACAACGCCCTAGGGTGAAGCCTAGGTTGCCCGGAACTTAGAAATGAGCATAACTTTCACACTGGTAGCAATTAATCGTTTTATACAATGGAAGAACTGTTATATTTATACTGTATTTTATGCTTCTGGTGTTGACTTCTAAGGCCCTAACTATTCGATCTGGTGGAGCAACGCCCTAGAGTGATGCCTAGGTTGCCGGGAACGTAGAAATGACCATCACTTTCACACTGGTTGCAATTATTCCTGTTATACGATGGAAAAGCTGTTGTATTTATATCGTATTTTATGCTTCTGGCGTTGAATTCTAAGTCGCTAGCTATTCCATCTGGTGGAGCAACGCCCTATAGTGAAGCCCAGGTTGCCCGGAACGTAGAAATGACCAGAACTTTCACACTGGTAGCAATTAATCGTTTTATACAATGGAAGAACTGTTATATTTATACTGTATTTTATGCTTCTGGTGTTGACTTCTAAGGCCCTAGCTATTCGACCTGGGGGTGCAACGCCCTAGTGCGAATCCTAGGTTGCACGGAACGTAGAAATGCCCATTACTTTCACACTGGTTGCAATTATTCGTTTTATACAATGGAAGAACTGTCGTATTTATATTGTATTTTATGTTTCTGGCGTTGACTTCTAAGGCCGTAGCTATTGGATGTGGCGGAGCAACGCCATAGAGTGACGCCTAATTACATTCACACTGGTGGCAATTATTCCTGTTATGACCATTACTTTCACATTGTTTGCAATTATCCATTTTATACGATGGAAAAGCTGTTGTATTTATATTGTATTTTATGCTTCTGGCATTGGCTTCTAAGTCCGTAACAATTAGATGTGGTGGAGCAACGCCCTAGAGTGAAGCCTAGGTTGCCCGGAACGTAGAAATGACCATTACTTTCACACTGGTTGCAATTATTCGTTTTATACAATGGAAAGACTGTTGTATTTATTATGTATTTGGTGCTTCTGGCGTTGACTTCTTAGGCCATAACTATTCCATCTGGTGGAGCAACGCCATAGAGTGAAACGTAGGTTGCCCGGAACGTAGAAATGACCATTGCTTTCAGAATGTTTGCAATTATTCATTTTATACGATGGAAAAACTGTTGTACTTATATTATATTTTATTCTTCTGGCGTTGATTTCTAAGTCCCTAGCTATTCGATCTGGTGGAGCAACGCCATAGAGTTAAACCTAGGTTACCCGGAGCGTAGAAATGACCAGTACTTTCACATTGTTTGGAGTTATTCCTGTTACACGATGGAAAAACTGTTGCATATTTATTGTATTTTGTGCTTCTGGCGTTGACTACTAAGGCCCTAACTGTTCGATCTGGTGAAGCAACGCCCTAGAGTGAAGTCTGGGTTGCCCGGAACGTTGAAATGACCATAACTTTCATACTGGTAGCAATTATTCGTTATATACAATGGAAAAACTGTCCTATTTATTTTGTATTTTATGCTTCTGGCGTTGACTTCTAAGGCCCTAACTCTTCGATCTGGTGGAGCAACGCCTTAGAGTTAAACCTAGGGTGCACGAAACGCCGAATTGATCATTACTTTCACATTGGTTGCAATTATACGTTTTATACGATGGAAAAGCTGTTGTATTTATATCGTATTTTTTGCTACTGGCGTTGACTTCTTAGGCCATAGCTATTCGATCTGATGGAGCAATGCCTCAGATTTAAGTCTAGGATGCCCGAAACGCCGAAATGATCATTACTTTCACACTGGTTGCAATTATTCATGCTATACGATGGAAAGACTGTTGCATTTGTATTGTATTTTCTGCTTCTGGCTTTGACTTCTAAGGTCGTAGCTATTCGATCTGGTGGAGCAACGCCCTAGAGTGAAGCCTAGGTTGCCCGGAACGTAGAAATGACCATAACATTCACTCTGGTTGCAATTATTCTTTTTATACGATGGAAATGCTGTTGTATTTATATTGTATTTTATGCTTCTGGCGGTGACTTCTTAGGCCCTAACTATTCGATCTGGTGGAGCAATGCCTCAGAGTTATGTCTAGGATGCCCGAAACGTCGAAATGATCATTACTTTCACACTGGTTGCAATTATTCATGCTATACGATGGAAAAACTGTTGCATTTGTATTGTATTTTCTGCTTCTGGCTTTGACGTCTAAGGCCCTAGCTATTCGATCTGGTGAGGCAACGTCCAAGAGTGAAGCCTAGGTAGCCCGGAACGTAGATGTGACCATGTCGTTCACACTGGTTGCAATTATTCCTGTTATACGATGGAAAAACTGTTGTATTTATATTGTATTTTATGCTTCTGGCGTTGTCTTCTAAGGCCCTAACTATTCGATTTGGTGAAGCAACGCGCCACGGTGAAGCCTAGGTTGCCCGGAACGTAGAAATGACCATTACCTTCACGCTTGTTGCAATTATTCCTGTTACGCGATGGAAAAGCTGAAGTATTAATATTGTAATTTATGCTTCTGGCGTTGACTTCTAAGGCCGTAACTATTCGATCTGGTGGAGCAACGCCCTAAAGTGAAGCCTAGGTAGCCCGGAACGTATAAATGACCATAACTTTCAAACTGGTTGCAATTATTCCTGTTATGCGATGGAAAAACTGTTGTATTTTTATTGTATTTTATGCTTCGGGCGTTGACTTCTATGGCCCTAGCTATTCGATCTGGTCGAGCAACGCCCTAGAGTGAAGCCTAGGTTGCTCGGAATGTAGAAATATCCAAAACGTTCACGCTGGTTGCAATTATTCATTCTATACGATGGAAAAGCTGTTGCATCTTTATTGTATTTTATGCTTCTGCCGTTGACTTCTAAGGCCCTTACTATTGGATCTGTTGGAGCAACGCCCTAGAGTGAAGCCTAGGTTGCGCGGAACGTAGAAATGACCATAACATTCACACTGGTTGCAATTATTCGTTTTATACGATGGAAAAGCTGTTGTATTTATATTGTATTTTATGCTTCTGGCGTTGACTTCTTAGGCCCTAGCTATTCGATCTGGTGGAGCAATGCCTCAGAGTTAAGTCTAGGATGCCCGAAACGCCGAAATGATCGTTACTTTCACTCTGGTTGCAATTATTCATGCTATACGATGGAAAAACTGTTGCATTTGTATTGTATTTTATGCTTCTGCCGTTGACTTCTAAGGCCCTAACTATTGGATCTGTTGGAGCAACGCCCTAGAGTGAAACCTAGGCTGCCCGGAATGAAGAAATGACCATCACTTTCACACTGGTTTCAAATATTCGTTTTGAACGATGGAAAAGCTGTTGTATTCATATTGTGTTTTATGCTTCTGGCGCTGACTTCTTAGGACCTAGCTATTCGATCTGGTGGAGCAATGCCTCAGAGTTAAGTATGGGATGCCCGAAACGCCGAAATGTTCATTACTTTCACACTGGTTGCTATTATTCGTGCCATACGATGGAAAAACTGTTGCATTTTTATTGTATTTTCTGCTTCTGGCTTTGACTTCTAAGGCCCTAGCTATTCGATCTGGTGAGGCAACGTCCAAGAGTGAAGCCTAGGTAGCCCGGAACGTAGATATGTCCATGTCGTTCACACTGGTTGCAATTATTCCTGTTATACGATGGAAAAACTGTTGTATTTATATTGTATTTTATGCTTCCGGCGTTGACTTCTAAGTGCCTAGGTATCCGATCTGGTGGAGCAACGCCCTGGAGTGAAGCCTAGATTGCCTGAAACGTAGAAATAACCATTACCTTCACGCTTGTTGTAATTATTCCTGTTATCCGATGGAAAAGCTGAAGTATTTATATTGTATTTTATGCTTCTGGCGTTGACTTCTAAGGCCCTAACTATTCGATCTAGTGGAGCTACGCCATAGAGTGAAGCCTAGGTTGCCGGAACGTAGAAATGGCCATACGTTTCACACAGGCTGCAATTATACCTGTTATACGATGGAAAAACTGTTGCATATTTATTGCATTTAATGCTTCTGGCTTTGACTTCTAAGGCCGTAGCTATTCGATGTGGTGGAGCAACGCTCTAGAGTGATGCCTAGGTTGCCCGGAACGTAGAAATGACCATTACTTTCTCACTGGATGCAGTTATTCCTGTTAAAAAATGGAAAAACTTCTGTATTTATATTGTATATTATGCTTCCGGCGTTGACCTCTAAGGCCCTAACTATTCGATCAGGTGGAGCAATGCTCCAGAGTGAAACCTAGGTTGCCCGGAACGAAGAAGAGACCATTACTTTCACTCTAGTTGCAATTATTCATGCTATATGGTGTAAAAACTGTTGTATTTTCATTGTATTTTATGCTTCTGGCGCTGACTTGTAAGGCCGTAACTATTCGATCAGGTGGAGCAACGCCCTAGAGTGAAGCCTAGGTTGCCCGGAATGAAGAAATGACTATTACTTTCACACTGGTTTCAAATATTCGTTTTATACGATGGAAATGCTGTTGTATTTATATTGTATTTTATGCTTCTGGCGTTGATTTCTTAGGCCCTAGCTATTCGATCTGGTAGGGCAACGTCCAAGACTGAAGCCTAGGTAGCCCGGAACGTAGATATGACCATGTCGTTCACACTGGTTGCAATTATTCCTGTTATACGATGGAAGAACTGTTGTATTTATATTGTATTTTATGCTTCTGGCGTTGTCTTCTAAGGCCCTAACTATTCGATCTGGTGAAGCAACGCCCTACAGTGAAGCCCAGGTTGCACGGAACGTAGAAATGGCCATTACCTTCACGCTTGTTGCAATTATTCCTGTTTTGCGATGGAAAAGCTGAAGTATTTATATTGTATTTTATGCTTCTGGCGTTGACTTCTAAGGCCCTAACTATTCGATCTTGTGGAGCTACGCCATAGAGTGAAGCCTAGTTTGCCCGGAACGTACAAATGGCCATACGTTTCACACAGGTTGCAATTATTCCTGTTACACGATGGAAAAACTGTTGCATTTTTATTGCATTTAATGCTTCTGGCTTTGACTTCTAAGGCCGTAGCTATTCGATGTGGTGGAGCAACGCTCTAGAGTGAAGCCTAGGTTGCCCGGAACGTAGAAATGACCATAACTTTCACACTGGTCGCAATTATTCCTGTTATGCGATGGAAAAAATGTTGTATTTTTATTGTATTTTATGCTTCTGGCGTTGACTTCTATGGCTGTAACCATTCGATCTGGTGGAGCAACGCCCTAGAGTCAAGCCTAGGTTGCCCGGAACGTATAAATGACCATTACTTTCACACTGGTTGCAATTATTCGTTCTATACGATGGAAAAACTGTTGCATCTTTATTGTATTTTATGCTTCTGCCGTTGACTTCTAAGGCCCTAACTATTGGATCTGTTGGAGCAACGCCATAGAGTGAAGCCTAGGTTGCCCGGAACGTAGAAATGACCATAACATTCACACTGGCTGCAATTATTCGTTTTATACGAAGGAAAAGCTGTTGTATTTATATTGCATTTTATGCTTCAGGCGTTGACTTCTTAGGCCCTAGCTATTCGATCTGGTGGAGCAACGCCTCAGAGTTAAGTGTAGGATGCCCGAAACGTAGAAATGAGCATAACATTCATACTGATTGCAATTATTCGATTTATACGATGGAAAAATTGCTGTATTTTTATTGTATTTTATGCTTCTGGCATTGACTTCTAAGATCCTAGCTATTCGATCTCGGGGGCAACGTCCAAGAGTGAAGCGTATGTGGCCCGAAACGTAGAAAAGACCATTACTTTCACACTTGTTGCAATTATTCTTTTGATACGATGGAAAAACTGTTGTATCTTTATTGTATTTTATGCGTCTCGAGTTGTTTTCTAAGGCCCCGACTATTCGTCCTGGTGGTGCAACGCCCTAGAGTGAAGCCTAGGTAGCACGGAACATAGAAATGTCCATAACTTGCACACTGATTGCAATTATTCGTTTTATACGATGGAAAAACTGTTCTATTTATTTTGCATTTTATGCTTATGGCGTTGACTTCTAGGGCCATAGCGAATCGATGTGTTGGAGCAACGCCTTAGAGTGAAGCCTAGGTTGTCCGGAACGTAGAAATGAACATCACTTTCACACTGGCTGCAATTATTCCTGTTATACGATGGAAAAACTGTTGCATTTATATTGTATTTTATGCTCCTGGCGTTGACTTCTAAGGCCGTAGCTATTCGATATGGTGGAGCAACGCCCTAGAGTGAAGCCTAGGTTGCCCGGAACGTAGAAGTGACCATTACATTCACGCTAGTTGCAATTATTCCTGTTATACGACGGGAAAGCTGTTGTATTTATATTGTATTTTATGCATCTGGCGTTGACTTCTAAGGCCCTAACTATTCGATCCAATGGGGCAACGCCCTAGAGTGTTGCTTAGCTTGCCCGGAACGAAGAAATGACCATAACTTTCACCCTGGTTGCAATTATTCGCTTTATACGATGGAAAAGATGTTGTATTAATATTTTATTTTATGCTTCAGGCGTTGACTTCAAAGGTCGTAGCTATAGGATGTGGTGGAGCAACGCCCTAGAGTGAAGCCTAGGTTGCCTGGAACGTAGAAATGACCATAACTTTCACACTGGTCGCAATTATTCGTTTTACACAATCGAAAAACTGTTCTATTCATTTTGTATTTTATGCTTCGGGCGTCGACTACCAAGGCCCTCACTATTCGATGTGATGGAGGAACGCCCTAGAGTGGAGCCCAGGTTGCCCGGAACGTAGATATGACCTTTACTTTCACACTGGTTGCAATTATTCCTGTTATACGATGGAAAAGCTGTTGTATTTTTACTGTATTTATGCTTCTGGCGTTGATTTCTAAGGTCATAGCTATTTGATCTCGTTTGGCAACGTCCAAGAGTGAAGCCTATGTTGCCCGAAACGTAGAAATGACCATAACTTTCACACTGGTTGCAATTATTCCTGTTATGCGATGGAAAAACTGTTGTATTTATATTGTATTTTATGCTTCGGGCGTTGACTTCTCAGGCCCTATCTATTCGATCTGGTGGAGCAACGCCATAGGGTGAAGCCTAGGTTGCCCGGAACGTAGAAATGACCATAACATTCACACTGGTTGCAATTATTCGTTTTATACGATGGAAAAGCTGTTGTATTTATATTGTATTTTATGCTTCTGGCGTTGACTTCTTAGGCCCTAACTATTCGATCTGGTGGAGCAATGCTCCAGAGTGAAACCTAGGTTGCCCGGAACGAAGAAATAACCATTACTTTCACTCTTGTTGCAATTATTCATGCTTTATGATGTAAAAACTGTTGTATTTTCATTGTATTTTATGGTTCTGGCGTTGACTTCTAAGGCCGTAACTATTCGATCAGGTGGAGCAACGCCCTAGAGTGAAACCTAGGTTGCCCGGAATGAAGAAATCACCATTACTTTCTCACTGGATGCAATTATTCCTGTTATAAAATGGAAAAACTTCTGTATTTATATTGTATATTATGCTTCCGGCGTTGACTTCTAAGGCCCTAGCTCTTCGATCTGGTGGAGCAATGCTTCAGAGTGAAGCCTATGTTGCCCGGAACGTAGAAATGACCATTACCTTCACACTGGTTTCAATTATTCGTTTTATACGATGGAAAAACCGTTGTATTTATTTTGTATTTGATGCTTCTGGCGCTGGCTTCATAGGACCTAACTATTGGATCTGGTGGACCAACGCCCTAGAGTGAAGCCTATGTTGCCCGGAACGTAAAAGTGACCATCACTTTCACACTGGTTGCAATTATTCCTGTTATACGGCGGAAAAACTGTTGTATTTTTATTGTACTTTATGCTTCGGGCGTTGACTTCTAAGTCCCTAGGTATTCGATCTGGTGGAGCAACGCCCTAGGGTGAAGCCTAGATTGCCCGAAACGTAGAAATAACCATTACGTTCAGTCTAGTTGCAATTATTCATGCTATACGATGGAAAAACTGTTGTATTTTCATTGTATTTTATGCTTCTGGCGTTGACTTCTAATGCCGTAACTTTTCGATCTGGTGGAGCAACGCCCTAGAGTGAAGGCTAGGTTGCCCGGAACGTATAAATGACCATAACTTTCACTCTCGTTGCAATTATTCGTTCTATACGATGGAAAAACTGTTGCATCTTTATTGTACTTTATGCTTCGGGCGTTGACTTCTAAGGCCCTAACTATTCGATCTGGTGGAGCAATGCCTCAGAGTGAAGCCTAGGTCGCCCGGAACGTAGAAATGACCATAACATTCACACTGGTTGCAATTATTCGCTTTATACGATGGAAAAGCTGTTGTATTTATATTGTGTTTTATGCTTCTGGCGTAGACTTCTTAGGCCCTAGCTTTTCGATCTGGTGGAGCATTACCTCATAGTTAAGTCTAGGATGCCCGAAACGCCGAAATGATCATTACTTTCACACTGGTTGCAATTATTCATGCTATACGGTGCAAAAACTGTTGCATTTATATTGTATTTTCTGCTTCTGGCTTCGACTTCTAAGGTCCTAGCTATTCGATCTGGTGGGGCAGCGTCCAAGAGTGAAGCCTATGTTGCCCGCAACGTAGAAATGACCATAACTTTCACAATGTTTGCAACTATTCGTTTTATACGATGGAAAAACTGTTGTATTATTACTGTATTTTATGCTTCGGGCGTTGACTTCTCAGGCCCTATCTATTCGATCTGGTGGAGCAACGCCATAGGGTGAAGCCTAGGTTGCCCGGAACGTAGAAATGACCATAACATTCACACTGGTTGCAATTATTCGTTTTATACGATGGAAAAGCTGTTGTATTTATATTGTATTTTATGCTTCTGGCGTTGACTTCTTAGGCCCTAACTATTCGATCTGGTGGAGCAATGCCTCAGAGTTAAGTCTAGAATGCCCGAAACGTCGAAATGATCATTACTTTCACACTGGTTGCAATTATTCATGCCATACGATGAAAAAACTGTTGCATTCTTATTGTATTTTCTGCTTCTGCCTTTGACTTCTAAGGTCCTAGCTATCCGATCTGGTGGGGCAACGTCCAAGAGTGAAGCCTAGGATGCCCGGAACGTAGATATGACCATGTCATTCACACTGGTTGCAATTATTCCTGTTATACGATGGAAAGACAGTTGTATTTATATTGTATTTAATGCTTCTGGCGTTGACTTCTAAGGCCCTAACTCTTCGATCTGGTGGAGCATTGCTCCAGAGTGAAACCTAGGTTGCCCGGAACGAAGAAATAACCATTACTTTCACTCTTGTAGCAATTATTCATGCTTTATGATGTAAAAACTGTTGTATTTTCATTGTATTTTATGCTTCTGGCGTTGACTTCTAAGGCCGTAATTATTCGATCAGGTGGAGCAACGCCCTAGAGTGAAACCTAGGTTGCCCGGAATGAAGAAATGACCATTACTTTCTCACTGGATGCAATTATTCCTGTTATAAAATGGAAAAACTTCTGTATTTATATTGTATATTATGCTTCCGGCGTTGACTTCTAAGGCCCTAACTCTTCGATCTGGTGGAGCAATGCTTCAGAGTGAAGCCTATGTTGCCCGGAACGTAGAAATGACCATTACTTTCACACTGGTTTCAATTATTCGTTTTATACGATGGAAAAACGGTTGTATTTATTTTGTATTTGATGCTTCTGGCGCTGGCTTCATAGGACCTATCTATTGGATCTGGTGGACCAACGCCCTAGAGTGAAGCCTATGTTGCCCGGAACGTAAATGTGACCATCACTTTCACACTGGTTGCAATTATTCCTGTTATACGACGGAAAAACTGTTGTATTTTTATCGTACTTTATGCTTCGGGCGTTGACTTCTAAGTCCCTAGGTATTCGATCTGGTGGAGCAACGCCCTAGGGTGAAGCCTAGATTGCCCGAAACGTAGAAATAACCATTACGTTCAGTCTAGTTACAATTATTCATGCTATACGATGGAAAAACTGTTGTATTTTCATTGTATTTTATGCTTCTGGCGTTGACTTCTAATGCCGTAACTTTTCGATCTGGTGGAGCAACGCCCTAGAGTGAAGGCTAGGTTGCCCGGAACGTATAAATGACCATAACTTTCACTCTCGTTGCAATTATTCGTTCTATACGATGGAAAAACTGTTGCATCTTTATTGTACTTTATGCTTCGGGCGTTGACTTCTAAGGCCCTAACTATTCGATCTGGTTGAGCAATGCCTCAGAGTGAAGCCTAGGTTGCCCGGAACGTAGAAATGACCATAACATTCACACTGGTTGCAATTATTCGCTTTATACGATGGAAAAGCTGTTGTATTTATATTGTGTTTTATGCTTCTGGCGTAGACTTCTTAGGCCCTAGCTTTTCGATCTGGTGGAGCATTACCTCATAGTTAAGTCTAGGATGCCCGAAACGCCGAAATGATCATTACTTTCACACTGGTTGCAATTATTCATGCTATACGGTGCAAAAACTGTTGCATTTATATTGTATTTTCTGCTTCTGGCTTCGACTTCTAAGGTCCTAGCTATTCGATCTGGTGGGGCAGCGTCCAAGAGTGAAGCCTATGTTGCCCGCAACGTAGAAATGACCATAACTTTCACACTGGTTGCAATTATTCGTTTTATACAATGGAAGAACTGTTGTATTTATATTGCATTTTATGCTTCTGGCGTAGACTTCTAAGGCCGTCGCTATTCGATGTGGTGGAGCAACGCCCTAGAGTGAAGCCTAGGTTGCCCGAAACGCCGAAATGACCATTTCTTTCACCCTGGATGCAATTATTCCTGTTATACGATGGAAAAACTGTTGTATTTAAATTGTATTTTATGCTTCTGGCGTTGACTTCTAAGGCCCTATCTATTCGATCTGGTGGAGCAACGCCATAGGGTGAAGCCTAGGTTGCCCGGAACGTAGAAATGACCATAACTTTCACAATGTTTGCAACTATTCGTTTTATACGATGGAAAAACTGTTGTATTATTACTGTATTTTATGCTTCGGGCGTTGACTTCTCAGGCCCTATCTATTCGATCTGGTGGAGCAACGCCATAGGGTGAAGCCTAGGTTGCCCGGAACGTAGAAATGACCATAACATTCACACTGGTTGCAATTATTCGTTTTATACGATGGAAAAGCTGTTGTATTTATATTGTATTTTATGCTTCTGGCGTTGACTTCTTAGGCCCTAACTATTCGATCTGGTGGAGCAATGCCTCAGAGTTAAGTCTAGAATGCCCGAAACGTCGAAATGATCATTACTTTCACACTGGTTGCAATTATTCATGCCATACGATGAAAAAACTGTTGCATTCTTATTGTATTTTCTGCTTCTGCCTTTGACTTCTAAGGTCCTAGCTATCCGATCTGGTGGGGCAACGTCCAAGAGTGAAGCCTAGGATGCCCGGAACGTAGATATGACCATGTCATTCACACTGGTTGCAATTATTCCTGTTATACGATGGAAAGACAGTTGTATTTATATTGTATTTAATGCTTCTGGCGTTGACTTCTAAGGCCCTAACTCTTCGATCTGGTGGAGCATTGCTCCAGAGTGAAACCTAGGTTGCCCGGAACGAAGAAATAACCATTACTTTCACTCTTGTAGCAATTATTCATGCTTTATGATGTAAAAACTGTTGTATTTTCATTGTATTTTATGCTTCTGGCGTTGACTTCTAAGGCCGTAATTATTCGATCAGGTGGAGCAACGCCCTAGAGTGAAACCTAGGTTGCCCGGAATGAAGAAATGACCATTACTTTCTCACTGGATGCAATTATTCCTGTTATAAAATGGAAAAACTTCTGTATTTATATTGTATATTATGCTTCCGGCGTTGACTTCTAAGGCCCTAACTCTTCGATCTGGTGGAGCAATGCTTCAGAGTGAAGCCTATGTTGCCCGGAACGTAGAAATGACCATTACTTTCACACTGGTTTCAATTATTCGTTTTATACGATGGAAAAACGGTTGTATTTATTTTGTATTTGATGCTTCTGGCGCTGGCTTCATAGGACCTAACTATTGGATCTGGTGGACCAACGCCCTAGAGTGAAGCCTATGTTGCCCGGAACGTAAATGTGACCATCACTTTCACACTGGTTGCAATTATTCCTGTTATACGACGGAAAAACTGTTGTATTTTTATCGTACTTTATGCTTCGGGCGTTGACTTCTAAGTCCCTAGGTATTCGATCTGGTGGAGCAACGCCCTAGGGTGAAGCCTAGATTGCCCGAAACGTAGAAATAACCATTACGTTCAGTCTAGTTACAATTATTCATGCTATACGATGGAAAAACTGTTGTATTTTCATTGTCTTTTATGCTTCTGGCGTTGACTTCTAATGCCGTAACTTTTCGATCTGGTGGAGCAACGCCCTAGAGTGAAGGCTAGGTTGCCCGGAACGTATAAATGACCATAACTTTCACTCTCGTTGCAATTATTCGTTCTATACGATGGAAAAACTGTTGCATCTTTATTGTACTTTATGCTTCGGGCGTTGACTTCTAAGGCCCTAACTATTCGATCTGGTTGAGCAATGCCTCAGAGTGAAGCCTAGGTTGCCCGGAACGTAGAAATGACCATAACATTCACACTGGTTGCAATTATTCGCTTTATACGATGGAAAAGCTGTTGTATTTATATTGTGTTTTATGCTTCTGGCGTAGACTTCTTAGGCCCTAGCTTTTCGATCTGGTGGAGCATTACCTCATAGTTAAGTCTAGGATGCCCGAAACGCCGAAATGATCATTACTTTCACACTGGTTGCAATTATTCATGCTATACGGTGCAAAAACTGTTGCATTTATATTGTATTTTCTGCTTCTGGCTTCGACTTCTAAGGTCCTAGCTATTCGATCAGGTGGAGCAACGCCCGAGAGTGAAACCTAGGTTGCCCGGAATGAAGAAATGACCATTACTTTCTCACTGGATGCAATTATTCCTGTTATAAAATGGAAAAACTTCTGTATTTATATTGTATATTATGCTTCCGGCGTTGACTTCTAAGGCCCTAACTCTTCGATCTGGTGGAGCAATGCTTCAGAGTGAAGCCTATGTTGCCCGGAACGCAGAAATGACCATTACTTTCACACTGGTTTCAATTATTCGTTTTATACGATGGAAAAACGGTTGTATTTATTTTGTATTTGATGCTTCTGGCGCTGGCTTCATAGGACCTAACTATTGGATCTGGTGGACCAACGCCCTAGAGTGAAGCCTATGTTGCCCGGAACGTAAATGTGACCATCACTTTCACACTGGTTGCAATTATTCCTGTTATACGACGGAAAAACTGTTGTATTTTTATTGTACTTTATGCTTCGGGCGTTGACTTCTAAGTCCCTAGGTATTCGATCTGGTGGAGCAACGCCCTAGGGTGAAGCCTGGATTGCCCGAAACGTAGAAATAACCATTACGTTCAGTCTAGTTGCAATTATTCATGCTATACGATGGAAAAACTATTGTATTTTCATTGTATTTTATGCTTCTGGCGTTGACTTCTAATGCCGTAACTTTTCGATCTGGTGGAGCAACGCCCTAGAGTGAAGGCTAGGTTGCCCGGAACGTATAAATGACCATAACTTTCACTCTCGTTGCAATTATTCGTTCTATACGATGGAAAAACTGTTGCATCTTGATTGTACTTTATGCTTCGGGCGTTGACTTCTAAGGCCCTAACTATTCGATCTGGTGGAGCAATCCCTCAGAGTGAAGCCTAGGTTGCCCGGAACGTAGAAATGACCATAACATTCACACTGGTTGCAATTATTCGCTTTATACGATGGAAAAGCTGTTGTATTTATATTGTGTTTTATGCTTCTGGCGTAGACTTCTTAGGCCCTAGATTTTCGATCTGGTGGAGCATTACCTCATAGTTAAGTCTAGGATGCCCGAAACGCCGAAATGATCATTACTTTCACACTGGTTGCAATTATTCATGCTATACGGTGCAAAAACTGTTGCATTTATATTGTATTTTCTGCTTCTGGCTTCGACTTCTAAGGTCCTAGCTATTCCATCTGGTGGGGCAGCGTCCAAGAGTGAAGCCTATGTTGCCCGCAACGTAGAAATGACCATAACTTTCACACTGGTTGCAATTATTCGTTTTATACAATGTAAGAACTGTTGTATTTATATTGCATTTTATGCTTCTGGCGTAGACTTCTAAGGCCGTCGCTATTCGATGTGGTGGAGCAACGCCCTAGAGTGAAGCCCAGCTTGCCCGGAACGTAGAAATGACCATAACTTTCACACTGGATGCAATTATTCCTGTTATAAAATGGAAAAACTTCTGTATTTATATTGTATATTATGCTTCCGGCGTTGACTTCTAAGGCCCTAATTCTTCGATCTGATGGAGCAATACTTCAGAGTGCAGCCTATGTTGCCCGGAACGTAGAAATGACCATTACCTTCACACTGGTTTCAATTATTCGTTTTATACGATGGAAAGAATGTTGTATTTATTTTGTATTTGATGCTTCTGGCGCTGGCTTCATAGGACCTAACTATTGGATCTGGTGGATCAACGCCCTAGAGTGAAGCCTATGTCGCCCGGAGCGTAAAAATGACCATCACTTTCACCCTGGTTGCAATTATTCCTGTTATGCGATGGAAAAACTGTTGTATTTTCATTGTATTTTATGATTCGGGCGTTGACTTCTAAGGCCCTAACTATTCGATCTGGTGGAGCAACGCCCCAGAGTGAAGACTAGGTGGCTCGGAATGTAGAAATGTCCATAACTTTCACACTGGTTGCAATTATTCGTTCTATACGATGGAAAAACTGTTGCATCTTTATTGTATTTTATGCTTCTGTCGTTGACTTCTAAGGCCCTAGCTATTCGATCTGGTGGAGTAATGCCTCAAAGTTAAGTCTAGGATGCCCGAAACGCCGAAATGATCATTACTGTCGCACTGGTTGCAATTATTCATGCCATACGATGGAAAAACTGTTGCATTCTTATTGTATTTTCTGCTTCTGGCTTTGACTTCTAAGGTCCTAGCTATTCGATCAGGTGGGGCAACGTCCAAGAGTGAAGCCTAGGATGCCCGGAACGTAGATATGACCATGTCTTTCACACTTGTTGCAATTATTCTTTTGATACGATGGAAAAACTGTTGTATCTTTATTGTATTTTATGCGTCTCGAGTTGTTTTCTAAGGCCCCGACTATTCGTCCTGGTGGTGCAACGCCCTAGAGTGAAGCCTAGGTAGCACGGAACATAGAAATGTCCATAACTTGCACACTGATTGCAATTATTCGTTTTATACGATGGAAAAACTGTTCTATTTATTTTGCATTTTATGCTTATGGCGTTGACTTCTAGGGCCATAGCGAATCGATGTGGTGGAGCAACGCCGTAGAGTGAAGCCTAGGTTGTCCGGAACGTAGAAATGAACATCACTTTCACACTGGCTGCAATTATTCCTGTTATACGATGGAAAAACTGTTGCATTTATATTGTATTTTATGCTCCTGGCGTTGACTTCTAAGGCCGTAGCTATTCGATATGGTGGAGCAACGCCCTAGAGTGAAGCCTAGGTTGCCCGGAACGTAGAAGTGACCATTACATTCACGCTAGTTGCAATTATTCCTGTTATACGACGGGAAAGCTGTTGTATTTATATTGTATTTTATGCATCTGGCGTTGACTTCTAAGGCCCTAACTATTCGATCCAGTGGGGCAACGCCCTAGAGTGTTGCTTAGCTCGCCCGGAACGAAGAAATGACCATAACTTTCACCCTGGTTGCAATTATTCGTTTTATACGATGGAAAAGATGTTGTATTAATATTTTATTTTATGCTTCAGGCGTTGACTTCAAAGGTCGTAGCTATAGGATGTGGTGGAGCAACGCCCTAGAGTGAAGCCTAGGTTGCCTGGAACGTAGAAATGACCATAACTTTCACACTGGTCGCAATTACTCGTTTTACACAATCGAAAAACTGTTCTATTCATTTTGTATTTTATGCTTCGGGCGTCGACTACCAAGGCCCTCACTATTCGATGTGGTGGAGGAACGCCCTAGAGTGGAGCCCAGGTTGCCCGGAACGTAGCTATGACCTTTACTTTCACACTGGTTGCAATTATTCCTGTTATACGATGGAAAAGCTGTTGTATTTTTACTGTATTTATGCTTCTGGCGTTGATTTCTAAGGTCATAGCTATTTGATCTCGTTTGGCAACGTCCAAGAGTGAAGCCTATGTTGCCCGAAACGTAGAAATGACCATAACTTTCACACTGGTTGCAATTATTCCTGTTATGCGATGGAAAAACTGTTGTATTTATATTGTATTTTATGCTTCGGGCGTTGACTTCTCAGGCCCTATCTATTCGATCTGGTGGAGCAACGCCATAGGGTGAAGCCTAGGTTGCCCGGAACGTAGAAATGACCATAACATTCACACTGGTTGCAATTATTCGTTTTATACGATGGAAAAGCTGTTGTATTTATATTGTATTTTATGCTTCTGGCGTTGACTTCTAAGGCCCTAACTCTTCGATCTGGTGGAGCAATGCTCCAGAGTGAAACCTAGGTTGCCCGGAACGAAGAAATGACCATTACTTTCACTCTTGTTGCAATTATTCATGCTATATGATGGAAAAACTGTTGTATTTATATTGTATTTTATGCTTCTGGCGTTGACTTCTGCGGCCCTAACTCTTCGATCTGGTGGAGCAATGCTCCAGAGTAAAACCTAGGTTGCTCGGAACGAAGAAATGACCATTACTTTCACTCTAGCTGCAATTATTCATGCTATATGATGGAAAAACTGTTGTATTTTCATTGTATTTTATGCCTCTGGCGTTGACTTCTAAGGCTGTAACTATTCGATCAGGTGGAGCAACGCCCTAGAGTGAAGCCTAGGTTGCCCGGAATGAAGAAATGACCATTACTTTCTCACTGGATGCAATTATTCCTGTCATAAAATAGAAAAAGTTCTGTATTTATATTGTACATTATGCTTCCGGCGTTGACTTCTAAGGCCCTAACTCTTCGATCTGGTGGAGCAATGCCTCAGAGTGAAGCCTAGGTTGCCCGGAACGTAGAAATGACCATTACCTTCACACTGGTTTCAATTATTCGTTTTATACGATGGAAAGACTGTTGTATTTATTTTGTATTTGATGCTTCTGGCGCTGGCTTCATAGGACCTAACTATTGGATCTGGTGGACCAACGCCCTAGAGTGAAGCCTATGTCGCCCGGAACGTAAAAATGACCATCACTTTCACCCTGGTTGCAATTATTCCTGTTATGCGATGGAAAAACTGTTGTATTTTCATTGTATTTTATGCTTCGGGCGTTGACTTCTAAGGCCCTAACTATTCGATCTGGTGGAGCAACGCCCTAGAGTGAAGGCTAGGTTGCCTGGAACGTATAAATGACCATAACTTTCACTCTCGTTGCAATTATTCGTTCTATACGATGGAAAAACTGTTGCATCTTTATTGTACTTTATGCTTCGGGCGTTGACTTCTAAGGCCCTAACTATTCGATCTGGTGGAGCAATGCCTCAGAGTGAAGCCTAGGTTGCCCGGAACGTAGAAATGACCATAACATTCACACTGGTTGCAATTATTCGCTTTATACGATGGAAAAGCTGTTGTATTTATATTGTGTTTTATGCTTCTGGCGTAGACTTCTTAGGCCCTAGCTTTTCGATCTGGTGGAGCATTACCTCATAGTTAAGTCTAGGATGCCCGAAACGCCGAAATGATCATTACTTTCACACTGGTTGCAATTATTCATGCTATACGGTGCAAAAACTGTTGCATTTATATTGTATTTTCTGCTTCTGGCTTCGGTTTCTAAGGTCCTAGCTATTCGATCTGGTGGGGCAGCGTCCAAGAGTGAAGCCTATGTTGCCCGCAACGTAGAAATGACCATAACTTTCACACTGGTTGCAATTGTTCGTTTTATACAATGTAAGAACTGTTGTATTTATATTGCATTTTATGCTTCTGGCGTAGACTTCTAAGGCCGTCGCTATTCGATGTGGTGGAGCAACGCCCTAGAGTGAAGCCTAGGTTGCCCGAAACGCCGAAATGACCATTTCTTTCACCCTGGATGCAATTATTCCTGTTATACGATGAAAAAACTGTTGTATTTATATTGTATTTTATGCTTCTGGCGTTGACTTCTAAGGCCCTATCTATTCGATCTGGTGGAGCAACGCCATAGGGTGAAGCCTAGGTTGCCCGGAACGTAGAAATGACCATAACATTCACACTGGTTGCAATTATTCGTTTTATACGATGGAAAAGCTGTTGTATTTATATTGTATTTTATGCTTCTGGCGTTGACTTCTTAGGCCCTAACTATTCGATCTGGTGGAGCAATGCCTCAGAGTTAAGTCTAGAATGCCCGAAACGTCGAAATGATCATTACTTTCACACTGGTTGCAATTATTCATGCCATACGTTGAAAAAACTGCTGCATTCTTATTGTATTTTCTGCTTCTGGCTTTGACTTCTAAGGTCCTAGCTATCCGATCTGGTGGGGCAACGTCCAAGAGTGAAGCCTAGGATGCCCGGAACGTAGATATGACCATGTCTTTCACACTGGTTGCAATTATTCCTGTTTTACGGTGGAAAAACAGTTGTATTTATATTGTATATTATGCTTCCGGCGTTGACTTCTAAGGCCCTAACTCTTCGATCTGGTGGAGCAATGCTTCAGAGTGAAGCCTATGTTGCCCGGAACGTAGAAATGACCATTACTTTCACACAGGTTTCAATTATTCGTTTTATACGATGGAAAAACGGTTGTATTTATTTTGTATTTGATGCTTCTGGCGCTGGCTTCATAGGACCTAACTATTGGATCTGGTGGACCAACGCCCTAGAGTGAAGCCTATGTTGCCCGGAACGTATAAATGACCATAACTTTCACACCCGTTGCAATTATTCGTTCTATACGATGGAAAAACTTCTGTATTTATATTGTATATTATGCTTCCGGCGTTGACTTCTAAGGCCTAATTCTTCGATCTGGAGGAGCAATGCTTCAGAGTGCAGCCTATGTTGCCCGGAACGTAGAAATGACCATTACCTTCACACTGGTTTCAATTATTCGTTTTATACGATGGAAAGACTGTTGTATTTATTTTGTATTGGATGCTTCTGGCGCTGGCTTCATAGGACCTAACTAGTGGATCTGGTGGACCAACGCCCTAGAGTGAAGCCTATGTCGAACGGAACGTATAAATGACCATAACTATCACATTGGTTGCAATTATTCCTGTTATGCGATGGAAAAACTGTTGTATTTTTATTGTATTTTATGCTTCGGGCGTTGACTCCTAAGGCCCTAACTATTCGATCTGGTGCAGCAACGCCCCAGAGTGAAGCCTAGGTTGCTCGGAATGTAGAAATGTCCATAACTTTCACACTGGTTGCAATTATTCGTTCTATACGATGGAAAAACTGTTGCATCTTTATTGTATTTTATGCTTCTGTCGTTGACTTCTAAGGCCCCAGCTATTCGATCTGGTGGAGTAATGCCTCAAAGTTAAGTCTAGGATGCCCGAAACGCCGAAATGATCATTACTGTCGCACTGGTTACAATTAGTCATGCTATACGATTGAAAAACTGTTGCATTTGTTTTGTATTTTCTGCTTCTGGCTTTGACTCCTAAGGTCGTAGCTATTCGATCTGGTGGAGCAACGCCCTAGAGTGAAGCCTAGGTTGCCCGGAACGTATAAATGACCATAACTTTCACACTCGTTGCAATTATTCGTTCTATGCGATGGAAAAACTGTTGCATCTTTATTGTATTTTATGCTTCGGGCGTTGACTTCTAAGGCCCTAACCATTCGATCTGGTGGAGCAATGCCTCAGAGTGAAGCCTAGGTTGCCCGGAACGTAGAAATGACCATAACTTTCACACTGGATGCAATTATTCCTGTTATAAAATGGAAAAACTTCTGTATTTATATTGTATATTATGCTTCCGGCGTTGACTTCTAAGGTCCTAATTCTTCGATCTGGTGGAGCAATACTTCAGAGTGCAGCCTATGTTGCCCGGAACGTAGAAATGACCATTACCTTCACACTGGTTTCAATTATTCGTTTTATACGATGGAAAGACTGTTGTATTTATTTTGTATTTGATGCTTCTGGCGCTGGCTTCATAGGACCTAACTATTGGATCTGGTGGACCAACGCCCTAGAGTGAAGCCTATGTCGCCCGGAACGTAAAAATGACCATCACTTTCACCCTGGTTGCAATTATTCCTGTTATGCGATGGAAAAACTGTTGTATTTTCATTGTATTTTATGCTTCGGGCGTTGACTTCTAAGGCCCTAACTATTCGATCTGGTGGAGCAACGCCCCAGAGTGAAGACTAGGTGGCTCGGAATGTAGAAATGTCCATAACTTTCACACTGGTTGCAATTATTCGTTCTATACGATGGAAAAACTGTTGCATCTTTATTGTATTTTATGCTTCTGTCGTTGACTTCTAAGGCCCTAGCTATTCGATCTGGTGGAGTAATGCCTCAAAGTTAAGTCTAGGATGCCCGAAACGCCGAAATGATCATTACTGTCGCACTGGTTGCAATTATTCATGCCATACGATGGAAAAACTGTTGCATTCTTATTGTATTTTCTGCTTCTGGCTTTGACTTCTAAGGTCCTAGCTATTGGATCAGGTGGGGCAACGTCCAAGAGTGAAGCCTAGGATGCCCGGAACGTAGATATGTCCATTACTTTCACCCTGGTTGCAATTGTTCGTTATATACGATGGAAAAACTGTTGTATTTATTTTGCATTTGGTGCTTCTGGCGTTGACTTCTTAGGCCCTAACTCTTCGATATGGTGGAGCAATGCTTCAGAGTGAAGCCCATGTTGCCCGGAACTTAGAAATGACCATTACTTTCACACTGGTTTCAATTATTCGTTCTATACGATGGAAAAACTGTTGCATCTTTATTGTATTTTATGCTTCTGTCGTTGACTTCTAAGGCACTAGCTATTCGGTCTGGTGGAGCAATGCCTCAGAGTTAAGTCTAGGATGCCCGAAACGTCGAAATGATCATTACTTTCATACTGGTTGCAATTATTCATGCCATACGATGGAAAAACTGTTGCATTCTTATTGTATTTTCTGCTTCTGGCTTTGACTTCTAAGGTCCTAGCTATTCGATCAGGTGGGGCAACGTCCAAGAGTGAAGCCTAGGATGCCCGGAACGTAGATATGACCATGTCTTTCACACTGGTTGCAATTATTCCTGTTATACGATGGAAAAACAGTTGTATTTATATTGTATTTTATGCTTCTGGCGTTGACTTCCAAGGCCCTAACTCTTCGATCTGGTGGAGCAATGCTCCAGAGTGAAGCCTAGGATGCCCGGAACGTAGATATGACCATGTCTTTCACACTGGTTGCAATTATTCCTGTTATACGATGGAAAAACGGTTGTATTTATATTGTATTTTATGCTTCTGGCGTTGACTTCTTAGGCCCTAGCTATTCGATCTGGTGGAGCAACGCCTCAGAGTTAAGTCTAGGATGCCCGAAACGTCGAAATGATCATTACTTTCGCACTGGTTGCAATTAGTCATGCTATACGATGGAAAAACTGTTGTATTTTTATTGTACTTTATGCTTCGGGCGTTGACCTCTAAGCCCTAGCTATTCGATCTGGTGGAGCAACGCCCTAAAGTCAAGCCTAGGACTTAGAAAACAATTCCAGACGCATAAAATACAATAAAAATACAACAGTTTTTCCATCGTATAAAAAGAATAATTGCAACCAGTGTGAAGGTAATGGTCATTTTTACGTTTCGGGAAACATACGCTTTACTGTTGGACGTTGCCCAACGAGATCGAATAGCTAGAATCTTTGGAGTCAACGCCAGGAGCATAAAATACAATATAAATAAAGATGTTTTTCCATTGTATATCACCAATAATTGCAACCAGTGTGAAAGATTTGGTTATTTCTACGTTACGGGCAACATAGGCTTCACTCTTGGACGTTGCCCGACGAGATCGAGTAGCTCGGACCTTAGAAGTCAGCGCAAGAAGCATAAAATACAATAAAAATACAACAGGTTTTCCATCGTATAGCATGAATATTTGAAACCAGTGTGAAAGTTATGGTCATTTCTACGTTCCGGGCAACAGAGCCTTCACTCTAGGGCGTTGCCCCACCGGATCGAATAGCTAGCACCTTAGAAGTCGAAGCCAGAAGCAGAAAATACAATAAAAATGCAACAGTTTTTCCATCGTATAGCATGAATAATTGCAACCAGTGTGAATGTTATGATCATTTCGGCGTTTCGGGCATCCTAGGCTTCACTCTAGGGCGTTGCTCCATCACATCGAATAGCTCCGGCCTTAGGAGCCGACGCCAGAAGCATAATATGCAATAAAAATACAACAGTTTTTCCATCGTATAACAGGAATAATTCCAACCAGTTTGAAAGTGATTGTCATTACTACGTTCCGGGCAACCTAGGCTTCACTCTAGGGCGTTACTCCACCAGATCGAATAGCTAGGGACTTAGAAATCAACGCTAAAAGCATAAAATACAATATAAATACAGTAGCTTTTCCATCGTATAAAATGAATAATTGCAACCTAGGCTTCACTCTAGAGCGTCGCTCCGCAAGATCGAATAGCTAGGGCCTTAGAATTCAAAGCCAGAAGCATAAAATGCTATAAAAATACAACAGTTTTTCCATCGTATAAACGAATAATTACATCCAATGTGAAGATAATGGCCACTTCTGCGTTCCGGGCGACCTAGGCTTCACTCTAGGGCGTTGCTCCGCCCGATCGAGTAGTTAGGGCCTTAGAAGTCAACGCCCGAAGCATAAAATACAATAAAGATACAACAGATTTTCTATCGTATAACAGGAGTAATTGCAGCCAGCCTGAAGGTTATGGTCATTTCTACGTTCCGGGCAATCTAGGCTTCAATATAGGGAGTTGTTCCACCAGACCGAATAGCTACGGAGTTAGATGTCAGCGCCAGAAGCATAAAATACAATATAAATACAACAACTTTTCCATCGTATAAAATGAATAATTGCAAACAGGATGAAAGTAATGGTCATTTCTACATTCCGTGCAACCTAGGCTCCTCTCTAGGGCGTTGCTCCACTAGATCGAAAAGTTAGGGCCTAACGAATCAACATCAGACGCATAAAATACAATAAAAATACAACGGTTTTTCCATCGTATAAAACGAATAATTGCAACCAGTGTGAAGGTAATGGTCTTTTCTACGTTCCCGGCAACCTAGGCTTCACTCTAGGGCGTTGCTCCGTCCGATCGAATAGTTAGGGCCTTAGAAGTCAACGCCCGAAGCATAAAATACAATAAAGGTACAACAGATTTTCAATCGTATAACAGGTGTAATTGCAGCCAGCGTGAAGGTTATGGTCATTTCTACGTTCCGGGCAACGTAGGCTTCACTCTAGGTCGTTGCTCCACCACATCGAATAGCTACGGCCTTAGAAGCTAACGTCAGAAGCATAAAATACAATATAAATACAACAGCTTTTCCATCGTATAAATTGAATAATTGCAAACAGTGTGAAAGTAACGTACATTTCTACGTTCCGGGCAACCTAGGCTTAACTCTTGGCCGTTGCTCCACCAGATCGTATAGTTAGGGCCTTAGAAGTCAAAGCTCGAAGCATAAAGTACAATAAAGATACAACAGCTTTTCAATCGCATAACACGAGTAATTGCAGCCAGCGTGAAGGTTATGGTTCTTTTCTACGTTCCGGGCAACCTAGGCTTCAATATAGGGAGTTGTTCCACCAGACCGAATAGCTACGGAGTTAGAAGTGTTCGCCAGAAGCATAAAATACAATATAAATACAACAACCTTTCCATCGTATAAAATGAATAATTGCAAACCGTGTGAAAGTAATGGTCATTTCTACGTTCCGGTCAATCTAGGCTTCACTCTAGGGCGTTGCTCCACCAGATTGAATACCTAGGGACTTAGAAGTCTGTGCCAGAAGCATAAAATACAATAAAAGTACAACAGTTTTTCATCGTATAACGGGAATAATTGCAAGCAGCGTGAAAGTAATGGTCACTTCTACCTTCCGTGCAACCTAGGCTCCACTCTAGGGCGTCGGTCCACGAGATCAAATAGTTAGGGCCTTAGAAGTCAACGCCCGAAGCATAAAATACAATAAAGATACAACAGTTTTTCCATCGTATAACAGGAGTAATTGCAACCAGTGTGAAAGGGATCGTCATTTCTACGTTCCGGGCTACCTAGGCTTCACTCTGTGGCGTTGTTCCACCAGAACGAATTGTTAGGGCATTTGAAGTCAACGCCAGAAATATAAAATAGAAAACAAATACAACAGTTTTTCCTACGTATAAAACGAATAATTGCAAACAGTGTGAAAGTTATGGTCATTTCTATTTTCCGGGCAACCTAGGCTTCGCTATAGGGCGTTGCTCAACCACATCGAATAGCTACGGCCTTAGAAGCCAACGCCAGAAGCATAAAATACAAAATAAATACAACAGCTTTACCATTGTATAAAACGAATAATTGTAACCAGTGTGAAGGTAATGGTCTTTTCTACGTTCCGGGCAACCTAGGCTTCACTCTAGGGCGTTGCTCCACCACATCGAATAGCTACGGCCTTAGAAGCTAACGTCAGAAGCATAAAATACAATATAAATACAACAGCTTTTCCATCGTATAAATTGAATAATTGCAAACAGTGTGAAAGTAACGTACATTTCTACGTTCCGGGCAACCTAGGCTTAACTCTGGGGCGTTGCTCCACCAGATCGTATAGTTAGGGCCTTAGAAGTCAAAGCTCGAAGCATAAAGTACAATAAAGATACAACAGCTTTTCAATCGCATAACACGAGTAATTGCAGCCAGCGTGAAGGTTATGGTTCTTTTCTACGTTCCGGGCAACCTAGGCTTCAATATAGGGAGTTGTTCCACCAGACCGAATAGCTACGGAGTTAGAAGTGTTCGCCAGAAGCATAAAATACAATATAAATACAACAACCTTTCCATCGTATAAAACGAATAATTGCAAACAGTGTGAAAGTAATGGTCATTTCTACGTTCCGGTCAATCTAGGCTTCACTCTAGGGCGTTGCTCCACCAGATTGAATACCTAGGGACTTAGAAGTCTGTGCCAGAAGCATAAAATACAATAAAAGTACAACAGTTTTTCATCGTATAACGGGAATAATTGCAAGCAGCGTGAAAGTAATGGTCACTTCTACCTTCCGTGCAACCTAGGCTCCACTCTAGGGCGTCGCTCCACGAGATCAAATAGTTAGGGCCTTAGAAGTCAACGCCCGAAGCATAAAATACAATAAAGATACAACAGTTTTTCCATCGTATAACAGGAGTAATTGCAACCAGTGTGAAAGGGAACGTCATTTCTATGTTCCGGGCTACCTAGGCTTCACTCTGTGGCGTTGTTCCACCAGAACGAATTGTTAGGGCATTTGAAGTCAACGCCAGAAATATAAAATAGAAAACAAATACAACAGTTTTTCCTACGTATAAAACGAATAATTGCAAACAGTGTGAAAGTTATGGTCATTTCTATTTTCCGGGCAACCTAGGCTTCGCTATAGGGCGTTGCTCAACCACATCGAATAGCTACGGCCTTAGAAGCCAACGCCAGAAGCATAAAATACAAAATAAATACAACAGCTTTACCATTGTATAAAACGAATAATTGTAACCAGTGTGAAGGTAATGGTCTTTTCTACGTTCCGGGCAACCTAGGCTACACTCCAGGACGGTGCTCCACCAGATCAGATAGTTAGGCCCTAAGAAGTCAACGCCAGAGGCATAAAACACAATATAAATACAACAATTTTTCCATCGTATAAAACGAATAATTACATCCAATGTGAAGGTAATGGACACTTCTACGTTGCGGGCAACATAGGCTTCACTCTAGGACGTTGCTCCACCAGATCGATTAGTTAGGGCCTTTTGAAGTCAACGCCCGAAGCAAAAAATACAATAAAGATACAACAGTTTTTCAATCGTATAACAGGAATAACTGCAACCAGTGTGAAAGTGATGGTCATTTCTACGTTCCGGGCAACCTAGGCTTCACTCTATGGCGTTGTTCCACCAGATCGAATTGTTTGGGCCTTAGAAGTCAACGTCAGAAGCATAAAATACAAAATAAATACAACAGTTTTACCATCGTATAAAACGAATAATTGCAACCAGTGTGAAGGTAATGGTCTTTTCTACGTTCCGGGCAACCTAGGCTACACTCTAGGGCGGTGCTCCTCCAGATCAAATAGTTAGGCCCTAAGAAGTCAACGCCAGAGGCATAAAATACAATATAAATACAACAATTTTTCCATCGTATAAACGAATAATTACATCCAATGTGAAGGTAACGGCCACTTCTGCGTTCCAGGCAACCTAGGCTTCACTCTAGGGCGTTGCTCCGCCCGATCGAATAGTTAGGGCCTTAGAAGTCAACGCCCGAAGCATAAAATACAACAAAGATACAACAGATCTTCAATCGTATAACAGGAGTAATTGCAGCCAGCGTGAAGGTTATGGTCATTTCTACGTTCCGGGCAACCTAGGCTTCAATATAGGGAGTTGTTCCACAAGACCGAATAGCTGCGGAGTTAGAAGTCAGCGCCAGAAGCGTAAAATACAATATAAATACAACAACTTTTCCATCGTATAAAATGAATAATTGCAAACAGTATGAAAGTAATGGTCATTTCTACATTCCGCGCAACCTAGGCTCCACTCTAGGGCGTTGCTCCACCAGATCGATCATTTAGGGCCTAAGAAGTCAACGCCAGAAGCATAAAATACAAAATAAATACAACAGTTTTACCATTGTATAAAACGAATAATTGTAACCAGTGTGAAGGTAATGGCCTTTTCTACGTTCCGGGCAACCTAGGCTTCACTTTAGGACGTTGCTCCACCGGATCGAATAGTTAGGGCCCAAGAAGTCAACGCCAGAAGCATAAAATACAATATAAATACATCAATTTTTCCATCGTATAAAACGAATAATTACATCCAATGTGAAGGCAATGGCCACTTCTAAGTTCCGGGCAACCTAGGCTTCACTCTAGGACGTTGCTCCACCAGATCGATTAGTTAGGGCCTTTTGAAGTCAACGCCCGAAGCATAAAATACAATAAAGATACAACAGTTTTTCCATCGTACAACAGGAATAACTGCAACCAGTGTCAATGTGATGGTCATTTCTACGTTCCGGGCAACCTGGGCTTCACTCTATGGCGTTGTTCCACCAGATCGAATTGTTTGGGCCTTAGAAGTCAACGCCAGAAGCATAAAATACAGAATAAATACAACAGTTTTACCATCGTCTAAAACGATTAATTGCAACCAGTACGAAGGTAATGGTCTTTTCTACGTTCCGGGCAACCTAGGCTACACTCTAGGGCGGTGCTCCACCAGATCAAATAGTTAGGCCCTAAGAAGTCAACGCCAGAGGCATAAAATACAATATAAATACAACAATCTTTCCATCGCATAAAACGAATAATTACATCCAATGTGAAGGTAATGGCCACTTCTACGTTCCGGGAAACCTAGGCTTCACTCTAGGACGTTGGTCCACCAGATCGATTAGTTAGGGCCTTTTGAAGTCAACGCCCGAAGCATAAAATACAATAAAGATACAACAGTTTTTCCATCGTATAACAGGAATAACTGCAACCAGTGTGAAAGTGATGGTCATTTCTATGTTCCGGGCAACCTAGGCTTCACTCTATGGCGTTGTGCCACCAGATCGAATTGTTAGGGCCTTTGAAGTCAAAGCCAGAAATATAAAATACAAAACAAATACAACAGTTTTTCCATCCTATAAAACGAATAATTGCAAACAGTGTGAAAGTGATGGTCATTTCTACGTTCCGGGCAACCTAGGCTTCACTCTAGGGCGTTGCTCCGCCCGATCGAATAGTTAGGGCGTTAGAAGTCAACGCCCGAAGCATAAAATACAATAAAGATACAACAGATTTTCAATCGTATAACAGGTGTAATTGCAGCCAGCGTGAAGGTTACGGTCATTTCTACGTTCCGGGCAACGTAGGCTTCACTCTAGGTCGTTGCTCCACCACATCGAATAGCTACGGCCTTAGAAGCCAACGTCAGAAGCATAAAATACAATATAAATACAACAGCTTTTCCAACGTATAAATTGAATAATTGCAAACAGTGTGAAAGTAACGTACATTTCTACGTTCCGGGCAACCTAGGCTTCACTCTGGGGCGTTGCTCCACCAGATCGTACAGTTAGGGCCTTAGAAGTCAAAGCTCGAAGCATAAAGTACAATAAAGATACAACAGCTTTTCAATCGCATAACAGGAGTAATTGCAGCCAGCCTGAAGGTTATGGTCCTTTTCTACGTTCCGGGCAACCTAGGCTTCAATATAGGGAGTTGTTCCACCAGACCGAATAGCTACGGAGTTAGAAGTGTTCGCCAGAAGCATAAAATACAATATAAATACAACAACCTTTCCATCGTATAAAATGAATAATTGCCAACAGTGTGAAAGTAATGGTCATTTCTACGTTCCGGGCAATCTAGGCTTCACTCTAGGGCGTTTCTTCCACCAGATCGAATTGTTTGGGCCTTTGAAGTCAACGCCAGAAATATAAAATACAAAACAAATGCAACAGTTTTTCCATCGTATAAAACGAATAATTGCAAACAGTGTGAAAGTTATGGTCATTTCTATTTTCCGGGCAACCTAGGATTCACTATAGGGCGTTGCTCAACCACATCGAATAGCTACGGCCTTAGAGGCTAACGTCACAAGCATACAATACAATATAAATACTACAACTTGTCCATCGTATAAAATGAATAATTGCAAACAGTGTGGAAGTAATGGTCATTTTTACATTCCCTGCAACCTAGGCTCCACTCTAGGGCATTGCTCCACCAGATCGAATAGTTAGGGCCTAAGAAGTCGACGCCAGAAGCATAAAATACAATAATAATGCAACGGTTTTTCCATCGTATAAAACGAATAATTGCAACCAGTTTGAAGGCAATGGTCTTTTCTACGTTCCGGGCCACCTAGGCTTCAGTCTAGGTCGTTGTTCCACCAGATCGAACAGTTAGGGCCTAAGAAGTCAACGCCAGAAGCATAAAATACAATATAAATACAACAGTTTTTCCATCCTATAAAACGAATAATTGCATCCAATGTGAACGTAATGGCCACTTCTACGTTCAGGGCAACCTAGGCTTCACTCTAGGTCGTTGCTCCACCAGATCGAATAGTTAGGGACTTAGAAGTCCACACCCGAAGCATAAAGTGCAATAAAGATACAACAGTTTTTCAATCGCATAACAGGAGTAATTGCAGCCAACGTGAAGGTTATGGTCATTTCTACGTTCCGGGCAACCTAGGCTGCAATATAGGCAGTTGTTCCACCAGACCGAATAGCTACGGAGTTAGAAGTCAACGCCAGAAGCATCAAATACAATAAAATACAACAACGTTTCCATCGTATATAATGAATAATTGCAAACAGTGTGAAAGTAATGGTCATTTCTACATTCCGTGCAACCTCGGCTCCACTCTAGGGCGTTGCTCCACCAGATCGAATATCTAGGGCCTAAGAAGTCAACGCCACAAGCATAAGATACACTAAAAATACAACAGTTTTTCGGTCGTATAACAGGAATAATTGGAACCAGTGTGAAGGTAATGGTCATTTCTACGTTCCGGGCTATCTAGGCTTCTCTCTAGGGCGTTGCTCCACCAGATCGAATACCTAGGGACTTAGAAGTCAACGCCAGAAGCATAAAATGCAATGAAAGTACTACAGTTTTTCATCGTATAACGGGAATAATTGCAAGCAGCCTGAAGGTAATGGTCACTTCTACCTTCCGTGCAACCTAGGCTCCACTCTAGGGCGTTGCTCCACCAGATCGTATAGTTAGGGCCTTAGAAGTCACCGCACGAAGCATAAAATACAATAAAGATACAACAGTTTTTCCATCGTGTAACAGGAATAACTGCAACCAGTGTGAAAGTGATGGTCATTTCTATGTTCCGGGCAACCTAGGCTTCACTCTATTGCGTTGTTCCACCAGATCGAATTGATGGGGCCTTAGAAGTCAACGCCAGAAGCATAAAATACAATATAAATACAACAGTTCTTCCATCGTATAAAACGATTAATTGCAACCAGTGCGAAGGTAATGGTCTTTTCTACGTTCCGGGCAACCTAGGCTACACTCTAGGGCGGTGCTCCACCAGATCAAATAGTTAGGCCCTAAGAAGTCAACGCCAGAGGCATAAAATACAATATAAATACAACAATTTTTCCATCGTATAAAACGAATAATTACATCCAATGTGAAGGTAATGGCCACTTCTACGTTCCGGGCAACCTAGGCTTCACTCTAGGACGTTGCTCCACCAGATCGATTAGTTAGGGCCTTTTGAAGTCAACGCCCGAAGCATAAAATACAATAAAGATACAACAGTTTTTCCATCGTATAACAGGAATAACTGCAACCAGTGTGAAAGTGATGGTCATTTCTACGTTCCGGGCAACCTAGGCTTCACTCTATGGCGTTGTGCCACCAGATAGAATTGTTAGGGCCTTTGAAGTCAACGCCAGAAATATAAAATACAAAACAAATACAACAGTTTTTCCATCCTACAAAACGAATAATTGCAAACAGTGTGAAAGTTATGGTCATTTCTACGTTCCGGGCAACCTAGGCTCCACTCTAGGGCGTTGCTCCACCAGATCAAATAGTTAGGGCCTTAGAAGTCAACGCCCGAAGCATAAAATACAATAAAGATACACAGTTTTTCCATCGTATAACAGGCGTAATTGCAACCAGTGTGATGGGGATGGTCATTTCTACATTCCGGGCAGCCTAGGCTTCACTCTAGGGCGTTACGCCACCAGATCGAATAGTTAGGGCCTAAGAAGTCAACACCAGAAGCATAAAATACATAATAAATACAAGAGTTTTGCCATCGTATAAAACGAATAATTGCAGCCAGTGTGAAAGTAATGATCACTTCTACGTTCCGTGCAAACTAGGCTCCACTCTAGGGCGTTGCTCCACCAGATCGAATAGTTAGGGCCATAGAAGTCAACGCACGAAGCATAAAATACAATAAAGATACAACTGTTCTTCCATCGTATAGCTGGAATAATTCCAACCAGTGTGAATGCGATAGTCATTTCTACGTTCCGGGCAAGCTAGGCTTCAATCTAAGGCGCTGATGCATCAGATCGAATAGTTAGGGCCTAAGAAGACAACTTCAGAAGCATAAAATACAATATAAATACAACAGTTTTTCCATCGTATAAAACGAATAATTGCATCCAGTGTGAAAGTAATGGCCACTTCTACGTTCCGGGCAACCTAGGCTTCACTCTAGGACGTTGCTCCACCAGATCGAATACCTAGGGACTTAGAAGTCAACGCGAGAAGCATAAAATGCAATAAAAGTACAACAGTTTTTCATCCTATAACGGGAATAATTGCAAGCAGCGTGAAAGTAATGGTCATTTCTACGTTCCGGGCAACCTAGGCTTCACTCTATTGCGTTGTTCCACCAGATCGAATTGATAGCGCCTTAGATGTCAACGCCAGACGCATAAAATACAATATAAATACAACAGTTTTTCCATTGTATAAAAAGAATAATTGCAAACAGTATGAAAGTAATGGTCATTTCTACGTTTCGGCCAACATACGCTTCACTCTTTGACGCTGCCCAAACGATATCGAATACCTAGGGTCTCAGAAGTCAACGCACGAAGCATAAAATACAATAAAGATACAACAGTTTTTCCATCGTATAACTGGAATAATTCCAACCAGTGTGAATGTGACAGTCGTTTGTACGTTCCGGGCAGCCTAGGCTTCAATCTAGGTCGTTGTTCCACCAGATCGAATAGTTAGGGCCTAAGAAGTCATCGCCAGAAGCATAAAATACAATATAAATACAACAGTTTTTCCATCGTATAAAACGAATAATTGCATCCAGTGTGAAAGTAATGGCCATTTCTACGTTCCGGGCAACCTAGGCTTCACTCTAGGATGTTGCTCCACCAGATCGAATAGTTAGGGCCTTTGAAGTCAACTCCCGAAGCATAAAATACAATATAAATACAACAATTTTTCCATCGTATAAAACGAATAATTACATCCAATGTGAAGGTAATGGCCACTTCTACGTTCCGGGCAACCTAGGCTTCACTCTAGGACGTTGCTCCACCAGATCGATTAGTTAGGGCCTTTTGAAGTCAACGCCCGAAGCATAAAATACAATAAAAATACAACAGTTTTTCCATCGTATAACAGGAATAACTGCAACCAGTGTGAAAGTGATGGTCATTTCTACGTTCGGGGCAACCTAGGCTTCAGTCTAGGTCGTTGTTCCACCAGATCGAACAGTTAGGGCCTAAGAAGTCAACGCCAGAAGCATAAAATACAATATAAATACAACAGTTTTTCCATCGTATAAAACGAATAATTGCATCCAATGTGAACGTAATGGCCACTTCTACGTTCCGGGCAACCTAGGCTTGACTCTAGGTCGTTGCTCCACCAGATCGAATAGTTAGGGACTTAGAAGTCCACGCCCGAAGCATAAAGTGCAATAAAGATACAACAGTTTTTCAATCGCATAACAGGAGTAATTGCATCCAACGTGAAGGTTATGGTCAATTCTACGTTACGGGCAACCTAGGCTGCAATATAGGCAGTTGTTCCACCAGACCGAATAGCTACGGAGTTAGAAGTCAACGCCAGAAGCATCAAATACAATAAAATACAACAACGTTTCCATCGTATATAATGAATAATTGCAAACAGTGTGAAAGTAATGGTCATTTCTACATTCCGTGCAACCTAGGCTTCAATCTAGGTCGTTGTTCCACCAGATCGAATAGTTAGGGCCTAACAAATCAACGCCAGAATCATAAAATACAATATAAATACAAGAGTTTTTCCATCGTATAAAACGAATAATTGCAACCATTGTGAAAGTTATGGTCATTTCTACGTTCCGGGCAGCCTAGGCTTGACTCTAGGGCGTTACTCCACCGGATCGAATAGTTAGGGCCTAAGAAGTCAACGCCAGAAGCATAAAATACAATAAAATACAACAACCTTTCCATCCTATATAATGAATAATTGCAAACAGTGTGAAAGTAATGGTCATCTATACATTCCGTGCACCCTCGGCTCCACTCTAGGGCGCTGCTCCACCAGATCGAATAGCTAGGGCCTAGGAAGTCAACGCCAGAAGCATAAAATACACTAAAAATACAACAGTTTTTCCGTCGTATAACAGGAATAATTGCAACCAGTGTGAAGGTAATGGTCATTTCTACATTCCGGGCAATCTAGTCTTCACTCTAGGGCGTTGCTCCACGAGATCGAATACCTAGGGACTAAGAAGTCAACGCCAGAAGCATACAATACAATAAAAATAGAACAGTTTTTATCGCATAACTGGAATAATTGCAAGCAGTGTGAAGGTAATGTTCATTTCTACGTTCCCGGCAACCTAGGCTTCACTCTAGGGCGTTGCCATACCACATCGAATAGCTACGGCCTTAGAAGCCAACGTCAGAAGCATAAAATGCAATATAAATACAACAGCTCTTCCATCGTATAAATTGAATAATTGAAAGCAGTGTGAAAGTAACGTACATTTCTATGTTCCGGGCAACTTCGGCTTGACTCTAGGGCGTTGCTCCACCAGATCGAAAAGTTAGGGCCTTAGAAGTCAACGCCAGAGGTATAAAATACAAAATAAATACAACTGTTTTTCCATCGTATATCTGGAATAATTCCAACCAGTGTGAATGTGATAGTCGTTTCTACGTTCCGGGCAACCTAGACTTCAATATAGGTCGTTGTTCCACCAGGTCGAATAGTTAGGGCCTAACAAATCAACGCCAGAAGCATAAAATACAATAAAAATACAACGGTTTTTCCACCGTATAAAACGAATAATTGCAACCAGTGTGAAGGTAATGGTCTTTTCTACGTTCCGGGCAACCTAGGCTTCAATCTAGGTCGTTGTTCCACCAGATCGAATAGTTAGGGCCTAACAAATCAACGCCAGAAGCATAAAATACAATAAAAATACAACGGTTTTTCCATCGTATAAAACGAATACTTGCATCCAGTGTGAAGGTAATGGTCTTTTCTACGTTCCGGGCAATCTAGGCTTCACTCTAGGGCGTTGCTCCACCAGATCGAATACCTAGGGACTTAGATGTCAACGCCAGAAGCATAAAATGCAATAAAAGTACAACTGTTTTTCATCGTATAACGGGAATAATTGCAAGCAGCCTGAAAGTAATGATCAGTTCTACCTTCCGTGCAACCTAGGCTGCACTCTAGGGCGTTGCTCCACTAGCTCGAATAGTTAGGGCCTTAGAAGTCACCGCACGAAGCATAAAATACAATAAAGATACAACAGTTTTTCCATCGTATAACAGGAATAACTGCAACCAGAGTGAAAGTGATGGTCATTTCTACGTTCCGGGCAACCTAGGCTTCACTCTATTGCGTTGTTCCACAAGATCGAATTGATAGGGCCTTAGAAGTCAACGCCAGAAGCATAAAATACAAAATAAATACAACAGTTTTACAATCGTATAAAACTAATAATTACATCCAGTGTGAAAGTAATGGCCATTTTTACGTTCCGGGCAACGTAGGCTTCACTCTAGAACGTTGCTCCATCGGATCGAATAGTTAGGGCCTTCGAAGTCAACGCCCGAAGCATAAAATACAATAAAGATACAGCAGTTTTTCCATCGTATAACAGGATAACTGCAACCTGTGTGAAAGTGATGGTCATTTCTACGTTCCGGGCAACCTAGGCTTCACTCTATTGCGTTGTTCCACAAGATCGAATTGATAGGGCCTTAGAAGTCAACGCCAGAAGCATAAAATACAAAATAAATACAACAGTTTTACAATCGTATAAAACGAATAATTGCAGCCTGTGTAAAGGTAATGGTCTTTTCTACGTTCCGGGCTACCTAGGCTATACTCTAGGGCGGTGCTCCACCAGATCAAATAGTTAGGCCCTAAGAAGTCAACGCCAGAGGCATAGAATACAATACAACTACAACAATTTTTCCATCGTATAAAACGAATAATTACATCCAGTGTGAAAGTAATGGCCATTTTTACGTTCCGGGCAACGTAGGCTTCACTCTAGAACGTTGCTCCATCGGATCGAATAGTTAGGGCCTTCGAAGTCAACGCCCGAAGCATAAAATACAATAAAGATACAGCAGTTTTTCCATCGTATAACAGGATAACTGCAACCTGTGTGGAAGTGATGGTCATTTCTACGTTCCGTGCAACCTAGGCTTCACTCTATGGCGTTTTTCCACCAGATCGAATTGTTAGGGCCTTAGGAGTCAACACCAGCAGTATAAAATACAAGACAAAAACAACAGTTTTACCATCGTATAAAACGAATAATTACAACCAGTGTGAAGGTAATGGTCTTTTCTACGTTCCGGGCAACCTAGGCTACACTCTAGGGCGGTGCTCCACCAGATCTAATAGTTAGGGCCTAAGAAGTCAACGCCAGAGGCATAAAATACAATATAAGTACAACAGTTTTTCCATCGTATAAAACGAATAAATGCAACCGGTGTGAAAGTTGTGGTCATTTCTACGTTCCCGGCAACCTAGGCTTCACTCTAGGGCGTCGCTCCACCACATCGAATAGTTAGGGCCTTAGAAGTCAACGCCACAAGAATAAAATACAATATAAATACAACAGTTTTTCCATCGTATACAATGGATAATTGCAAACAGTGTGAAAGTTACGTACATTTCTACGTTCCGGGCGACTTAGGCTTGACTCTAGGGCGTTGCTCCGTCAGATCGAATAGTTAGGGACTTAGAAGTCAACGCCCGAAGCATAAAGTACAATAAAGATAAAACAGTTTTTCAATCGCATAACAGGAGTAATTGCAGCCAGCGTGAACGTTATGGTCATTTCTACGTCCCGGGCAACCTAGGCTTCAATATAGGGAGTTGTTCCACCAGACCGAATAGCTACGGTGTTAGAAGTCAACGCCAGAAGCATAAAATACAATATAAATACAACAACCTTTCCATCGTATATAATGAATAATTGCAAACAGTGTGAAAGTAATGGTCATTTCTACATTCCGTGCAACCTAGGCTCCACTCTAGGGCGTTGCTCCACCAGATCGAATAGTTAGGGCCTTAGAAGTCAAGGCCCGAAGCATAAAATACAGAACAAATACAACAGTTTTTTCATCGTATAGAACGAATAATTGCAACCAGTGTGAAAGTTATGGTCATTTCTGCGTTCCGGGCAACCTAGGTTTCACTATAGGGCGTTGCTCCCCCACATCGAATAGCTACGGCCTTAGAAGCCAACGTCAGAAGCATAAAATACAATACAAATACAACAGCTTTTCCATCGTATAAATTGAATAATTGCAAACAGTGTGAAAGTAACGTACATTTCTACGTTCCGGGCAACTTAGGCTTGACTCTAGGGCGTTGCTCCACCAGATCGAATAGTTAGGGCTTTAGAAGCCAATGCCAGAAGCATAAAATACAATATAAATACAACAGTTTTTCCATCGTATAAAACGAATAATCGCATCCAATATGAAAGTAATGGCCACCTCTACGTACCGGACAACCTAGGCTTCACTCTAGGGCGTTGCTCCACCAGATCGAATAGTTAGGGCCTTAGAAGTCAACGCCCGAAGCATAAAGCACATTAAAGATACAACAGTTTTTAATCGTGTAACAGGAATAACTGCAACCAGTGTGAAAGTGATGGTCAGTTCTACGTTCCGGGCAACCTAGGCTTCACTCTATGGCGTTGTTCCACCAGATCGAATTGTTTGGGCCTTAGAAGTCAACGCCAGAAGCATAAAATACAAAATAAATACAACAGTTTTACCATCGTATAAAACGAATAATTGCAACCAGTGTGAAGGTAATGGTCTATTAAAGTTCCGGGCAACCTAGGCTACACTCTAGGGCGGTGCTCCACCACATCGAATAGCTACGGCCTTAGAAGCCAACGTCAGAAGCATAAAATACAATATAAATACAACAGCTTTTCCATCGTATAAATTGAATAATTGCAAACCGTGTGAAAGTAACGTACATTTCTACGTTCCGGGCAACCTACGCTTCACTCTAGGGCGTTGCTCCACCAGATCGAAAAGTTAGGGCCTTAGAAGTCAAAGCACGAAGCATAAAATACAATAAAGATACACAGTTTTTCCATCGTATAACAGGCGTAATTGCAACCAGTGTGATGGGGATGGTCATTTCTACATTCCGGGCAGCCTAGGCTTCACCCTAGGGCGTTACTCCACCAGATCGAATAGTTAGGGCCTAAGAAGTCAACACCAGAAGCATAAAATACATAATAAATACAAGAGTTTTTCCATCGTATAAAACGAATAATTGCAGCCAGTGTGAAAGTAATGATCACTTCTACGTTCCGTGCAAACTAGGCTCCACTCTAGGGCGTTGCTCCACCAGATCGAATAGTTAGGGCCATAGAAGTCAACGCCAGATGCATAAAATACAATATAAATACAACAGTTTTTCCATCGTGTAAAAAGAATAATTGCAAACAGTGTGAAAGGAATGGTCATTTCTACGTTTCGGGCAACATACGCTTCACTCTTTGACGCTGCCCAAACGATATCGAATACCTAGGGTCTCAGAAATCAACGCACGAAGCATAAAATACAATAAAGATACAACAGTTTTTCCATCGTATAACTGGAATAATTCCAACCAGTGTGAATGTGATAGTCGTTTGTACGTTCCGGGCAGCCTAGGCTTCAATCTAGGTCGTTGTTCCACCAGATCGAATAGTTAGGTCCTAAGAAGTCAACGCCAGAAGCATAAAATACAATATAAATACAACAGTTTTTCCATCGTATAAAACGAATAATTGCATCCAGTGTGAAAGTAATGGCCATTTCTACGTTCCGGGCAACCTAGGCTTCACTCTAGGACGTTGCTCCACCAGATCGAATAGTTAGGGCCTTTGAAGTCAACTCCCGAAGCATAAAATACAATAAAGATACAACAGTTTTTCCATCGTATAACTGGAATACTTCCAACCAGTGTGAATGTGATAGTCATTTCTACGTTCCGAGCAACCGAGTCTTCACTCTAGGGCGTTGCTACACCACATCGAATAGTTAGGGCCTAAGAAGTCAACGCCAGAATCATAAAATACAATATAAATACAAGAGTTTTTCCATCGTATAAAACGAATAATTGCAACCATTGTGAAAGTTATGGTCATTTCTACGTTCCGGGCAGCCTAGGCTTGAATCTAGGGCGTTACTCCACCGGATCGAATAGTTAGGGCCTAAGAAGTCAACGCCAGAAGCATAAAATACAATAAAATACAACAACCTTTCCATCCTATATAATGAATAATTGCAAACAGTGTGAAAGTAATGGTCATTTATACATTCCGTGCACCCTCGGCTCCACTCTAGGGCGCTGCTCCACCAGATCGAATAGCTAGGGCCTAAGAAGTCAACGCCAGAAGCATAAAATACACTAAAAATACAACAGTTTTTCCGTCGTATAACAGGAATAATTGCAACCAGTGTGAAGGTAATGGTCATTTCTACATTCCGGGCAATCTAGTCTTCACTCTAGGGCGTTGCTCCACGAGATCGAATACCTAGGGACTAAGAAGTCAACGCCAGAAGCATACAATACAATAAAAATAGAACAGTTTTTATCGCATAACTGGAATAATTGCAAGCAGTGTGAAGGTAATGTTCATTTCTACGTTCCCGGCAACCTAGGCTTCACTCTAGGGCGTTGCCATACCACATCGAATAGCTACGGCCTTAGAAGCCAACGTCAGAAGCATAAAATGCAATATAAATACAACAGCTCTTCCATCGTATAAATTGAATAATTGAAAGCAGTGTGAAAGTAACGTACATTTCTATGTTCCGGGCAACTTCGGCTTGACTCTAGGGCGTTGCTCCACCAGATCGAAAAGTTAGGGCCTTAGAAGTCAACGCCAGAGGTATAAAATACAAAATAAATACAACTGTTTTTCCATCGTATATCTGGAATAATTCCAACCAGTGTGAATGTGATAGTCGTTTCTACGTTCCGGGCAACCTAGGCTTCAATATAGGTCGTTGTTCCACCAGGTCGAATAGTTAGGGCCTAACAAATCAACGCCAGAAGCATAAAATACAATAAAAATACAACGGTTTTTCCACCGTATAAAACGAATAATTGCAACCTGTGTGAAGGTAATGGTCTTTTCTACGTTCCGGGCAACCTAGGCTTCAATCTAGGTCGTTGTTCCACCAGATCGAATAGTTAGGGCCTAACAAATCAACGCCAGAAGCATAAAATACAATAAAAATACAACGGTTTTTCCATCGTATAAAACGAATACTTGCATCCAGTGTGAAGGTAATGGTCTTTTCTACGTTCCGGGCAATCTAGGCTTCACTCTAGGGCGTTGCTCCACCAGATCGAATACCTAGGGACTTAGATGTCAACGCCAGAAGCATAAAATGCAATAAAAGTACAACTGTTTTTCATCGTATAACGGGAATAATTGCAAGCAGCCTGAAAGTAATGATCAGTTCTACCTTCCGTGCAACCTAGGCTGCTCTCTAGGGCGTTGCTCCACTAGCTCGAATAGTTAGGGCCTTAGAAGTCACCGCACGAAACATAAAATACAATAAAGATACAACAGTTTTTCCATCGTATAACAGGAATAACTGCAACCAGAGTGAAAGTGATGGTCATTTCTACGTTCCGGGCAACCTAGGCTTCACTCTATTGCGTTGTTCCACAAGATCGAATTGATAGGGCCTTAGAAGTCAACGCCAGAAGCATAAAATACAAAATAAATACAACAGTTTTACAATCGTATAAAACGAATAATTGCAGCCTGTGTAAAGGTAATGGTCTTTTCTACGTTCCGGGCTACCTAGGCTATACTCTAGGGCGGTGCTCCACCAGATCAAATAGTTAGGCCCTAAGAAGTCAACGCCAGAGGCATAGAATACATTACAACTACAACAATTTTTCCATCGTATAAAACGAATAATTACATCCAGTGTGAAAGTAATGGCCATTTTTACGTTCCGGGCAACGTAGGCTTCACTCTAGAACGTTGCTCCATCGGATCGAATAGTTAGGGCCTTCGAAGTCAACGCCCGAAGCATAAAATACAATAAAGATACAGCAGTTTTTCCATCGTATAACAGGATAACTGCAACCTGTGTGAAAGTGATGGTCATTTCTACGTTCCGTGCAACCTAGGCTACACTCTATGGCGTTTTTCCACCAGATCGAATTGTTAGGGCCTTAGGAGTCAACACCAGCAGTATAAAATACAAGACAAAAACAACAGTTTTACCATCGTATAAAACGAATAATTACAACCAGTGTGAAGGTAATGGTCTTTTCTACGTTCCGGGCAACCTAGGCTACACTCTAGGGCGGTGCTCCACCAGATCTAATAGTTAGGGCCTAAGAAGTCAACGCCAGAGGCATAAAATACAATATAAGTACAACAGTTTTTCCATCGTATAAAACGAATAAATGCAACCGGTGTGAAAGTTGTGGTCATTTCTACGTTCCCGGCAACCTAGGCTTCACTCTAGGGCGTCGCTCCACCACATCGAATAGTTAGGGCCTTAGAAGTCAACGCCACAAGAATAAAATACAATATAAATACAACAGTTTTTCCATCGTATAAATTGAATAATTGCAAACAGTGTGAAAGTAACGTACATTTCTACGTTCCGGGCAACTTAGGCTTGACTCTAGGGCGTTGCTCCACCAGATCGAATAGTTAGGGCTTTAGAAGCCAATGCCAGAAGCATAAAATACAATATAAATACAACAGTTTTTCCATCGTATAAAACGAATAATCGCATCCAATATGAACGTAATGGCCACCTCTACGTACCGGACAACCTAGGCTTCACTCTAGGGCGTTGCTCCACCAGATCGAATAGTTAGGGCCTTAGAAGTCAACGCCCGAAGCATAAAGCACATTAAAGATACAACAGTTTTTAATCGTGTAACAGGAATAACTGCAACCAGTGTGAAAGCGATGGTCAGTTCTACGTTCCGGGCAACCTAGGCTTCACTCTATGGCGTTGTTCCACCAGATCGAATTGTTTGGGCCTTAGAAGTCAACGCCAGAAGCATAAAATACAAAATAAATACAACAGTTTTACCATCGTATAAAACGAATAATTGCAACCAGTGTGAAGGTAATGGTCTATTCAAAGTTCCGGGCAACCTAGGCTACACTCTAGGGCGGTGCTCCACCACATCGAATAGCTACGGCCTTAGAAGCCAACGTCAGAAGCATAAAATACAATATAAATACAACAGCTTTTCCATCGTATAAATTGAATAATTGCAAACCGTGTGAAAGTAACGTACATTTCTACGTTCCGGGCAACTTAGGCTTGACTCTAGGGCGTTGCTCCACCAGATCGAATAGTTAGGGCTTTAGAAGCCAACGTCAGAAGCATAAAATACAATATAAATACAACAGCTTTTCCATCGTATAAATTGAATAATTGCAAACAGTGTGAAAGTAACGTACATTTCTACGTTCCGGGCAACTTAGGCTTGACTCTAGGGCGTTGCTCCACCAGATCGAATAGTTAGGGCTTTAGAAGCCAATGCCAGAAGCATAAAATACAATATAAATACAACAGTTTTTCCATCGTATAAAACGAATAATCGCATCCAATATGAACGTAATGGCCACCTCTACGTACCGGACAACCTAGGCTTCACTCTAGGGCGTTGCTCCACCAGATCGAATAGTTAGGGCCTTAGAAGTCAACGCCCGAAGCATAAAGCACATTAAAGATACAACAGTTTTTAATCGTGTAACAGGAATAACTGCAACCAGTGTGAAAGTGATGGTCAGTTCTACGTTCCGGGCAACCTAGGCTTCACTCTATGGCGTTGTTCCACCAGATCGAATTGTTTGGGCCTTAGAAGTCAACGCCAGAAGCATAAAATACAAAATAAATACAACAGTTTTACCATCGTATAAAACGAATAATTGCAACCAGTGTGAAGGTAATGGTCTATTCAAAGTTCCGGGCAACCTAGGCTACACTCTAGGGCGGTGCTCCACCACATCGAATAGCTACGGCCTTAGAAGCCAACGTCAGTAGCATAAAATACAATATAAATACAACAGCTTTTCCATCGTATAAATTGAATAATTGCAAACCGTGTGAAAGTAACGTACATTTCTACGTTCCGGGCAACCTACGCTTCACTCTAGGGCGTTGCTCCACCAGATCGAAAAGTTAGGGCCTTAGAAGTCAAAGCACGAAGCATAAAATACAATAAAGATACACAGTTTTTCCATCGTATAACAGGCGTAATTGCAACCAGTGTGATGGGGATGGTCATTTCTACATTCCGGGCAGCCTAGGCTTCACTCTAGGGCGTTACTCCACCAGATCGAATAGTTAGGGCCTAAGAAGTCAACACCAGAAGCATAAAATACATAATAAATACAAGAGTTTTTCCATCGTATAAAACGAATAATTGCAGCCAGTGTGAAAGTAATGATCACTTCTACGTTCCGTGCAAACTAGGCTCCACTCTAGGGCGTTGCTCCACCAGATCGAATAGTTAGGGCCATAGAAGTCAACGCCAGATGCATAAAATACAATATAAATACAACAGTTTTTCCATCGTGTAAAAAGAATAATTGCAAACAGTGTGAAAGGAATGGTCATTTCTACGTTTCGGGCAACATACGCTTCACTCTTTGACGCTGCCCAAACGATATCGAATACCTAGGGTCTCAGAAATCAACGCACGAAGCATAAAATACAATAAAGATACAACACTTTTTCCATCGTATAACTGGAATGATTCCAACCAGTGTGAATGTGATAGTCGTTTGTACGTTCCGGGCAGCCTAGGCTTCAATCTAGGTCGTTGTTCCACCAGATCGAATAGTTAGGTCCTAAGAAGTCAACGCCAGAAGCATAAAATACAATATAAATACAACAGTTTTTCCATCGTATAACTGGAATAATTCCAACCAGTGTGAATGTGATAGTCGTTTGTACGTTCCGGGCAGCCTAGGCTTCAATCTAGGTCGTTGTTCCACCAGATCGAATAGTTAGGTCCTAAGAAGTCAACGCCAGAAGCATAAAATACACTAAAAATACAACAGTTTTTCCGTCGTATAACAGGAATAATTGCATCCAGTGTGAAGGTAATGGTCTTTTCTACGTTCCGGGCAATCTAGGCTTCACTCTAGGGCGTTGCTCCACCAGATCGAATACCTAGGGACTTAGATGTCAACGCCAGAAGCATAAAATGCAATAAAAGTACAACTGTTTTTCATCGTATAACGGGAATAATTGCAAGCAGCCTGAAAGTAATGATCAGTTCTACCTTCCGTGCAACCTAGGCTGCACTCTAGGGCGTTGCTCCACTAGCTCGAATAGTTAGGGCCTTAGAAGACACCGCACGAAGCATAAAATACAATAAAGATACAACAGTTTTTCCATCGTATAACAGGAATAACTGCAACCAGAGTGAAAGTGATGGTCATTTCTACGTTCCGGGCAACCTAGGCTTCACTCTATTGCGTTGTTCCACAAGATCGAATTGATAGGGCCTTAGAAGTCAACGCCAGAAGCATAAAATACAAAATAAATACAACAGTTTTACAATCGTATAAAACGAATAATTGCAGCCTGTGTAAAGGTAATGGTCTTTTCTACGTTCCGGGCTACCTAGGCTATACTCTAGGGCGGTGCTCCACCAGATCAAATAGTTAGGCCCTAAGAAGTCAACGCCAGAGGCATAGAATACAATACAACTACAACAATTTTTCCATCGTATAAAACGAATAATTACATCCAGTGTGAAAGTAATGGCCATTTTTACGTTCCGGGCAACGTAGGCTTCACTCTAGAACGTTGCTCCATCGGATCGAATAGTTAGGGCCTTCGAAGTCAACGCCCGAAGCATAAAATACAATAAAGATACAGCAGTTTTTCCATCGTATAACAGGATAACTGCAACCTGTGTGAAAGTGATGGTCATTTCTACGTTCCGTGCAACCTAGGCTTCACTCTATGGCGTTTTTCCACCAGATCGAATTGTTAGGGCCTTAGGAGTCAACACCAGCAGTATAAAATACAAGACAAAAACAACAGTTTTACCATCGTATAAAACGAATAATTACAACCAGTGTGAAGGTAATGGTCATTTCTACATTCCCTGCAACCTAGGCTCCACTCTAGGGCATTGCTCCACCAGATCGAATAGTTAGGGCCTAAGAAGTCGACGCCAGAAGCATAAAATACAATAATAATGCAACGGTTTTTCCATCGTATAAAACGAATAATTGCAACCAGTTTGAAGGCAATGGTCTTTTCTACGTCCCGGGCAACCTAGGCTTCAGTCTAGGTCGTTGTTCCACCAGATCGAACAGTTAGGGCCTAAGAAGTCAACGCCAGAAGCATAAAATACAATATAAATACAACAGTTTTTCCATCCTATAAAACGAATAATTGCATCCAATGTGAACGTAATGGCCACTTCTACGTTCCGGGCAACCTAGGCTTCACTCTAGGTCGTTGCTCCACCAGATCGAATAGTTAGGGACTTAGAAGTCCACACCCGAAGCATAAAGTGCAATAAAGATACAACAGTTTTTCAATCGCATAACAGGAGTAATTGCAGCCAACGTGAAGGTTATGGTCATTTCTACGTTCCGGGCAACCTAGGCTGCAATATAGGCAGTTGTTCCACCAGACCGAATAGCTACGGAGTTAGAAGTCAACGCCAGAAGCATCAAATACAATAAAATACAACAACGTTTCCATCGTATATAATGAATAATTGCAAACAGTGTGAAAGTAATGGTCATTTCTACATTCCGTGCAACCTCGGCTCCACTCTAGGGCGTTGCTCCACCAGATCGAATATCTAGGGCCTAAGAAGTCAACGCCACAAGCATAAGATACACTAAAAATACAACAGTTTTTCGGTCGTATAACAGGAATAATTGTAACCAGTGTGAAGGTAATGGTCATTTCTACGTTCCGGGCTATCTAGGCTTCTCTCTAGGGCGTTGCTCCACCAGATCGAATACCTAGGGACTTAGAAGCCAACGCCAGAAGCATAAAATGCAATAAAAGTACAACAGTTTTTCATCGTATAACGGGAATAATTGCAAGCAGCCTGAAGGTAATGGTCACTTCTACCTTCCGTGCAACCTAGGCTCCACTCTAGGGCGTTGCTCCACCAGATCGTATAGTTAGGGCCTTAGAAGTCACCGCACGAAGCATAAAATACAATAAAGATACAACAGTTTCTCCATCGTGTAACAGGAATAACTGCAACCAGTGTGAAAGTGATGGTCATTTCTATGTTCCGGGCAACCTAGGCTTCACTCTATTGCGTTGTTCCACCAGATCGAATTGATAGGGCCTTAGAAGTCAACGACAGAAGCATAAAATACAAAATAAATACAACAGTTTTACCATTGTATAAAACGAATAATTGTAACCAGTGTGAAGGTAATGGCCTTTTCTACGTTCCGGGCAACCTAGGCTACACTCTAGGGCGGTGCTCCACCATATCAGATAGTTAGGCCCTAAGAAGTCAACGCCAGAGGCATAAAATACAATATAAATACAACAATTTTTCCATCGTATAAAACGAGTAATTACATCCAATGTGAAGGTAATGGACACTTCTACGTTGCGGGCAACCTAGGCTTCACTCTAGGACGTTGCTCCACCAGATCGATTAGTTAGGGCCTTTTGAAGTCAACGCCCGAAGCATAAAATACAATAGAGATACAACAGTTTTTCAATCGTATAACAGGAATAACTGCAACCAGTGTGAAAGTGATGGTCAGTTCTTCGTTCCGGGCAACCTAGGCTTCACTCTATGGCGTTGTTCCACCAGACCGAATTGTTTGGGCCTTAGAAGTCAACGCCAGAAGCATAAAATACAAAATAAATACAACAGTTTTACCATCGTATAAAACGAATAATTGCAACCAGTGTGAAGGTAATGGTCTATTCAAAGTTCCGGGCAACCTAGGCTACACTCTAGGGCGGTGCTCCACCACATCGAATAGCTACGGCCTTAGAAGCCAACGTCAGAAGCATAAAATACAATATAAATACAACAGCTTTTCCATCGTATAAATTGAATAATTGCAAACAGTGTGAAAGTAACGTACATTTCTACGTTCCGGGCAACCTAGGCTTCACTCTAGGACGTAGCTGCACCAGATCGAATAGTTAGGGCCTTTGAAGACAACGCCAGAAGCATAAAATACAATATAAATACAACAGTTTTTCCATCGTATAAAACGAATAATTGCATCCAGTGTGAAAGTAATGGCCATTTCTACGTTCCGGGCAACCTAGGCTTTACTCTAGGGCGTTGCTCCACCAGATCGAATAGTTAGGGCCTTAGAAATCAACGCCAGACGCATAAAATACAATATAAATACAACAGTTTTTCCATCGTATAAAACGAATAATTGCGTCCAGTGTGAAAGTAATGGCCATTTCTACGTTTCGGGCAACCTAGGCTTCACTCTAGGACGTTGCTGCACCAGATCGAATAGTTAGGGCTTTTGAAGTCAACGCCAGAAGCATAAAATACAATATAAATACAACAGTTTTTCCATCGTATAAAACGAATAATTGCATCCAGTGTGAAAGTAATGGTCATTTCTACGTTCCGGGCAACCTAGGCTTCACTCTAGGACGTTGCTCCACCAGATCGAATAGTTAGTGCCCAAGAATTAAACGCCAGAAGCATAAAATACACTAAAAATACAACAGTTTTTCCATCGTATAACAGGAATATTTGCAACCAGTGTGAAGTTAATGGTCATTTCTACGTTCCGGGCAACCTAGGCTTCACTCTAGGGCGTTGCTCCACCAGATCGAACACCTAGGGTCTCTGAAGTCAACGCACGAAGCATAAAATACAATAAAGATACAACAGTTTTTCCATCGTATAACTGGAATAATTCCAACCAGTGTGAATGTGATAGTCGTTTCTACGTTCCCGGCAGCCTAGGCTTCAATCTAGATCGTTGTTCCACCAGATCGAAAGTTAGGGCCTAGGAAGTCAACGCCAGAAGCATAAAATACAATATAAATACAACAGTTTTTCCATCGTATAAAACGAATAATTGCATCCAGTGTGAAAGTAATGGCCATTTCTACGTTTCGGGCAACCTAGGCTTCACTCTAGGACGTTGCTGCACCAGATCGAATAGTTAGGGCCTTTGAAGTCAACGCCAGAAGCATAAAATACAATATAAATACAACAGTTCTTCCCTCGTATAAAACGATTAATTGCAACCAGTGCGAAGGTAATGGTCTTTTCTACGTTCCGGGCAACCTAGGCTACACTCTAGGGCGGTGCTCCACCAGATCAAAGAGTTAGGCCCTAAGAAGTCAACGCCAGAGGCATAAAATACAATATAAATACAACAATTTTTCCATCGTATAAAACGAATAATTACATCCAATGTGAAGGTAATGGCCACTTCTACGTTCCGGGCAACCTAGGCTTCACTCTAGGACGTTGCTCCACCAGATCGAATAGTTAGGGACTTAGAAGTCCACGCCCGAAGCATAAAGTGCAATAAAGATACAACAGTTTTTCAATCGCATAACAGGAGTAATTGCATCCAACGTGAAGGTTATGGTCAATTCTACGTTACGGGCAACCTAGGCTGCAATATAGGCAGTTGTTCCACCAGACCGAATAGCTACGGAGTTAGAAGTCAACGCCAGAAGCATCAAATACAATAAAATACAACAACGTTTCCATCGTATATAATGAATAATTGCAAACAGTGTGAAAGTAATGGTCATTTCTACATTCCGTGCAACCTCGGCTCCACTCTAGGGCGTTGCTCCACCAGATCGAATATCTAGGGCCTAAGAAGTCAACGCCAGAAGAATAAAATACACTAAAAATACAACAGTTTTTCGGTCGTATAACAGGAATAATTGCAACCAGTGTGAAGGTAATGGTCATTTCTACGTTCCCGGCTATCTAGGCTTCACTCTAGGGCGTTGCTCCACCAGATCGAATACCTAGCGACTTAGAAGTCAACGCCAGAAGCATAAAATGCAATAAAAGTACAACAGTTTTTCATCGTATAACGGGAATAATTGCAAGCAGCCTGAAAGTAATGGTCACTTCTACCTTCCGTGCAACCTAGGCTTCACTCTAGGGCGTTGCCATACCACATCGAATAGCTACGGCCTTAGAAGGCAACGTCAGAAGCATAAAATGCAATATAAATACAACAGCTCTTCCATCGTATAAATTGAATAATTGAAAGCAGTGTGAAAGTAACGTACATTTCTATGTTCCGGGCAACTTCGGCTTGACTCTAGGGCGTTGCTCCACCAGATCGAATAGTTAGGGCCTTAGAAGTCAACGCCCGAAGCATAAAGCACATTAAAGATACAACAGTTTTTAATCGTGTAACAGGAATAATTGCAAGCAGTGTGAAGGTGATGGTCATTTTTACGGCCCGGGCAACATATGCTTCACTCTAGGAAGTTGTTCCCCAAGATCAAATAGTTAGGTCCTAAGATGTCATCGCCAGAAGCATAAAATACAATATAAATAGAACAGTTTTTCCACCGTATAAGACGAATAATTGCAACCAGTATGAAATTTATGGTCATTTCTACGTTCCGGGCAACCTAGGCTTCTCTCTAGGGCGTTGTTCCACCACGTCGAATAGCTACGACCTTAGAAGACAAACGCCTGAAGCATAAAATACAATAAAAATACAACAGTTTTTCCATCGTATAACTGGAATAATTAGAACCAGTGTGAATGTGATAGTCGTTTCTACGTTCCGGGCAACCTAGGCTTCAATCTAGGTCGTTGTTCCACCAGATCGAACAGTTAGGGCCTAAGAAGTCAAAGCCAGAAGCATAAAATGCAATATAAATACAACAGTTTTTCCATCGTATAAAACGAATAATTGCATCCAGTGTGAAAGTAATGGCCATTTCTACGTTCCGGGCAACGTAGGCTTCACTCTAGAACGTTGCTCCATCGGATCGAATAGTTAGGGCCTTCGAAGTCAACGCCCGAAGCATAAAATACCATAAAGATACAGCAGTTTTTCCATCGTATAACAGGATAACTGCAACCTGTGTGAAAGTGATGGTCATTTCTACGTTCCGTGCAACCTAGGCTTCACTCTATGGCGTTTTTCCACCAGATCGAATTGTTAGGGCCTTAGGAGTCAACACCAGCAGTATAAAATACAAAACAGATACAACAGCTTTTCTATCGTATAAAACGAATAATTGCATCCAGTGTGAAAGAAATGGCCACTTCTACGTACCGGGCAACCTAGGCTTCACTCTATGGCGTTGTGCCTCCATATCGAACTGTTAGGGCCTTTGAAGTCAACGCCAGAAATATAAAATACAAAACAAATACAACAGTTTTTCCATCGTATAAAACGAATAATTGCAGACAGTGTGTAGGTTATGGTCATTTCTATTTTCCGGGCAACCTAGGCTTCACTATAGGGCGTTGCTCCACCACATCGAATAGCTACGGCCTTAGAAGCCAACGTCAGAAGCATAAAATGCAATATAAATACAACAGCTTTTCCAGCGTATAAATTGAATAATTGCAAACAGTGTGAAAGTAACGTTCATTTCTACGTTCCGGGCAACTTGGGCTTGACTCTAGGGCGTTGCTCCACCAGATCGAATAGTCAGGGCTTTAGAAGTCAGCGCCGCAAGCATAAAATAGAATATAAATACAACAACTTTCCCATCGTATAAAATGAATAATTGCAAACAGTGTGAAAGTAATGGTCACGTCTACATTCCGTGCAACCTAGACTCCACTCTAGGGCGTTGCTCCACCAGATCGAATTGTTAGGGCCTAAGAAGTCAACGCCAGAAGCATAAAATACAATAAAATGCAACGGTTTTTCCATCGTATAAAACGAATAATTGCAACCAGTGTGAAGGTAATGGTCTTTCTACGTTCCGGGCAAACTAGGCTTCAATCTAGGTCGTTGTTCCACCAGATCGAACATTTAGGGCCTAAGAAGTCAACGCAAGAAGCATAAAATACAATATAAATACGACAGTTTGTCCATCGTATAAAACGAATAATTGCATCCAGTGTGAAAGTAATGGCCATTTCTACGTTCCGGGCAACCTAGGCTTCTATATAGGGAGTTGTTCCACCAGACCGCATAGCTACGGAGTTAGAAGTCAACGCCAGAAGCATAAAATACAATATAAATACAACAACTTTTCCATCGTATAAAATGGATAATTGCAAACAGTGTGAAAGTAATGGTCACTTCTACGTTCCGTGCAACTAGGGTCCACTCTAGGGCGTTGCTCCACCAGATCGGACATTTAAGGCCCAAGAAGTCAGCGCAAGAAGCAGAAAATACAATATAAATACAACAGTTTGTCCACCGTATAAAACGAATAATTGCATCCAGTGTGAAAGTAATGGCCATTTCTACGTTCCGGGCAACCTAGTCTTCACTCTAGGACGTTGCTCCACCGGATGGAATAGTTAGGGCCCAAGAAGTCAACGCCAGAAGCATAAAATACACAGAAAATACAACAGTTTTTCCATCGTATAACAGGAGTAATTGCAACCAGTGTGAAAGGGATGGTCATTTCTACGTTCTGGGCAACCTAGGCTTCACTCTATGGCGGTGTGCCACCAGGTCGAATTGTTAGGGCCTTTGAAGTCAACGCCAGAAATATAAAATACAAAACGAATACAACAGTTTTTCCATCGTATAAAACGAATAATTGCAACCAGTGTGAAAGTTAAGGTCATTTCTACGTTCCGGGCAAGCTAGGCTTCACTATAGGGCGTTGCTCCACCACATCGAATAGTTAGGGCCTTAGAAGTCAACGCCCGAAGCATAAAGTACAATAAAGATACAACAGTTTTTCAATCGCATAACAGGAGTAATTGCAGCCAGCGCGAAGGTTATGGCCATTTCTGCGTTCCAGGCAATCTAGGCTTCACTCTATGGCATTGTGCCACCAGATCGAATTGTTAGGACCTTTGAAGTCAACGCCAGATATATAAAATACAAAACAAATACAAGAGTCTTCCATCGTATAACAGGAGTAATTGCAACCAGTGTGAAAGGGATGGTCATTTCTACGTTCCGGGCAACCTAGGCCTCAATATAGGGAGTTGTTCCACCAGACCGAATAGCTACGGAGTTAGAAGTCAACGCCAGAAGCATAAAATACAATATAAATGCAACAGCTTTTCCAGCGTTCAAATTGAATAATTGCAAACAGTGTGGAAGTAACGTTCATTTCTACGTTCCGGACAACTTAGGCTTGACTCTAGGGCGTTGTCCCACCAGATCGAATAGTTAAGGCTTTAGAAGTCAGCGCCGGAAGCATAAAATACAATATAGATACAATAGTTTTTCCATCCTATAAAACGAATAATTGCATCCAATGTGAAAGTAATGGCCATTTCTACGTTCCGGGCAACCTAGGCTTGACTCTAGGGCGTTGCTCCACCAGATCGAATAGTTAGGGCCTTAGAAGTCAGCGCCCGAAGCATAAAATACAATAAAGATACAACAGATTTTCAATCGTATAACAGGAGTAATTGCAGCCAGCCTGAAGGTTATGGTCATTTCTACGTTCCGGGCAACCTAGGCCTCAATATAGGGAGTTGTTCCTCCAGACCGAATAGCTACGGAGTTAGAAGTCAACACCAGAAGCATAAAATACAATATAAATACAACAACTTTTCCATCGTATAAAATGAATAATTGCAAACAGTGTGAAAGTAATGGTCACTTCTACGTCCCGTGCAACCTAGGCTCCACTCTAGGGCGTTGCTCCACCAGATCGAATTGTTAGGGCCTAAGAAGTCAACGCCAGAAGCATAAAACACAATAAAAATACAACGGTTTTTCCATCGTATAAAACGAATAATTGCAACCAGTGTGAAGGTAATGGTCTTTTCTACGTTCCAGGCAACCTAGGCTTCAATCTAGGTCGCTGCTCCACCAGATCGGACATTTAGGTCCTAAGAAGTCAGCGCAAGAAGCATAAAATACAATATAAATACAACAGTTTGTTCACCGTATAAAACGAATAATTGCATCCAGTGTGAAAGTAATGGCCATTTCTACGTTCCGGGCAACCTAGGCTTCACCCTATGGCGTTGTGCCACCAGGTCGAATTGTTAGGGCCTTTGAAGTCAACGCCAGAAATATAAAGCACAAAACAAATACAACAGCTTTTCCATCGTATAAAACGAATAATTGCAACCAGTGTGAAGGTAATGGTCTTTTCTACGTTCCGGACAACCTAGGCTTCAATCTAGGTCGTTGTTCGACCAGATCGAACATTTAGGGCCTAAGAAGTCAACGCAAGAGGCATAAAATACAATATAAATACGACAGTTTGTCCATCGTATAAAACGAATAATTGCATCCAGTGTGAAAGTAATGGCCATTTCTACGTTCCGGGCAACCTAGGCTTCACTCTAGGACGTTGCTCCACCGGATCGAACAGTTAGGGCTTTAGAAGTCAACGCCAGAAGCATATAACACAATATAAATGCAACAGATATTTCCATCGTATAAAACGAATATTAGCAACCAGTGTGAAAGTTATGGTCAATTCTACGTTCCGGGCAACTTAGGCTTCACTCTAGGGCGTTGCACCACCAGATCGAATAGTTAGGGCCTAAGAAGTCAACGCCAGCAGCATAAAATATAATAAAAATACAACAGTTTTTCCATTGTATAAAACGAATGATTGCCACCAGTGTGAAAGTTATGATCGTTTCTACGTTCTGGGCAACCTAGGCTTGACTCTTTGGCGTTGCTCCACCAGATCGAGTATTTAGCCCCTCAGAATTCAACGTCCGAGGCATAAAATACAAAATAAATAGAACAGTTTTTCCATTGTATAAACCGAATTATTGCAACCAGTGTGAAAGTAATGGTTACTTCTACCTTCCGTGCAACCTAGGCTCCACTCTAGGGCGTTGCTCCACCAGATCGAATAGTTAGGGCCTTAGAAGTCAACGCACAAAGCATAAAATACAATAAAGATACAACAGTTTTTCAATCGCATAACAGGAGTAATTGCAGCCAGCGTGAAGGTTATGGTCATTTCTACGTTCCGGGCAATCTAGGTTTCACTCTAGGGCGTTGCTCCACCAGATCGAATACCTAGGGACTTAGAAGTCAACGCCAGAAGCATAAAATACAACAAAAGCACAACAGTTTTTCATCGTCTAACGAGAATAATTGCAAGCAGCGTGAAAGTAATGGTCACTTCTACCTTCCGTGCAACCTAGGCTCCACTCTAGGGCGTTGCTCCACTTGATGAAATAGTTAGGGCCTTAGAAGTCAACGCACGACGCATAGAATACAATAAAGATACAACAGTTTTTCCATCGTATACATCGAATAATTCGAACCATTGTAAATGTGATAGTCGTTTCTACGTTCCGGGCAACATTGGCCTCAATCTAGGTCGTTGTTCCACCAGACCGAATGGTTAGGGCCTAAGACGTCAACGCCAGAGGCATAAAATACAATATAAATACAACAGTTTTTCCATCGTACAAAACAAATAATTGCAACCAGTGTGAAAGTTATATTCATTTCTACGTTCCGGGCAACTTAGGCCTCACCCTAGGCCGTTGTTCCACCAGATCGAATAGTTAGGGCCTAAGAAGTGAACGCCAGAAGCATAAAATGCAATAAAAATACAACAGTTTTTCCATCGTATAGCAGGAATAATTTGCAACCAGTGTGATAGTAGTGGTCATTTCTGCGTTCCGGGCAACCCAGGTTTCACTCCAGGGCGTTGCTCCGCCAGATCGAATAGTTACGGCCTAAGAAGTGAACGCCAGAAGCGTAAAATACAATATAAATACAACAGTTTTTCCATCGTATAAACCGAATAATTGCAACCAGTATGCTACTTATGGTCATTTCTACGTTCCGGGCAACCCAGGCTTCACTGTATGGCGTTCTTCCACCACATCGAATAGCTACGGCCTCAGAAGTCAACGCCTGAAGTATAAAATACAATAAAAATACAACAGTCTTTCCATTCTATAACAGGAATAATTGCAACCCGTGTGAGAGTGATGGTCATTTCTACGTTCGAGGCAACCTAGGCTTCACTCTAGCGCGTTGTTCCACAAGATCGAATAGTTAGGGCCTAAGAAGTCAACGCCAGAAGCATAAAGTACAATATAAATATAACAGCTTTTCCATCGTATAAAACGAATAATTGCTACCAGTGTAAAAGTTATGGTCATTTGTACGTTCCAGGCAACCTAGGCTTCACTGTATGGCGTTCTTCCACCACATCGAATAGCAACGGCCTCAGAAGTCAACGCCAGAAGCATAAAATACAATATACATATAACGGCTTTTCCATCGTATAAAACGAATAATATCAACCAGTGTGAAAGTTATGGTCATTTCTACGTTTCGGGCAACCTAGGCTTCACTCTAGGGCGTTGCTCCACCAGATCAAACAGTTAGGGCCTTAGAAATCAACGCCCGATGCATAAAATACAAAATAAATACAACAGCTATTCCATCGTATGAAACGTATAATTGCAACCAGTGTGAAAGTTATAGTCATTTCTACTTTCCGGGCAACCTAGGCTTCACTCTAGGGCGTTGCTCCACCAGATCGAATAGTTAGTGCCCTAGAAGTCAACACCGGAAGCATAAAACACAATTTAAATGCAACAGCTTTTCCATCGTAGAAAACGAATAATTGCAACCTGTGTGAAGGTTATGGTCATATCTACGTTCCGGGCAACCTAGGCTTCACTGTAGGGTGTTGCTCCACCAGATCGAATAGGTAGGGCCATAGAAGTCTACGCCCGAAGCATAAAATACAAAAAAATAGAACAGTTTTTCCATCGTATAAAACGAATAATTGCTACCGATGTGAAAGTTATGGTCATTTCTACGTTCCGGGCAACCTAGACATCAGCCTAGGGTGTTGTTCCACCAGATGGAATAGTTAGGGCATAAGAAGTCAACGCCAGAAGCATAAAATACGGTAATAATACAACAGCTTTTCCATCGTATAAAACGAATAGTAGCAACCCGTGTGAAAGTTATAGTCATTTCTACTTTGCAGGCAACCTAGGCTTCACTCTAGGGCGTTGCTCCACCAGATTGAATAGTTAGGGCCTTAGAAGTCAACGCCCGAAGCATAAAATACAAAATAAATAGAACAGTTTTTCCATCGTATAAAACTAATAATTGCAACCAGTGTAAAAGTAATGGGCATTTCTACGTTCCGGGCAACCTAGGCTTCACTCTAGGGCGTTGCTCCACCACAACGAATAGCTACGGCCTCAGAAGTCAACGCCAGAAGCATAAAATACAGTATAAATACAACAGTTTTTCCATTGTATAGCACGACTAATTGCAACCAGTGCGAAAGTAACGATCATTTCACGTTTCGGGCATCCTAGACTTAACTCTGAGGCGTTGATCCACCAGATCGAAGAGTTAGGGTCTAAGAAGTCAACACCGGAAGCATAAAATACAATATAAATACAACAGATTTTCCATCGTAGAAAACGAATAATTGCAACCTGTGTGAAGGTTATGGTCATATCTACGTTTCGGGCAACCTAGGCTTCACTGTAGGGTGTTGCTCCTCCAGATCGAATAGGTAGGGCCATAGAAGTCTACGCCCGAAGCATAAAATGCAATATAAATACAACAGTTTTTCCATCGTATAAAAGGATTAATTGCAACCAGTTTGAAAGTGATGATCATTTCTACGTTCCGGGCAACCTAGGCTTCACTCTAGGGCGTTGCTCCAACAGATCGAACATTTAGGGCCTAAGAAGGCACCGCCAGAAGCATAAAATACAATATAAATATAACAGTTTTTCCATCGTATAAGACGAATAATAGCAACCAGTGTGAAAGTTATGGTCATTTCTAAGTTCGTGGCAACCTAGGCTTCACCCTAGGGCGTTGCTCCAACAGATTGAATTGTTAGGGCCTTACAAGTCAACGCCCGAAGCATAAAATGCAATATAAATACAACAGTTTTACCATCGTATAAAACGAATAATTGCTACCGGTGTGAAAGTTATGGTCATTTCTACGTTCCGGGCAACCTAGGCATCACCCTAGGGCGTTGTTCCACCAGATGGAATTGTTAGGGCATAAGAAGTCAACGCCAGAAGCATAAAATACGGTATAAATACAACAGCTTTTCCATCGTATAAAACGAATAATTGCAACCAGTGTGAAAGTTATAGTCATTTCTACTTTCCGGGCAACCTAGGCTACACCCTAGGGCGTTGCTCCAACAGATTGAATAGTTAGGGCCTTAGAAGTCAATGCCCGAAGCATAAAATGCAATAAAGATACAACAGTTCTTCCGTCATATAGCCGGAATAATTGCAACCAGTTTGACAGTGATGGTCATTTCTACGTTCCGGGCAACCTAGGCTTCACTCTAGGGCGTTGCTCCACCAGATCGAATAGTTAGGGCCTTAGAAGTCTACTCCAGAAGCATAAAATACAATAAAGATGCAACAGCTTTTCCATCGTATAAAACGAATAATTTCAACCAGTGTGAATGTTATGGTCATTTCTACATTCCGAGCAACCTAGGCTTCATTCTAGGGCGTTGACCCAACAGATTGAATAGTTAGGGCCTTAGAAGTCAACGCCCGAAGCATAAAATACAATATAAATACAACAGTTTTTCCATCGTATAAAACAATTAATTGCAACCAGTATGAGTGTTATGGTCATTTCTACTTTCCGGCAACCTAGTCTTCACCCTAGGGCGTTGCTCCAACAGATCGAAGAGTTAGGTCCTTAGAAGTCAACGGCCGAAGCACAAAATACAAAATAAATAGAACTGTTTTTCCATCGTATAAAACGAATAATTGCTACCGGTGTGAAAGTTATTTCCATTTCATCGTTCTGGGCAACCTAGGCTTCTCTCTAGGGCGTTGCACCACCAGATCAAACAGTTAGGGCCTTAGAAGTCAACGCCCAAAGCATAAAATACAAAATTAATAGAACAGTTTTTCCATCGTATAAAACGAATAATGGCTTCCAGTGTAAAAGTTATGGTCATTTCTACGTTCCGGGCAACCTAGGCTTCTCCCTAGGGCGTTGTTCCACCAGATCGAATAGTTAGGGCCTAAGAAGTGAACGCCAGAAGCATAAAATACAATATAAATACAACAGTTTTTCCATCATATAAAACGAGTAATTGCAACCAGTATGAAAGTTGTGGTCATTTCTACTTTCCGGGCAACCTAGGCTACACCCTAGGGCGTTGCTTCAACAGATTGAATAGTTAGGGCCTTAGAAGTCAATGCCCGAAGCATAAAATGCAATAAAGATGCATCAGTTTTTCCATCGTATAACAGGGGTCACTGCAAACAGTGTGAAAGTACTGGTCATTTCTACGTTCCGGGTAACCTAGGCTTCACTCTAGGGCGTTGTTCCACCAGATCGAACAGCTAGGGCCTAAGAAGGCAACGCCAGAAGCATAAAACACAATATAAATATATCAGTTTCACCATCGTATAAAACGAATAATAGCGACCAGTGTGAAAGTTATGGTCATTTCTACGTTCCCGGCAACCTAGGCTTCACACCAGGGCGTTGTTCCACCAGATCGAATAGTTAGTGCCTAAGAAGTGAACGCCAGCAGCATAAAATACAATATAAATACAACAGTTTTTCCATCATATAAAACGAATAATTGCAACCAGTATGAAAGTTATGATCATTTCTACGTTCCGGGCAACCTAGGCTACACCCTAGGGCGTTGTTCCAACAGATTGAATAATTAGGGCCTTAGAAGTCAATGCCCGAAGCACAATATGCAATAAAAATACAACAGTTTTTCCATCATATAACAGGAGTAATTGCAAACAGTTTGAAAGTGATGGTCATTTCTACGTTCCGGGCAACCTCGGCTTGACTCTAGTGCGTTGCTCCACCAGATCGAATAGTTAGTGCCTTAGAAGTCAACGCCAGAAGCATAAAATACAATATAAATACAACAGATTTTCCATCGTATAAAACGAGTAATTGCAACCAGTATGAAAGTTAATGTCATTTCAACTTTCCGGGCAACCTAGGCTTCTGCCTAGGGCGTTGCTCCAACAGATTGAATAGTTAGGGCCTTCGAAGTCATCGGCGGAAGCATAAAATGCAATAAAAATACAACAGTTTTTCCATCGTATAAAAGGATTAATTGCAACCAGTTTTGAAAGTGTTGGTCATTTCTACGTTCCGGGCAACCTAGGCTTCACTCTAGGGCATTGCTCCACCAGATCGAATAGTTTGTGCCTTAGAACTCAACGCCAGAAGCATTAAATACAATATAAATATAACAGTTTTTCCATCGTATAAAACGAATAATTTCAACCAGTGTGAATGTTATGGTCATTTTTACATTCCGAGCAACCTAGGCTTCACTCTAGGGCGTTGATACACCAGATAGAATAGTTAGGGCCTTAGAAGTCAACGCCAGAAGCATAAAATTCAATAAAGATGCATCAGTTTTTCCATCGTATAACAGGGGTCACTGCAAACAGTGTGAAAGTACTGGTCATTTCCACGTTCCGGGTAACCTAGGCTTCACCCTAGGGCGTTGCTCCAACAGATCGAATAGTTAGGGCATAAGAAGTCAACGCCAGAAGCATAAAATACGGTATAAATACAACAGCTTTTCCATCGTATAAAACGAATAATTGCAACCAGTGTGAAAGTTATAGTCATTTCTACTTTCCGGGCAACCTAGGCTTCACTCTAGGGCGTTGCTCCACCAAATCGAATAGTTAGGGCCTTAGAAGTCAACGCCAGAAGCATAAAATACAATAAAGATGCAACAGTTTTTCCGTCGTATATCAGGAAATATTGCAACCAGTGTGAAAGTAATGGCATATCATTGTTCCGGGCAACCTAGGCTTCACTCTAGGGCGCTGCTCCACCAAATCGAATAGCTAGGGCCTTAGGAGTCAACGCCAGAAGCATAAAATTCACTATAAATACAACAGTTTTTCCATCGTATAAAACGAATAATTGAAACCAGTGTAAAAGTAATGGTCATTTCTACGTGCCGGCAACCTAGGCTTCACCCTAGGGCGCTGCTCCACCAGATCGAATAGATAGTGCCCTAAAAGTCAACGCCAGAAGCATAAAATACAATATAAGTAAAACAGCTTTTACATCATATAAAACGAGTAATTGCAACCAATATGAAAGTTCTGTTCATTTCTACTTTCCGGGCAACCTAGGCTACACCCTAGGGCGTTGCTCCAACAGATTGAGTAGTTAGGGCCTTAGAAGTCAATGCCCGAAGCATAAAATGCAATAAAAATACAACAGTCTTTCCATCATATAACCGGAATGATTGCAACCAGTTTGAAAGTGATGGTCATTTCTACGTTCCGGGCAACCTCGGCTTCACTCTAGGGCGTTGCTCCACCAGATTCAATAGTTAGTGCCTTAGAAGTCAACGCCAGAAGCATAAAATACAATATCAATACAACAGTTTTTCCATCGTATAAAACGAATAATTGAAACCAGTGTAAAAGTAATGGTCATTTCTACGTGCCGGCAACCTAGGCTTCACCCTAGGGCGCTGCTCCACCAGATCGAATAGATAGTGCCCTAAAAGTCAACGCCAGAAGCATAAAATACAATATAAGTAAAACAGTTTTTCCATCGTATAAAACGAATAATTGCAAACAGTATGAAAGTTATGGTTATTTCTACTTTCCAGGCAACCTAGGCTTCACCCTGGGACGTTGTTCCAACAGATTGAATAGTTAGGGCCTTAGAAGTCAACGCCCGAAGCATGAAATACAAAATAAATAGAACAGTTTTTCCATCGTATAAAACGAATAATTGCTACCGATGTGAAAGTTATGGTCATTTCTACGTTTCGGGCAACCTAGGCATCACCCTATGGTGTTGTTCCACCAGATGGAATAGTTAGGGCATAAGAAGTCAACGCCAGAAGCATAAAATACGGTATAAATACAACAGGTTTTCCATCGTATAAAACGAATAATTGCAGCCAGTGTGAAAGTTATAGTCATTTCTACTTTCCGGGCAACCTAGGCTTCACCCTAGTTCGATGCTCCAGCAGATTGAATAGTTAGGGCCTTAGAAGTCAACGCCCGAAGCATAAAATACAAAATAAATAGAACAGTTTTTCCATCGTATAAAACTAATAATTGCAACCAGTGTAAAAGTAATGGGCATTTCTACGTTCCGGGCAACCTAGGCTTCACTCTAGGGCGTTGCTCCACCACAACGAATAGCTACGGCCTCAGAAGTCAACGCCAGAAGCATAAAATACAGTATAAATACAACAGTTTTTCCATTGTATAGCACGACTAATTGCAACCAGTGCGAAAGTAACGATCATTTCACGTTTCGGGCATCCTAGACTTAACTCTGAGGCGTTGATCCACCAGATCGAAGAGTTAGGGTCTAAGAAGTCAACACCGGAAGCATAAAATACAATATAAATACAACAGATTTTCCATCGTAGAAAACGAATAATTGCAACCTGTGTGAAGGTTATGGTCATATCTACGTTTCGGGCAACCTAGGCTTCACTGTAGGGTGTTGCTCCTCCAGATCGAATAGGTAGGGCCATAGAAGTCTACGCCCGAAGCATAAAATGCAATATAAATACAACAGTTTTTCCATCGTATAAAAGGATTAATTGCAACCAGTTTGAAAGTGATGATCATTTCTACGTTCCGGGCAACCTAGGCTTCACTCTAGGGCGTTGCTCCAACAGATCGAACATTTAGGGCCTAAGAAGGCACCGCCAGAAGCATAAAATACAATATAAATATAACAGTTTTTCCATCGTATAAGACGAATAATAGCAACCAGTGTGAAAGTTATGGTCATTTCTAAGTTCGTGGCAACCTAGGCTTCACCCTAGGGCGTTGCTCCAACAGATTGAATTGTTAGGGCCTTACAAGTCAACGCCCGAAGCATAAAATGCAATATAAATACAACAGTTTTACCATCGTATAAAACGAATAATTGCTACCGGTGTGAAAGTTATGGTCATTTCTACGTTCCGGGCAACCTAGGCATCACCCTAGGGCGTTGTTCCACCAGATGGAATTGTTAGGGCATAAGAAGTCAACGCCAGAAGCATAAAATACGGTATAAATACAACAGCTTTTCCATCGTATAAAACGAATAATTGCAACCAGTGTGAAAGTTATAGTCATTTCTACTTTCCGGGCAACCTAGGCTACACCCTAGGGCGTTGCTCCAACAGATTGAATAGTTAGGGCCTTAGAAGTCAATGCCCGAAGCATAAAATGCAATAAAGATACAACAGTTCTTCCGTCATATAGCCGGAATAATTGCAACCAGTTTGACAGTGATGGTCATTTCTACGTTCCGGGCAACCTAGGCTTCACTCTAGGGCGTTGCTCCACCAGATCGAATAGTTAGGGCCTTAGAAGTCTACTCCAGAAGCATAAAATACAATAAAGATGCAACAGCTTTTCCATCGTATAAAACGAATAATTTCAACCAGTGTGAATGTTATGTTCATTTCTACATTCCGAGCAACCTAGGCTTCATTCTAGGGCGTTGACCCAACAGATTGAATAGTTAGGGCCTTAGAAGTCAACGCCCGAAGCATAAAATACAATATAAATACAACAGTTTTTCCATCGTATAAAACAATTAATTGCAACCAGTATGAGTGTTATGGTCATTTCTACTTTCCGGCAACCTAGTCTTCACCCTAGGGCGTTGCTCCAACAGATCGAAGAGTTAGGTCCTTAGAAGTCAACGGCCGAAGCACAAAATACAAAATAAATAGAACTGTTTTTCCATCGTATAAAACGAATAATTGCTACCGGTGTGAAAGTTATTTCCATTTCATCGTTCTGGGCAACCTAGGCTTCTCTCTAGGGCGTTGCACCACCAGATCAAACAGTTAGGGCCTTAGAAGTCAACGCCCAAAGCATAAAATACAAAATTAATAGAACAGTTTTTCCATCGTATAAAACGAATAATGGCTTCCAGTGTAAAAGTTATGGTCATTTCTACGTTCCGGGCAACCTAGGCTTCTCCCTAGGGCGTTGTTCCACCAGATCGAATAGTTAGGGCCTAAGAAGTGAACGCCAGAAGCATAAAATACAATATAAATACAACAGTTTTTCCATCATATAAAACGAGTAATTGCAACCAGTATGAAAGTTGTGGTCATTTCTACTTTCCGGGCAACCTAGGCTACACCCTAGGGCGTTGCTTCAACAGATTGAATAGTTAGGGCCTTAGAAGTCAATGCCCGAAGCATAAAATGCAATAAAGATGCATCAGTTTTTCCATCGTATAACAGGGGTCACTGCAAACAGTGTGAAAGTACTGGTCATTTCTACGTTCCGGGTAACCTAGGCTTCACTCTAGGGCGTTGTTCCACCAGATCGAACAGCTAGGGCCTAAGAAGGCAACGCCAGAAGCATAAAACACAATATAAATATATCAGTTTCACCATCGTATAAAACGAATAATAGCGACCAGTGTGAAAGTTATGGTCATTTCTACGTTCCCGGCAACCTAGGCTTCACACCAGGGCGTTGTTCCACCAGATCGAATAGTTAGTGCCTAAGAAGTGAACGCCAGCAGCATAAAATACAATATAAATACAACAGTTTTTCCATCATATAAAACGAATAATTGCAACCAGTATGAAAGTTATGATCATTTCTACGTTCCGGGCAACCTAGGCTACACCCTAGGGCGTTGTTCCAACAGATTGAATAATTAGGGCCTTAGAAGTCAATGCCCGAAGCACAATATGCAATAAAAATACAACAGTTTTTCCATCATATAACAGGAGTAATTGCAAACAGTTTGAAAGTGATGGTCATTTCTACGTTCCGGGCAACCTCGGCTTGACTCTAGTGCGTTGCTCCACCAGATCGAATAGTTAGTGCCTTAGAAGTCAACGCCAGAAGCATAAAATACAATATAAATACAACAGATTTTCCATCGTATAAAACGAGTAATTGCAACCAGTATGAAAGTTAATGTCATTTCAACTTTCCGGGCAACCTAGGCTTCTGCCTAGGGCGTTGCTCCAACAGATTGAATAGTTAGGGCCTTCGAAGTCATCGGCGGAAGCATAAAATGCAATAAAAATACAACAGTTTTTCCATCGTATAAAAGGATTAATTGCAACCAGTTTTGAAAGTGTTGGTCATTTCTACGTTCCGGGCAACCTAGGCTTCACTCTAGGGCATTGCTCCACCAGATCGAATAGTTTGTGCCTTAGAACTCAACGCCAGAAGCATTAAATACAATATAAATATAACAGTTTTTCCATCGTATAAAACGAATAATTTCAACCAGTGTGAATGTTATGGTCATTTTTACATTCCGAGCAACCTAGGCTTCACTCTAGGGCGTTGATACACCAGATAGAATAGTTAGGGCCTTAGAAGTCAACGCCAGAAGCATAAAATTCAATAAAGATGCATCAGTTTTTCCATCGTATAACAGGGGTCACTGCAAACAGTGTGAAAGTACTGGTCATTTCCACGTTCCGGGTAACCTAGGCTTCACCCTAGGGCGTTGCTCCAACAGATCGAATAGTTAGGGCATAAGAAGTCAACGCCAGAAGCATAAAATACGGTATAAATACAACAGCTTTTCCATCGTATAAAACGAATAATTGCAACCAGTGTGAAAGTTATAGTCATTTCTACTTTCCGGGCAACCTAGGCTTCACTCTAGGGCGTTGCTCCACCAAATCGAATAGTTAGGGCCTTAGAAGTCAACGCCAGAAGCATAAAATACAATAAAGATGCAACAGTTTTTCCGTCGTATATCAGGAAATATTGCAACCAGTGTGAAAGTAATGGCATATCATTGTTCCGGGCAACCTAGGCTTCACTCTAGGGCGCTGCTCCACCAAATCGAATAGCTAGGGCCTTAGGAGTCAACGCCAGAAGCATAAAATTCACTATAAATACAACAGTTTTTCCATCGTATAAAACGAATAATTCCTACCAGTGTGAAAGATATGGTAATTTCTACGTTCCGGGCAACCTAGGTTTCACTATAGGACGTTGCTCCACCAGATCGCATAGCTAGGGACTTAGAATTCAACGCCATAAGAACAAAATACAATACAAGTACAACAGTTTTTCCATCGTATAAAATGAATAATTGGAAACATTGTGAAAGTAATAGTCATTTCTACGTCCCAGGCAACGTAGGCGTCACTCTAGGGCGTTACTCCACCACATCTAATAGCTACGGCCTTAGCAGTCAACGCTAGAAGCATAAATTACAATAAAAATGCAACAGTTTTTCCAACGTATAGCATGAATAATTGCAACCGGTGTGAATGTTATGGTCATTTCTACGTTCCTTGCAACCTAGGCTTGACTTTAGGGTGTTGCTCCACCAGATCGAATAGGTCGGGCCATAGAAGTCAACGCCCGAAGCATAAAATACAAAATACATGGAACAGTTTTTCCATTGTATAAAACGAATAATTGCTACCAGTGTGAAAGTTATGTTCATTTCTACGTTCCGGGCAACCTAGGCTTGACTGTAGGGCGTTGCTCCACCAGATCGAATAGGTAGGGCCATAGAAATCAACGCCCGAAGCATAAAATACATTAAATATACATGAGCTTTTCCATCGTATAACAGGAATAATTGCAACCAGTGTGAAAGTGATGGTCATTTCTACGTTCCGGGCAACCTAGGCTACACTCTAGGGCGTTGTTCCACCAGATCGAAAAGGTAGGGCCTAAGAAGTCAACGCCAGAAGCATAAAATACAATATAAATATAACAGTTTTTCCATCGTATAAAACGAATAATAGCAACCAGTGTGAAAGTTCTGGTCATTTCTACGTTCCGGGCAACCTAGGCTTCACTCTAGGGCGTTGCTCCACCAGATCGAATAGTTAGGGCCTTAGAAGTCAACGCCCGTAGCATAAAATACTATAAAAATACAACAACCTTTCCATCCTGTAGCAGGAATAATTGCAACCCGTGTGAAAGTGATGGTCATTTGTACGTTCCAGGCAACCTAGGCTTCACTCTAGGGCGTTGTTCCTCTAGAACGTATTGTTAAGGCCTAAGACGTCAACGCCAGAAGCATAAGATACAATATAAATATAACAGTTTTTCCATCGTATGGAACGAATAATAGCAACCAGTGTGAAAGAGATGGTCATTTCTACGTTCCGGGCAACCTAGGCTTCACTCTAGGGCGTTGCTCCACCAGATCGAATAGTTAGTGCCCTAAAAGTGAACGCCAGAAGCATAAAATACAATATAAGTAAAACAGTTTTTCCATCGTATAAAACGAATAATTGCAACCAGTATGAAAGTTATGGTTATTTCTACTTTCCGGGCAGCCTAGGCTTCACCCTGGGGCGTTGTTCCAACAGATTGAATAGTTAGGGCCTTAGAAGTCAACGCCCGAAGCATGAAATACAAAATAAATAGAACAGTTTTTCCATCGTATAAAACGAATAATTGCTACCGATGTGAAAGTTATGGTCATTTCTACGTTTCGGGCAACCTAGGCATCACCCTATGGTGTTGTTCCACCAGATGGAATAGTTAGGGCATAAGAAGTCAACGCCAGAAGCATAAAATACGGTATAAATACAACAGGTTTTCCATCGTATAAAACGAATAATTGCAGCCAGTGTGAAAGTTATAGTCATTTCTACTTTCGGGGCAACCTAGGCTTCACCCTAGGACGTTGCTCCACCAGATGGAATAGTTAGGGCCTTAGAAGTCAACGCCCGAAGCATAAAATACAATAAAGATGCAACAGTTTTTCCATCGTATAAAACGAATAATTGAAACCAGTGTAAAAGTAATGGTCATTTCTACGTGCCGGCAACCTAGGCTTCACCCTAGGGCGCTTCTCCACCAGATCGAATAGTTAGTGCCCTAAAAGTCAGCGCCAGAAGCATAAAATACAATATAAATAAAACAGTTTTTCCATCGTATAAAACGAATAATCGAAACCAGTGTAAAAGTAATGGTCATTTCTACGTGCCGGCAACCTAGGCTTCACCCTAGGGCGCTGCTCCACCAGATCGAATAGTTAGTGCCCTAAAAGTCAACGCCAGAAGCATAAAATACAATATAAGTAAAACAGTTTTTCCATCGTATAAAACGAATAATTGCAACCAGTATGAAAGTTATGGTTATTTCTACTTTCCGGGCAACCTAGGCTTCACCCTGGGGCGTTGTTCCAACAGATTGAATAGTTAGGGCCTTAGAAGTCAACGCCCGAAGCATGAAATACAAAATAAATAGAACAGTTGTTCCATCGTATAAAACGAATAATTCCTACCAGTGTGAAAGTTATGGTAATTTCTACGTTCCGGGCAACCTAGGTTTCACTCTAGGGCGTTGCTCCACCAGATCGAATAGTTAGGGCCTTAGAAGTCAACGCACGAAGCATAAAATACAAAATAAATAGAACAGTTTTTCCATTGTATAAAACGAATAATTGCTACCAGTGTGAAAGTTATGTTCATTTCTACGTTTCTGACAACCTAGGCTTCACTGTAGGGTGTTGCTCCACCAAATCGAATAGGTAGGGCCATGGAAGTCAACGCCCGAAGCTTAAAATACAATAAATATATAAGAGTTTTTCATCGTATAACAAGAATAATTGCAACCAGTGTGAAAGTGTGGCCATTTCTACGTTCTGGGCAACCTAGGCTTCACTCTAGGGCGTCGTTCCACCAGATCGAATAGTTAGGGCCTAAGAACTCAACGCCAGATGCATAAAATATAATATAAATATAACAGTTTTTCCATCGTATAAAACGAATAATTGCAACAAGTATGAAAGTTGTGGTTAGTTCTACTTTCCGGGCAACCTAGGCTTCACCCCAGGGCGTTGCTCCAACAGATTGAATATTTAGGGCCTTAGAAGTCAACGGCCGAAGCATAAAATACAAAATAAATAGAACAGTTTTTCCATCGTATAGAACGAATAATTGCTACCGGTGTGAAAGTTATGGTCATTTCTACGCTCCGGGCAACCCAGGCTTCACCCTAGGGCGTTGTTCCACCAGATGGAGTAGTTAGGGCATAAGAAGACAACGCCAGAAGCATAAAATACGGTATAAATACAACAGCTTTTCCATCGTATAGAACAAATAATGGCAACCAGTATGAAAGGTATGGTCATTTCTACTTTCCGGGCAACCTAGGCTTCACCCTAGTACGTTGCTCCAGCAGATTGAATAGTTAGGGCCTTAGAAGTCAACGCCCGAAGCATAAAATACAAAATAAATAGAACAGTTTTTCCATCGTATAAAACTAATAATTGCAACCAGTGTGAAAGTAATGGGCATTTCTACGTTCCGGGCAACCTAGGCTTCACTCTAGGGCGTTGCTCCACCACAACGAATAGCTACGGCCTCAGAAGTCAACGCCAGAAGCATAAAATACAGTATAAATACAACAGTTTTTCCATTGTATAGCACGACTAATTGCAACCAGTGCGAAAGTAACGATCATTTCACGTTTCGGGCATCCTAGACTTAACTCTGAGGCGTTGCTCCACCAGATCGAAGAGTTAGGGTCTAAGAAGTCAACACCGGAAGCATAAAATACAATATAAATACAACAGCTTTTCCATCGTAGAAAACGAATAATTGCAACCTGTGTGAAGGTTATGGTCATATCTACGTTTCGGGCAACCTAGGCTTCACTGTAGGGTGTTGCTCCTCCAGATCGAATAGGTAGGGCCATAGAAGTCTACGCCCGAAGCATAAAATGCAATATAAATACAACAGTTTTTCCATCGTATAAAAGGATTAATTGCAACCAGTTTGAAAGTGATGATCATTTCTACGTTCCGGGCAACCTAGGCTTCACTCTAGGGCGTTGCTCCAACAGATCGAACATTTAGGGCCTAAGAAGGCACCGCCAGAAGCATAAAATACAATATAAATATAACAGTTTTTCCATCGTATAAGACGAATAATAGCAACCAGTGTGAAAGTTATGGTCATTTCTAAGTTCGTGGCAACCTAGGCTTCACCCTAGGGCGTTGCTCCAACAGATTGAATTGTTAGGGCCTTACAAGTCAACGCCCGAAGCATAAAATGCAATATAAATACAACAGTTTTACCATCGTATAAAACGAATAATTGCTACCGGTGTGAAAGTTATGGTCATTTCTACGTTCCGGGCAACCTAGGCATCACCCTAGGGCGTTGTTCCACCAGATGGAATTGTTAGGGCATAAGAAGTCAACGCCAGAAGCATAAAATACAATAAAGATGCAACAGTTTTTCCGTCGTATATCAGGAAATATTGCAACCAGTGTGAAAGTAATGGCATATCATTGTTCCGGGCAACCTAGGCTTCACTCTAGGGCGCTGCTCCACCAAATCGAATAGCTAGGGCCTTAGGAGTCAACGCCAGAAGCATAAAATTCACTATAAATACAACAGTTTTTCCATCGTATAAAACGAATAATTCCTACCAGTGTGAAAGATATGGTAATTTCTACGTTCCGGGCAACCTAGGTTTCACTATAGGACGTTGCTCCACCAGATCGCATAGCTAGGGACTTAGAATTCAACGCCATAAGAACAAAATACAATACAAGTACAACAGTTTTTCCATCGTATAAAATGAATAATTGGAAACATTGTGAAAGTAATAGTCATTTCTACGTCCCAGGCAACGTAGGCGTCACTCTAGGGCGTTACTCCACCACATGTAATAGCTACGGCCTTAGCAGTCAACGCTAGAAGCATAAATTACAATAAAAATGCAACAGTTTTTCCAACGTATAGCATGAATAATTGCAACCGGTGTGAATGTTATGGTCATTTCTACGTTCCTTGCAACCTAGGCTTGACTTTAGGGTGTTGCTCCACCAGATCGAATAGGTCGGGCCATAGAAGTCAACGCCCGAAGCATAAAATACAAAATACATGGAACAGTTTTTCCATTGTATAAAACGAATAATTGCTACCAGTGTGAAAGTTATGTTCATTTCTACGTTCCGGGCAACCTAGGCTTGACTGTAGGGCGTTGCTCCACCAGATCGAATAGGTAGGGCCATAGAAATCAACGCCCGAAGCATAAAATACATTAAATATACATGAGCTTTTCCATCGTATAACAGGAATAATTGCAACCAGTGTGAAAGTGATGGTCATTTCTACGTTCCGGGCAACCTAGGCTACACTCTAGGGCGTTGTTCCACCAGCTCGAATAGATAGGGCCTTAGAAGTCTACTCCAGAAGCATAAAATACAATAAAGGTGCAACAGCTTTTCAATCGTATAAAACGAATAATTTCAACCAGTGTGAATGTTATGGTCATTTCTACATTCCGAGCAACCTAGGCTTCATTCTAGGGCGTTGACCCAACAGATTGAATAGTTAGGGCCTTAGAAGTCAACGCCCGAAGCATAAAATACAATATAAATACAACAGTTTTTCCATCGTATAAAACGAATAATTGCAACCAGTATGAGTGTTATGGTCATTTCTACTTTCCGGCAACCTAGGCTTCACTCTAGGGCGTTGTTCCACCAGATCGAATAGTTAGGGCCTAAGAAGTGAACGCCAGAAGCATAAAATACAATATAAATACAACAGTTTTTCCATCATATAAAACGAATAATTGCAACCAGTATGAAAGTTATGGACATTTCTACTTTCCGGGCAACCAAGGCTTCACCCTAGGGCGTTGCTCCAAGAGATCGAATAGTTAGGGCCTCAGAAGCCAACGCCACAAGCATAAAATACAATATAAGCACAACAGTTTTTCCGTCGTATAAAACGAATAATTACAACCAGTATGAAAGTGATGGTAATTTCTACGTTCCGGGAAACCAAGGCTTCACTCTAAGGCGTTGCTCCACCAGATCGAATAGTTATGGCCTAAGAAGTCAACGCTAGAAGCATAAAATACAATATACAAGCAACAGCTTTTCCTTCGTATAAAACGGATAATTGCAACCAGTATGAAAGTTATGGTCATTTCTACTTCCCGGGCAACCTAGGATCCACCCTAGGGCGTTGCTCCAACAGATTGAAAAGTTAGTGCCTAAGAAGTGAACGCCAGAAGCATAAAATACAATATAAATACAACAGTTTTTCCATCGTATAACAGGAATAATTGCAACCAGTTTGAAAGTTATGGTCATTTCTACTTTCCGGGCAACCTAGGCTTCACCCTAGGGCGTTGTTCCACCCGATCGAATAGTTAGGGCCTAAGAAGTGAACGCCAGAAGCGTAAAATACAATATAAATACAACAGTTGTTCGATCGTCTTAAAACGAATAATAGCAACCTGTGTGAAAGTTATGGTCACTTCTACGTTCCGGGCAACCTAGGCTTCACTCTAGGGCGTTGCTCCACCAGATCGAATAGTTAGGGCCTAAGAAGTCAACACCAGGAGCATAAAATACAATCTAAATACTACAGGTTTTCCATCCTATAATATGAATAATTGCAACCATTGTGAAAGTGATGGTCATTTCTACGTTCCGGGCAACCTAGACTTCACTCTAGGGCGTGTTCCACCAGATCGAATAGCTAGGGCCTATGAAGTCAGCGCTAGAAGCATAAAATACAATATAAATATAACAGTTTTTCCATCGAATAAAACGAATAATAGCCACCAGTGTGAAGGTTATGGTCATTTCTATGTTCCGGGCAACCTAAGCTTCACTCTAGGGCGGTGCTCCACCAGATCGAACAGTTAGTGCCTTAGAAGTCAACGCCAGAAGCATAAAATACAATATAAATACAACAGTTTTTCCATCGTATAAAACGAATAATTGCAACCAGTATGAAAGTCATGATCACTTCTACGTTCCGGGAAACCAAGGCTTCACTCTAGGGCGTTGCTCCAGCAGATCGAATAGTTAGTGCCTCAGAAGTCAACGCCAAAAGCATAAAATACAATATAAATACAACAGTTTTTCCATCGTATAAAACGAATAATTGCAACCAGTGTGAAAGTTATTTTCATTTCTACTTTCCGGGCAACCTAGGATTCACCCTAGGGCGTTGCTCCAACAGATTGAATAGTTAGTGCCTTAGAAGTCAACGACCGAAGCATCAAATGCAATAAAAATACAACAGTTTTTCCATCATATAACAGGAGTAATTGCAACCAGTTTGAAAGTGATGGTCATTTCTACGTTCCGGACACCTTAGGCTTCACCCTAGGGCGTTGTTCCACCCGATCGAATAGTTAGGGCCTAAGAAGTGAACCCCAGAAGCGTAAAATACAATATAAATACAACAGTTGTTCCATCGTCTTAAAACGAATAATAGCAACCTGTGTGAAAGTTATGGTCATTTCTACGTTCCGGGCAACCTAGGCTTCACTCTAGGGCGTTGCTCCACCAGATCGAATAGTTAGGGCCTAAGAAGTCAACACCAGGAGCATAAAATACAATCTAAATACTACAGGTTTTCCATCCTATAATATGAATAATTGCAACCATTGTGAAAGTGATGGTCATTTCTACGTTCCGGGCAACCTAGACTTCACTCTAGGGCGTGTTCCACCAGATCGAATAGCTAGGGCCTATGAAGTCAGCGCTAGAAACATAAAATACAATATAAATATAACAGTTTTTCCATCGAATAAAACGAATAATAGCCACCAGTGTGAAGGTTATGGTCATTTCTATGTTCCGGGCAACCTAAGCTTCACTCTAGGGCGGTGCTCCACCAGATCGAACAGTTAGTGCCTTAGAAGTCAACGCCAGAAGCATAAAATACAATATAAATACAACAGTTTTTCCATCGTATAAAACGAATAATTGCAACCAGTATGAAAGTCATGATCATTTCTACGTTCCGGGAAACCAAGGCTTCACTCTAGGGCGTTGCTCCAGCAGATCGAATAGTTAGTGCCTCAGAAGTCAACGCCAGAAGCATAAAATACAATATAAATACAACAGTTTTTCCATCGTATAAAACGAATAATTGCAACCAGTGTGAAAGTTATTTTCATTTCTACTTTCCGGGCAACCTAGGATTCACCCTAGGGCGTTGCTCCAACAGATTGAATAGTTAGTGCCTTAGAAGTCAACGTCAGAAGCATAAAATACAATACAAGTACAACAGTTTTTCCATCATATAAAACGAATAATTGCAACCAGTATGAAAGTTATGGACATTTCTACTTTCCGGGCAACCTAGGGTTCACCCTAGGGCGTTGCTCCAACAGATCGAATAGTTAGGGCCTCAGAAGTCAACGCCAGAAGCATAAAATACAATATAAATACAACAGTTTTTCCATCGTATAAAACGAATAATTGCAACCAGTATGAAAGTTATGGTCATTTCTACTTTCCGGGCAACCTAGGATTCACCCTAGGGCGTTGCTCCACCAGATCGAATAGTTAGGGACTAAGAAGCCAACACCAGGAGCATAAAATACAATATAAATACAACAGGTTTTCCATCCTATAATATGAATAATTGCAACCAGTGTGAAAGTGATGGTCACTTCTACGTTCCGGGCAACCTAGACTTCACTCTAGGGCGCTGTTCCACCAGATCGAATAGGTAGGGCCTAAGAAGTCAGCGCCAGAAGCGTAAAATACAATATAAATATAACATTTTTTCCATCGAATACAACGAATAATAGCCACCAGTGTGAAGGTTATGGTCATTTCTATGTTCCGGGCAACCTAAGCTTCACTCTAGGGCGTTGCTCCACCAGATCGAACAGTTCGTGCCTTAGAAGTCAACGCCAGAAGCATAAAATACAATATAAATACAACAGTTTTTCCATCGTATAAAACGAATAATTGCAACCAGTATGAAAGTCATGGTCATTTCTACGTTCCGGGAAACCAAGGCTTCACTCTAGGGCGTTGCTCCAACAGATCGAATAGTTAGGGCCTCAGAAGTCAACGCCAGAAGCATAAAATACAATATAAATACAACAGTTTTTCCATCGTATAAAACGAATAATTGCAACCACTATGAAACTTATGGTCATTTCTACTATCCGGGCAACCTAGGCTTCACCCTAGGGCGTTGCTCCACCAGATCGAATAGTTAGGGCCTTAGAAGTCAACGCCAGAAGCATAAGGTACAATATAAATACAACAGCTTTTCCATCGTATAACAGGAACAATAGCAACCAGTGTGAAAGGTATGGTCATTTCTACGTTCCGGGCATCCTAGGCGTCACTCGAAGGCGTTGCTCCACCAGATCGAATAGTTAGGGCCTAAGAAGTCAACGCCAGAAGCATAAAATACAATATAAATGCAACAGCTTTTCCATCGTATAAAATGAATAATTGCAAAGAGTGTGAAGGTAATGGTCATTTCTACGTTCCGGGCAACCTAGGTTTCACTCTAGGGCGTTGCTCCACCAGATCGAATAGTTAGTGCCTTAGAATTCAACGCCACAAGCATAAAATACAATATAAGCACAACAGTTTTTCCGTCGTATAAAACGAATAATTGCAACCAGTATGAAAGTTATGGTCATTTCTACGTTCCGTGCAACCTAGGCTTCACTCTAGGGCGTTGCTCCAACAGATCGAATAGTTGGTGCCTTAGAAGTCAACGTCAGAAGCATAAAATACAATACAAATACAACGGTTTTTCCATCGTATAAAACGAATAATTGCAACCAGTATGAAAGTTATGGACATTTCTACTTTCCGGGCAGCCTAGGCTTCACCCTAGGGCGTTGCTCCAACAGATTGATTAGTTAGGGCCTTAGAAGTCAACGCCCGAAGCATAAAATGCAATAAAAATGTAACAGTTTTTCCATCGTATAACAGGAATAATTGTTACAAGTTTGAAAGTGATGGTCAGTTCTACGTTCCGGGCAACCTAGGCTTCACTCTAGGGCGTTGCTTCACCAGATCGAATAGTTAAGGGCTAAGAAGTCAACACCAGGAGCATAAAATACAATCTAAATACAACAGGTTTTCCATCCTATAATATGAGTAATTGCAACCAGTGTGAAAGTGATGGTCATTTCTACGTTCCGGGCAACCTAGGCTTCACTCTAGGGCGTTCCTCCAACAGATCGTATAGTTGGTGCCTTAGAAGTCAACGTCAGAAGCATAAAATACAATATAAATACAACAGTTTTTCCATCGTATAAAACGAATAATTGCAACCAGTGTGAAAGTTATGGTCATTTCTACGTTCCGGGCAACCTAGGCTTCACTCTAGGGCGTTGCTCCACCAGATCGAATAGTTGGTGCCTTAGAAGTCAACGTCAGAAGCATAAAATACAATATAAGTACAACAGTTTTTCCATCATATAAAACGAATAATTGCAACCAGTATGAAAGTTATGGACATTTCTACTTTCCGGGCAACCTAGGCTTCACCCTAGGGCGTTGCTCCAACAAATCGAATTGTCAGGGCCTCAGAAGTCATCGCCAGAAGCATAAAATACAATATAAATACAACAGTTTTTCCATCGTATAATACGAATAATTGCAATCACTATGAAAGTTATGGTCATTTCTACTATCCGGGCAACCTAGGCTTCAACCTAGGGCGTTGCTCCACCAGATCGAATAGACAGGGCCTAAGAAGTCAACGCCCGAAGCATAAAATACAAAATAAATAGAACAGTTTTTCCATGTATAGAACGAATAATTGCTATCTGTGTGAAAGTTATGGTCATTTCCACGTTCCGGGATACCTAGTCTTCACTCTAGGGCGTTGCTCCACCAGATCGAATAGTTAGGGCCTTAGAAGTCAACGCGCGAAACATAAAACACAAAACAAATAGAACAGTTTTTCCATTGTATAAATCGAATAATTCCTACCAGTGTGAAAGGTATGGTCATTTCTACGTTCCGCGCAGTCTAGGCTTCACCCTAGTGCGTTGTTCCACCAGATCGAATAGTTAAGGCCTAAGAAGTGAACGCCAGAAGCATAAAATACAATATAAATACAACAGTTTTTCCATCGTATAAAACGGATAATTGCAACCAGTATGAAAGTAATGGTCATATCTACTTCCCGGGCAACCTAGGGTTCACCCTAGGGCGTTGCTCCAACTGATCGTATAGTTGGTGCCTTAGAAGTCAACGTCAGAAGCATAAAATACAATATAAATACAACAGTTTTTCCATCGTATAAAACGAATAATTGCAACCACTGTGAAAGTTATGGTCATTTCTACGTTCCGGGCAACCTAGGCTTCACTCTAGGGCGTTGCTCCACCAGATCGAATGGTTAAGGCCTAAGAAGTGAACGCCAGAAGCATAAAATACCATATAAATACAACAGTTTTTCCTTCGTATAAAACGGATAATTGCAACCAGTATGTAAGTTATGGTCATTTCTACTTCCCGGGCAACCTAGGATTCACCCTAGGGCGTTGCTCCAACAGATTGAAAAGTTAGTGCCTAAGAAGTGAACGCCAGAAGCATAAAATACAATATAAATACAACAGTTTTTCCATCGTATAAACCGGATAATTGCAACCAGTGTGAAAGTTATGGTCACTTCTACGTTCCGGGCAACCTAGGCTTCACTCTAGGGCGTTGCTCCACCAGATCGAATAGTTGGTGCCTTAGAAGTCAACGTCAGAAGCATAAAATACAATATAAGTACAACAGTTTTTCCATCATATAAAACGAATAATTGCAACCAGTATGAAAGTTATGGACATTTCTACTTTCCGGGCAACCTAGGCTTCACCCTAGGGCGTTGCTCCAACAAATCGAATTGTCAGGGCCTCAGAAGTCATCGCCAGAAGCATAAAATACAATATAAATACAACAGTTTTTCCATCGTATAATACGAATAATTGCAATCACTATGAAAGTTATTGTCATTTCTACTATCCGGGCAACCTAGGCTTCAACCTAGGGCGTTGCTCCACCAGATCGAATAGACAGGGCCTAAGAAGTCAACGCCCGAAGCATAAAATACAAAATAAATAGAACAGTTTTTCCATGTATAGAACGAATAATTGCTATCTGTGTGAAAGTTATGGTCATTTCCACGTTCCGGGATACCTAGTCTTCACTCTAGGGCGTTGCTCCACCAGATCGAATAGTTAGGGCCTTAGAAGTCAACGCGCGAAACATAAAACACAAAACAAATAGAACAGTTTTTCCATTGTATAAATCGAATAATTCCTACCAGTGTGAAAGGTATGGTCATTTCTACGTTCCGCGCAGTCTAGGCTTCACCCTAGTGCGTTGTTCCACCAGATCGAATAGTTAAGGCCTAAGAAGTGAACGCCAGAAGCATAAAATACAATATAAATACAACAGTTTTTCCATCGTATAAAACGGATAATTGCAACCAGTATGAAAGTAATGGTCATATCTACTTCCCGGGCAACCTAGGGTTCACCCTAGGGCGTTGCTCCAACTGATCGTATAGTTGGTGCCTTAGAAGACAACGTCAGAAGCATAAAATACAATATAAATACAACAGTTTTTCCATCGTATAAAACGAATAATTGCAACCACTGTGAAAGTTATGGTCATTTCTACGTTCCGGGCAACCTAGGCTTCACTCTAGGGCGTTGCTCCACCAGATCGAATGGTTAAGGCCTAAGAAGTGAACGCCAGAAGCATAAAATACCATATAAATACAACAGTTTTTCCTTCGTATAAAACGGATAATTGCAACCAGTATGTAAGTTATGGTCATTTCTACTTCCCGGGCAACCTAGGATTCACCCTAGGGCGTTGCTCCAACAGATTGAAAAGTTAGTGCCTAAGAAGTGAACGCCAGAAGCATAAAATACAATATAAATACAACAGTTTTTCCATCGTATAAACCGGATAATTGCAACCAGTGTGAAAGTTATGGTCACTTCTACGTTCCGGGCAACCTAGATTTCACTCTAGGGCGTTGCCCCACCAGATCGAATAGTTAGTGCCTTAGAATTCAACGCCACAAGCATAAAATACAATATAAGCACAACAGTTTTTCCGTCGTATAAAACGAATAATTACAACCAGTATGAAAGTGATGGTAATTTCTACGTTCCGGGAAACCAAGGCTTCACTCTAAGGCGTTGCTCCGCCAGATCGAATAGTTATGGCCTAAGAAGTCAACGCCAGAAGCATAAAATACAATATACAAGCAACAGCTTTTCCTTCGTATAAAACGGATAATTGCAACCAGTATGAAAGTTATGGTCATTTCTACTTCCCGGGCAACCTAGGATCCACCCTAGGGCGTTGCTCCAACAGATTGAAAAGTTAGTGCCTAAGAAGTGAACGCCAGAAGCATAAAATACAATATAAATACAACAGTTTTTCCATCGTATAACAGGAATAATTGCAACCAGTTTGAAAGTTATGGTCATTTCTACTTTCCGGGCAACCTAGGCTTCACCCTAGGGCGTTGTTCCACCCGATCGAATAGTTAGGGCCTAAGAAGTGAACGCCAGAAGCGTAAAATACAATATAAATACAACAGTTGTTCCATCGTCTTAAAACGAATAATAGCAACCGGTGTGAAAGTTATGTTCACTTCTACGTTCCGGGCAACCTAGGCTTCACTCTAGGGCGTTGCTCCACCAGATCGAATAGTTAGGGCCTAAGAAGTCAACACCAGGAGCATAAAATACAATCTAAATACTACAGGCTTTCCATCCTATAATATGAATAATTGCAACCATTGTGAAAGTGATGGTCATTTCTACGTTCCGGGCAACCTAGACTTCACTCTAGGGCGTGTTCCACCAGTTCGAATAGCTAGGGCCTATGAAGTCAGCGCTAGAAGCATAAAATACAATATAAATATAACAGTTTTTCCATCGAATAAAACGAATAATAGCCACCAGTGTGAAGGTTATGGTCATTTCTATGTTCCGGGCAACCTAAGCTTCACTCTAGGGCGGTGCTCCACCAGATCGAACAGTTAGTGCCTTAGAAGTCAACGCCAGAAGCATAAAATACAATATAAATACAACAGCTTTTCCATCGTATAAAACGAATAATTGCAACCAGTATGAAAGTCATGATCATTTCTACGTTCCGGGAAACCAAGGCTTCACTCTAGGGCGTTGCTCCAGCAGATCGAATAGTTAGTGCCTCAGAAGTCAACGCCAGAAGCATAAAATACAATATAAATACAACAGTTTTTCCATCGTATAAAACGAATAATTGCAACCAGTGTGAAAGTTATTTTCATTTCTACTTTCCGGGCAACCTAGGATTCACCCTAGGGCGTTGCTCCAACAGATTGAAAAGTTAGTGCCTAAGAAGTGAACGCCAGAAGCATAAAATACAATATAAATACAACAGTTTTTCCATCGTATAAACCGGATAATTGCAACCAGTGTGAAAGTTATGGTCACTTCTACGTTCCGGGCAACCTAGACTTCACTCTAGGGCGTTGCCCCACCAGATCGAATAGTTAGTGCCTTAGAATTCAACGCCACAAGCATAAAATACAATATAAGCACAACAGTTTTTCCGTCGTATAAAACGAATAATTACAACCAGTATGAAAGTGATGGTAATTTCTACGTTCCGGAAAACCAAGGCTTCACTCTAAGGCGTTGCTCCGCCAGATCGAATAGTTATGGCCTAAGAAGTCAACGCCAGAAGCATAAAATACAATATACAAGCAACAGCTTTTCCTTCGTATAAAACGGATAATTGCAACCAGTATGAAAGTTATGGTCATTTCTACTTCCCGGGCAACCTAGGCTTCACCCTAGGGCGTTGTTACACCCGATCGAATAGCTAGGGCCTAAGAAGTGAACGCCAGAAGCATATAATACAATATAAATACAACAGTTTTTCCATCGTATAAAACGAATAATTGCAACCAGTGTGAAAGTTATGGCCATTTCTACGTTCCGGGCAACCTAGGCTTCACTCTAGGGCGTTCCTCCAACAGATCGTATAGCTGGTGCCTTAGAAGTCAACGTCAGAAGCATAAAATACAATATAAATACAACAGTTTTTCCATCGTATAAAACGAATAATTGCAACCAGTGTGAAAGTTATGGTCATTTCTACGTTCCGGGCAACCTAGGCTTCACTCTAGGGCGTTGCTCCACCAGATCGAATAGTTGGTGCCTTAGAAGTCAACGTCAGAAGCATAAAATACAATATAAGTACAACAGTTTTTACATCATATAAAACGAATAATTGCAACCAGTACGAAAGTTATGGACATTTCTACTTTCCGGGCAACCTAGGCTTCACCCTAGGGCGTTGCTCCAACAGATCGAATAGTTAGGGCCTCAGAAGTCAACGCCAGAAGCATAAAATACAATATAAATACAACAGTTTTTCCATCGTATAAAACGAATAATTGAAACCACTATGAAAGTTATTGTCATTTCTACTATCCGGGCAACCTAGGCTTCAACCTATGGCGTTGCTCCACCAGATCGAATAGACAGGGCCTAAGAAGTCAACGCCAGAAGCATAAAATACAGTATAAATAGAACAGTTTTTCCATGTATAGAACGAATAATAGCTATCTGTGTGAAAGTTATGGTCATTTCCACGTTCCGGGATACCTAGGCTTCACTCTAGGGCGTTGCTCCACCAGATCGAATAGTTAGGGCCTTAGAAGTCAACGCGCGAAACATAAAACACAAAACAAATAGAACAGTTTTTCCATTGTGTAAATCGAATAACTCCTACCAGTGTGAAAGTTATGGTCATTTCTACGTTCCGCGCAGTCTAGGCTTCACCCTAGTGCGTTGTTCCACCAGATCGAATAGTTAAGGCCTAAGAAGTGAACGCCAGAAGCATAAAATACAATATAGATACAACAGTTTTTCCATCGTATAAAACGGATAGTTGCAACCTGTATGAAAGTAATTGTCATATCTACTTCCCGGGCAACCTAGGGTTCACCCTAGGGCGTTGCTCCAACAGGTTGAAAAGTTAGTACCCAAGAAGTGAACGCCAGAAGCATAAAATACAATATAAATACAACAGTTTGTCCATCGTATAAACCGGATAATTGCAACCAGTATGAAAGTTATGGTCATTTCTACTTTCCGGGCAACCTAGGATTCACCCTAGGGCGTTGCTCCAACAGATTGAATAGTTAGTGCCTTAGAAGTCAACGCCCGAAGCATCAAATGCAATAAAAATACAACAGTTTTTCCATCATATAACAGGAGTAATTGCAACCAGTTTGAAAGTGATGGTCATTTCTACGTTCCGGGCACCCTAGGCTTCACTCTAGTTCGTTGCACCACCATATCGAATACTTAGTGCCTTAGAAGTCAACGCCAGAAGCATAAAATACAATATATATACAACAGTTTTTCCATCGTATAACATGAATAATTCCAACCAGTTCGGAAGTTATGGTCATTTCTACTTTCCGGGCAACCTAGGCTTCACCCTAGGGCGTTGTTACACCCGATCGAATAGCTAGGGCCTAAGAAGTGAACGCCAGAAGCATATAATACAATATAAATACAACAGTTTTTCCATCGTATAAAACGAATAATTGCAACCAGTGTGAAAGTTATGGTCATTTCTGCGTTCCGGGCAACCTAGGCTTCACTCTAGGGCGTTGCTCCACCAGATCGAATAGTTGGTGCCTTAGAAGTCAACGTCAGAAGCATAAAATACAATATAAATACAACAGTTTTTCCATCATATAAAACGAATAATTGCAACCAGTATGAAAGTTATGGACATTTCTACGTTCCGGGCACCCTAGGCTTCACTCTAGGGCGTTGCACCACCATATCGAATACTTAGTGCCTTAGAAGTCAACGCCAGAAGCATAAAATACAATATATATACAACAGTTTTTCCATCGTATAACAGGAATAATTCCAAACAGTTCGAAAGTTATGGTCATTTCTACTTTCCGGGCAACCTAGGCTTCACCCTAGGGCGTTGTTCCACCCGATCGAATAGTTAGGGCCTAAGAAGTGTACGCCAGAAGCATATAATACAATATAAATACAACAGTTTTTCCATCGTATAAAACGTATAATTGCGACCAGTGTGAAAGTTATGGTCATTTCTACGTTCCGGGCAACCTAGGCTTCACTCTAGGGCGTTGCTCCAACAGATCGAATAGTTGGTGCCTTAGAAGTCAACGTCAGAAGCATAAAATACAATATAAATACAACAGTTTTTCCATCGTATAAAACGAATAATTGCAACCAGTATGATAGTTATGGACATTTCTACTTTCCGGGCAGCCTAGGCTTCACCCTAGTGCGTTGCTCCAACAGATTGATTAGTTAGGGCCTTAGAAGTCAACGCCCGAAGCATAAAATACAATATATATACAACAGTTTTTCCATCGTATAACAGGAATAATTCCAAACAGTTCGAAAGTTATGGTCATTTCTACTTTCCGGGCAACCTAGGCTTCACCCTAGGGCGTTGTTCCACCCGATCGAATTGTTAGGGCCTAAGAAGTGTGCGCCAGAAGCATATAATACAATATAAATACAACAGTTTTTCCATCGTATAAAACGAATAATTGCAACCAGTGTGAAAGTTATGGTTATTTCTACGTTCCGGGCAACCTAGGCTTCACTCTAGGGAGTTGCTCCAACAGATCGAATAGTTGGTGCCTTAGAAGTCAACGTCAGAAGCATAAAATACAATATAAATACAACAGTTTTTCCATCGTATAAAACGAATAATTGCAACCAGTATGAAAGTTATGGACATTTCTACTTTCCGGGCAGCCTAGGCTTCACCCTAGGGTGTTGCTCCAACAGATTGATTAGTTAGGGCCTTAGAAGTCAACGCCCGAAGCATAAAATGCAATAAAAATACAACAGTTTTTCCATCGTATAAGAGGAATAATTGCAACCAGTTTGAAAGTTATGGTCATTTCTACTTTCCGGGCAACCTAGGCTTCACCCTAGGGCGTTGTTACACCCGATCGAATAGCTAGGGCCTAAGAAGTGAACGCTAGAAGCATATAATACAATATAAATACAACAGTTTTTCCATCGTATAAAACGAATAATTGCAACCAGTGTGAAAGTTATGGTCATTTCTACGCTCCGGGCAACCTAGGCTTCACTCTAGGGCGTTGCTCCGCCCGATCGAATAGTTAGGGCCTTAGAAGTCAACGCCCGAAGCATAAAATACAATAAAGATACAACAGATCTTCAATCGTATAACAGGAGTAATTGCAGCCAGCGTGAAGGTTATGGTCATTTCTACGTTCCGGGCAACCTAGGCTTCAATATAGGGAGTTGTTCCACAAGACCGAATAGCTGCGGAGTTAGAAGTCAGCGCCAGAAGCGTAAAATACAATATAAATACAACAACTTTTCCATCGTATAAAATGAATAATTGCAACCAGTGTGAAAGTGATGGTCATTTCTACGTTCCGGGCAACCTAGGCTTCACTCTATGGCGTTGTGCCACCAGATCGAATTGTTAGGGCCTTTGAAGTCAACGCCAGAAATATAAAATACAAAACAAATACAACAGTTTTTCCATTCTATAAAACGAATAATTGCAAACAGTGTGAAAGTTATGGTCATTTCTACGTTCCGGGCAACCTTGGCTGCAATATAGGGAGTTGTTCCACCAGACCGAATAGCTACGGAGTTAGAAGTCAACGCCAGAAGCATAAAATACAATATAAACACAACAGCTTTTCCAGCGTATAAATTGAATAATTGCAAACGGTGTGAAAGAGACGTTCATTTCTACGTTCCGGGCAACCTAGGCTTCACTCTAGGGCGTTGCTCCGCCCGATCGAATAGTTAGGGCGTTAGAAGTCAACGCCCGAAGCATAAAATACAATAAAGATACAACAGATTTTCAATCGTATAACAGGTGTAATTGCAGCCAGCGTGAAGGTTACGGTCATTTCTACGTTCCGGGCAACGTAGGCTTCACTCTAGGTCGTTGCTCCACCACATCGAATAGCTACGGCCTTAGAAGCCAACGTCAGAAGCATAAAATACAATATAAATACAACAGCTTTTCCATCGTATAAATTGAATAATTGCAAACAGTGTGAAAGTAACGTACATTTCTACGTTCCGGGCAACCTAGGCTTCACTCTGGGGCGTTGCTCCACCAGATCGTATAGTTAGGGCCTTAGAAGTCAAAGCTCGAAGCATAAAGTACAATAAATATACAACAGCTTTTCAATCGCATAACAGGAGTAATTGCAGCCAGCCTGAAGGTTATGGTCCTTTTCTACGTTCCGTGCAACCTAGTCTTCAATATAGGGAGTTGTTCCACCAGACCGAATAGCTACGGAGTTAGAAGTGTTCGCCAGAAGCATAAAATACAATATAAATACAACAACCTTTCCATCGTATAAAATGAATAATTGCCAACAGTGTGAAAGTAATGGTCATTTCTACGTTCCGGGCAATCTAGGCTTCACTCTAGGGCGTTTCTTCCACCAGATTGAATACCTAGGGACTTAGAAGTCTATGCCAGAAGCATAAAATACAATAAAAGTACAACAGTTTTTCATCGCATAACGGGAATAATTGCAAGCAGCGTGAAAGTAATGGTCACTTCTACCTTCCGTGCAACCTAGGCTCCACTCTAGGGCGTTGCTCCACCAGATCAAATAGTTAGGGCCTTAGAAGTCAACGCCCGAAGCATAAAATACAGTAAAGATACAACAGTTTTTCTATCGTATAACAGGAGTAATTGCAACCAGTGTGAAAGGGATCGTCATTTCTACGTTCCGGGCTACCTAGGCTTCACTCTGTGGCGTTGTGCCACCAGATCGAATTGTTAGGGCCTTTGAAGTCAACGCCAGAGATATAAAATACAAAACAAATACAACAGTTTTTCCATCGTATAAATCGAATAATTGCAAACAGTGTGAAAGTTGTGGTCATTTCTATTTTCCGGGCAACCTAGGCTTCATTATAGGGCGTTGCTCAACCACATCGAATAGCTACGGCCTTAGACGCTAACGTCAGAAGCATACAATACAATATAAATACAACAGCTTGTCCATCGTATAAAATGAACAATTGCAAACAGTGTAAGTAATGGTCATTTCTACATTCCCTGCAACCTAGGCTCCACTCTAGGGCATTGCTCCACCAGATCGAATAGTTAGGGCCTAAGAAGTCGACGCCAGAAGCATAAAATACAATAATAATGCAACGGTTTTTCCATCGTATAAAACGAATAATTGCAACCAGTTTGAAGGCAATGGTCTTTTCTACGTTCCGGGCAACCTAGGCTTCAGTCTAGGTCGTTGTTCCACCAGATCGAACAGTTAGGGCCTAAGAAGTCAACGCCAGAAGCATAAAATACAATATAAATACAACAGTTTTTCCATCCTATAAAACGAATAATTGCATCCAATGTGAACGTAATGGCCACTTCTACGTTCCGGGCAACCTAGGCTTCACTCTAGGTCGTTGCTCCACCAGATCGAATAGTTAGGGACTTAGAAGTCCACACCCGAAGCATAAAGTGCAATAAAGATACAACAGTTTTTCAATCGCATAACAGGAGTAATTGCAGCCAACGTGAAGGTTATGGTCATTTCTACGTTCCGGGCAACCTAGGCTGCAATATAGGCAGTTGTTCCACCAGACCGAATAGCTACGGAGTTAGAAGTCAACGCCAGAAGCATCAAATACAATAAAATACAACAACGTTTCCATCGTATATGATGATTAATTGCAAACAGTGTGAAAGTAATGGTCATTTCTACATTCCGTGCAACCTCTGCTCCACTCTAGGGCGTTGCTCCACCAGATCGAATATCTAGGGCCTAAGAAGTCAACGCCACAAGCATAAGATACACTAAAAATACAACAGCTTTTCGGTCGTATAACAGGAATAATTGTAACCAGTGTGAAGGTAATGGCCATTTCTACGTTCCGGGCTATCTAGGCTTCTCTCTAGGGCGTTGCTCCACCAGATCGAATACCTAGGGACTTAGAAGTCAACGCCAGAAGCATAAAATGCAATAAAAGTACAACAGTTTTTCATCGTATAACGGGAATAATTGCAAGCAGCCTGAAGGCAATGGTCACTTCTACCTTCCGTGCAACCTAGGCTCCACTCTAGGGCGTTACTCCACCAGATCGTATAGTTAGGGCCTTAGAAGTCACCGCACGAAGCATAAAATACAATAAAGATACAACAGTTTTTCCATCGTGTAACAGGAATAACTGCAACCAGTGTGAAAGTGATGGTCATTTCTATGTTCCGGGCAACCTAGGCTTCACTCTATTGCGTTGTTCCACCAGATCGAATTGATAGGGCCTTAGAAGTCAACGCCAGAAGCATAAAATACAAAATAAATACAACAGTTTTACCATTGTATAAAACGAATAATTGTAACCAGTGTGAAGGTAATGGCCTTTTCTACGTTCCGGGCAACCTAGGCTACACTCTAGGGCCGTGCTCCACCATATCAGATAGTTAGGCCCTAAGAAGTCAACGCCAGAGGCATAAAATACAATATAAATACAACAATTTTTCCATCGTATAAAACGAATAATTACATCCAATGTGAAGGTAATGGACACTTCTACGTTGCGGGCAACCTAGGCTTCACTCTAGGACGTTGCTCCACCAGATCGATTAGTTAGGGCCTTTTGAAGTCAACGCCCGAAGCATAAAATACAATAAAGATACAACAGTTTTTCAATCGTATAACAGGAATAACTGCAACCAGTGTGAAAGTGATGGTCAGTTCTACGTTCCGGGCAACCTAGGCTTCACTCTGTGGCGTTGTTCCACCAGATCGAATTGTTTGGGCCTTAGAAGTCAACGCCAGAAGCATAAAATACAAAATAAATACAACAGTTTTACCATCGTATAAAACGAATAATTGCAACCAGTGTGAAGGTAATGGTCTATTCAAAGTTCCGGGCAACCTAGGCTACACTCTAGGGCGGTGGTCCACCACATCGAATAGCTACGGCCTTAGAAGCCAACGTCAGAAGCATAAAATACAATATAAATACAACAGCTTTTCCATCGTATAAATTGAATAATTGCAAACAGTGTGAAAGTAACGTACATTTCTACGTTCCGGGCAACCTAGGCTTCACTCTAGGACGTAGCTGCACCGGATCGAATAGTTAGGGCCTAAGAAGTCAACGCCAGAAGCATAAAATACAATAAAATACAACAACCTTTCCATCCTATATAATGAATAATTGCAAACAGTGTGAAAGTAATGGTCATTTATACATTCCGTGCACCCTCGGCTCCACTCTAGGGCGTTGCTCCACCAGATCGAATAGCTAGGGCCTAAGAAGTCAACGCCAGAAGCATAAAATACACTAAAAATACAACAGTTTTTCCGTCGTATAACAGGAATAATTGCAACCAGTGTGAAGGTAATGGTCATTTCTACATTCCGGGCAATCTAGTCTTCACTCTAGGGCGTTGCTCCACGAGATCGAATACCTAGGGACTAAGAAGTCAACGCCAGAAGCATACAATACAATAAAAATAGAACAGTTTTTATCGCATAACTGGAATAATTGCAAGCAGTGTGAAGGTAATGTTCATTTCTACGTTCCCGGCAACCTAGGCTTCACTCTAGGGCGTTGCCATACCACATCGAATAGCTACGGCCTTAGAAGGCAACGTCAGAAGCATAAAATACAATATAAATACAACAGCTTTTCCATCGTATAAATTGAATAATTGCAAACAGTGTGAAAGTAACGTACATTTCTACGTTCCGGGCAACTTAGGCTTGACTCTAGGGCGTTGCTCCACCAGATCGAATAGTTAGGGCTTTAGAAGCCAATGCCAGAAGCATAAAATACAATATAAATACAACAGCGTTTGCATCGTATAAAACGAGTATTTGCAACCAGTGTGAAAGTTATGGTCATTTCTACGTTCCGGGCAACCTAGGCTTCACTCTAGAACGTTGCTCCATCGGATCGAATAGTTAGGGCCTTCGAAGTCAACGCCCGAAGCATAAAATACCATAAAGATACAGCAGTTTTTCCATCGTATAACAGGATAACTGCAACCTGTGTGAAAGTGATGGTCATTTCTACGTTCCGTGCAACCTAGGCTTCACTCTATGGCGTTTTTCCACCAGATCGAATTGTTAGGGCCTTAGGAGTCAACACCAGCAGTATAAAATACAAAACAGATACAACAGCTTTTCTATCGTATAAAACGAATAATTGCATCCAGTGTGAAAGAAATGGGCACTTCTACGTACCGGGCAACCTAGGCTTCACTCTAGGGCGTTGCATCAACAAATCGAATAGTTAGAGGCCTTAGAAGTCAACGCAACAGGTATAAAATACAATATAAATACAACAGTTTTTCCATCGTATAAAACGAATAAATGCAACCAGTGCGAAAGTGATGGTCATTTCTACGTTCCGGGCAACCTAGGCTTCACTCTATGGCGTTGTTCCACCAGAGCGAATTGTTAGGGCCTTAGGAGTCAACGCCAGAAGCATAAAATACAAAACAAAAACAACAGTTTTACTATCGTATAAAACGAATAATTACAACCAGTGTGAAGGTAATGGTCTTTTCTACGTTCCGGGCAACCTAGGCTACACTCTAGGGCGGTGCTCCACCAGATCTAATAGTTAGGGCCTAAGAAGTCAACGCCAGAGGCATAAAATACAATATAAGTACAACAGTTTTTCCATCGTATAAAACGAATAAATGCAACCGGTGTGAAAGTTGTGGTCATTTCTACGTTCCCGGCAACCTAGGCTTCACTCTAGGGCGTCGCTCCACCACATCGAATAGTTAGGGCCTTAGAAGTCAACGCCACAAGAATAAAATACAATATAATTACAACAGTTTTTCCATCGTATACAATGGATAATTGCATCCTGTGTGAAAGTTATGGTCATTTCTACGTTCCGGGCAACCTAGGCTTCAATCTAGGTCGTTGTTCCACCAGATCGAACAGTTAGGGCCTAAGAAGTCATCGCCAGGAGCATGAAATACAATAAAGATACAACAGTTTTTCCATCGTATAACAGGAGTAATTGCAGCCAGCGTGAAAGTTATGGTCATTTCTACGTTCCGGGCAACCTAGGCTACACTCTAGGGAGTTGATCCACCAGATCGAATAGCTACGGAGTTAGAAGTCAACGCCAGAAGCACAAAATACAATATAAATACAACAGTTTTTCCATCGTATAAAACGAATAATTGCATCCAGTGTGAAAGTTATGGTCGTTTCTACGTTCCGGGCAACCTAGGCTTCAATCTAGGGCGCTGTCCCACCAGATCGAATAGTTGGGGCCTATGAAGTCAACGCCAGAAGCATAAAATACAATATAAATACAACAGTACTTCCATCGTATAAAACGAATAATTGCAACCAGTGTGAAAGTTATGGTCATTTCTATGTTGCGGGCAATTTAGGCCTGACCCTAGGGCGTTGCATCAACAGATCGAATAGTTAGAGGCCCTATAAGTCAACGTAACAGGTATAAAATACAATATAAATACAACAGTTTTTCCATCGTATAAGACGAATAAATGCACCAAGTGCGAAAGTGATGGTCATTTCTACGTTCCGGGCAACCTAGGCTACACTCTAGGGCGGTGCTCCACCAGATCTAATTGTTAGGGCCTAAGAAGTCAACGCCAGAGGCATAAAATACAATATAAGTACAACAGTTTTTCCATCGTATAAAACGAATAAATGCAACCGGTGTGAAAGTTGTGGTCATTTCTACGTTCCTGGCAACCTAGGCTTCACTCTAGGGCGTCGCTCCACCACATCGAATAGTTAGGGCCTTAGAAGTCAACGCCACAAGAATAAAATACAATATAAATACAACAGTTTTTCCATCGTATACAATGGATAATTGCATCCTGTGTGAAAGTTATGGTCATTTCTACGTTTCGGGCAACCTAGGCTTCAATCTAGGGCGCTGTTCCACCAGATCGAATAGTTAGGGCCTAAGAAGTCATCGCCAGGAGCATAAAATACAATATAAATACAACAGTTTTTCCATCGTATAAAACGAATAATTGCATCCAGTGTGAATGTTATGGTCATTTATACGTTCCGGGTAACCTAGGCTTCACTATAGGTTGTTGCTCCACCACATCGAATAGCTACGGCCTTAGAAGCCAACGTCAGAAGCATAAAATACAATATAAATACAGCAGCTTTTCCTTCGTATAAATTGAATAATTGCAAACAGTGTGAAAGTAACGTTCATTTCTACGTCGCGGGCAACTTACGCTTGACTCTAGGGCGTTGCTCCACCAGATCGAATAGTTAGGGCTTTATAAGTCAACGCCAGAAGCATAAAATACAATATAAATACAACAGTTTTTCCATCGTATAAAACAAATAATTGCATCCAGTGTGAAAGTAATGGCCATTTCTACGTTCCGGGCAACCTAGACTTCACTCTAGGGCGTTGCTCCACCAGATCGAATAGTTAGGGCCTTAGAAGTCAACGCCCGAAGCATAAAATGCAATATAAATACAACAGATTTTTCATCGTATAAAACGAATAATTGCAACCAGGGTGAAAGTTATGGTCATTTCTACGTTCTCGGTAACCTAGGCTTGACTCTAGGGCGTTGCTCTACCGGATCGAATAGTTAGGGCCCAAGAAGTCAACGCCAGAAGCATAAAATACACTAAAAATACAACAGTTTTTCCATCGTATAACAGGAATATTTGCAACTAGAGTGAAGGTAATGGTCATTTCTACGCTCCGGTCATCCTAGGCTTCACTCTAGGGCGTTGCTACACTACATCGAATAGTTAGGGCCTTAGAAGTTAACGCCACAAGAACAAAATACAATATAAACAGTACAGTTTTTCCATTGTATAAAACGCATAATTGCAAACAGTGTGAAGGTCATGGTCATTTCTACGCTCCGGTCAACCTAGGCTACACTCTAAGGTGTTGCTCCACCACATCGAATAGCTAGGGCCTTAGAAGTCAACGCCATAAGAATAAAATACAATATAAATACAACAGTTTTTCCATCGTATAAAACGAATAATTGCAGACAGTGTGAAGGTTATGGTCATTTCTATTTTCCGGGCAACCTAGGCTTCACTATAGGGCGTTGCTCCACCACATAGAATAGCTACGGCCTTAGAAGCTAACGTCAGAAGCATAAAATGCAATATAAATACAACAGCTTTTCCTGCGTATAAATTGAATAATTGCAAACAGTGTGAAAGTAACGTTCATTTCTACGTTCCGGGCAACTTGGGCTTGACTCTAGGGCGTTGCTCCACCAGATCGAATAGTCAGGGCTTTAGAAGTCAGCGCCGCAAGCATAAAATACAATATAAATACAACAACTTTCCCATCGAATAAAATGAATAATTGCAAACAGTGTGAAAGTAATGGTCACGTCTACATTCCGTGCAACCTAGACTCCACTCTAGGGCGTTGCTCCACCAGATCGAATTGTTAGGGCCTAAGAAGTCAACGCCAGAAGCATAAAATACGATAAAAATACAACGGTTTTTCCATCGTATAAAACGAATAATTGCAACCAGTGTGAAGGTAATGGTCTTTTCTACGTTCCGGGCAAACTAGGCTTCAATCTAGGTCGTTGTTCCACCAGATCGAACATTTAGGGCCTAAGAAGTCAACGCAAGAAGCATAAAATACAATACAAATGCGACAGTTTGTCCATCGTATAAAACGAATAATTGCATCCAGTGTGAAAGTAATGGCCATTTCTACGTTCCGGGCAACCTAGGCTTCAATATAGGGAGTTGTTCCACCAGACCGAATAGCTACGGAGTTAGAAGTCAACGCCAGAAGCATAAAATACAATATAAATACAACAACTTTTGCATCGTATAAAATGGATAATTGCAAACAGTGTGAAAGTAATGGTCACTTCTACGTTCCGTGCAACTAGGGTCCACTCTAGGGCGTTGCTCCACCAGATCGGACATTTAGGGCCCAAGAAGTCAGCGCAAGAAGCAGAAAATACAATATAAATACAACAGTTTGTCCACAGTATAAAACGAATAATTGCATCCAGTGTGAAAGTAATGGCCATTTCTACGTTCCGGGCAACCTAGGCTTCACTATAGGGCGTTGCTCCACCACATCGAATAGCTACGGCCTTAGAAGCCAACGTCAGAAGCATAAAATACAATATAAATACAACAGCTTTTCCAGCGTATAAATTGAATAATTGCAAACAGTGTGAAAGTAACGTTCATTTCTACGGTCCCGGAAACTTAGGCTTGACTCTAGGGCGTTGCTCCACCAGATCGAACATTTAGGGCCTAAGAAGTCAACGCAAGAGGCATAAAATACAATATAAATACGACAGTTTGTCCATCGTATAAAACGAATAATTGCATCCAGTGTGAAAGTAATGGCCATTTCTACGTTCCGGGCAACCTAGGCTTCACTCTAGGACGTTGCTCCACCGGATCGAACAGTTAGGGCTTTAGAAGTCAACGCCAGAAGCATAAAATACAATATAAATGCAGCAGTTTTTCCATCGTATAAAACGCATAATTGCATCCAATGTGAACGTAATGGCCACTTCTACGTTACGGGCAACCTAGGCTTCACCCTAGGGCGTTGTTCCACCAGATCGAATAGTTAGGGCCTAAGACGTCAACGCCAGAGGCATAAAATACAATATAAATACAACAGTTTTTCCATCGTATAAAACGAATAATTGCATCCAGTGTGAAAGCAATGGCCATTTCTACGTTCGGGGCAACCTAGGCGTCACTCTAGTGCGTTGCTCCAACAGATCGAATAGTTAGGGCATTAGATGACAACGCCCGAAGCATAAAATACAATAAAGATACAACAGTTTTTCCATCGTATAACAGGAGTAATTGCAACCAGTGTGAAAGGGATGGTCATTTCTACGTTCCGGGCAACCTAGGTTTCACTCTATGGCATTCTGCTACCAGATCGAATTGTTAGGACCTTTGAATTCAACGCCAGAAATATAAAATACAAAACAAATACAACAGTTTTTTCATCGTATAAAACGAACAATTGCAAACAGTGTGGAAGTTATGGTCATTTCTATTTTCCGGGCAACCTAGGCTTGACTCAAGGACGTTGCTCCAACACATCGAATAGTTAGGGCCTTAGAAGTCAACGCCCGAAGCATAAAGTACAATAAAGATACAACAGTTTTTCAATCGCATAACAGGAGTAATTGCAGCCAGCGTGAAGGTTATGGCCATTTCTGCGTTCCAGGCAATCTAGGCTTCACTCTATGGCATTGTGCCACCAGATCGAATTGTTAGGACCTTTGAAGTCAACGCCAGATATATAAAATACAAAACAAATACAACAGTTTTTCCATCGTATAACAGGAGTAATTGCAACCAGTGTGAAAGGGATGGCCATTTCTACGTTCCGGGCAACCTAGGCCTCAATATAGGGAGTTGTTCCACCAGACCGAATAGCTACGGAGTTAGAAGTCAACGCCAGAAGCATAAAATACAATATAAATGCAACAGCTTTTCCAGCGTTCAAATTGAATAATTGCAAACAGTGTGGAAGTAACGTTCATTTCTACGTTCCGGACAACTCAGGCTTGACCCTAGGGCGTTGTCCCACCAGATCGAATAGTTAAGGCTTTAGAAGTCAGCGCCGGAAGCATAAAATACAATATAGATACAATAGTTTTTCCATCCTATAAAACGAATAATTGCATCCAATGTGAAAGTAATGGCCATTTCTACGTTCCCGGCAACCTAGGCTTGACTCTAGGGCGTTGCTCCACCAGATCGAATAGTTAGGGCCTTAGAAGTCAGCGCCCAAAGCATAAAATACAATAAAGATACAACAGATTTTCAATCGTATAACAGGAGTAATTGCAGCCAGCCTGAAGGTTATGGTCATTTCTACGTTCCGGGCAACCTAGGCTCAATATAGGGAGTTGTTCCTCCAGACCGAATAGCTACGGAGTTAGAAGCCAACGCCAGAAGCATAAAATACATTATAAATACAACAACTTTTCCATCGTATAAAATGAATAATTGCAAACAGTGTGAAAGTAATGGTCACTTCTACGTCCCGTGCAACCTAGGCTCCACTCTAGGGCGTTGCTCCACCAGATCGAATTGTTAGGGCCTAAGAAGTCAACGCCAGAAGCATAAAACACAATAAAAATACAACGGTTTTTCCATCGTATAAAACGAATAATTGCAACCAGTGTGAAGGTAATGGTCTTTTCTACGTTCCGGACAACCTAGGCTTCAATCTAGGTCGTTGTTCCACCAGATCGAACATTTAGGGCCTAAGAAGTCAACGCAAGAGGCATAAAATACAATATAAATACGACAGTTTGTCCATCGTATAAAACGAATAATTGCATCCAGTGTGAAAGTAATGGCCATTTCTACGTTCCGGGCAACCTAGGCTTCACTCTAGGGCGTTGCTCCACCAGATCAAACAGTTAGGGCCTTAGAAGTCAACGCACGAATCATAAAATACGATATAAATACAACAGCTTTTCCATCGTATAAAACAAATAATTGCAACCAGTGTGAAAGCTATGGTCATTTCTACGTTCCGGGCAGCCTAGGCTTCACTGTTTGGCGTTCTTCCACCACATCGGTTAGCTACGGCCTCAGAAGTCAACGCCTGAAGTATAAAATACAATAAAAATACAACAGTCTTTCCATCCTATAACAGGAGTAATCTCAACCCGTGGGAAAGTGATGGTCATTTCTACGTTCCAGGCAACCTAGGCTCCACTCCAGGGCGTTGCTCCACCAGATCAAACAGGTAGGGCCTTAGAAGTCAACGCCCGAAGCATTAAATACAAAATACATAGAACAGATTTTCCATTGTATAAAACGAATAATTGCTACCAGTGTAAAAGTTATGGTCATTTCTACGTTCCGGGCAACCTAGGCTGTACTCTAGGGCGTTGCTCTACCAGATCGAATAGCTAGGGCCTTAGAAGTCAACGCCCGAAGCATAAAATACAAAATAAATAGAACTGTTTTTCCATCGTATCAAACGAATAATTGCTACCAGTGTGAAAGTTATGGTCATTTCTACTTTCCGTGCAACCTAGGCTTCACCCTAGGGCGTTGTTCCACCAGATGGAATAGTTAGGGCCTAAGAAGTCAACGCCAGAAGCATAAAATACGATATAAATGCTACAGCTTTTCCATCGTATAAAACAAATAATTGCAACCAGTTTGATAGTGATGGTCATTTCTACGTACCGGGCAACCTAGGCTTCACTCTAGGGCGTTGCTCCACCAGATCGAATAGTTAGGGCCTTAGAAGTCAACGCCAGAAGCATAAAATACAATATAAATACAACAGCTTTGCCATCGTATAAAATGAATAATTGCAAACATTGTGAAAGATATGGACATTTCTACGTTCCGGGCTACCTAGGCTTCACTCTATGGCGTTCTTCCACCACATCGAATAGCAACGGCCTCAGAAGTCAACGCCAGAAGCATAAAATACAATATAAATATAACGGCTTTTCCAGCGTATAAAACGAATAATATCAACCAGTGTGAAAGTTATGGTCATTTCTACGTTCCGGGCAACCTAGGCTTCACTGTATGGCGTTCCTCCACCACATCGTATAGCAACGGCCTCAGAAGTCAACGCCTGAAGTATAAAATACAATAAAAATACAACAGTCTTTCCATCCTATAACAGGAATAATTGCAACCCGTGTGAAAGTGATGGTCATTTCTACGTTCCAGGCAACCTAGGCTTCACTCCAGGGCGTTGCTCCACCAGATCAAACAGTTAGGGCCTTAGAAGTCAACGCCCGAAGCATAAAATACAAAATAAATAGAACAGTTTTTCCATCGTATAAAACGAATAATTGCTACCAGTGTGAAAGTTATGGTCATTTCTACTTTCCGGGCAACCTAGACTTCACCCTAGGGCGTTGTTCCACCAGATGGAATAGTTAGGGCCTAAGAAGTCAATGCCAGAAGCATAAAATACGATATAAATACAACAGCTTTTCCATCGTATAAAACGAATAATTGCAACCAGTGTGAAAGTTATGGTCATTTCTACGTTCCCGGCAACATAGGCTTCACCCTAGGTCGTTGCTCCAACAGATTGAATAGTTAGGGCCTTAGAAGTCAATGCCCGAAGCATAAAATGCAATAAAAATACAACAGATTTTCCATCGTATAGCAGGAATAATTTGCAACCAGTGTGATAGTAGTGGTCATTTCTATGTTCCGGGCGACCTAGGTTTCACTCCAGGGCGGTGCTCCACCAGATCGAATAGTTACGGCCTAAGAAGTCAACGCCAGAATCACAAAATACGATAAAAATGCAACAGTTTTTCCATCGTATAAAACGAATAATTGCAACCAGTGTGAAAGTTATGGTCATTTCTACGTTCCGGGCAACCTAGGCTTCACTCTAGGGCGTTGCTCCACCAGATCAAACAGTTAGGGCCTTAGAAGTCAACGCCCGAAGCATTAAATACAAAATACATAGAACAGTTTTTCCATTGTATAAAACGAATAATTGCTACCAGTGTAAAAGTTATGGTCATTTCTACGTTCCGGGCAACCTAGGCTGCACTCTAGGGCGTTGCTCTACCAGATCGGATAGCTAGGGCCTTAGAAGTCAACGCCCGAAGCATAAAATACAAAACAAATAGAACTGTTTTTCCATCGTATAAAACGAATAATTGCTACCAGTGTGAAAGTTATGGTCATTTCTACTTTCCGTACAACCTAGGCTTCACCCTAGGGCGTTGTTCCACCAGATGGAATAGTTAGGGCCTATGAAGTCAACGCCAGAAGCATAAAATACGATATAAATGCTACAGCTTTTCCATCGTATAAAACAAATAATTGCAACCAGTTTGATAGTGATGGTCATTTCTACGTACCGGGCAACCTAGGATTCACTCTAGGGCGTTGCTCCACCAGATCGAATAGTTAGGGCCTTAGAAGTCAACGCCAGAAGCATAAAATACGATATAAATACAACAGCTTTTCCATCGTATAAAACAAATAATTGCAACCATTGTGAAAGTTATGGTCATTTCTACGTTCCCGGCAACCTAGGCTTCACTGTATGGCGTTCTTCCACCACATCGGATAGCTACGGCCTCAGAAGTCAACGCCTGAAGTATAAAATACAATAAAAATACAACAGTCTTTACATCCTATAACAGGAATAATTGCAACCCGTGTGAAAGGGATGGTCGTTTCTACGTTCCAGGCAACGTAGGCTTCACTCTGGGGCGTTGCTCCACCAGAGCAAACAGTTACGGCCTTGGAAGTCAACGCCCGAAGCATTAAATACAAAATAAATAGAACGGTTTTTCCATTGTATCAAACGAATAATTGCTGCCAGTGTAAAAGTTATGGTCATTTCTACGTTCCGGGCAACCTAGGCTTCACCCTAGGGCGTTGTACCACCAGATCGAATAGTTAGGGCCTAAGAAGTGAACGCCAGAAGCATAAAATACAATATAAATACAACAGTTTTTCCATCGTATAAAACGAATAATTGCAACCAGTATGAAACTTATGGTCATTTCTACGTACCGGGCAACCTAGGCATCACACTAGGGCGTTGCTCTACCAGATCGAATAGCTAGGGCCTTAGAAGTCAACGCCCGAAGCATAAAATACAAAATAAATAGAACTGTTTTTCCATCGTATAAAACGAATAATTGCTACCAGTGTGAAAGTTATGGTCATTTCTACTTTCCGTGCAACCTAGGCTTCACCCTAGGGCGTTGTTCCACCAGATGGAATAGTTATGGCCTAAGAAGTCAACGCCAGAAACATAAAATACGATATAAATGCTACAGCTTTTCCATCGTATAAAACAAATAATTGCAACCAGTTTGATAGTGATGGTCATTTCTACGTACCGGGCAACCTAGGCTTCACTCTAGGGCGTTGCTCCACCAGATCGAATAGTTAGGGCCTTAGAAGTCAACGCCAGAAGCATAAAATACAATATAAATACAACAGCTTTGCCATCGTATAAAATCAATAATTGCAAACAGTGTGAAAGATATGGACATTTCTACGTTCAGGGCTACCTAGGCTTCACTCTATGGCGTTCTTCCACCACATCGAATAGCAACGGCATCAGAAGTCAACGCCAGAAGCATAAAATACAATATAAATATAACGGCTTTTCCATCGTATAAAACGAATAATTGCAACCAGTGTGAAAGTTATGGTCATTTCTACGTTCCGGGCAACATAGGCTTCACCCTAGGGCGTTGCTCCAACAGATTGAATAGTTAGGGCCTTAGAAGTCAATGCCCGAAGCATAAAATGCAATAAAAATACAACAGATTTTCCATCGTATAGCAGGAATAATTTGCAACCAGTGTGATAGTAGTGGTCATTTCTATGTTCCGGGAGACCTAGGTTTCACTCCAGGGCGGTGCTCCACCAGATCGAATAGTTACGGCCTAAGAAGTCAACGCCAGAATCCAAAATACGATAAAAATGCAACAGTTTTTCCATCGTATAAAACGAATAATTGCAACCAGTGTGAAAGTTATGGTCATTTCTACGTTCCGGGCAACCTAGGCTTCACTCTAGGGCGTTGCTCCACCAGATCGAACAGTTAGGGCCTTAGAAGTCAACGCCCGAAGCATTAAATACAAAATACATAGAACAGTTTTTCCATTGTATAAAACGAATAATTGCTACCAGTGTAAAAGTTATGGTCATTTCTACGTTCCGGGCAACCTAGGCTGCACTCTAGGGCGTTGCTCTACCAGATCGGATAGCTAGGGCCTTAGAAGTCAACGCCCGAAGCATAAAATACAAAATAAATAGAACTGTTTTTCCATCGTATAAAACGAATAATTGCTACCAGTGTGAAAGTTATGGTCATTTCTACTTTCCGTACAACCTAGGCTTCACCCTAGGGCGTTGTTCCACCAGATGGAATAGTTAGGGCCTATGAAGTCAACGCCAGAAGCATAAAATACGATATAAATGCTACAGCTTTTCCATCGTATAAAACAAATAATTGCAACCAGTTTGATAGTGATGGTTATTTCTACGTACCGGGCAACCTAGGCTTCACTCTAGGGCGTTGCTCCACCAGATCGAATAGTTAGGGCCTTAGAAGTCAACGCCAGAAGCATAAAATACAATAAAAATACAACAGTCTTTACATCCTATAACAGGAATAATTGCAACCCGTGTGAAAGGGATGGTCGTTTCTACGTTCCAGGCAACGTAGGCTTCACTCTAGGGCGTTGCTCCACCAGAGCAAACAGTTACGGCCTTGGAAGTCAACGCCCGAAGCATTAAATACAAAATAAATAGAACGGTTTTTCCATTGTATAAAACGAATAATTGCTGCCAGTGTAAAAGTTATGGTCATTTCTACGTTCCGGGCAACCTAGGCTTCACCCTAGGGCGTTGTACCACCAGATCGAATAGTTAGGGCCTAAGAAGTGAACGCCAGAAGCATAAAATACAATATAAATACAACAGTTTTTCCATCGTATAAAACGAATAATTGCAACCAGTATGAAACTTATGGTCATTTCTACGTACCGGGCAACCTAGGCTTCACACTAGGGCGCTGCTCTACCAGATCGAATAGCTAGGGCCTTAGAAGTCAACGCCCGAAGCATAAAATACAAAATAAATAGAACTGTTTTTCCATCGTATAAAACGAATAATTGCTACCAGTGTGAAAGTTATGGTCATTTCTACTTTCCGTGCAACCTAGGCTTCACCCTAGGGCGTTGTTCCACCAGATGGAATAGTTATGGCCTAAGAAGTCAACGCCAGAAACATAAAATACGATATAAATGCTACAGCTTTTCCATCGTATAAAACAAATAATTGCAACCAGTTTGATAGTGATGGTCATTTCTACGTACCGGGCAACCTAGGCTTCACTCTAGGGCGTTGCTCCACCAGATCGAATAGTTAGGGCCTTAGAAGTCAACGCCAGAAGCATAAAATACAATATAAACACAACAGCTTTGCCATCGTATAAAATGAATAATTGCAAACAGTGTGAAAGATATGGACATTTCTACGTTCAGGGCTACCTAGGCTTCACTCTATGGCGTTCTTCCACCACATCGAATAGCAACGGCATCAGAAGTCAACGCCAGAAGCATAAAATACAATATAAATATAACGGCTTTTCCATCGTATAAAACGAATAATTGCAACCAGTGTGAAAGTTATGGTCATTTCTACGTTCCGGGCAACATAGGCTTCACCCTAGGGCGTTGCTCCAACAGATTGAATAGTTAGGGCCTTAGAAGTCAATGCCCGAAGCATAAAATGCAATAAAAATACAACAGATTTTCCATCGTATAGCAGGAATAATTTGCAACCAGTGTGATAGTAGTGGTCATTTCTATGTTCCGGGCGACCTAGGTTTCACTCCAGGGCGGTGCTCCACCAGATCGAATAGTTACGGCCTAAGAAGTCAACGCCAGAATCACAAAATACGATAAAAATGCAACAGTTTTTCCATCGTATAAAACGAATAATTGCAACCAGTGTGAAAGTTATGGTCATTTCTACGTTCCGGGCAACCTAGGCTTCACTTTAGGGCGTTGCTCCACCAGATCGAACAGTTAGGGCCTTAGAAGTCAACGCCAGAAGCATAAAATACGATATAAATACAACAGCTTTTCCATCGTATAAAACAAATAACTGCAACCATTGTGAAAGTTATGGTCATTTCTACGTTCCGGGCAACCTAGGCTTCACTGTATGGCGTTCTTCTACCACATCGGATAGCTACGGCCTAGGAAGTCAACGCCTGAAGTATAAAATACAATAAAAATACAACAGTCTTTACATCCTATAACAGGAATAATTGCAACCCGTGTGAAAGGGATGGTCGTTTCTACGTTCCAGGCAACGTAGGCTTCACTCTAGGGCGTTGCTCCACCAGAGCAAACAGTTACGGCCTTGGAAGTCAACGCCCGAAGCATTAATTACAAAATAAATAGAACGGTTTTTCCATTGTATAAAACGAATAATTGCTGCCAGTGTAAAAGTTATGGTCATTTCTACGTTCCGGGCAACCTAGGCTTCACCCTAGGGCGTTGTACCACCAGATCGAATAGTTAGGGCCTAAGAAGTGAACGCCAGAAGCATAAAATACAATATAAATACAACAGTTTTTCCATCGTATAAAACGAATAATTGCAACCAGTATGAAACTTATGGTCATTTCTACGTACCGGGCAACCTAGGCTTCACACTGGGGCGTTGCTCTACCAGATCGAATAGCTAGGGCCTTAGAAGTCAACGCCCGAAGCATAAAATACAAAATAAATAGAACTGTTTTTCCATCGTATAAAACGAATAATTGCTACCAGTGTGAAAGTTATGGTCATTTCTACTTTCCGTGCAACCTAGGCTTCACCCTAGGGCGTTGTTCCACCAGATGGAATAGTTATGGCCTAAGAAGTCAACGCCAGAAACATAAAATACGATATAAATGCTACAGCTTTTCCATCGTATAAAACAAATAATTGCAACCAGTTTGATAGTGATGGTCATTTCTACGTACCGGGCAACCTAGGCTTCACTCTAGGGCGTTGCTGCACCAGATCGAATAGTTAGGGCCTTAGAAGTCAACGCCTGAAGCATAAAATACAATATAAATACAACAGCTTTGCCATCGTATAAAATCAATAATTGCAAACAGTGTGAAAGATATGGACATTTCTACGTTCAGGGCTACCTAGGCTTCACTCTATGGCGTTCTTCCACCACATCGAATAGCAACGGCATCAGAAGTCAACGCCAGAAGCATAAAATACAATATAAATATAACGGCTTTTCCATCGTATAAAACGAATAATATCAACCAGTGTGAAAGTTATGGTCATTTCTACGTTCCGGGCAACCTAGGCTTCACTCTAGGGCGTTGCTCCACCAGATCAAACAGTTAGGGCCTTAGAAGTCAACGCACGAAGCATAAAATACGATATAAATACAACAGCTTTTCCATCGTATAAAACAAATAATTGCAACCAGTGTGAAAGCTATGGTCATTTCTACGTTCCGGGCAGCCTAGGCTTCACTGTTTGGCGTTCTTCCACCACATCGGATAGCTACGGCCTCAGAAGTCAACGCCTGAAGTATAAAATACAATAAAAATACAACAGTCTTTCCATCCTATAACAGGAGTAATCTCAATCCGTGGGAAAGTGATGGTCATTTCTACGTTCCAGGCAACCTAGGCTCCACTCCAGGGCGTTGCTCCACCAGATCAAACAGGTAGGGCCTTAGAAGTCAACGCCCGAAGCATTAAATACAAAATACATAGAACAGTTTTTCCATTGTATAAAACGAATAATTGCTACCAGTGTAAAAGTTATGGTCATTTCTACGTTCCGGGCAACCTAGGCTGTACTCTAGGGCGTTGCTCTACCAGATCGAATAGCTAGGGCCTTAGAAGTCAACGCCCGAAGCATAAAATACAAAATAAATAGAACTGTTTTTCCATCGTATAAAACAAATAATTGCAACCATTGTGAAAGTTATGGTCATTTCTACGTACCGGGCAACCTAGGCTTCACACTAGGGCGTTGCTCTACCAGATCGAATAGCTAGGGCCTTAGAAGTCAACGCCCGAAGCATAAAATACAAAATAAATGGAACTGTTTTTCCATCGTATAAAACGAATAATTGCTACCAGTGTGAAAGTTATGGTCATTTCTACTTTCCGTGCAACCTAGGCTTCACCCTAGGGCGTTGTTCCACCAGATGGAATAGTTATGGCCTAAGAAGTCAACGCCAGAAACATAAAATACGATATAAATGCTACAGCTTTTCCATCGTATAAAACAAATAATTGCAACCAGTTTGATAGTGATGGTCATTTCTACGTACCGGGCAACCTAGGCTACACTCTAGGGCGTTGCTCCACCAGATCGAATAGATAGGGCCTTAGAAGTCAACGCCAGAAGCATAAAATACAATATAAATACAACAGCTTTGCCATCGTATAAAATCAATAATTGCAAACAGTGTGAAAGATATGGACATTTCTACGTTCAGGGCTACCTAGGCTTCACTCTATGGCGTTCTTCCACCACATCGAATAGCAACGGCATCAGAAGTCAACGCCAGAAGCATAAAATACAATATAAATATAACGGCTTTTCCATCGTATAAAACGAATAATATCAACCAGTGTGAAAGTTATGGTCATTTCTACGTTCCGGGCAACCTATGCTTCACTCTAGGGCGTTGCTCCACCAGATCAAACAGTTAGGGCCTTAGAAGTCAACGCACGAAGCATAAAATACGATATAAATACAACAGCTTTTCCATCGTATAAAACAAATAATTGCAACCAGTGTGAAAGCTATGGTCATTTCTACGTTCCGGGCAGCCTAGGCTTCACTGTTTGGCGTTCTTCCACCACATCGGATAGCTACGGCCTCAGAAGTCAACGCCTGAACTATAAAATACAATAAAAATACAACAGTCTTTCCATCCTATAACAGGAGTAATCTCAACCCGTGGGAAGGTGATGGTCATTTGTACGTTCCAGGCAACCTAGGCTCCACTCCAGGGCGTTGCTCCACCAGATCAAACAGGTAGGGCCTTAGAAGTCAACGCCCGAAGCATTAAATACAAAATACATAGAACAGTTTTTCCATTGTATAAAACGAATAATTGCTACCAGTGTAAAAGTTATGGTCATTTCTACGTTCCGGGCAACCTAGGCTGTACTCTAGGGCGTTGCTCTACCAGATCGAATAGCTAGGGCCTTAGAAGTCAACGCCCGAAGCATAAAATACAAAATAAAAAGAACTGTTTTTCCATCGTATCAAACGAATAATTGCTACCAGTGTGAAAGTTATGGTCATTTCTACTTTCCGTGCAACCTAGGCTTCACCCTAGGGCGTTGTTCCACCAGATGGAATAGTTAGGGCCTAAGAAGTCAACGCCAGAAGCATAAAATACGATATAAATGCTACAGCTTTTCCATCATATAAAACAAATAATTGCAACCAGTTTGATAGTGATGGTCATTTCTACGTACCGGGCAACCTAGGCTTCACTCTAGGGCGTTGCTCCACCAGATCGAATAGTTAGGGCCTTAGAAGTCAACGCCAGAAGAATAAAATACAATATAAATACAACAGCTTTGCCATCGTATAAAATGAATAATTGCAAACAGTGTGAAAGGTATGGACATTTCTACGTTCCGGGCTACCTAGGCTTCACTCTATGGCGTTCTTCCACCACATCAAATAGCAAGGGCCTCAGAAGTCAACGCCAGAAGCATAAAATACAATATAAATATAACGGCTTTTCCAGCGTATAAAACGAATAATATCAACCAGTGTGAAAGTTATGGTCATTTCTACGTTCCGGGCAACCTAGGCTTCACTGTATGGCGTTCCTCCACCACATCGAATAGCAACGGCCTCAGAAGTCAACGCCTGAAGTATAAAATACAATAAAAATACAACAGTCTTTCCATCCTATAACAGGAGTAATCTCAATCCGTGGGAAAGTGATGGTCATTTCTACGTTCCAGGCAACCTAGGCTCCACTCCAGGGCGTTGCTCCACCAGATCAAACAGGTAGGGCCTTAGAAGTCAACGCCCGAAGCATTAAATACAAAATACATAGAACAGTTTTTCCATTGTATAAAACGAATAATTGCTACCAGTGTAAAAGTTATGGTCATTTCTACGTTCCGGGCAACCTAGGCTGTACTCTAGGGCGTTGCTCTACCAGATCGAATAGCTAGGGCCTTAGAAGTCAACGCCCGAAGCATAAAATACAAAATAAATAGAACTGTTTTTCCATCGTATAAAACAAATAATTGCAACCATTGTGAAAGTTATGGTCATTTCTACGTACCGGGCAACCTAGGCTTCACACTAGGGCGTTGCTCTACCAGATCGAATAGCTAGGGCCTTAGAAGTCAACGCCCGAAGCATAAAATACAAAATAAATGGAACTGTTTTTCCATCGTATAAAACGAATAATTGCTACCAGTGTGAAAGTTATGGTCATTTCTACTTTCCGTGCAACCTAGGCTTCACCCTAGGGCGTTGTTCCACCAGATGGAATAGTTATGGCCTAAGAAGTCAACGCCAGAAACATAAAATACGATATAAATGCTACAGCTTTTCCATCGTATAAAACAAATAATTGCAACCAGTTTGATAGTGATGGTCATTTCTACGTACCGGGCAACCTAGGCTACACTCTAGGGCGTTGCTCCACCAGATCGAATAGATAGGGCCTTAGAAGTCAACGCCAGAAGCATAAAATACAATATAAATACAACAGCTTTGCCATCGTATAAAATCAATAATTGCAAACAGTGTGAAAGATATGGACATTTCTACGTTCAGGGCTACCTAGGCTTCACTCTATGGCGTTCTTCCACCACATCGAATAGCAACGGCATCAGAAGTCAACGCCAGAAGCATAAAATACAATATAAATATAACGGCTTTTCCATCGTATAAAACGAATAATATCAACCAGTGTGAAAGTTATGGTCATTTCTACGTTCCGGGCAACCTATGCTTCACTCTAGGGCGTTGCTCCACCAGATCAAACAGTTAGGGCCTTAGAAGTCAACGCACGAAGCATAAAATACGATATAAATACAACAGCTTTTCCATCGTATAAAACAAATAATTGCAACCAGTGTGAAAGCTATGGTCATTTCTACGTTCCGGGCAGCCTAGGCTTCACTGTTTGGCGTTCTTCCACCACATCGGATAGCTACGGCCTCAGAAGTCAACGCCTGAACTATAAAATACAATAAAAATACAACAGTCTTTCCATCCTATAACAGGAGTAATCTCAACCCGTGGGAAGGTGATGGTCATTTGTACGTTCCAGGCAACCTAGGCTCCACTCCAGGGCGTTGCTCCACCAGATCAAACAGGTAGGGCCTTAGAAGTCAACGCCCGAAGCATTAAATACAAAATACATAGAACAGTTTTTCCATTGTATAAAACGAATAATTGCTACCAGTGTAAAAGTTATGGTCATTTCTACGTTCCGGGCAACCTAGGCTGTACTCTAGGGCGTTGCTCTACCAGATCGAATAGCTAGGGCCTTAGAAGTCAACGCCCGAAGCATAAAATACAAAATAAAAAGAACTGTTTTTCCATCGTATCAAACGAATAATTGCTACCAGTGTGAAAGTTATGGTCATTTCTACTTTCCGTGCAACCTAGGCTTCACCCTAGGGCGTTGTTCCACCAGATGGAATAGTTAGGGCCTAAGAAGTCAACGCCAGAAGCATAAAATACGATATAAATGCTACAGCTTTTCCATCATATAAAACAAATAATTGCAACCAGTTTGATAGTGATGGTCATTTCTACGTACCGGGCAACCTAGGCTTCACTCTAGGGCGTTGCTCCACCAGATCGAATAGTTAGGGCCTTAGAAGTCAACGCCAGAAGAATAAAATACAATATAAATACAACAGCTTTGCCATCGTATAAAATGAATAATTGCAAACAGTGTGAAAGGTATGGACATTTCTACGTTCCGGGCTACCTAGGCTTCACTCTATGGCGTTCTTCCACCACATCAAATAGCAAGGGCCTCAGAAGTCAACGCCAGAAGCATAAAATACAATATAAATATAACGGCTTTTCCAGCGTATAAAACGAATAATATCAACCAGTGTGAAAGTTATGGTCATTTCTACGTTCCGGGCAACCTAGGCTTCACTGTATGGCGTTCCTCCACCACATCGAATAGCAACGGCCTCAGAAGTCAACGCCTGAAGTATAAAATACAATAAAAATACAACAGTCTTTCCATCCTATAACAGGAATAATTGCAACCCGTGTGAAAGTGATGGTCATTTCTACGTTCCAGGCAACCTAGGCTTCACTCCAGGGCGTTGCTCCACCAGATCAAACAGTTAGGGCCTTAGAAGTCAACGCCCGAAGCATTAAATACAAAATAAATAAAACAGTTTTTCCATTGTATAAAACGAATAATTGCTACCAGTGTAAAAGTTATGGTCATTTCTACGTTCCGGGCAACCTAGGCTGTACTCTAGGGCGTTGCTCCACCAGATGGAATAGTTAGGGCCTTAGATGTCAACGCCCGAAGCATAAAATACAAAATAAATAAAACTGTTTTTCCATCGTATAAAACGAATAATTGCTACCAGGGTGAAAGTTATGGTCATTTCTACGTACCGGGCACTCTAGGCTTCACTCTAGGGCGTTGCTCTACCAGATCAAACAGTTAGGGCCTAAGAAGTCAACGCCAGAAGCATAAAATACGATATAAATACTACAGCTTTTCCATCGTATAAAACAAATAATTGCAGCCAGTTTGATTGTGATGGTCATTTCTACGTACCGGGCAACCTAGGCTTCACTCTAGGGCGTTGCTCCACCAGATCGAATAGTTAGGGCCTTAGAAGTCAACGCCAGAAGCATAAAATACAATATAAATACAACAGCTTTGCCATCGTATAAAATGAATAATTGCAAACAGTGTGAAAGATATGGACATTTCTACGTTCCGGGCTACCTAGGCTTCACTCTATGGCGTTCCTCCACCACATCGAATAGCAACGGCCTCAGAAGTCAACGCCAAAAGCATAAAATACAATATAAATATAACGGCTTTTCCATCGTATAAAACGAATAATATCAACCAGTGTGAAAGTTATGGTCATTTCTACGTTCCGGGCAACCTAGGCTTCACTCTAGGGCGTTGCTCCACCAGATCAAACAGTTGGGGCCTTAGAAGTCAACGCCCGAAGCATAAAATACAATATAAATACAACAGTTTTGCCATCATATAAAACGAATGATAGCAACCAGTGTGAAAGTTATGGTCATTTCTGCATTTCGAGCAACCTAGGCTTCACTCTAGGGCGTTGATCCACCTGATCGAATAGTTAGGGCCTTATAAGTCAACGACCGAAGCATTAAATACAAAATAAATAGAACAGTTTTTCCATTGTATCAAACGGATAATTGCTACCAGTGTGAAAGCTATGGTCATTTCTACGTTCCGCGCAACCTGGGCTTTACTCTAGGGCGTTGTTCCACCAGATGGAATAGTTAGGACCTAAGAAGTCAACGCCAGAAGCATAAGATACGATATAAATACAACAGCTTTTCCATCGTATAAAACAAATAATTGCAACCAGTGTGAAAGTTATGGTCATTTCTACGTTCCGGGCAACCTAGGCTTCACTGTATGGCGCTCTTCCACCACATCGGATAGCTACGGCCTCAGAAGTCAGCGCCTGAAATATAAAATACAATAAAAATACAACAGTCTTTCCATCCTATAACAGGAATAATTGCAACCCGTGTGAAAGGGATGGTCATTTCTACGTTCCAGGCAACCTAGGCTTCACTCTAGGGCGTTGCTCCACCAGAACAAACAGTTAGGGCCTTAGAAGTCAACGCCCGAAGCATTAAATACAAAATGAATAGAACGGTTTTTCGATTGTATAAAACGAATAATTGCTGCCAGTGTAAAAGTTATGGTCATTTCTACGTTCCGGGCAACCTAGGCTTCACCCTAGGACGTTGTACCACCAGATCGAATAGTTAGCGCCTAAGAAGTGAACGCCAGAAGCATAAAATGCAATATAAATACAACAGTGTTTCCATCGTATAAAACGAATAATTGCAACCAGTATGAAACCTATGGTCATTTCTACGTACCGGGCAACCTAGGCTTCACTCTAGGGCGTTGCTCTACCAGAACGAATAGTTAGGGACTTAGAAGTCAACGCCCGAAGCATAAAATACAAAATAAATAGAACAGTTTTTCCATCGTATAAAACGAATAATTGCTACCAGTGAGAAAGTTATGGTCATTTCTACTTTCCGTGCAACCTAGGCTTCACCCTAGGGCGTTGTTCCACCAGATGGAATAGTTGGGGCCTAAGAAGTCAACGCCAGAAGCATAAAATACGATATAAATACTACAGCTTTTCCATCGTATAAAACAAATAATTGCAACCAGTCTGATAGTGATGGTCATTTCTACGTACCGGGCAACCTAGGCTTCACTCTAGGGCGTTGCTCCACCAGATCGAATAGTTAGGGCCTTAGAAGTCAACGCCAGAAGCATAAAATACAATATAAATACAACAGCTTTGCCATCGTATAAAATGAATAATTGCAAACAGTGTGAAAGATATGGACATTTCTACGTTCCGGGCTACCTAGGCTTCACTCTATGGCGTTCCTCCACCACATCGAATAGCAACGGCCTCAGAAGTCAACGCGAGAAGCATAAAATACAATATAAATATAACAGTTCTTCCATCGTATAAAACGAATAATTGCAACCAGTATGAAACTTATGGTCATTTCTACGTACCGGGCAACCTAGGCTTCACTCTAGGGCGTTGCTCTACCAGATCGAATAGTTAGGGCCTTAGAAGTCAACGCCCGAAGCATAAAATACAAAATAAATGGAACAGTTTTTCCATCGTATAAAACGAATAATTGCTACCAGTGTGAAAGCTATGGTCATTTCTACGTTCCGCGCAACCTGGGCTTTACTCTAGGGCGTTGTTCCACCAGATGGAATAGTTAGGACCTAAGAAGTCAGCGCCAGAAGCATAAAATACGATATAAATACAACAGCTTTTCCATCGTATAAAACAAATAATTGCAACCATTGTGAAAGTTATGGTCATTTCTACGTTCCGGGCAACCTAGGCTTCACTGTATGGCGTTCTTCCACCACATGGGATAGCTACGGCCTCAGAAGTCAACGCCTGAAGTATAAAATACAATAAAAATACAACAGTCTTTCCATCCTATAACAGGAATAATTGCAACCCGTGTAAAAGTTATGGTCATTTCTACGTTCCGGGCAACCAAGGCTGCACCCTAGGGCGTTGTACCACCAGATCGAATAGTTAGGGCCTAAGAAGTGAACGCCAGAAGCATAAAATACAATATAAATACAACAGTTTTTCCATCGTATAAAACGAATAATTGCAACCAGTATGAAACTTATGGTCATTTCTACGTACCGGGCAACCTAGGCTTCACACTAGGGCGTTGCTCTACCAGATCGAATAGCTAGGGCCTTAGAAGTCAACGCCCGAAGCATAAAATACAAAATAAATAGAACAGTTTTTCCATCGTATAAAACGAATAATTGCTACCAGTGTGAAAGTTATGGTCATTTCTACTTTCCGGGCAACCTAGACTTCACCCTAGGGCGTTGTTCCACCAGATGGAATAGTTAGGGCCTAAGAAGTGAACGCCAGAAGCATAAAATACAATATAAATACAACAGTTTTTCCATCGTATAAAACGAATAATTGCAACCAGTATGAAACTTATGGTCATTTCTACGTACCGGGCAACCTAGGCTTCACACTAGGGCGTTGCTCTACCAGATCGAATAGCTAGGGCCTTAGAAGTCAACGCCCGAAGCATAAAATACAAAATAAATAGAACAGTTTTTCCATCGTATAAAACGAATAATTGCTACCAGTGTGAAAGTTATGGTCATTTCTACTTTCCGGGCAACCTAGACTTCACCCTAGGGCGTTGTTCCACCAGATGGAATAGTTAGGGCCTAAGAAGTCAACGCCAGAAGCATAAAATACGATATAAATACAACAGCTTTTCCATCGTATAAAACGAATAATTGCAACCAGTGTGAAAGTTATGGTCATTTCTACGTTCCGGGCAACATAGGCTTCACCCTAGGGCGTTGCTCCAACCGATTGAATAGTTAGGGCCTTAGAAGTCAATGCCCGAAGCATAAAATGCAATAAAAATACAACAGATTTTCCATCGTTTAGCAGGAATAATTTGCAACCAGTGTGATAGTAGTGGTCATTTCTATGTTCCGGGCGACCTAGGTTTCACTCCAGGGCGGTGCTCCACCAGATCGAATAGTTACGGCCTAAGAAGTCAACGCCAGAAGCACAAAATACGATAAAAATGCAACAGTTTTTCCATCGTATAAAACGAATAATTGCAACCAGTGTGAAAGTTATGGTCATTTCTACGTTCCGGGCAACCTAGGCTTCACTCTAGGGCGTTGCTTCACCAGATCAAACAGTTAGGGCCTTAGAAGTCAACGCCCGAAGCATTAAATACAAAATACATAGAACAGTCTTTCCATTGTATAAAAAGAATAATTGCTACCAGTGTAAAAGTTATGGTCATTTCTACGTTCCGGGCAACCTAGGGTGCACTCTAGGGCGTTGCTCTACCAGATCGAATAGCTAGGGCCTTAGAAGTCAACGCCCGAAGCATAAAATACAAAATAAATAGAACTGTTTTTCCATCGTATAAAACGAATAATTGCTACCAGTGTGAAAGTTATGGTCATTTCTACTTTCCGTACAACCTAGGCTTCACCCTAGGGCGTTGTTCCACCAGATGGAATAGTTAGGGCCTATGAAGTCAACGCCAGAAGCATAAAATACGATATAAATGCTACAGCTTTTTCATCGTATAAAACAAATAATTGCATCCAGTTGGATAGTGATGGTCATTTCTACGTACCGGGCAACCTAGGCTTAACTCTAGGGCGTTGCTCCACCAGATCGAATAGTTAGGGCCTTAGAAGTCAACGCCAGAAGCATAAAATACAATATAAATACAACAGCTTTGCCATCGTATAAAATGAATAATTGCATACAGTGAGAAAGATATGGACATTTCTACGTTCCGGGCTACCTAGGCTTCACTCTATGGCGTTCTTCCACCACATCGAATCGCAACAGCTCCAGAAGTCAACGCCAGAAGCATAAAATACAATATAAATATAACGGCTTTTCCATCGTATAAAACGAATAATATCAACCAGTGTGAAAGTTATGGTCATTTCTACGTACCGGGCAGTCTAGGCTTCACTCTAGGGCGTTGCTCTACCAGATCGAACAGTTAGGGCATAAGAAGTCAACGCCAGAAGCATAAAATACCATATAAATATAACAGTTCTTCCATCGTATGAAACGAATGATAGCAATCAGTGTGAGAGTTATGGTCATTTCTACGTTCCGGGAGACCTAGGCTTCACTCTAGGGCGTTGCTCCACCATATCGAATAGTTAGGGCCTTAGAAGTCAACGCCCGAAGCATAAAATACAAAATAAATAAAACAGTTTTTCCATAGTATAAAATGGATAATTGCTGCCAGTGTGAAAGTTATGGTCATTTCTACGTTCCGGGCAACCAAGGCTTCACCCTAGGGCGTTGTACCACCAGATCGAATAGTTAGGGCCTAAGAAGTGAACGCCAGAAGCATAAAATACAATATAAATACAACAGTTTTTCCATCGTATAAAACGAATAATTGCAACCAGTATGAAACTTATGGTCATTTCTACGTACCGGGCAACCTAGGCTTCACACTAGGGCGTTGCTCTACCAGATCGAATAGCTAGGGCCTTAGAAGTCAACGCCCGAAGCATAAAATACAAAATAAATAGAACAGTTTTTCCATCGTGTAAAACGAATAATTGCTACCAGTGTGAAAGTTATGGTCATTTCTACTTTCCGGGCAACCTAGACTTCACCCTAGGGCGTTGTTCCACCAGATGGAATAGTTAGGGCCTAAGAAGTCAACGCCAGAAGCATATAATACGATATAAATACAACAGCTTTTCCATCGTATAAAACGAATAATTGCAACCAGTGTGAAAGTTATGGTCATTTCTATGTTCCGGGCAACATAGGCTTCACCCTAGGGCGTTGCTCCAACCGATTGAATAGTTAGGGCCTTAGAAGTCAATGCCCGAAGCATAAAATGCAATAAAAATACAACAGATTTTCCATCGTTTAGCAGGAATAATTTGCAACCAGTGTGATAGTAGTGGTCATTTCTATGTTCCGGGCGACCTAGGTTTCACTCCAGGGCGGTGCTCCACCAGATCGAATAGTTACGGCCTAAGAAGTCAACGCCAGAAGCACAAAATACGATAAAAATGCAACAGTTTTTCCATCGTATAAAACGAATAATTGCAACCAGTGTGAAAGTTATGGTCATTTCTACGTTCCGGGCAACCTAGGCTTCACTCTAGGGCGTTGCTCCACCAGATCAAACAGTTAGGGCCTTAGAAGTCAACGCCCGAAGCATTAAATACAAAATACATAGAACAGTTTTTCCATTGTATAAAAAGAATAATTGCTACCAGTGTAAAAGTTATGGTCATTTCTACGTTCCGGGCAACCTAGGCTGCACTCTAGGGCGTTGCTCTACCAGATCGAATAGCTAGGGCCTTAGAAGTCAACGCCCGAAGCATAAAATACAAAATAAATAGAACTGTTTTTCCATCGTATAAAACGAATAATTGCTACCAGTGTGAAAGTTATGGTCATTTCTACTTTCCGTACAACCTAGGCTTCACCCTAGGGCGTTGTTCCACCAGATGGAATAGTTAGGGCCTATGAAGTCAACGCCAGAAGCATAAAATACGATATAAATGCTACAGCTTTTCCATCGTATAAAACAAATAATTGCATCCAGTTGGATAGTGATGGTCATTTCTACGTACCGGGCAACCTAGGCTTAACTCTAGGGCGTTGCTCCACCAGATCGAATAGTTAGGGCCTTAGAAGTCAACGTCAGAAGCATAAAATACAATATAAATACAACAGCTTTGCCATCGTATAAAATGAATAATTGCATACAGTGAGAAAGATATGGACATTTCTACGTTCCGGGCTACCTAGGCTTCACTCTATGGCGTTCTTCCACCACATCGAATCGCAACAGCTCCAGAAGTCAACGCCAGAAGCATAAAATACAATATAAATATAACGGCTTTTCCATCGTATAAAACGAATAATATCAACCAGTGTGAAAGTTATGGTCATTTCTACGTACCGGGCAGTCTAGGCTTCACTCTAGGGCGTTGCTCTACCAGATCGAACAGTTAGGGCATAAGAAGTCAACGCCAGAAGCATAAAATACCATATAAATATAACAGTTCTTCCATCGTATGAAACGAATGATAGCAATCAGTGTGAGAGTTATGGTCATTTCTACGTTCCGGGAGACCTAGGCTTCACTCTAGGGCGTTGCTCCACCATATCGAATAGTTAGGGCCTTAGAAGTCAACGCCCGAAGCATAAAATACAAAATAAATAAAACAGTTTTTCCATAGTATAAAATGGATAATTGCTGCCAGTGTGAAAGTTATGGTCATTTCTACGTACCGGGCAGTCTAGGCTTCACTCTAGGGCGTTGCTCTACCAGATCGAACAGTTAGGGCCTAAGAAGTCAACACCAGAAGCATAAAATACAATATAAATATAACAGTTCTTCCATCGTATAAAACGAATGATAGCAATCAGTGTGAGAGTTATGGTCATTTCTACGTTCCGGGCGACCTAGGCTTCACTCTAGGGCGTTGCTCCACCATATCGAATAGTTAGGGCCTTAGAACTCAACGCCCGAAGCATAAAATACAAAATAAATAAAACAGTTTTTCCATCGTATAAAATGAATAATTGCTACCAGTGTGAAAGTTATGGTTATTTCTACGTTCCAGGCAACCTAGGCTTCACTCTAGGGCGTTGCTCCACCAGATCAAACAGTTGGGGCCTTAGAAGTCAACGCCCGAAGCATAAAATACAATATAAATACAACAGTTTTTCCATCATATAAAACGAATGATAGCAACCAGTGTGAAAGTTATGGTCATTTCTGCATTTCGAGCAACCTAGGCTTCACTCTAGGGCGTTGATCCACCTGATCGAATAGTTAGGGCCTTATAAGTCAATGCCCGAAGCATTAAATACAAAATAAATAGAACAGTTTTTCCATTGTATCAAACGGATAATTGCTACCAGTGTGAAAGCTATGGTCATTTCTACGTTCCGCGCAACCTGGGCTTTACTCTAGGGCTTTGTTCCACCAGATGGAGTAGTTAGGACCTAAGAAGTCAACGCCAGAAGCATAAAATACGATATAAATACAACAGCTTTTCCATCGTATAAAACAAATAATTGCAACCATTGTGAAAGTTATGGACATTTCTACGTTCCGGGCAACCTAGGCTTCACTGTATGGCGTTCTTCCACCACATCGGATAGCTACGGCCTCAGAAGTCAACGCCTGAAGTATAAAATACAATAAAAATACAACAGTCTTTCCATCCTATAACAGGAATAATTGCAACCCGTGTGAAAGGGATGGTCGTTTCTACGTTCCAGGCAACGTAGGCTTCACTCTAGGGCGTTGCTCCACCAGAGCAAACAGTTACGGCCTTGGAAGTCAACGCCCGAAGCATTAAATACAAAATAAATAGAACGGTTTTTCCATTGTATAAAACGAATAATTGCTGCCAGTGTAAAAGTTATGGTCATTTCTACGTTCCGGGCAACCTAGGCTTCACCCTAGGGCGTTGTACGACCAGATCGAATAGTTAGGGCCTAAGAAGTGAACGCCAGAAGCATAAAATACAATATAAATACAACAGTTTTTCCATCGTATAAAACGAATAATTGCAACCAGTATGAAACTTATGGTCATTTCTACGTACCGGGCAACCTAGGCTTCACACTAGGGCGTTGCTCTACCAGATCGAATAGCTAGGGCCTTAGAAGTCAACGCCCGAAGCATAAAATACAAAATAAATAGAACTGTTTTTCCATCGTATAAAACGAATAATTGCTACCAGTGTGAAAGTTATGGTCATTTCTGTTTTCCGTGCAACCTAGGCTTCACCCTAGGGCGTTGTTCCACCAGATGGAATAGTTATGGCCTAACAAGTCAACGCCAGAAGCATAAAATACGATATAAATGCTACAGCTTTTCCATCGTATAAAACAAACAATTGCAACCAGTTTGATAGTGATGGTCATTTCTACGTACCGGGCAACCTAGGCTTCACTCTAGGGCCTTGCTCCACCAGATCGAATAGCTAGGGCCTTAGAAGTCAACGCCAGAAGCATAAAATACAATATAAATACAACAGCTTTGCCATCGTATAAAATCAATAATTGCAAACAGTGTGAAAGATATGGACATTTCTACGTTCAGGGCTACCTAGGCTTCACTCTATGGCGTTTTTCCACCACATCGAATAGCAACGGCATCAGAAGTCAACGCCAGAAGCATAAAATACAATATAAATATAACGGCTTTTCCATCGTATAAAACGAATAATATCAACCAGTGTGAAAGCTATGGTCATTTCTACGTTCCGGGCAACCTAGGCTTCACTGTTTGGCGTTCTTCCACCACATCGGATAGCTACGGCCTCAGAAGTCAACGCCTGAAGTATAAAATACAATAAAAATACAACAGTCTTTCCATCCTATAACAGGAATAATTGCAACCCGTGTGAAAGGGATGGGCGTTTCTACGTTCCAGGCAACGTAGGCTTCACTCTAGGGCGTTGCTCCACCAGAGCAAACAGTTACGGCCTTGGAAGTCAACGCCCGAAGCATTAAATACAAAATAAATAGAACGGTTTTTCCATTGTATAAAACGAATAATTGCTGCCAGTGTAAAAGTTATGGTCATTTCTACGTTCCGGGCAACCTAGGCTTCACCCTAGGGCGTTGTACGACCAGATCGAATAGTTAGGGCCTAAGAAGTGAACGCCAGAAGCATAAAATACAATATAAATACAACAGTTTTTCCATCGTATAAAACGAATAATTGCAACCAGTATGAAACTTATGGTCATTTCTACGTACCGGGCAACCTAGGCTTCACACTAGGGCGTTGCTCTACCAGATCGAATAGCTAGGGCCTTAGAAGTCAACGCCCGAAGCATAAAATACAAAATAAATAGAACTGTTTTTCCATCGTATAAAACGAATAATTGCTACCAGTGTGAAAGTTATGGTCATTTCTGTTTTCCATGCAACCTAGGCTTCACCCTAGGGCGTTGTTCCACCAGATGGAATAGTTATGGCCTAACAAGTCAACGCCAGAAGCATAAAATACGATATAAATGCTACAGCTTTTCCATCGTATAAAACAAACAATTGCAACCAGTTTGATAGTGATGGTCATTTCTACGTACCGGGCAACCTAGGCTTCACTCTAGGGCCTTGCTCCACCAGATCGAATAGTTAGGGCCTTAGAAGTCAACGCCAGAAGCATAAAATACAATATAAATACAACAGCTTTGCCATCGTATAAAATCAATAATTGCAAACAGTGTGAAAGATATGGACATTTCTACGTTCAGGGCTACCTAGGCTTCACTCTATGGCGTTCTTCCACCACATCGAATAGCAACGGCATCAGAAGTCAACGCCAGAAGCATAAAATACAATATAAATATAACGGCTTTTCCATCGTATAAAACGAATAATATCAACCAGTGTGAAAGTTATGGTCATTTCTACGTTCCGGGGAACCTAGGCTTCACTCTAGGGCGTTGCTCCACCAGATCAAACAGTTAGGGCCTTAGAAGTCAACGCACGAAGCATAAAATACGATACAAATACGACAGCTTTTCCATCGTATAAAACAAATAATTGCAACCAGTGTGAAAGCTATGGTCATTTCTACGTTCCGGGCAACCTAGGCTTCACTGTTTGGCGTTCTTCCACCACATCGGATAGCTACGGCCTCAGAAGTCAACGCCTGAAGTATAAAATACAATAAAAATACAACAGTCTTTCCATCCTATAACAGGAGTAATCTCAACCCGTGGGAAAGTGATGGTCATTTCTACGTTCCAGGCAACCTAGGCTCCACTCCAGGGCGTTGCTCCACCAGATGAAACAGGTAGGGCCTTAGAAGTCAACGCCCGAAGCATTAAATGCAAAATACATAGAACAGTTTTTCCATTGTATAAAACGAATAATTGCTACCAGTGTAAAAGTTGTGGTCATTTCTACGTTCCGGGCAACCTAGGCTGTACTCTAGGGCGTTGCTCTACCAGATAGAATAGCTAGGGCCTTAGAAGTCAACGCCCGAAGCATAAAATACAAAATAAATAGAACTGTTTTTCCATCGTATCAAACGAATAATTGCTACCAGTGTGAAAGTTATGGTCATTTCTACTTTCCGTGCAACCTAGGCTTCACCCTAGGGCGTTGTTCCACCAGATGGAATAGTTAGGGCCTAAGAAGTCAACGCCAGAAGCATAAAATACGATATAAATACTACAGCTTTTCCATCGTATAAAACAAATAATTGCAACCAGTTTGACAGTGATGGTCATTTCTACGTACCGGGCAACCCAGGCTTCACTCTAGGGCGTTGCTGCACCAGATCGAATAGTTAGGGCCTTAGAAGTCAACGCCAGAAGCATAAAATACAATATAAATACAACAGCTTTGCCATCGTGTAAAATGAATAATTGCAAACAGTGTGAAAGATATGGACATTTCTACGTTCCGGGCTACCTAGGCTTCACTCTATGGCGTTCCTCCACCACATCGAATAGCAACGGCCTCAGAAGTCAACGCCAGAAGCATAAAATACAATATAAATATAACGGCTTTTCCATCGTATAAAACGAATAATATCAACCAGTGTGAAAGTTATGGTCATTTCTACGTTCCGGGCAACCTAGGCTTCACTCTAGGGCGTTGCTCCACCAGAACAAACAGTTAGGGCCTTAGAAGTCAACGCCCGAAGCATTAAATACAAAATGAATAGAACGGTTTTTCGATTGTATAAAACGAATAATTGCTGCCAGTGTAAAAGTTATGGTCATTTCTACGTTCCGGGCAACCTAGGCTTCACTCTTTGACGTTCTTCCACCACATCGGATAGCTACGGCCTCAGAAGTCAACGCCTGAAGTATAAAATACAATAAAAATACAACAGTCTTTCCATCCTATAACAGGAATAATTGCAACCCGTGTAAAAGTTATGGTCATTTCTACGTTCCAGGCAACCTAGGCTTCACTCTAGGGCGTTGCTCCACCAGAACAAACAGTTAGGGCCTTAGAAGTCAACGCCCGAAGCATTAAATACAAAATGAATAGAACGGTTTTTCGATTGTATAAAACGAATAATTGCTGCCAGTGTAAAAGTTATGGTCATTTCTACGTTCCGGGCAACCTAGGCTTCACCCTAGGGCGTTGTACCACCAGATCGAATAGTTAGGGCCTAAGAAGTGAACGCCAGAAGCATAAAATGCAATATAAATACAACAGTTTTTCCATCGTATAAAACGAATAATTGCAACCAGTATGAAACTTATGGTCATTTCTACGTACCGGGCAACCTAGGCTTCACTCTAGTGCGTTGCTCTACCAGATCGAATATTTAGGGACTTAGAAGTCAACGCCAGAAGCATAAAATACGATATAAATACTACAGCTTTTCCATCGTATAAAACAAATAATTGCAACCAGTCTGGTAGTGATGGTCATTTCTACGTACCTCGCAACCTAGGCTTCACTCTAGGGCGTTGCTCCAACAGATCGAATAGTTAGGGCCTTAGAAGTCAACGCCCGAAGCATAAAATACAAAATAAATAGAACAGTTTTTCCATCGTATAAAACGAATAATTGCTACCAGTGTGAAAGTTATGGTCATTTCTACTTTCCGTGCAACCTAGGCTTCACCCTAGGGCGTTGTTCCACCAGATGGAATAGTTAGGGCCTAAGAAGTCAACGCCAGAAGCATAAAATACGATATAAATACTACAGCTTTTCCATCGTATAAAACAAATAATTGCAACCAGTTTGATAGTGATGGTCATTTCTACGTACCGGGCAACCTGGGCTTCACTCTAGGGCGTTGCTGCACCAGATCGAATAGTTAGGGCCTTAGAAGTCAACGCCAGAAGCATAAAATACAATATAAATACAACAGCTTTGCCATCGTATAAAATGAATAATTGCAAACAGTGTGAAAGATATGGACATTTCTACGTTCCGGGCTACATAGGCTTCACTCCATGGCGTTCCTCCACCACATCGAATAGCAACGGCCTCAGAAGTCAACGCCAGAAGCATAAAATACAATATAAATATAACGGCTTTTCCATCGTATAAAACGAATAATATCAACCAGTGTGAAAGTTATGGTCATTTCTACGTTCCGGGCAACCTAGGCTTCACTCTAGGGCGTTGCTCCACCAGATCAAACAGTTAGGGCCTTAGAAGTCAACGCCCGAAGCATAAAATACGATATAAATACAACAGCTTTTCCATCGTATAAAACAAATAATTGCAACCAGTGTGAAAGCTATGGTCATTTCTACGTTCCGGGCAACCTAGGCTTCACTGTTTGGCGTTCTTCCACCACATCGGATAGCTACGGCCTCAGAAGTCAACGCCTGAAGTATAAAATACAATAAAAATACAACAGTCTTTCCATCCTATAACAGGAATAATTGCAACCCGTGTGAAAGTGATGGTCATTTCTACGTTCCAGGCAACCTAGGCTTCACTCCAGGGCGTTGCTCCACCAGATCAAACAGTTAGGGCCTTAGAAGTCAACGCCCGAAGCATTAAATACAAAATAAATAGAACGGTTTTTCCATTGTATAAAACGAATAATTGCTGCCAGTGTAAAAGTTATGGTCATTTCTACGTTCCGGGCAACGTAGGCTTCACCCTAGGGCGTTGTGCCACCAGATCGAAAAGTTAGGGCCTAAGAAGTGAACGCCAGAAGCATAAAATACAATATAAATACAACAGTTTTTCCATCGTATAAAACGAATAATTGCTACCAGTGTGAAAGTTATGGTCATTTCTACTTTCCGTGCAACCTAGGCTTCACCCTAGGGCGTTGTTCCACCAGATGGAATAGTTAGGGCCTAAGAAGTCAACGCCAGAAGCATAAAATACGATATAAATACTACAGCTTTTCCATCGTATAAAACAAATAATTGCAACCAGTTTGATAGTGATGGTCATTTCTACGTACCGGGCAACCTAGGCTTCACTCTAGGGCGTTGCTCCACCAGATCGAATAGTTAGGGACTTAGAAGTCAACGCCCGAAGCATTAAATACAAAATAAATAGAACGGTTTTTCCATTGTATAAAACGAATAATTGCTGCCAGTGTAAAAGTTATGGTCATTTCTACGTTCCGGGCAACCTAGGCTTCACCCTAGGGCGTTGTACCACCAGATCGAATAGTTAGGGCCTAAGAAGTGAACGCCAGAAGCATAAAATACAATATAAATACAACAGTTTTTCCATCGTATAAAAGGAATAATTGCAAACAGTGTGAAAGTAATGGTCATTTCTACGTTCCGGGCAACCTAGGCTTCACTGCTTGGCGTTCTTCCACCACATCGGATAGCTACCGCCTCAGAGGTCAACGCCTGAAGTATAAAATACAATAAAAATACAACAGTCTTTCCATCCTATAACAGGAATAATTGCAACCCGTGTGAAAGTGATGGTCATTTATACGCTCCAGGCAACCTAGGCATCACTCCAGGGCGCTGCTCCACCAGATCAAACAGTTAGGGCCTTAGAAGTCAACGCCCGAAGCATAAAATACAATATAAATACAACAGATTGTCCATCATATAAAACGAATGACAGCAACCAGTGTGAAAGTTATGGTCATTTCTGCATTTCGAGCAACCTAGGCTTCACTCTAGGGCGTTGCTCTACCAGATCGAATAGTTAGGGCCTTAGAAGTCAACGCCCGAAGCATAAAATACAAAATAAATAGAACAGTTTTTCCATCGTATAAAACGAATAATTGCTACCAGTGTGAAAGTTATGGTCATTTCTACTTTCCGTGCAACCTAGGCATCACCCTAGGGCGTTGTTCCACCAGATGGAATAGTTAGGGCCTAAGAAGTCAACGCCAGAAACAGAAAATACGATATAAATACTCCAGCTTTTCCATCGTATAAAACAAATAATTGCAACCAGTTTGATAGTGATGGTCATTTCTACGTACCGAGCAACCTAGGCTTCACTCTAGGGCGTTGCTCCACCAGATCGAATAGTTAGGGCCTTAGAAGTCAACGCCCGAAGCATTAAATACAAAATAAATAGAACGGTTTTTCCATTGTATAAAACGAATAATTGTTGCCAGTGTAAAAGTTATGGTCATTTCTACGTTCCGGGCAACCTAGGCTTCACCCTAGGGCGTTGTACCACCAGATCGAATAGTTAGGGCCAAAGAAGTGAACGCCAGAAGCATAAAATACAATATAAATACAACAGTTTTTCCATCGTATAAAAGGAATAATTGCAAACAGTGTGAAAGTAATGGTCATTTCTACTTTCCGGGCAACCTAGGCTTCACTGCTTGGCGTTCTTCCACCACATGGGATAGCTACCGCCTCAGAAGTCAACGCCTGAAGTATAAAATACAATAAAAATACAACAGTCTTTCCATCCTATAACAGGAATAATTGCAACCCGTGTGAAAGTGATGGTCATTTCTACGTTCCAGGCAACCTAGGCTTCACTCCAGGGCGTTGTACCACCAGATCGAATAGTTAGGGCCTAAGAAGTGAACGCCAGAAGCATAAAATGCAATATAAATACAACAGTTTTTCCATCGTATAAAACGAATAATTGCAACCAGTATGAAACTTATGGTCATTTCTACGTACCGGGCAACCTAGGCTTCACTCTAGTGCGTTGCTCTACCAGATCGAATATTTAGGGACTTAGAAGTCAACGCCAGAAGCATAAAATACGATATAAATACTACAGCTTTTCCATCGTATAAAACAAATACTTGCAACCAGTCTGGTAGTGATGGTCATTTCTACGTACCTCGCAACCTAGGCTTCACTCTAGGGCGTTGCTCCAACAGATCGAATAGTTAGGGCCTTAAAAGTCAACGCCCGAAGCATAAAATACAAAATAAATAGAACAGTTTTTCCATCGTATAAAACGAATAATTGCTACCAGTGTGAAAGTTATGGTCATTTCTACTTTCCGTGCAACCTAGGCTTCACCCTAGGGCGTTGTTCCACCAGATCGAATAGTTAGGGCCAAAGAAGTGAACGCCAGAAGCATAAAATACAATATAAATACAACAGTTTTTCCATCGTATAAAAGGAATAATTGCAAACAGTGTGAAAGTAATGGTCATTTCTACTTTCCGGGCAACCTAGGCTTCACTGCTTGGCGTTCTTCCACCACATGGGATAGCTACCGCCTCAGAAGTCAACGCCTGAAGTATAAAATACAATAAAAATACAACAGTCTTTCCATCCTATAACAGGAATAATTGCAACCCGTGTGAAAGTGATGGTCATTTCTACGTTCCAGGCAACCTAGGCTTCACTCCAGGGCGTTGTACCACCAGATCGAATAGTTAGGGCCTAAGAAGTGAACGCCAGAAGCATAAAATGCAATATAAATACAACAGTTTTTCCATCGTATAAAACGAATAATTGCAACCAGTATGAAACTTATGGTCATTTCTACGTACCGGGCAACCTAGGCTTCACTCTAGTGCGTTGCTCTACCAGATCGAATATTTAGGGACTTAGAAGTCAACGCCAGAAGCATAAAATACGATATAAATACTACAGCTTTTCCATCGTATAAAACAAATACTTGCAACCAGTCTGGTAGTGATGGTCATTTCTACGTACCTCGCAACCTAGGCTTCACTCTAGGGCGTTGCTCCAACAGATCGAATAGTTAGGGCCTTAAAAGTCAACGCCCGAAGCATAAAATACAAAATAAATAGAACAGTTTTTCCATCGTATAAAACGAATAATTGCTACCAGTGTGAAAGTTATGGTCATTTCTACTTTCCGTGCAACCTAGGCTTCACCCTAGGGCGTTGTTCCACCAGATGGAATAGTTAGGGCCTAAGAAGTCAACGCCAGAAGCATAAAATACGATATAAATACTACAGCTTTTCCATCGTATAAAACAAATAATTGCAACCAGTTTGATAGTGATGGTCATTTCTACGTACCGGGCAACCTGGGCTTCACTCTAGGGCGTTGCTGCACCAGATCGAATAGTTAGGGCCTTAGAAGTCAACGCCAGAAGCATAAAATACAATATAAATACAACAGCTTTGCCATCGTATAAAATGAATAATTGCAAACAGTGTGAAAGATATGGACATTTCTACGTTCCGGGCTACATAGGCTTCACTCCATGGCGTTCCTCCACCACATCGAATAGCAACGGCCTCAGAAGTCAACGCCAGAAGCATAAAATACAATATAAATATAACGGCTTTTCCATCGTATAAAACGAATAATATCAACCAGTGTGAAAGTTATGGTCATTTCTACGTTCCGGGCAACCTAGGCTTCACTCTAGGGCGTTGCTCCACCAGATCAAACAGTTAGGGCCTTAGAAGTCAACGCCCGAAGCATAAAATACGATATAAATACAACAGCTTTTCCATCGTATAAAACAAATAATTGCAACCAGTGTGAAAGCTATGGTCATTTCTACGTTCCGGGCAACCTAGGCTTCACTGTTTGGCGTTCTTCCACCACATCGGATAGCTACGGCCTCAGAAGTCAACGCCTGAAGTATAAAATACAATAAAAATACAACAGTCTTTCCATCCTATAACAGGAATAATTGCAACCCGTGTGAAAGTGATGGTCATTTCTACGTTCCAGGCAACCTAGGCTTCACTCCAGGGCGTTGCTCCACCAGATCAAACAGTTAGGGCCTTAGAAGTCAACGCCCGAAGCATTAAATACAAAATAAATAGAACGGTTTTTCCATTGTATAAAACGAATAATTGCTGCCAGTGTAAAAGTTATGGTCATTTCTACGTTCCGGGCAACGTAGGCTTCACCCTAGGGCGTTGTGCCACCAGATCGAAAAGTTAGGGCCTAAGAAGTGAACGCCAGAAGCATAAAATACAATATAAATACAACAGTTTTTCCATCGTATAAAACGAATAATTGCTACCAGTGTGAAAGTTATGGTCATTTCTACTTTCCGTGCAACCTAGGCTTCACCCTAGGGCGTTGTTCCACCAGATGGAATAGTTAGGGCCTAAGAAGTCAACGCCAGAAGCATAAAATACGATATAAATACTACAGCTTTTCCATCGTATAAAACAAATACTTGCAACCAGTCTGGTAGTGATGGTCATTTCTACGTACCTCGCAACCTAGGCTTCACTCTAGGGCGTTGCTCCAACAGATCGAATAGTTAGGGCCTTAAAAGTCAACGCCCGAAGCATAAAATACAAAATAAATAGAACAGTTTTTCCATCGTATAAAACGAATAATTGCTACCAGTGTGAAAGTTATGGTCATTTCTACTTTCCGTGCAACCTAGGCTTCACCCTAGGGCGTTGTTCCACCAGATGGAATAGTTAGGGCCTAAGAAGTCAACGCCAGAAGCATAAAATACGATATAAATACTACAGCTTTTCCATCGTATAAAACAAATAATTGCAACCAGTTTGATAGTGATGGTCATTTCTACGTACCGGGCAACCTGGGCTTCACTCTAGGGCGTTGCTGCACCAGATCGAATAGTTAGGGCCTTAGAAGTCAACGCCAGAAGCATAAAATACAATATAAATACAACAGCTTTGCCATCGTATAAAATGAATAATTGCAAACAGTGTGAAAGATATGGACATTTCTACGTTCCGGGCTACATAGGCTTCACTCCATGGCGTTCCTCCACCACATCGAATAGCAACGGCCTCAGAAGTCAACGCCAGAAGCATAAAATACAATATAAATATAACGGCTTTTCCATCGTATAAAACGAATAATATCAACCAGTGTGAAAGTTATGGTCATTTCTACGTTCCGGGCAACCTAGGCTTCACTCTAGGGCGTTGCTCCACCAGATCAAACAGTTAGGGCCTTAGAAGTCAACGCCCGAAGCATAAAATACGATATAAATACAACAGCTTTTCCATCGTATAAAACAAATAATTGCAACCAGTGTGAAAGCTATGGTCATTTCTACGTTCCGGGCAACCTAGGCTTCACTGTTTGGCGTTCTTCCACCACATCGGATAGCTACGGCCTCAGAAGTCAACGCCTGAAGTATAAAATACAATAAAAATACAACAGTCTTTCCATCCTATAACAGGAATAATTGCAACCCGTGTGAAAGTGATGGTCATTTCTACGTTCCAGGCAACCTAGGCTTCACTCCAGGGCGTTGCTCCACCAGATCAAACAGTTAGGGCCTTAGAAGTCAACGCCCGAAGCATTAAATACAAAATAAATAGAACGGTTTTTCCATTGTATAAAACGAATAATTGCTGCCAGTGTAAAAGTTATGGTCATTTCTACGTTCCGGGCAACGTAGGCTTCACCCTAGGGCGTTGTGCCACCAGATCGAAAAGTTAGGGCCTAAGAAGTGAACGCCAGAAGCATAAAATACAATATAAATACAACAGTTTTTCCATCGTATAAAACGAATAATTGCTACCAGTGTGAAAGTTATGGTCATTTCTACTTTCCGTGCAACCTAGGCTTCACCCTAGGGCGTTGTTCCACCAGATGGAATAGTTAGGGCCTAAGAAGTCAACGCCAGAAGCATAAAATACGATATAAATACTACAGCTTTTCCATCGTATAAAACAAATAATTGCAACCAGTTTGATAGTGATGGTCATTTCTACGTACCGGGCAACCTAGGCTTCACTCTAGGGCGTTGCTCCACCAGATCGAATAGTTAGGGACTTAGAAGTCAACGCCCGAAGCATTAAATACAAAATAAATAGAACGGTTTTTCCATTGTATAAAACGAATAATTGCTGCCAGTGTAAAAGTTATGGTCATTTCTACGTTCCGGGCAACCTAGGCTTCACCCTAGGGCGTTGTACCACCAGATCGAATAGTTAGGGCCTAAGAAGTGAACGCCAGAAGCATAAAATACAATATAAATACAACAGTTTTTCCATCGTATAAAAGGAATAATTGCAAACAGTGTGAAAGTAATGGTCATTTCTACGTTCCGGGCAACCTAGGCTTCACTGCTTGGCGTTCTTCCACCACATCGGATAGCTACCGCCTCAGAGGTCAACGCCTGAAGTATAAAATACAATAAAAATACAACAGTCTTTCCATCCTATAACAGGAATAATTGCAACCCGTGTGAAAGTGATGGTCATTTATACGCTCCAGGCAACCTAGGCATCACTCCAGGGCGCTGCTCCACCAGATCAAACAGTTAGGGCCTTAGAAGTCAACGCCCGAAGCATAAAATACAATATAAATACAACAGATTGTCCATCATATAAAACGAATGACAGCAACCAGTGTGAAAGTTATGGTCATTTCTGCATTTCGAGCAACCTAGGCTTCACTCTAGGGCGTTGCTCTACCAGATCGAATAGTTAGGGCCTTAGAAGTCAACGCCCGAAGCATAAAATACAAAATAAATAGAACAGTTTTTCCATCGTATAAAACGAATAATTGCTACCAGTGTGAAAGTTATGGTCATTTCTACTTTCCGTGCAACCTAGGCATCACCCTAGGGCGTTGTTCCACCAGATGGAATAGTTAGGGCCTAAGAAGTCAACGCCAGAAGCAGAAAATACGATATAAATACTCCAGCTTTTCCATCGTATAAAACAAATAATTGCAACCAGTTTGATAGTGATGGTCATTTCTACGTACCGAGCAACCTAGGCTTCACTCTAGGGCGTTGCTCCACCAGATCGAATAGTTAGGGCCTTAGAAGTCAACGCCCGAAGCATTAAATACAAAATAAATAGAACGGTTTTTCCATTGTATAAAACGAATAATTGTTGCCAGTGTAAAAGTTATGGTCATTTCTACGTTCCGGGCAACCTAGGCTTCACCCTAGGGCGTTGTACCACCAGATCGAATAGTTAGGGCCAAAGAAGTGAACGCCAGAAGCATAAAATACAATATAAATACAACAGTTTTTCCATCGTATAAAAGGAATAATTGCAAACAGTGTGAAAGTAATGGTCATTTCTACTTTCCGGGCAACCTAGGCTTCACTGCTTGGCGTTCTTCCACCACATGGGATAGCTACCGCCTCAGAAGTCAACGCCTGAAGTATAAAATACAATAAAAATACAACAGTCTTTCCATCCTATAACAGGAATAATTGCAACCCGTGTGAAAGTGATGGTCATTTCTACGTTCCAGGCAACCTAGGCTTCACTCCAGGGCGTTGTACCACCAGATCGAATAGTTAGGGCCTAAGAAGTGAACGCCAGAAGCATAAAATGCAATATAAATACTACAGCTTTTCCATCGTATAAAACAAATAATTGCAACCAGTTTGATAGTGATGGTCATTTCTACGTACCGGGCAACCTGGGCTTCACTCTAGGGCGTTGCTGCACCAGATCGAATAGTTAGGGCCTTAGAAGTCAACGCCAGAAGCATAAAATACAATATAAATACAACAGCTTTGCCATCGTATAAAATGAATAATTGCAAACAGTGTGAAAGATATGGACATTTCTACGTTCCGGGCTACATAGGCTTCACTCCATGGCGTTCCTCCACCACATCGAATAGCAACGGCCTCAGAAGTCAACGCCAGAAGCATAAAATACAATATAAATATAACGGCTTTTCCATCGTATAAAACGAATAATATCAACCAGTGTGAAAGTTATGGTCATTTCTACGTTCCGGGCAACCTAGGCTTCACTCTAGGGCGTTGCTCCACCAGATCGAATAGTTAGGGACTTAGAAGTCAACGCCCGAAGCATTAAATACAAAATAAATAGAACCGTTTTTCCATTGTATAAAACGAATAATTGCTGCCAGTGTAAAAGTTATGGTCATTTCTACGTTCCGGGCAACCTAGGCTTCACCCTAGGGCGTTGTACCACCAGATCGAATAGTTAGGGCCTAAGAAGTGAACGCCAGAAGCATAAAATACAATATAAATACAACAGTTTTTCCATCGTATAAAAGGAATAATTGCAAACAGTGTGAAAGTAATGGTAATTTCTACGTTCCGGGCAACCTAGGCTTCACTGCTTGGCGTTCTTCCACCACATCGGATAGCTACCGCCTCAGAGGTCAACGCCTGAAGTATAAAATACAATAAAAATACAACAGTCTTTCCATCCTATAACAGGAATAATTGCAACCCGTGTGAAAGTGATGGTCATTTATACGCTCCAGGCAACCTAGGCATCACTCCAGGGCGCTGCTCCACCAGATCAAACAGTTAGGGCCTTAGAAGTCAACGCCCGAAGCATAAAATACAATATAAATACAACAGATTGTCCATCATATAAAACGAATGACAGCAACCAGTGTGAAAGTTATGGTCATTTCTGCATTTCGAGCAACCTAGGCTTCACTCTATGGCGTTGCTCTACCAGATCGAATAGTTAGGGCCTTAGAAGTCAACGCCCGAAGCATAAAATACAAAATAAATAGAACAGTTTTTCCATCGTATAAAACGAATAACTGCTACCAGTGTGAAAGTTAAGGTCATTTCTACTTTCCGTGCAACCTAGGCATCACCCTAGGGCGTTGTTCCACCAGATGGAATAGTTAGGGCCTAAGAAGTCAACGCCAGAAGCATAAAATACGATATAAATACTCCAGCTTTTCCATCGTATAAAACAAATAATTGCAACCAGTTTGATAGTGATGGTCATTTCTACGTACCGAGCAACCTAGGCTTCACTCTAGGGCGTTGCTCCACCAGATCGAATAGTTAGGGCCTTAGAAGTCAACGCCCGAAGCATTAAATACAAAATAAATAGAACGGTTTTTCCATTGTATAAAACGAATAATTGTTGCCAGTGTAAAAGTTATGGTCATTTCTACGTTCCGGGCAACCTAGGCTTCACCCTAGGGCGTTGTACCACCAGATCGAATAGTTAGGGCCAAAGAAGTGAACGCCAGAAGCATAAAATACAATATAAATACAACAGTTTTTCCATCGTATAAAAGGAATAATTGCAAACAGTGTGAAAGTAATGGTCATTTCTACTTTCCGGGCAACCTAGGCTTCACTGCTTGGCGTTCTTCCACCACATGGGATAGCTACCGCCTCAGAAGTCAACGCCTGAAGTATAAAATACAATAAAAATACAACAGTCTTTCCATCCTATAACAGGAATAATTGCAACCCGTGTGAAAGTGATGGTCATTTCTACGTTCCAGGCAACCTAGGCTTCACTCCAGGGCGTTGCTCCACCAGATCAAACAGTTAGGGCCTTAGAAGTCAACGCCCGAAGCATAAAATACAATATAAATACAACAGATTTTCCATCATATAAAACGAATGATAGCAACCAGTGTGAAAGTTATGGTCATTTCTACGTTCCGGGCAACCTAGGCTTCACTCTAGGGCGTTGCTCCACCAGAACAAACAGTTAGGGCCTTAGAAGTCAACGCCCGAAGCATTAAATACAAAATGAATAGAACGGTTTTTCGATTGTATAAAACGAATAATTGCTGCCAGTGTAAAAGTTATGGTCATTTCTACGTTCCGGGCAACCTAGGCTTCACTCTTTGACGTTCTTCCACCACATCGGATAGCTACGGCCTCAGAAGTCAACGCCTGAAGTATAAAATACAATAAAAATACAACAGTCTTTCCATCCTATAACAGGAATAATTGCAACCCGTGTAAAAGTTATGGTCATTTCTACGTTCCAGGCAACCTAGGCTTCACTCTAGGGCGTTGCTCCACCAGAACAAACAGTTAGGGCCTTAGAAGTCAACGCCCGAAGCATTAAATACAAAATGAATAGAACGGTTTTTCGATTGTATAAAACGAATAATTGCTGCCAGTGTAAAAGTTATGGTCATTTCTACGTTCCGGGCAACCTAGGCTTCACCCTAGGGCGTTGTACCACCAGATCGAATAGTTAGGGCCTAAGAAGTGAACGCCAGAAGCATAAAATGCAATATAAATACAACAGTTTTTCCATCGTATAAAACGAATAATTGCAACCAGTATGAAACTTATGGTCATTTCTACGTACCGGGCAACCTAGGCTTCACTCTAGTGCGTTGCTCTACCAGATCGAATATTTAGGGACTTAGAAGTCAACGCCAGAAGCATAAAATACGATATAAATACTACAGCTTTTCCATCGTATAAAACAAATAATTGCAACCAGTCTGGTAGTGATGGTCATTTCTACGTACCTCGCAACCTAGGCTTCACTCTAGGGCGTTGCTCCAACAGATCGAATAGTTAGGGCCTTAGAAGTCAACGCCCGAAGCATAAAATACAAAATAAATAGAACAGTTTTTCCATCGTATAAAACGAATAATTGCTACCAGTGTGAAAGTTATGGTCATTTCTACTTTCCGTGCAACCTAGGCTTCACCCTAGGGCGTTGTTCCACCAGATGGAATAGTTAGGGCCTAAGAAGTCAACGCCAGAAGCATAAAATACGATATAAATACTACAGCTTTTCCATCGTATAAAACAAATAATTGCAACCAGTTTGATAGTGATGGTCATTTCTACGTACCGGGCAACCTGGGCTTCACTCTAGGGCGTTGCTGCACCAGATCGAATAGTTAGGGCCTTAGAAGTCAACGCCAGAAGCATAAAATACAATATAAATACAACAGCTTTGCCATCGTATAAAATGAATAATTGCAAACAGTGTGAAAGATATGGACATTTCTACGTTCCGGGCTACATAGGCTTCACTCCATGGCGTTCCTCCACCACATCGAATAGCAACGGCCTCAGAAGTCAACGCCAGAAGCATAAAATACAATATAAATATAACGGCTTTTCCATCGTATAAAACGAATAATATCAACCAGTGTGAAAGTTATGGTCATTTCTACGTTCCGGGCAACCTAGGCTTCACTCTAGGGCGTTGCTCCACCAGATCAAACAGTTAGGGCCTTAGAAGTCAACGCCCGAAGCATAAAATACGATATAAATACAACAGCTTTTCCATCGTATAAAACAAATAATTGCAACCAGTGTGAAAGCTATGGTCATTTCTACGTTCCGGGCAACCTAGGCTTCACTGTTTGGCGTTCTTCCACCACATCGGATAGCTACGGCCTCAGAAGTCAACGCCTGAAGTATAAAATACAATAAAAATACAACAGTCTTTCCATCCTATAACAGGAATAATTGCAACCCGTGTGAAAGTGATGGTCATTTCTACGTTCCAGGCAACCTAGGCTTCACTCCAGGGCGTTGCTCCACCAGATCAAACAGTTAGGGCCTTAGAAGTCAACGCCCGAAGCATTAAATACAAAATAAATAGAACGGTTTTTCCATTGTATAAAACGAATAATTGCTGCCAGTGTAAAAGTTATGGTCATTTCTACGTTCCGGGCAACGTAGGCTTCACCCTAGGGCGTTGTGCCACCAGATCGAAAAGTTAGGGCCTAAGAAGTGAACGCCAGAAGCATAAAATACAATATAAATACAACAGTTTTTCCATCGTATAAAACGAATAATTGCTACCAGTGTGAAAGTTATGGTCATTTCTACTTTCCGTGCAACCTAGGCTTCACCCTAGGGCGTTGTTCCACCAGATGGAATAGTTAGGGCCTAAGAAGTCAACGCCAGAAGCATAAAATACGATATAAATACTACAGCTTTTCCATCGTATAAAACAAATAATTGCAACCAGTTTGATAGTGATGGTCATTTCTACGTACCGGGCAACCTAGGCTTCACTCTAGGGCGTTGCTCCACCAGATCGAATAGTTAGGGACTTAGAAGTCAACGCCCGAAGCATTAAATACAAAATAAATAGAACGGTTTTTCCATTGTATAAAACGAATAATTGCTGCCAGTGTAAAAGTTATGGTCATTTCTACGTTCCGGGCAACCTAGGCTTCACCCTAGGGCGTTGTACCACCAGATCGAATAGTTAGGGCCTAAGAAGTGAACGCCAGAAGCATAAAATACAATATAAATACAACAGTTTTTCCATCGTATAAAAGGAATAATTGCAAACAGTGTGAAAGTAATGGTCATTTCTACGTTCCGGGCAACCTAGGCTTCACTGCTTGGCGTTCTTCCACCACATCGGATAGCTACCGCCTCAGAGGTCAACGCCTGAAGTATAAAATACAATAAAAATACAACAGTCTTTCCATCCTATAACAGGAATAATTGCAACCCGTGTGAAAGTGATGGTCATTTATACGCTCCAGGCAACCTAGGCATCACTCCAGGGCGCTGCTCCACCAGATCAAACAGTTAGGGCCTTAGAAGTCAACGCCCGAAGCATAAAATACAATATAAATACAACAGATTGTCCATCATATAAAACGAATGACAGCAACCAGTGTGAAAGTTATGGTCATTTCTGCATTTCGAGCAACCTAGGCTTCACTCTAGGGCGTTGCTCTACCAGATCGAATAGTTAGGGCCTTAGAAGTCAACGCCCGAAGCATAAAATACAAAATAAATAGAACAGTTTTTCCATCGTATAAAACGAATAATTGCTACCAGTGTGAAAGTTATGGTCATTTCTACTTTCCGTGCAACCTAGGCATCACCCTAGGGCGTTGTTCCACCAGATGGAATAGTTAGGGCCTAAGAAGTCAACGCCAGAAGCAGAAAATACGATATAAATACTCCAGCTTTTCCATCGTATAAAACAAATAATTGCAACCAGTTTGATAGTGATGGTCATTTCTACGTACCGAGCAACCTAGGCTTCACTCTAGGGCGTTGCTCCACCAGATCGAATAGTTAGGGCCTTAGAAGTCAACGCCCGAAGCATTAAATACAAAATAAATAGAACGGTTTTTCCATTGTATAAAACGAATAATTGTTGCCAGTGTAAAAGTTATGGTCATTTCTACGTTCCGGGCAACCTAGGCTTCACCCTAGGGCGTTGTACCACCAGATCGAATAGTTAGGGCCAAAGAAGTGAACGCCAGAAGCATAAAATACAATATAAATACAACAGTTTTTCCATCGTATAAAAGGAATAATTGCAAACAGTGTGAAAGTAATGGTCATTTCTACTTTCCGGGCAACCTAGGCTTCACTGCTTGGCGTTCTTCCACCACATGGGATAGCTACCGCCTCAGAAGTCAACGCCTGAAGTATAAAATACAATAAAAATACAACAGTCTTTCCATCCTATAACAGGAATAATTGCAACCCGTGTGAAAGTGATGGTCATTTCTACGTTCCAGGCAACCTAGGCTTCACTCCAGGGCGTTGTACCACCAGATCGAATAGTTAGGGCCTAAGAAGTGAACGCCAGAAGCATAAAATGCAATATAAATACAACAGTTTTTCCATCGTATAAAACGAATAATTGCAACCAGTATGAAACTTATGGTCATTTCTACGTACCGGGCAACCTAGGCTTCACTCTAGTGCGTTGCTCTACCAGATCGAATATTTAGGGACTTAGAAGTCAACGCCAGAAGCATAAAATACGATATAAATACTACAGCTTTTCCATCGTATAAAACAAATACTTGCAACCAGTCTGGTAGTGATGGTCATTTCTACGTACCTCGCAACCTAGGCTTCACTCTAGGGCGTTGCTCCAACAGATCGAATAGTTAGGGCCTTAAAAGTCAACGCCCGAAGCATAAAATACAAAATAAATAGAACAGTTTTTCCATCGTATAAAACGAATAATTGCTACCAGTGTGAAAGTTATGGTCATTTCTACTTTCCGTGCAACCTAGGCTTCACCCTAGGGCGTTGTTCCACCAGATCGAATAGTTAGGGCCAAAGAAGTGAACGCCAGAAGCATAAAATACAATATAAATACAACAGTTTTTCCATCGTATAAAAGGAATAATTGCAAACAGTGTGAAAGTAATGGTCATTTCTACTTTCCGGGCAACCTAGGCTTCACTGCTTGGCGTTCTTCCACCACATGGGATAGCTACCGCCTCAGAAGTCAACGCCTGAAGTATAAAATACAATAAAAATACAACAGTCTTTCCATCCTATAACAGGAATAATTGCAACCCGTGTGAAAGTGATGGTCATTTCTACGTTCCAGGCAACCTAGGCTTCACTCCAGGGCGTTGTACCACCAGATCGAATAGTTAGGGCCTAAGAAGTGAACGCCAGAAGCATAAAATGCAATATAAATACAACAGTTTTTCCATCGTATAAAACGAATAATTGCAACCAGTATGAAACTTATGGTCATTTCTACGTACCGGGCAACCTAGGCTTCACTCTAGTGCGTTGCTCTACCAGATCGAATATTTAGGGACTTAGAAGTCAACGCCAGAAGCATAAAATACGATATAAATACTACAGCTTTTCCATCGTATAAAACAAATACTTGCAACCAGTCTGGTAGTGATGGTCATTTCTACGTACCTCGCAACCTAGGCTTCACTCTAGGGCGTTGCTCCAACAGATCGAATAGTTAGGGCCTTAAAAGTCAACGCCCGAAGCATAAAATACAAAATAAATAGAACAGTTTTTCCATCGTATAAAACGAATAATTGCTACCAGTGTGAAAGTTATGGTCATTTCTACTTTCCGTGCAACCTAGGCTTCACCCTAGGGCGTTGTTCCACCAGATGGAATAGTTAGGGCCTAAGAAGTCAACGCCAGAAGCATAAAATACGATATAAATACTACAGCTTTTCCATCGTATAAAACAAATAATTGCAACCAGTTTGATAGTGATGGTCATTTCTACGTACCGGGCAACCTGGGCTTCACTCTAGGGCGTTGCTGCACCAGATCGAATAGTTAGGGCCTTAGAAGTCAACGCCAGAAGCATAAAATACAATATAAATACAACAGCTTTGCCATCGTATAAAATGAATAATTGCAAACAGTGTGAAAGATATGGACATTTCTACGTTCCGGGCTACATAGGCTTCACTCCATGGCGTTCCTCCACCACATCGAATAGCAACGGCCTCAGAAGTCAACGCCAGAAGCATAAAATACAATATAAATATAACGGCTTTTCCATCGTATAAAACGAATAATATCAACCAGTGTGAAAGTTATGGTCATTTCTACGTTCCGGGCAACCTAGGCTTCACTCTAGGGCGTTGCTCCACCAGATCAAACAGTTAGGGCCTTAGAAGTCAACGCCCGAAGCATAAAATACGATATAAATACAACAGCTTTTCCATCGTATAAAACAAATAATTGCAACCAGTGTGAAAGCTATGGTCATTTCTACGTTCCGGGCAACCTAGGCTTCACTGTTTGGCGTTCTTCCACCACATCGGATAGCTACGGCCTCAGAAGTCAACGCCTGAAGTATAAAATACAATAAAAATACAACAGTCTTTCCATCCTATAACAGGAATAATTGCAACCCGTGTGAAAGTGATGGTCATTTCTACGTTCCAGGCAACCTAGGCTTCACTCCAGGGCGTTGCTCCACCAGATCAAACAGTTAGGGCCTTAGAAGTCAACGCCCGAAGCATTAAATACAAAATAAATAGAACGGTTTTTCCATTGTATAAAACGAATAATTGCTGCCAGTGTAAAAGTTATGGTCATTTCTACGTTCCGGGCAACGTAGGCTTCACCCTAGGGCGTTGTGCCACCAGATCGAAAAGTTAGGGCCTAAGAAGTGAACGCCAGAAGCATAAAATACAATATAAATACAACAGTTTTTCCATCGTATAAAACGAATAATTGCTACCAGTGTGAAAGTTATGGTCATTTCTACTTTCCGTGCAACCTAGGCTTCACCCTAGGGCGTTGTTCCACCAGATGGAATAGTTAGGGCCTAAGAAGTCAACGCCAGAAGCATAAAATACGATATAAATACTACAGCTTTTCCATCGTATAAAACAAATAATTGCAACCAGTTTGATAGTGATGGTCATTTCTACGTACCGGGCAACCTAGGCTTCACTCTAGGGCGTTGCTCCACCAGATCGAATAGTTAGGGACTTAGAAGTCAACGCCCGAAGCATTAAATACAAAATAAATAGAACGGTTTTTCCATTGTATAAAACGAATAATTGCTGCCAGTGTAAAAGTTATGGTCATTTCTACGTTCCGGGCAACCTAGGCTTCACCCTAGGGCGTTGTACCACCAGATCGAATAGTTAGGGCCTAAGAAGTGAACGCCAGAAGCATAAAATACAATATAAATACAACAGTTTTTCCATCGTATAAAAGGAATAATTGCAAACAGTGTGAAAGTAATGGTCATTTCTACGTTCCGGGCAACCTAGGCTTCACTGCTTGGCGTTCTTCCACCACATCGGATAGCTACCGCCTCAGAGGTCAACGCCTGAAGTATAAAATACAATAAAAATACAACAGTCTTTCCATCCTATAACAGGAATAATTGCAACCCGTGTGAAAGTGATGGTCATTTATACGCTCCAGGCAACCTAGGCATCACTCCAGGGCGCTGCTCCACCAGATCAAACAGTTAGGGCCTTAGAAGTCAACGCCCGAAGCATAAAATACAATATAAATACAACAGATTGTCCATCATATAAAACGAATGACAGCAACCAGTGTGAAAGTTATGGTCATTTCTGCATTTCGAGCAACCTAGGCTTCACTCTAGGGCGTTGCTCTACCAGATCGAATAGTTAGGGCCTTAGAAGTCAACGCCCGAAGCATAAAATACAAAATAAATAGAACAGTTTTTCCATCGTATAAAACGAATAATTGCTACCAGTGTGAAAGTTATGGTCATTTCTACTTTCCGTGCAACCTAGGCATCACCCTAGGGCGTTGTTCCACCAGATGGAATAGTTAGGGCCTAAGAAGTCAACGCCAGAAGCAGAAAATACGATATAAATACTCCAGCTTTTCCATCGTATAAAACAAATAATTGCAACCAGTTTGATAGTGATGGTCATTTCTACGTACCGAGCAACCTAGGCTTCACTCTAGGGCGTTGCTCCACCAGATCGAATAGTTAGGGCCTTAGAAGTCAACGCCCGAAGCATTAAATACAAAATAAATAGAACGGTTTTTCCATTGTATAAAACGAATAATTGTTGCCAGTGTAAAAGTTATGGTCATTTCTACGTTCCGGGCAACCTAGGCTTCACCCTAGGGCGTTGTACCACCAGATCGAATAGTTAGGGCCAAAGAAGTGAACGCCAGAAGCATAAAATACAATATAAATACAACAGTTTTTCCATCGTATAAAAGGAATAATTGCAAACAGTGTGAAAGTAATGGTCATTTCTACTTTCCGGGCAACCTAGGCTTCACTGCTTGGCGTTCTTCCACCACATGGGATAGCTACCGCCTCAGAAGTCAACGCCTGAAGTATAAAATACAATAAAAATACAACAGTCTTTCCATCCTATAACAGGAATAATTGCAACCCGTGTGAAAGTGATGGTCATTTCTACGTTCCAGGCAACCTAGGCTTCACTCCAGGGCGTTGTACCACCAGATCGAATAGTTAGGGCCTAAGAAGTGAACGCCAGAAGCATAAAATGCAATATAAATACAACAGTTTTTCCATCGTATAAAACGAATAATTGCAACCAGTATGAAACTTATGGTCATTTCTACGTACCGGGCAACCTAGGCTTCACTCTAGTGCGTTGCTCTACCAGATCGAATATTTAGGGACTTAGAAGTCAACGCCAGAAGCATAAAATACGATATAAATACTACAGCTTTTCCATCGTATAAAACAAATACTTGCAACCAGTCTGGTAGTGATGGTCATTTCTACGTACCTCGCAACCTAGGCTTCACTCTAGGGCGTTGCTCCAACAGATCGAATAGTTAGGGCCTTAAAAGTCAACGCCCGAAGCATAAAATACAAAATAAATAGAACAGTTTTTCCATCGTATAAAACGAATAATTGCTACCAGTGTGAAAGTTATGGTCATTTCTACTTTCCGTGCAACCTAGGCTTCACCCTAGGGCGTTGTTCCACCAGATGGAATAGTTAGGGCCTAAGAAGTCAACGCCAGAAGCATAAAATACGATATAAATACTACAGCTTTTCCATCGTATAAAACAAATAATTGCAACCAGTTTGATAGTGATGGTCATTTCTACGTACCGGGCAACCTGGGCTTCACTCTAGGGCGTTGCTGCACCAGATCGAATAGTTAGGGCCTTAGAAGTCAACGCCAGAAGCATAAAATACAATATAAATACAACAGCTTTGCCATCGTATAAAATGAATAATTGCAAACAGTGTGAAAGATATGGACATTTCTACGTTCCGGGCTACATAGGCTTCACTCCATGGCGTTCCTCCACCACATCGAATAGCAACGGCCTCAGAAGTCAACGCCAGAAGCATAAAATACAATATAAATATAACGGCTTTTCCATCGTATAAAACGAATAATATCAACCAGTGTGAAAGTTATGGTCATTTCTACGTTCCGGGCAACCTAGGCTTCACTCTAGGGCGTTGCTCCACCAGATCGAATAGTTAGGGACTTAGAAGTCAACGCCCGAAGCATTAAATACAAAATAAATAGAACCGTTTTTCCATTGTATAAAACGAATAATTGCTGCCAGTGTAAAAGTTATGGTCATTTCTACGTTCCGGGCAACCTAGGCTTCACCCTAGGGCGTTGTACCAGCAGATCGAATAGTTAGGGCCTAAGAAGTGAACGCCAGAAGCATAAAATACAATATAAATACAACAGTTTTTCCATCGTATAAAAGGAATAATTGCAAACAGTGTGAAAGTAATGGTAATTTCTACGTTCCGGGCAACCTAGGCTTCACTGCTTGGCGTTCTTCCACCACATCGGATAGCTACCGCCTCAGAGGTCAACGCCTGAAGTATAAAATACAATAAAAATACAACAGTCTTTCCATCCTATAACAGGAATAATTGCAACCCGTGTGAAAGTGATGGTCATTTATACGCTCCAGGCAACCTAGGCATCACTCCAGGGCGCTGCTCCACCAGATCAAACAGTTAGGGCCTTAGAAGTCAACGCCCGAAGCATAAAATACAATATAAATACAACAGATTGTCCATCATATAAAACGAATGACAGCAACCAGTGTGAAAGTTATGGTCATTTCTGCATTTCGAGCAACCTAGGCTTCACTCTATGGCGTTGCTCTACCAGATCGAATAGTTAGGGCCTTAGAAGTCAACGCCCGAAGCATAAAATACAAAATAAATAGAACAGTTTTTCCATCGTATAAAACGAATAACTGCTACCAGTGTGAAAGTTAAGGTCATTTCTACTTTCCGTGCAACCTAGGCATCACCCTAGGGCGTTGTTCCACCAGATGGAATAGTTAGGGCCTAAGAAGTCAACGCCAGAAGCATAAAATACGATATAAATACTCCAGCTTTTCCATCGTATAAAACAAATAATTGCAACCAGTTTGATAGTGATGGTCATTTCTACGTACCGAGCAACCTAGGCTTCACTCTAGGGCGTTGCTCCACCAGATCGAATAGTTAGGGCCTTAGAAGTCAACGCCCGAAGCATTAAATACAAAATAAATAGAACGGTTTTTCCATTGTATAAAACGAATAATTGTTGCCAGTGTAAAAGTTATGGTCATTTCTACGTTCCGGGCAACCTAGGCTTCACCCTAGGGCGTTGTACCACCAGATCGAATAGTTAGGGCCAAAGAAGTGAACGCCAGAAGCATAATATACAATATAAATACAACAGTTTTTCCATCGTATAAAAGGAATAATTGCAAACAGTGTGAAAGTAATGGTCATTTCTACTTTCCGGGCAACCTAGGCTTCACTGCTTGGCGTTCTTCCACCACATGGGATAGCTACCGCCTCAGAAGTCAACGCCTGAAGTATAAAATACAATAAAAATACAACAGTCTTTCCATCCTATAACAGGAATAATTGCAACCCGTGTGAAAGTGATGGTCATTTCTACGTTCCAGGCAACCTAGGCTTCACTCCAGGGCGTTGCTCCACCAGATCAAACAGTTAGGGCCTTAGAAGTCAACGCCCGAAGCATAAAATACAATATAAATACAACAGATTTTCCATCATATAAAACGAATGATAGCAACCAGTGTGAAAGTTATGGTCATTTCTGCATTTCGAGCAACCTAGGCTTCACTCTAGGGCGTTGATCCACCTGATCGAATAGTTAGGGCCTTAGAAGTCAACGCCCGAAGCATTAAATACAAAATAAATAGAACGGTTTTTCCATTGTATAAAACGAATAATTGCTGCCAGTGTAAAAGTTATGGTCATTTCTACGTTCCGGGCAACCTAGGCTTCACCCTAGGGCGTTGTACCACCAGATCGAATAGTTAGGGCCTAAGAAGTGAACGCCAGAAGCATAAAATACAATATAAATACAACAGTTTTTCCATCGCATAAAAAGAATAATTGCAACCAGTATGAAACTTATGGTCATTTCTACGTACCGGGCAACCTAGGCTTCACTCTAGGGCGTTGCTCTACCAGATCGAATAGCTAGGGCCTTAGAAGTCAACGCCCGAAGCATAAAGTACAAAATAAATAGAACTGTTTTTCCATCGTATATAACGAATAATTGCTGCCAGTGTAAAAGTTATGGTCATTTCTACGTTCCGGGCAACCTAGGCTTCACCCTAGGGCGTTGTACCACCAGATCGAATAGTTAGGGCCTAAGAAGTGAACGCCAGAAGCATAAAATACAATATAAATACAACAGTTTTTCCATCGTATAAAACGAATAATTGCAACCAGTATGAAACTTATGGTCATTTCTACGTACCGGGCAACCTAGGCTTCACTCTAGGGCGTTGCTCTACCAGATCGAATAGCTAGGGCCTTAGAAGTCAACACCCGAAGCATAAAATACAAAATAAATAGAACTGTTTTTGCACCGTAAAAACGAATAATTGCTACCAGTGTGAAAGTTATGGTCATTTCTACGTTCCGGGCAACCTAGGCTTCACCCTAGGGCGTTGTTCCACCAGATCGAATAGTTAGGGCCTAAGAAGTGAACGCCAGAAGCATAAAATGCAATAAAAATACAACAGTTTTTCCATCGTATAGCAGGAATAATTTGCAACCAGTGTGATAGTAGTGGTCATTTCTACGTTCCGGGCAACCTAGGCTTCACTGAATGGCGTTCTTCCACCACATCGGATAGCTTCGGCCTCAGAAGTCAGCGCCTGAAGTATAAAATACAATAAAAATACAACAGTCTTTCCATCCTATAACAGGAATAATTGCAACCCGTGTGAAAGGGATGGTCATTTCCACGTTCCAGGCAACCTAGGCTTCACTCTAGGGCGTTGCTCCACCAGAACAAACAGTTAGGGCCTTAGAAGTCAACGCCCGAAGCATTAAATACAAAATAAATAAAACAGTTTTTCCATCGTATAAAACGAATAATTGCTACCAGTGTGAAAGTTATGGTCATTTCTACGTACCGGGCAGTCTAGGCTTCACTCTAGGGCGTTGCTCTACCAGATCGAACAGTTAGGGCCTAGGAAGTCAACGCCAGAAGCATAAAATACAATATAAAGATAACAGTTCTTCCATCGTATAAAACGAATGATAGCAATCAGTGTGAGAGTTATAGTCATTTCTACGTTCCGGGAGACCTAGGCTTCACTGTATGGCGTTCTTCCACCACATCGGATTGCTACGGCCTCAGAAGTCAGCGTCTGAAGTATAAAATACAATAAAAATACAACAGTCTTTCCATCCTATAACAGGAATAATTGCAACCCGTGTGAAAGGGATGGTCATTTCTACGTTCTGGGCAACCTAGGCTTCACTGTATGGCGTTGTGCCTCCAGGTCGAATTGTTAGGGCCTTTGAAGTCAACGCCAGAAATATAAAATACAAAACAAATACAACAGCTTTTCCATCCTATAAAACGAATAATTTCAACCAGTGTGAAAGTTATGGTCATTTCTGCGTTCCGGGCAAACTAGGCTTCACTCTATGGCGTTGGTCCAACAGATCGAATAGTCAGGGCTTTAGAAGTCAGCGCCGGAAGCATAAAATACAATATAAATACAACAGCTTTTCCATCGTATAAAACGAATGATTGCATCCAATGTGCAAGTAATGGCCATTTCTACGTTCCGGGCAACCTATGCTTCACTCTAGGACGTTGCTCCACCGGATCGAATAGTCACGCCCCAAGAAGTCAACACCAGAAGCATAAAATACACTAAAAATACAACAGTTTTTCCATCGTATAAAACGAATAATTGCATCCAATGTGAAAGTAATGGCCATTTCTACGTTCCGGGCAACCTAGGCTCCACTCTAGGCAGTTGCTCGACCACATCGAATAGTTAGGGCCTTAGAAGTCAACGCACGAAGCATAAAATACAATAAAGATACAACAGTTTTTCCACCGTATAGCTGGAATAATTCCAACCAGTGTGAATGTGATAGTCATTTCTACGTTCCGGGCAAGCTAGGCTTCAATCTACGGCGCTGATCCACCAGATCGAATGGTTAAGGCCTAAGAAGTCAACGCCAGAAGCATAAAATACAATATAAATACAACAGTTCTTTTATCGTATAAAACGAATAATTGCATCCAGTGTGAAAGTAATGGCCATTTCTACGTCCCGGGCAACATAGGCCTCACTCTAGGGCGTTGGTCCAACAGATCGAATAGTTAGGGCCTTAGAAGTCAACGCCCGAAGCATAAAATACAAAACAAATACAACAGTTTTTCCATCGTATACAACGAATAATTGCAACCACTGTGAAAGTTATGGTCATTTCTAGGTTCCGCGCAACCTGGGCTTTACCCTAGGGCGTTGTTCCGCCAGATGGAATAGTTAGGGCCTAAGAAGTCAACGCCCGAAGCATAAAATACAAAATAAATAGAAGAGTTTTTCCATGGTATAAAACGGACACTTGCTACCAGTGTAAAAATTATGGTCATTTCTACGTTCCGGGCAACCTAGGCTTCACACTAGGGCGTTGATCCACCAGATAGAATAGTTAGGGCCTTAGAAGTCAACGCCAGAAGCATAAAATTCAATAAGGATGCAACAGTTTTTCCATCGTATAGCAGGAATAACTGCAAACAGTGTGAAAGTACTGGTCATTTCTACGTTCCGGGCAACCTAGGCTTCACCCCAGGTAGTTGTTCCACCAGATCGAATAGTTAGGTCCTAAGAAGTGAACGCCAGCAGCATAAAATACAATATAAATACAACAGTTCTTCCATCATATAAAACGGATAATTGCAACCAGTATGAAGGTTATGGTCATTTCTACGTTCCGGGCTACCTAGGCTTCACCCTATGGCGTTCTTCCACCACATCGAATAGCTACGGCCTCAGAAGTCAACGCCTGAAGCAGAGAATACAATAAAAATACAACAGTCTTTCCATCCTATAACTGGAATAATTGCAACCCGTGTGAAAGTGATGGTCATTTGTACGTTCCAGGCAACCTAGGCTTCACTCTAGGGCGTTGTACCACCAGATCGAATTGTTACGGCCTAAGAAGTCAACGCCAGAAGCATAAGATACAATATAAATATAACAGTTTTTCCATCGTATAGAACGAATAATAGCATCCAGTGTGAAAGTTATGGTCATTTCTACGTTCCCGGCAACCTAGGCTTCACTCTAGGGCGTTGCTCCACCAGATCAAACAGTTAGTTCCTTAGAAGTGAACGCCAGAAGCATAAAATACAATATAAATGCAACTGTTTTTCCATCGAATAAAACGAATAATTGCAACCAGTATGAAAGTTATGGTCATTTCTACGTTCCGGGCATCCTAGGCTTCACTCTATGGCGTTCTTCCACCTACATCGAATAGCAACGGCCTCAGAAGTCAACGCCTGTGGCATAAAATACAATAAAAATACAACAGTCTTTCCGTCCTATAACAGGAATAATTGCAACCGGTGTGAAAGTTAACGTCATTTCTACTTTCCGGGCAACCTAGGCTTCACCCTAGGGCGTTGCTCCAACAGATTGAATAGTTAGGGCCTTAGAAGTCAACGCCCGATGCATAAAATACAAAATAAATAGAACAGTTTTTCCATCGTGTAAAACGAATAATTGCTGCCGGTGTGAAAGTTATGGTCATTTCTACGTTCCGGTCAACCTAGGCTTCACCATAGGGCGTTATTCCCACAGATCGAATAGTTAGGGCCTAAGAAGTGAACGCCAGAAGCATAAAATACAATATAAATACAACAGCTTTTCCATCATACAAAACGAATAATTGCAACGAGTATGAAAGATAGGGTCATTTCTACTTTACGGGCAACCTAGGCTACACCCTAGGGCGTTGCTCTTACAGATTGAATAGTTAGGGCTTTAGAAGTTAATGCCCGAAGCATAAAGTGCAATAAAAATACAACAGTTTTTCCATCACATAACAGGAATATTTGCAACCAGTTTGAAAGTGAAGGTAATTGCTACGTTCCGGGCAACTTAGGCTTCACTCTAGGGCGTTGTTCCACCAGATCGAATTGTTAGGGCCTAAGAAGTCAACGCCCGAAGCATAAAATACAAAATAAATAGAACAGTTTTTCCATGGTATAAAACGGACACTTGCTACCAGTGTAAAAATTATGGTCATTTCTACGTTCCGGGCAACCTAGGCTTTACCCTAGGGCGTTGTTCCACCAGATCGAATAGTGAGGGCCTAAGAAGTGAAAGCCAGAAGCATAAAATACAATATAAATACAACAGTTTTTCCATCATATGAAACGAGTAATTGCAACCAGTATGAAAGTTGTGGTCATTTCTACTTTCCGGGCAATCCAGGCTACACCCTAGGGCGTTGCTCCAACAGATCGAATAGTTAGTGCCTTAGAAGTCCACGGCCGAAGCATAAAATACAAAATAAATAGAACTGTTTTTCCGTCGTATAAAACGAATAATTGCAACCAGTATGAAAGTTAACGTCATTTCTACGTTCCGGGCAACCTAGGCTTCACACTAGGGCGTTGATCCACCAGATAGAATAGTTAGGGCCTTAGAAGTCAACGCCAGAAGCATAAAATTCAATAAGGATGCAACAGTTTTTCCATCCTATAGCAGGAATAACTGCAAACAGTGTGAAAGTACTGGTCATTTCTACGTTCCGGGTAACCTAGGCTTCACTCTAGGGCGTTGTTCCACCAGATCGAACAGTTAGGGCATAAGAAGGCAACGCCAGAAGCATAAAACACAATATAAATACAACAGTTTTTCCATCGTATAGAACGAATAATAGCAACCAGTGTGAAAGTTATGGTCATTTCTACGTTCCGGGCAACCTAGGCTTCACCCCAGGTAGTTGTTCCACCAGATCGAATAGTTAGGTCCTAAGAAGTGAACGCCAGCAGCATAAAATACAATATAAATACAACAGTTCTTCCATCATGTAAAACGGATAATTGCAACCAGTATGAAGGTTATGGTCATTTCTACGTTCCGGGCTACCTAGGCTTCACCCTATGGCGTTCTTCCACCACATCGAATAGCTACGGCCTCAGATGTCAACGCCTGAAGCATAGAATACAATAAAAATACAACAGTCTTTCCATCCTATAACTGGAATAATTGCAACCCGTGTGAAAGTGATGGTCATTTGTACGTTCCAGGCAACCTAGGCTTCACTCTAGGGCGTTGTACCACCAGATCGAATTGTTAGGGCCTAAGAAGTCAACGCCCGAAGCATAGAATACAAAATAAATAGAACAGTTTTTCCATAGTATAAAACGAATAATAGCAACCAGTGTGAAAGTTATGATCATTTCTACGTTCCGGCAACCTAGGCTTCACCCCAGGACGTTGTTCCACCAGATCGAATAGTTAGGGCCTAAGAAGTCAACGCCCGAAGCATAAAATACAAAATAAATAGAAGAGTTTTTCCATGGTACAAAACGGACACTTGCTACCAGTGTAAAAATTATGGTCATTTCTACGTTCCGGGCAACCTAGGCTTCACCCTAGGGCGTTGTTCCACCAGATCGAATAGTGAGGGCCTAAGAAGTGAACGCCAGAAGCATAAAATACAATATAAATACAACAGTTTTTCCATCATATGAAACGAGTAATTGCAACCAGTATGAAAGTTGTGGTCAATTCTACTTCCCGGGCAACCCAGGCTACACCCTAGGGCGTTGCTCCAACAGATCGAATAGTTAGTGCCTTAGAAGTCCACGGCCGAAGCATAAAATACAAAATAAATAGAACTGTTTTTCCGTCGTATAAAACGAATAATTGCAACCAGTATGAAAGTTAACGTCATTTCTACGTTCCGGGCAACCTAGGCTTCACACTAGGGCGTTGATCCACCAGATAGAATAGTTAGGGCCTTAGAAGTCAACGCCAGAAGCATAAAATTCAATAAGGATGCAACAGTTTTTCCATCGTATAGCAGGAATAACTGCAAACAGTGTGAAAGTACTGGTCATTTCTACGTTCCGGGTAACCTAGGCTTCACTCTAGGGAGTTGTTCCACCAGATCGAACAGTTAGGGCCTAAGAAGTGAACGCCAGCAGCATAAAATACAATATAAATACAACAGTATTTCCATCGTATAGAACGAATAATAGCAACCAGTGTGAAAGTTATGGTCATTTCTACGTTCCGGGCAACCTAGGCTTCACCCCAGGTAGTTGTTCCACCAGATCGAATAGTTAGGGCCTAAGAAGTGAACGCCAGCAGCATGAAATACAATATAAATACAACAGTTCTTCCATCATATAAAACGGATAATTGCAACCAGTATGAAGGTTATGGTCATTTCTACGTTCCGGGCAACCTAGGCTTCACTCTTTGGCGTTCTTCCACCACATCGAATAGCTACGGCCTCAGAAGTCAACGCCTGAAGCATAGAATACAATAAAAATACAACAGTCTTTCCATCCTATAACTGGAATAATTGCAACCCGTGTGAAAGTGATGGTCATTTGTACGTTCCAGGCAACCTAGGCTTCACTCTAGCGCGTTGTTCCACCAGACCGAATTGTTAGGGCCTAAGAAGTCAACGCCAGGAGCATAAGATACAATATAAATATAACAGTATTTCCATCGTATAGAACGAATAATAGCAACCAGTGTGAAAGTTATGGTCATTTCTACTTTCCGGGCAACCTAGGCTTCACGCCTAGGGCGTTGCTCCACCAGATGAAACAGTTAGGGCCTAAGAAGTGAACGCCAGAAGCATAAAATACAATATAAATGCAACTGTTTTTCCATCGTATAAAACGAACAATTGCTACCAGTATAAAAGTTATGGTCATTTCTACGTTCCGGGCAACCTAGGCTTCACCCCAGGTAGTTGTTCCACCAGATCGAATAGTTAGGTCCTAAGAAGTGAACGCCAGCAGCATAAAATACAATATAAATACAACAGTTCTTCCATCATATAAAACGGATAATTGCAACCAGTATGAAGGTTATGGTCATTTCTACGTTCCGGGCAACCTAGGCTTCACCCCAGGTAGTTGTTCCACCAGATCGAATAGTTAGGTCCTAAGAAGTGAACGCCAGCAGCATAAAATACAATATAAATACAACAGTTCTTCCATCATATAAAACGGATAATTGCAACCAGTATGAAGGTTATGGTCATTTCTACGTTCCGGGCTACCTAGGCTTCACCCTATGGCGTTCTTCCACCACATCGAATAGCTACGGCCTCAGAAGTCAACGCCTGAAGCATAGAATACAATAAAAATACAACAGTCTTTCCATCCTATAACTGGAATAATTGCAACCCGTGTGAAAGTGATGGTCATTTGTACGTTCCAGGCAACCTAGGCTTCACTCTAGGGCGTTGTACCACCAGATCGAATTGTTAGGGCCTAAGAAGTCAACGCCAGAAGCATAAGATACAATATAAATATAACAGTTTTTCCATCGTATAGAACGTATAATAGCATCCAGTGTGAAAGTTATGGTCATTTCTACGTTCCGGGCAACCTAGGCTTCACTCTAGGGCGTTGCTCCACCAGATCAAACAGTTAGTTCCTTAGAAGTCAACGCCCGAAGCATAGAATACAAAATAAATAGAACAGTTTTTCCATAGTATAAAACGAATAATAGCAACCAGTGTGAAAGTTATGATCATTTCTACGTTCCGGCAACCTAGGCTTCACCCCAGGACGTTGTTCCACCGGATCGAATAGTTAGGGCCTAAGAAGTCAACGCCCGAAGCATAAAATACAAAATAAATAGAAGAGTTTTTCCATGGTATAAAACGGACACTTGCTACCAGTGTAAAAATTATGGTCATTTCTACGTTCCGGGCAACCTAGGCTTCACCCTAGGGCGTTGTTCCACCAGATCGAATAGTGAGGGCCTAAGAAGTGAACGCCAGAAGCATAAAATACAATATAAATACAACAGTTTTTCCATCATATGAAACGAGTAATTGCAACCAGTATGAAAGTTGTGGTCATTTCTACTTTCCGGGCAACCCAGGCTACACCCTAGGGCGTTGCTCCAACACATCGAATAGTTAGTGCCTTAGAAGTCCACGGCTGAAGCATAAAATACAAAATAAATAGAACTGTTTTTCCGTCGTATAAAACGAATAATTGCAACCAGTATGAAAGTTAACGTCATTTCTACGTTCCGGGCAACCTAGGCTTCACACTAGGGCGTTGATCCACCAGATAGAATAGTTAGGGCCTTAGAAGTCAACGCCAGAAGCATAAAATTCAATAAGGATGCAACAGTTTTTCCATCGTATAGCAGGAATAACTGCAAACAGTGTGAAAGTACTGGTCATTTCTACGTTCCGGGTAACCTAGGCTTCACTCTAGGGAGTTGTTCCACCAGATCGAACAGTTAGGGCCTAAGAAGTGAACGCCAGCAGCATAAAATACAATATAAATACAACAGTATTTCCATCGTATAGAACGAATAATAGCAACCAGTGTGAAAGTTATGGTCATTTCTACGTTCCGGGCAACCTAGGCTTCACCCCAGGTAGTTGTTCCACCAGATCGAATAGTTAGGGCCTAAGAAGTGAACGCCAGCAGCATGAAATACAATATAAATACAACAGTTCTTCCATCATATAAAACGGATAATTGCAACCAGTATGAAGGTTATGGTCATTTCTACGTTCCGGGCAACCTAGGCTTCACTCTTTGGCGTTCTTCCACCACATCGAATAGCTACGGCCTCAGAAGTCAACGCCTGAAGCATAGAATACAATAAAAATACAACAGTCTTTCCATCCTATAACTGGAATAATTGCTACCCGTGTGAAAGTGATGGTCATTTGTACGTTCCAGGCAACCTAGGCTTCACTCTAGCGCGTTGTTCCACCAGACCGAATTGTTAGGGCCTAAGAAGTCAACGCCAGGAGCATAAGATACAATATAAATATAACAGTATTTCCATCGTATAGAACGAATAATAGCAACCAGTGTGAAAGTTATGGTCATTTCTACTTTCCGGGCAACCGAGGCTTCACGCCTAGGGCGTTGCTCCACCAGATGAAACAGTTAGGGCCTAAGAAGTGAACGCCAGAAGCATAAAATACAATATAAATGCAACTGTTTTTCCATCGTATAAAACGAACAATTGCTACCAGTATAAAAGTTATGGTCATTTCTACGTTCCGGGCAACCTAGGCTTCACCCCAGGTAGTTGTTCCACCAGATCGAATAGTTAGGTCCTAAGAAGTGAACGCCAGCAGCATAAAATACAATATAAATACAACAGTTCTTCCATCATATAAAACGGATAATTGCAACCAGTATGAAGGTTATGGTCATTTCTACGTTCCGGGCAACCTAGGCTTCACCCCAGGTAGTTGTTCCACCAGATCGAATAGTTAGGTCCTAAGAAGTGAACGCCAGCAGCATAAAATACAATATAAATACAACAGTTCTTCCATCATATAAAACGGATAATTGCAACCAGTATGAAGGTTATGGTCATTTCTACGTTCCGGGCTACCTAGGCTTCACCCTATGGCGTTCTTCCACCACATCGAATAGCTACGGCCTCAGAAGTCAACGCCTGAAGCAGAGAATACAATAAAAATACAACAGTCTTTCCATCCTATAACTGGAATAATTGCAACCCGTGTGAAAGTGATGGTCATTTGTACGTTCCAGGCAACCTAGGCTTCACTCTAGGGCGTTGTACCACCAGATCGAATTGTTACGGCCTAAGAAGTCAACGCCAGAAGCATAAGATACAATATAAATATAACAGTTTTTCCATCGTATAGAACGAATAATAGCATCCAGTGTGAAAGTTATGGTCATTTCTACGTTCCGGGCAACCTAGGCTTCACTCTAGGGCGTTGCTCCACCAGATCAAACAGTTAGTTCCTTAGAAGTGAACGCCAGAAGCATAAAATACAATATAAATGCAACTGTTTTTCCATCGAATAAAACGAATAATTGCAACCAGTATGAAAGTTATGGTCATTTCTACGTTCCGGGCATCCTAGGCTTCACTCTATGGCGTTCTTCCACTACATCGAATAGCAACGGCCTCAGAAGTCAACGCCTGTGGCATAAAATACAATAAAAATACAACAGTCTTTGCGTCCTATAACAGGAATAATTGCAACCGGTGTGAAAGTTAACGTCATTTCTACTTTCCGGGCAACCTAGGCTTCACCCTAGGGCGTTGCTCCAACAGATTGAATAGTTAGGGCCTTAGAAGTCAACGCCCGATGCATAAAATACAAAATAAATAGAACAGTTTTTCCATCGTGTAAAACGAATAATTGCTGCCGGTGGGAAAGTTATGGTCATTTCTACGTTCCGGTCAACCTAGGCTTCACCATAGGGCGTTATTCCCACAGATCGAATAGTTAGGGCCTAAGAAGTGAACGCCAGAAGCATAAAATACAATATAAATACAACAGCTTTTCCATCATACAAAACGAATAATTGCAACGAGTATGAAAGATAGGGTCATTTCTACTTTACGGGCAACCTAGGCTACACCCTAGGGCGTTGCTCTTACAGATTGAATAGTTAGGGCCTTAGAAGTTAATGCCCGAAGCATAAAGTGCAATAAAAATACAACAGTTTTTCCATCACATAACAGGAATATTTGCAACCAGTTTGAAAGTGAAGGTAATTGCTACGTTCCGGGCAACTTAGGCTTCACTCTAGGGCGTTGTTCCACCAGATCGAATTGTTAGGGCCTAAGAAGTCAACGCCCGAAGCATAAAATACAAAATAAATAGAACAGTTTTTCCATGGTATAAAACGGACACTTGCTACCAGTGTAAAAATTATGGTCATTTCTACGTTCCGGGCAACCTAGGCTTTACCCTAGGGCGTTGTTCCACCAGATCGAATAGTGAGGGCCTAAGAAGTGAAAGCCAGAAGCATAAAATACAATATAAATACAACAGTTTTTCCATCATATGAAACGAGTAATTGCAACCAGTATGAAAGTTGTGGTCATTTCTACTTTCCGGGCAATCCAGGCTACACCCTAGGGCGTTGCTCCAACAGATCGAATAGTTAGTGCCTTAGAAGTCCACGGCCGAAGCATAAAATACAAAATAAATAGAACTGTTTTTCCGTCGTATAAAACGAATAATTGCAACCAGTATGAAAGTTAACGTCATTTCTACGTTCCGGGCAACCTAGGCTTCACACTAGGGCGTTGATCCACCAGATAGAATAGTTAGGGCCTTAGAAGTCAACGCCAGAAGCATAAAATTCAATAAGGATGCAACAGTTTTTCCATCCTATAGCAGGAATAACTGCAAACAGTGTGAAAGTACTGGTCATTTCTACGTTCCGGGTAACCTAGGCTTCACTCTAGGGCGTTGTACCACCAGATCGAATTGTTAGGGCCTAAGAAGTCAACGCCCGAAGCATAGAATACAAAATAAATAGAACAGTTTTTCCATAGTATAAAACGAATAATAGCAACCAGTGTGAAAGTTATGATCATTTCTACGTTCCGGCAACCTAGGCTTCACCCCAGGACGTTGTTCCACCAGATCGAATAGTTAGGGCCTAAGAAGTCAACGCCCGAAGCATAAAATACAAAATAAATAGAAGAGTTTTTCCATGGTACAAAACGGACACTTGCTACCAGTGTAAAAATTATGGTCATTTCTACGTTCCGGGCAACCTAGGCTTCACCCTAGGGCGTTGTTCCACCAGATCGAATAGTGAGGGCCTAAGAAGTGAACGCCAGAAGCATAAAATACAATATAAATACAACAGTTTTTCCATCATATGAAACGAGTAATTGCAACCAGTATGAAAGTTGTGGTCAATTCTACTTCCCGGGCAACCCAGGCTACACCCTAGGGCGTTGCTCCAACAGATCGAATAGTTAGTGCCTTAGAAGTCCACGGCCGAAGCATAAAATACAAAATAAATAGAACTGTTTTTCCGTCGTATAAAACGAATAATTGCAACCAGTATGAAAGTTAACGTCATTTCTACGTTCCGGGCAACCTAGGCTTCACACTAGGGCGTTGATCCACCAGATAGAATAGTTAGGGCCTTAGAAGTCAACGCCAGAAGCATAAAATTCAATAAGGATGCAACAGTTTTTCCATCGTATAGCAGGAATAACTGCAAACAGTGTGAAAGTACTGGTCATTTCTACGTTCCGGGTAACCTAGGCTTCACTCTAGGGAGTTGTTCCACCAGATCGAACAGTTAGGGCCTAAGAAGTGAACGCCAGCAGCATAAAATACAATATAAATACAACAGTATTTCCATCGTATAGAACGAATAATAGCAACCAGTGTGAAAGTTATGGTCATTTCTACGTTCCGGGCAACCTAGGCTTCACCCCAGGTAGTTGTTCCACCAGATCGAATAGTTAGGGCCTAAGAAGTGAACGCCAGCAGCATGAAATACAATATAAATACAACAGTTCTTCCATCATATAAAACGGATAATTGCAACCAGGATGAAGGTTATGGTCATTTCTACGTTCCGGGCAACCTAGGCTTCTTTGGCGTTCTTCCACCACATCGAATAGCTACGGCCTCAGAAGTCAACGCCTGAAGCATAGAATACAATAAAAATACAACAGTCTTTCCATCCTATAACTGGAATAATTGCAACCCGTGTGAAAGTGATGGTCATTTGTACGTTCCAGGCAACCTAGGCTTCACTCTAGCGCGTTGTTCCACCAGACCGAATTGTTAGGGCCTAAGAAGTCAACGCCAGGAGCATAAGATACAATATAAATATAACAGTATTTCCATCGTATAGAACGAATAATAGCAACCAGTGTGAAAGTTATGGTCATTTCTACTTTCCGGGCAACCTAGGCTTCACGCCTAGGGCGTTGCTCCACCAGATGAAACAGTTAGGGCCTAAGAAGTGAACGCCAGAAGCATAAAATACTATATAAATGCAACTGTTTTTCCATCGTATAAAACGAACAATTGCTACCAGTATAAAAGTTATGGTCATTGCTACGTTCCGGGCAACCTAGGCTTCACCATAGGGCGTTATTCCCACAGATCGAATAGTTAGGGCCTAAGAAGTGAACGCCAGAAGCATAAAATACAATATAAATACAACAGCTTTTCCATCATACAAAACGAATAATTGCAACGAGTATGAAAGATAGGGTCATTTCTACTTTACGGGCAACCTAGGATACACCCTAGTGCGTTGCTCTTAGAGATTGAATAGTTAGGGCCTTAGAAGTTAATGCCCGAAGCATAAAGTGCAATAAAAATACAACAGTTTTTCCATCACATAACAGGAATATTTGCAACCAGTTTGAAAGTGAAGGTAATTGCTACGTTCCGGGCAACTTAGGCTTCACTCTAGGGCGTTGTTCCACCAGATCGAATTGTTAGGGCCTAAGAAGTCAACGCCCGAAGCATAAAATTCAAAATAAATAGAACAGTTTTTCCATGGTATAAAACGGACACTTGCTACCAGTGTAAAAATTATGGTCATTTCTACGTTCCGGGCAACCTAGGCTTCACCCTAGGGCGTTGTTCCACCAGATTGAATAGTGAGGGCCTAAGAAGTGAACGCCGGAAGCATAAAATACAATATAAATACAACAGTTTTTCCATCATATGAAACGAGTAATTGCAACCAGTATGAAAGTTGTGGTCAATTCTACTTTCCGGGCAACCCAGGCTACACCCTAGGGCGTTGCTCCAACAGATCGAATAGTTAGTGCCTTAGAAGTCCACGGCCGAAGCATAAAATACAAAATAAATAGAACTGTTTTTCCGTCGTATAAAACGAATAATTGCAACCAGTATGAAAGTTAACGTCATTTCTACGTTCCGGGCAACCTAGCTTCACACTAGGGCGTTGATCCACCAGATAGAATAGTTAGGGCCTTAGAAGTCAACGCCAGAAGCATAAAATTCAATAAGGATGCAACAGTTTTTCCATCGTATAGCAGGAATAACTGCAAACAGTGTGAAAGTACTGGTCATTTCTACGTTCCGGGTAACCTAGGCTTCACTCTAGGGCGTTGTTCCACAAGATCGAACAGTTAGGGCCTAAGAAGGCAACGCCAGAAGCATAAAACACAATATAAATACAACAGTTTTTCCATCGTATAGAACGAATAATAGCAACCAGTGTGAAAGTTATGGTCATTTCTACGTTCCGGGCAACCTAGGCTTCACCCCAGGTAGTTGTTCCACCAGATCGAATAGTTAGGTCCTAAGAAGTGAACGCCAGCAGCATAAAATACAATATAAATACAACAGTTCTTCCATCATGTAAAACGGATAATTGCAACCAGTATGAAGGTTATGGTCATTTCTACGTTCCGGGCTACCTAGGCTTCACCCTATGGCGTTCTTCCACCACATCGAATAGCTACGGCCTCAGAAGTCAACGCCTGAAGCATAGAATACAATAAAAATACAACAGTCTTTCCATCCTATAACTGGAATAATTGCAACCCGTGTGAAAGTGATGGTCATTTGTACGTTCCAGGCAACCTAGGCTTCACTCTAGGGCGTTGTACCACCAGATCGAATTGTTAGGGCCTAAGAAGTCAACGCCCGAAGCATAGAATACAAAATAAATAGAACAGTTTTTCCATAGTGTAAAACGAATAATAGCAACCAGTGTGAAAGTTATGATCATTTCTACGTTCCGGCAACCTAGGCTTCACCCCAGGACGTTGTTCCACCAGATCGAATAGTTAGGGCCTAAGAAGTCAACGCCCGAAGCATAAAATACAAAATAAATAGAAGAGTTTTTCCATGGTACAAAACGGACACTTGCTACCAGTGTAAAAATTATGGTCATTTCTACGTTCCGGGCAACCTAGGCTTCACCCTAGGGCGTTGTTCCACCAGATCGAATAGTGAGGGCCTAAGAAGTGAACGCCAGAAGCATAAAATACAATATAAATACAACAGTTTTTCCATCATATGAAACGAGTAATTGCAACCAGTATGAAAGTTGTGGTCAATTCTACTTCCCGGGCAACCCAGGCTACACCCTAGGGCGTTGCTCCAACAGATCGAATAGTTAGTGCCTTAGAAGTCCACGGCCGAAGCATAAAATACAAAATAAATAGAACTGTTTTTCCGTCGTATAAAACGAATAATTGCAACCAGTATGAAATTTAACGTCATTTCTACGTTCCGGGCAACCTAGGCTTCACACTAGGGCGTTGATCCACCAGATAGAATAGTTAGGGCCTTAGAAGTCAACGCCAGAAGCATAAAATTCAATAAGGATGCAACAGTTTTTCCATCGTATAGCAGGAATAACTGCAAACAGTGTGAAAGTACTGGTCATTTCTACGTTCCGGGTAACCTAGGCTTCACTCTAGGGAGTTGTTCCACCAGATCGAACAGTTAGGGCCTAAGAAGTGAACGCCAGCAGCATAAAATACAATATAAATACAACAGTATTTCCATCGTATAGAACGAATAATAGCAACCAGTGTGAAAGTTATGGTCATTTCTACGTTCCGGGCAACCTAGGCTTCACCCCAGGTAGTTGTTCCACCAGATCGAATAGTTAGGGCCTAAGAAGTGAACGCCAGCAGCATGAAATACAATATAAATACAACAGTTCTTCCATCATATAAAACGGATAATTGCAACCAGTATGAAGGTTATGGTCATTTCTACGTTCCGGGCAACCTAGGCTTCTTTGGCGTTCTTCCACCACATCGAATAGCTACGGCCTCAGAAGTCAACGCCTGAAGCATAGAATACAATAAAAATACAACAGTCTTTCCATCCTATAACTGGAATAATTGCAACCCGTGTGAAAGTGATGGTCATTTGTACGTTCCAGGCAACCTAGGCTTCACTCTAGCGCGTTGTTCCACCAGACCGAATTGTTAGGGCCTAAGAAGTCAACGCCAGGAGCATAAGATACAATATAAATATAACAGTATTTCCATCGTATAGAACGAATAATAGCAACCAGTGTGAAAGTTATGGTCATTTCTACTTTCCGGGCAACCTAGGCTTCACGCCTAGGGCGTTGCTCCACCAGATGAAACAGTTAGGGCCTAAGAAGTGAACGCCAGAAGCATAAAATACAATATAAATGCAACTGTTTTTCCATCGTATAAAACGAACAATTGCTACCAGTATAAAAGTTATGGTCATTGCTACGTTCCGGGCAACCTAGGCTTCACCATAGGGCGTTATTCCCACAGATCGAATAGTTAGGGCCTAAGAAGTGAACGCCAGAAGCATAAAATACAATATAAATACAACAGCTTTTCCATCATACAAAACGAATAATTGCAACGAGTATGAAAGATAGGGTCATTTCTACTTTACGGGCAACCTAGGATACACCCTAGTGCGTTGCTCTTAGAGATTGAATAGTTAGGGCCTTAGAAGTTAATGCCCGAAGCATAAAGTGCAATAAAAATACAACAGTTTTTCCATCACATAACAGGAATATTTGCAACCAGTTTGAAAGTGAAGGTAATTGCTACGTTCCGGGCAACTTAGGCTTCACTCTAGGGCGTTGTTCCACCAGATCGAATTGTTAGGGCCTAAGAAGTCAACGCCCGAAGCATAAAATTCAAAATAAATAGAACAGTTTTTCCATGGTATAAAACGGACACTTGCTACCAGTGTAAAAATTATGGTCATTTCTACGTTCCGGGCAACCTAGGCTTCACCCTAGGGCGTTGTTCCACCAGATTGAATAGTGAGGGCCTAAGAAGTGAACGCCGGAAGCATAAAATACAATATAAATACAACAGTTTTTCCATCATATGAAACGAGTAATTGCAACCAGTATGAAAGTTGTGGTCAATTCTACTTTCCGGGCAACCCAGGCTACACCCTAGGGCGTTGCTCCAACAGATCGAATAGTTAGTGCCTTAGAAGTCCACGGCCGAAGCATAAAATACAAAATAAATAGAACTGTTTTTCCGTCGTATAAAACGAATAATTGCAACCAGTATGAAAGTTAACGTCATTTCTACGTTCCGGGCAACCTAGCTTCACACTAGGGCGTTGATCCACCAGATAGAATAGTTAGGGCCTTAGAAGTCAACGCCAGAAGCATAAAATTCAATAAGGATGCAACAGTTTTTCCATCGTATAGCAGGAATAACTGCAAACAGTGTGAAAGTACTGGTCATTTCTACGTTCCGGGTAACCTAGGCTTCACTCTAGGGCGTTGTTCCACAAGATCGAACAGTTAGGGCCTAAGAAGGCAACGCCAGAAGCATAAAATACAATATAAATATAACAGTTTTTCCATCGTATAAAACGAATAATAGCAACCAGTGTGAAAGTTATGGTCATTTCTACGTTCCGGGCAACCTAGGCTTCACCCCAGGTAGTTGTTCCACCAGATCGAATAGTTAGGGCCTAAGAAGTGAACGCCAGCAGCATGAAATACAATATAAATACAACAGTTCTTCCATCATATAAAACGGATAATTGCAACCAGTATGAAGGTTATGGTCATTTCTACGTTCCGGGCAACCTAGGCTTCACTCTTTGGCGTTCTTCCACCACATCGAATAGCTACGGCCTCAGAAGTCAACGCCTGAAGCATAGAATACAATAAAAATACAACAGTCTTTCCATCCTATAACTGGAATAATTGCAACCCGTGTGAAAGTGATGGTCATTTGTACGTTCCAGGCAACCTAGGCTTCACTCTAGCGCGTTGTTCCACAAGACCGAATTGTTAGGGCCTAAGAAGTCAACGCCAGGAGCATAAGATACAATATAAATATAACAGTATTTCCATCGTATAGAACGAATAATAGCAAGCAGTGTGAAAGTTATGGTCATTTCTACTTTCCGGGCAACCTAGGCTTCACGCCTAGGCGTTGCTCCACCAGATCGAATAGTTAGGGCCTAAGAAGTCAACTCCCGAAGCATAAAATACAAAATAAATAGAACAGTTTTTCCATGGCATAAAACGGACACTTGCTACCAGTGTAAAAATTATGGTTATTTCTACGTTCCGGACCAACCTAGGCTTCACCCTAGGGCGTTGTTCCACCAGATCGAATAGTGAGGGCCTAAGAAGTGAACGCCAGAAGCATAAAATACAATATAAATACAACAGTTTTTCCATCATATAAAACGAGTAATTGCAACCAGTATGAAAGTTGTGGTCATTTCTACTTTCCGGGCAACCCAGGCTACACCCTAGGGCGTTGCTCCAACAGATCGAATAGTTAGTGCCTTAGAAGTCCACGGCCGAAGCATAAAATACAAAATAAATAGAACTGTTTTTCCGTCGTATAAAACGAATAATTGCAAGCAGTATGAAATTTAACGTCATTTCTACGTTCCGGGCAACCCAGGCTTCACACTAGGGCGTTGATCCACCAGATAGAATAGTTAGGGCCTTAGAAGTCAACGCCAGAAGCATAAAATTCAATAAGGATGCAACAGTTTTTCCATCGTATAGCAGGAATAACTGCAAACAGTGTGAAAGTACTGGTCATTTCTACGTTCCGGGTAACCTAGGCTTCACTCTAGGGCGTTGTTCCACCAGATCGAACAGTTAGGGCCTAAGAAGGCAACGCCAGAAGCATAAAATACAATATAAATGTAACAGTTTTTCCATCGTATAAAACGAATAATAGCAACCAGTGTGAAAGTTATGGTCATTTCTACGTTCCGGGCAACCTAGGCTTCACCCCAGGTAGTTGTTCCACCAGATCGAATAGTTAGGGCCTAAGAAGTGAACGCCAGCAGCATGAAATACAATATAAATACAACAGTTCTTCCATCATATAAAACGAATAATTGCAACCAGTATGAAAGTTATGGTCATTTCTACGTTCCCGGCAACCTAGGCTTCACTCTATGGCGTTCTTCCACTACATCGAAAAGCAACGGCCTCAGAAGTCAACGCCTGAAGCATAAAATACATTAAAAATACAACAGTCTTTCCGTCCTATAACAGGAATAATTGCAACCCGTGTGAAAGTGATGGTCATTTCTACGTTCCGGCAACCTAGGCTTCAGTCTAGAGCGTTGCTCCACCAGATCGAATAGTTAGTGCCTTAGAAGTCAACGCCAGAAGCATAAAATACAATATAAATACAACAGTTTTTCCATCATATAAAACGAGTAATTGCAACCAGTATGAAAGTTATGGTCATTTCTACGTTCCGGGCAACCCAGGCTTCACTCTATGGCGTTCTTCCGCCACATCGAATAGCTACGGCCTCAGAAGTCAACGTCTGAAGCATAAAATTCAATAAGGATGCAACAGTTTTTCCATCGTATAGCAGGAATAACTGCAAACAGTGTGAAAGTACTGGTCATTTCTACGTTCCGGGTAACCTAGGCTTCACTCTAGGGCGTTGTTCCACCAGATCGAACAGTTAGGGCCTAAGAAGTGAACGCCAGCAGCATAAAATACAATATAAATACAACAGTTCTTCCATCATATAAAACGGATAATTGCAACCAGTATGAAGGTTATGGTCATTTCTACGTTCCGGGCTACCTAGGCTTCACCCTATGGCGTTCTTCCACCACATCGAATAGCTACGGCCTCAGAAGTCAACGCCTGAAGCATAGAATACAATAAAAATACAACAGTCTTTCCATCCTATAACTGGAATAATTGCAACCCGTGTGAAAGTGATGGTCATTTGTACGTTCCAGGCAACCTAGGCTTCACTCTAGGGCGTTGTACCACCAGATCGAATTGTTAGGGCCTAGGAAGTCAACGCCAGAAGCATAAGATACAATATAAATATAACAGTTTTTCCATCGTATAGAACGAATAATAGCATCCAGTGTGAAAGTTATGGTCATTTCTACGTTCCGGGCAACCTAGGCTTCACTCTAGGGCGTTGCTCCACCAGATCAAACAGTTAGTTCCTTAGAAGTCAACGCCCGAAGCATAAAATACAAAATAAATAGAACAGTTTTTCCATAGTATAAAACGAATAATAGCAACCAGTGTGAAAGTTATGATCATTTCTACGTTCCGGCAACCTAGGCTTTACCCCAGGGCGTTGTTCCACCAGATCGAATAGTTAGGGCCTAAGAAGTGAACGCCAGCAGCATAAAATACAATATAAATACAACAGTTTTTCCATCATACAAAACGAATAATTGCAACCAGTATGAAAGCTATGGTCATTTCTACTTTACGGCCAACCTAGGCTACACAATAGGGCGTTGCTCTTACGGATTGAATAGTTAGGGCCTCAGAAGTCAACGCCAGAAGCATAAAACACAATATAAATACAACAGTTTTTCCATCGTATAGAACGAATAATAGCAACCAGTGTGAAAGTTATGGTCATTTCTACTTTCCGGGCAACCTAGGCTTCACGCCTAGGGCGTTGCTCCACCAGATCAAACAGTTAGGGCCTTAGAAGTCAACGCCCGAAGCATAAAATACAAAATAAATAGAACAGCTTTTCCATCGTATAAAACGAATAATTGCAACCAGTGTGAAAGTAATGGGCATTTCTACCTTCCGAGCAACCTAGGCTTCACTCTAGGGCGTTGCTCCACCACATCGAATAGCTACGGCCTTAGAAGTCAACGCCAGAAGCATAAAATACAGTATAAATACAACAGTTTTTCCATTGTATAGCATGACCAATTGCAACCAGTGCGAAAGTAACGATCATTTCGACGCTTCGGGCATCCTAGACTTAACTCTGAGGGGTTGCTCCACCAGATCGAAGAGTTAGGGTCTAAGAAGTCAACACCGGAAGCATAAAATACAATATAAATACAACAGCTTTTCCATCGTAGAAAACGAATAATTGCAACCTGTGTGAAGGTTATGGTCATATCTACGTTCCGGGTAACCTTGGCTTCACTCTATGGCGTTCTTCCACCACATCCAATAGCTACGGCCTCAGAAGTCAACGCCTGAAGCATAGAATACAATAAATATACAAGAGTTCTTCCATCATATAACAGGAATATTTGCAACCAGTTTGAAAGTGATGGTAATTGCTACGTTCCGGGCAACTTAGGCTTCACTCTAGGGCGTTGCTCCACCAGACCGAATAGTTAGTGCCTTAGAAGTCAACGCCGGAAGCATAAAACACAATATAAATACAACAGTTTTTCCATCGTATAAAACGAATAATTGCAACCAGTATGAAAGTTAACGTCATTTCTACCTTCCGGGCAACCTAGGCTTCACCCTAGGGCGCTGCTCCAACAGATTGAATAGTTAGGGCCTTAGAAGTCAACGCCGGAAGCATATAATGCAATAAAAATACAACAGCTTTTCCATCGTATAAAAGGATTAATTGCAACCAGCTTGAAAGTGATGGTCATTTCTACGTTCCGGGCAACCTAGGCTTCACTCTAGGGCGTTGCTCCACCAGATCGAATAACTAGGGCCTCAGAAGTCAACGCCAGAAGCATAAAATACAATATAAGTACAACAGTTTTTCCATCGTATAAAATGAGTAATTGCAAACATTGCGAAAGTAATGGTCATTCCACGTTCCGGGCAACCTAGGCGTCACTCTAGTGCGTTGCTCCACCACATCTAATAGCTACGGCCTTAGACGTCAACGACAGAAGCATAAAATACAATAAAGATGCAACAGCTTTTCCTACGTATAAAACGAATAATTGCAACCAGTGTGAAAGTTATTGTCATTTCTACTTTCCGGGCAACCTAGGCTTCACCCTAGGGCGTTGCTCCACCAGATCGAATAGCTGGGGCCTTAGAAGTCAACGCCCGAAGCATGAAATACAATATAAATACAACAGTTTTTCCATCGTATAAAACGAATAATTGCTACCGGTGTGAAAGTTATGGTCATTTCAACGTTCCGGGCAACCTAGGCTTCACTCTAGGGCGTTGATCCAACAGATCGAATAGTTAGGGCCTTAGAAGTCAGCACCCGAAGCATAAAATACAATATAAATCTAACAGTTTTTCCATCATATAACTGGAATAATTGCAACCCGTGTGAAAGTGATGGTCATTTGTACGTTCCAGGCAACCTAGGCTTCACTCTAGGGCGTTGCTCCACCAGATCAAACAGTTAGTTCCTTAGAAGTGAACGCCAGAAGCATAAAATACAATATAAATGCAACTGTTTTTCCATCGAATAAAACGAATAATTGCAACCAGTATGAAAGTTATGGTCATTTCTACGTTCCGGGCATCCTAGGCTTCACTCTATGGCGTTCTTCCACTACATCGAATAGCAACGGCCTCAGAAGTCAACGCCTGTGGCATAAAATACAATAAAAATACAACAGTCTTTGCGTCCTATAACAGGAATAATTGCAACCGGTGTGAAAGTTAACGTCATTTCTACTTTCCGGGCAACCTAGGCTTCACCCTAGGGCGTTGCTCCAACAGATTGAATAGTTAGGGCCTTAGAAGTCAACGCCCGATGCATAAAATACAAAATAAATAGAACAGTTTTTCCATCGTGTAAAACGAATAATTGCTGCCGGTGTGAAAGTTATGGTCATTTCTACGTTCCGGTCAACCTAGGCTTCACCATAGGGCGTTATTCCCACAGATCGAATAGTTAGGGCCTAAGAAGTGAACGCCAGAAGCATAAAATACAATATAAATACAACAGCTTTTCCATCATACAAAACGAATAATTGCAACGAGTATGAAAGATAGGGTCATTTCTACTTTACGGGCAACCTAGGCTACACCCTAGGGCGTTGCTCTTACAGATTGAATAGTTAGGGCCTTAGAAGTTAATGCCCGAAGCATAAAGTGCAATAAAAATACAACAGTTTTTCCATCACATAACAGGAATATTTGCAACCAGTTTGAAAGTGAAGGTAATTGCTACGTTCCGGGCAACTTAGGCTTCACTCTAGGGCGTTGTTCCACCAGATCGAATTGTTAGGGCCTAAGAAGTCAACGCCCGAAGCATAAAATACAAAATAAATAGAACAGTTTTTCCATGGTATAAAACGGACACTTGCTACCAGTGTAAAAATTATGGTCATTTCTACGTTCCGGGCAACCTAGGCTTTACCCTAGGGCGTTGTTCCACCAGATCGAATAGTGAGGGCCTAAGAAGTGAAAGCCAGAAGCATAAAATACAATATAAATACAACAGTTTTTCCATCATATGAAACGAGTAATTGCAACCAGTATGAAAGTTGTGGTCATTTCTACTTTCCGGGCAATCCAGGCTACACCCTAGGGCGTTGCTCCAACAGATCGAATAGTTAGTGCCTTAGAAGTCCACGGCCGAAGCATAAAATACAAAATAAATAGAACTGTTTTTCCGTCGTATAAAACGAATAATTGCAACCAGTATGAAAGTTAACGTCATTTCTACGTTCCGGGCAACCTAGGCTTCACACTAGGGCGTTGATCCACCAGATAGAATAGTTAGGGCCTTAGAAGTCAACGCCAGAAGCATAAAATTCAATAAGGATGCAACAGTTTTTCCATCCTATAGCAGGAATAACTGCAAACAGTGTGAAAGTACTGGTCATTTCTACGTTCCGGGTAACCTAGGCTTCACTCTAGGGCGTTGTTCCACCAGATCGAACAGTTAGGGCCTAAGAAGGCAACGCCAGAAGCATAAAACACAATATAAATACAACAGTTTTTCCATCGTATAGAACGAATAATAGCAACCAGTGTGAAAGTTATGGTCATTTCTACGTTCCGGGCAACCTAGGCTTCACCCCAGGTAGTTGTTCCACCAGATCGAATAGTTAGGTCCTAAGAAGTGAACGCCAGCAGCATAAAATACAATATAAATACAACAGTTCTTCCATCATGTAAAACGGATAATTGCAACCAGTATGAAGGTTATGGTCATTTCTACGTTCCGGGCTACCTAGGCTTCACCCTATGGCGTTCTTCCACCACATCGAATAGCTACGGCCTCAGAAGTCAACGCCTGAAGCATAGAATACAATAAAAATACAACAGTCTTTCCATCCTATAACTGGAATAATTGCAACCCGTGTGAAAGTGATGGTCATTTGTACGTTCCAGGCAACCTAGGCTTCACTCTAGGGCGTTGTACCACCAGATCGAATTGTTAGGGCCTAAGAAGTCAACGCCCGAAGCATAGAATACAAAATAAATAGAACAGTTTTTCCATAGTATAAAACGAATAATAGCAACCAGTGTGAAAGTTATGATCATTTCTACGTTCCGGCAACCTAGGCTTCACCCCAGGACGTTGTTCCACCAGATCGAATAGTTAGGGCCTAAGAAGTCAACGCCCGAAGCATAAAATACAAAATAAATAGAAGAGTTTTTCCATGGTACAAAACGGACACTTGCTACCAGTGTAAAAATTATGGTCATTTCTACGTTCCGGGCAACCTAGGCTTCACCCTAGGGCGTTGTTCCACCAGATCGAATAGTGAGGGCCTAAGAAGTGAACGCCAGAAGCATAAAATACAATATAAATACAACAGTTTTTCCATCATATGAAACGAGTAATTGCAACCAGTATGAAAGTTGTGGTCAATTCTACTTCCCGGGCAACCCAGGCTACACCCTAGGGCGTTGCTCCAACAGATCGAATAGTTAGTGCCTTAGAAGTCCACGGCCGAAGCATAAAATACAAAATAAATAGAACTGTTTTTCCGTCGTATAAAACGAATAATTGCAACCAGTATGAAATTTAACGTCATTTCTACGTTCCGGGCAACCTAGGCTTCACACTAGGGCGTTGATCCACCAGATAGAATAGTTAGGGCCTTAGAAGTCAACGCCAGAAGCATAAAATTCAATAAGGATGCAACAGTTTTTCCATCGTATAGCAGGAATAACTGCAAACAGTGTGAAAGTACTGGTCATTTCTACGTTCCGGGTAACCTAGGCTTCACTCTAGGGAGTTGTTCCACCAGATCGAACAGTTAGGGCCTAAGAAGTGAACGCCAGCAGCATAAAATACAATATAAATACAACAGTATTTCCATCGTATAGAACGAATAATAGCAACCAGTGTGAAAGTTATGGTCATTTCTACGTTCCGGGCAACCTAGGCTTCACCCCAGGTAGTTGTTCCACCAGATCGAATAGTTAGGGCCTAAGAAGTGAACGCCAGCAGCATGAAATACAATATAAATACAACAGTTCTTCCATCATATAAAACGGATAATTGCAACCAGTATGAAGGTTATGGTCATTTCTACGTTCCGGGCAACCTAGGCTTCTTTGGCGTTCTTCCACCACATCGAATAGCTACGGCCTCAGAAGTCAACGCCTGAAGCATAGAATACAATAAAAATACAACAGTCTTTCCATCCTATAACTGGAATAATTGCAACCCGTGTGAAAGTGATGGTCATTTGTACGTTCCAGGCAACCTAGGCTTCACTCTAGCGCGTTGTTCCACCAGACCGAATTGTTAGGGCCTAAGAAGTCAACGCCAGGAGCATAAGATACAATATAAATATAACAGTATTTCCATCGTATAGAACGAATAATAGCAACCAGTGTGAAAGTTATGGTCATTTCTACTTTCCGGGCAACCTAGGCTTCACGCCTAGGGCGTTGCTCCACCAGATGAAACAGTTAGGGCCTAAGAAGTGAACGCCAGAAGCATAAAATACAATATAAATGCAACTGTTTTTCCATCGTATAAAACGAACAATTGCTACCAGTATAAAAGTTATGGTCATTGCTACGTTCCGGGCAACCTAGGCTTCACCATAGGGCGTTATTCCCACAGATCGAATAGTTAGGGCCTAAGAAGTGAACGCCAGAAGCATAAAATACAATATAAATACAACAGCTTTTCCATCATACAAAACGAATAATTGCAACGAGTATGAAAGATAGGGTCATTTCTACTTTACGGGCAACCTAGGATACACCCTAGTGCGTTGCTCTTAGAGATTGAATAGTTAGGGCCTTAGAAGTTAATGCCCGAAGCATAAAGTGCAATAAAAATACAACAGTTTTTCCATCACATAACAGGAATATTTGCAACCAGTTTGAAAGTGAAGGTAATTGCTACGTTCCGGGCAACTTAGGCTTCACTCTAGGGCGTTGTTCCACCAGATCGAATTGTTGGGGCCTAAGAAGTCAACGCCCGAAGCATAAAATTCAAAATAAATAGAACAGTTTTTCCATGGTATAAAACGGACACTTGCTACCAGTGTAAAAATTATGGTCATTTCTACGTTCCGGGCAACCTAGGCTTCACCCTAGGGCGTTGTTCCACCAGATTGAATAGTGAGGGCCTAAGAAGTGAACGCCGGAAGCATAAAATACAATATAAATACAACAGTTTTTCCATCATATGAAACGAGTAATTGCAACCAGTATGAAAGTTGTGGTCAATTCTACTTTCCGGGCAACCCAGGCTACACCCTAGGGCGTTGCTCCAACAGATCGAATAGTTAGTGCCTTAGAAGTCCACGGCCGAAGCATAAAATACAAAATAAATAGAACTGTTTTTCCGTCGTATAAAACGAATAATTGCAACCAGTATGAAAGTTAACGTCATTTCTACGTTCCGGGCAACCTAGCTTCACACTAGGGCGTTGATCCACCAGATAGAATAGTTAGGGCCTTAGAAGTCAACGCCAGAAGCATAAAATTCAATAAGGATGCAACAGTTTTTCCATCGTATAGCAGGAATAACTGCAAACAGTGTGAAAGTACTGGTCATTTCTACGTTCCGGGTAACCTAGGCTTCACTCTAGGGCGTTGTTCCACAAGATCGAACAGTTAGGGCCTAAGAAGGCAACGCCAGAAGCATAAAATACAATATAAATATAACAGTTTTTCCATCGTATAAAACGAATAATAGCAACCAGTGTGAAAGTTATGGTCATTTCTACGTTCCGGGCAACCTAGGCTTCACCCCAGGTAGTTGTTCCACCAGATCGAATAGTTAGGGCCTAAGAAGTGAACGCCAGCAGCATGAAATACAATATAAATACAACAGTTCTTCCATCATATAAAACGGATAATTGCAACCAGTATGAAGGTTATGGTCATTTCTACGTTCCGGGCAACCTAGGCTTCACTCTTTGGCGTTCTTCCACCACATCGAATAGCTACGGCCTCAGAAGTCAACGCCTGAAGCATAGAATACAATAAAAATACAACAGTCTTTCCATCCTATAACTGGAATAATTGCAACCCGTGTGAAAGTGATGGTCATTTGTACGTTCCAGGCAACCTAGGCTTCACTCTAGCGCGTTGTTCCACCAGACCGAATTGTTAGGGCCTAAGAAGTCAACGCCAGGAGCATAAGATACAATATAAATATAACAGTATTTCCATCGTATAGAACGAATAATAGCAAGCAGTGTGAAAGTTATGGTCATTTCTACTTTCCGGGCAACCTAGGCTTCACGCCTAGGCGTTGCTCCACCAGATCGAATAGTTAGGGCCTAAGAAGTCAACTCCCGAAGCATAAAATACAAAATAAATAGAACAGTTTTTCCATGGCATAAAACGGACACTTGCTACCAGTGTAAAAATTATGGTTATTTCTACGTTCCGGACCAACCTAGGCTTCACCCTAGGGCGTTGTTCCACCAGATCGAATAGTGAGGGCCTAAGAAGTGAACGCCAGAAGCATAAAATACAATATAAATACAACAGTTTTTCCATCATATAAAACGAGTAATTGCAACCAGTATGAAAGTTGTGGTCATTTCTACTTTCCGGGCAACCCAGGCTACACCCTAGGGCGTTGCTCCAACAGATCGAATAGTTAGTGCCTTAGAAGTCCACGGCCGAAGCATAAAATACAAAATAAATAGAACTGTTTTTCCGTCGTATAAAACGAATAATTGCAAGCAGTATGAAATTTAACGTCATTTCTACGTTCCGGGCAACCCAGGCTTCACACTAGGGCGTTGATCCACCAGATAGAATAGTTAGGGCCTTAGAAGTCAACGCCAGAAGCATAAAATTCAATAAGGATGCAACAGTTTTTCCATCGTATAGCAGGAATAACTGCAAACAGTGTGAAAGTACTGGTCATTTCTACGTTCCGGGTAACCTAGGCTTCACTCTAGGGCGTTGTTCCACCAGATCGAACAGTTAGGGCCTAAGAAGGCAACGCCAGAAGCATAAAATACAATATAAATGTAACAGTTTTTCCATCGTATAAAACGAATAATAGCAACCAGTGTGAAAGTTATGGTCATTTCTACGTTCCGGGCAACCTAGGCTTCACCCCAGGTAGTTGTTCCACCAGATCGAATAGTTAGGGCCTAAGAAGTGAACGCCAGCAGCATGAAATACAATATAAATACAACAGTTCTTCCATCATATAAAACGAATAATTGCAACCAGTATGAAAGTTATGGTCATTTCTACGTTCCCGGCAACCTAGGCTTCACTCTATGGCGTTCTTCCACTACATCGAAAAGCAACGGCCTCAGAAGTCAACGCCTGAAGCATAAAGTACATTAAAAATACAACAGTCTTTCCGTCCTATAACAGGAATAATTGCAACCCGTGTGAAAGTGATGGTCATTTCTACGTTCCGGCAACCTAGGCTTCAGTCTAGAGCGTTGCTCCACCAGATCGAATAGTTAGTGCCTTAGAAGTCAACGCCAGAAGCATAAAATACAATATAAATACAACAGTTTTTCCATCATATAAAACGAGTAATTGCAACCAGTATGAAAGTTATGGTCATTTCTACGTTCCGGGCAACCCAGGCTTCACTCTATGGCGTTCTTCCGCCACATCGAATAGCTACGGCCTCAGAAGTCAACGCCTGAAGCATAAAATTCAATAAGGATGCAACAGTTTTTCCATCGTATAGCAGGAATAACTGCAAACAGTGTGAAAGTACTGGTCATTTCTACGTTCCGGGTAACCTAGGCTTCACTCTAGGGCGTTGTTCCACCAGATCGAACAGTTAGGGCCTAAGAAGTGAACGCCAGCAGCATAAAATACAATATAAATACAACAGTTCTTCCATCATATAAAACGGATAATTGCAACCAGTATGAAGGTTATGGTCATTTCTACGTTCCGGGCTACCTAGGCTTCACCCTATGGCGTTCTTCCACCACATCGAATAGCTACGGCCTCAGAAGTCAACGCCTGAAGCATAGAATACAATAAAAATACAACAGTCTTTCCATCCTATAACTGGAATAATTGCAACCCGTGTGAAAGTGATGGTCATTTGTACGTTCCAGGCAACCTAGGCTTCACTCTAGGGCGTTGTACCACCAGATCGAATTGTTAGGGCCTAGGAAGTCAACGCCAGAAGCATAAGATACAATATAAATATAACAGTTTTTCCATCGTATAGAACGAATAATAGCATCCAGTGTGAAAGTTATGGTCATTTCTACGTTCCGGGCAACCTAGGCTTCACTCTAGGGCGTTGCTCCACCAGATCAAACAGTTAGTTCCTTAGAAGTCAACGCCCGAAGCATAAAATACAAAATAAATAGAACAGTTTTTCCATAGTATAAAACGAATAATAGCAACCAGTGTGAAAGTTATGATCATTTCTACGTTCCGGCAACCTAGGCTTCACCCCAGGGCGTTGTTCCACCAGATCGAATAGTTAGGGCCTAAGAAGTGAACGCCAGCAGCATAAAATACAATATAAATACAACAGTTTTTCCATCATACAAAACGAATAATTGCAACCAGTATGAAAGCTATGGTCATTTCTACTTTACGGCCAACCTAGGCTACACAATAGGGCGTTGCTCTTACGGATTGAATAGTTAGGGCCTCAGAAGTCAACGCCAGAAGCATTAAACACAATATAAATACAACAGTTTTTCCATCGTATAGAACGAATAATAGCAACCAGTGTGAAAGTTATGGTCATTTCTACTTTCCGGGCAACCTAGGCTTCACGCCTAGGGCGTTGCTCCACCAGATCAAACAGTTAGGGCCTTAGAAGTCAACGCCCGAAGCATAAAATACAAAATAAATAGAACAGCTTTTCCATCGTATAAAACGAATAATTGCAACCAGTATGAAAGTTATGGTCATTTCTACGTTCCCGGCAACCTAGGCTTCACTCTATGGCGTTCTTCCACTACATCGAAAAGCAACGGCCTCAGAAGTCAACGCCTGAAGCATAAAATACATTAAAAATACAACAGTCTTTCCGTCCTATAACAGGAATAATTGCAACCCGTGTGAAAGTGATGGTCATTTCTACGTTCCGGCAACCTAGGCTTCAGTCTAGAGCGTTGCTCCACCAGATCGAATAGTTAGTGCCTTAGAAGTCAACGCCAGAAGCATAAAATACAATATAAATACAACAGTTTTTCCATCATATAAAACGAGTAATTGCAACCAGTATGAAAGTTATGGTCATTTCTACGTTCCGGGCAACCCAGGCTTCACTCTATGGCGTTCTTCCGCCACATCGAATAGCTACGGCCTCAGAAGTCAACGCCTGAAGCATAAAATTCAATAAGGATGCAACAGTTTTTCCATCGTATAGCAGGAATAACTGCAAACAGTGTGAAAGTACTGGTCATTTCTACGTTCCGGGTAACCTAGGCTTCACTCTAGGGCGTTGTTCCACCAGATCGAACAGTTAGGGCCTAAGAAGTGAACGCCAGCAGCATAAAATACAATATAAATACAACAGTTCTTCCATCATATAAAACGGATAATTGCAACCAGTATGAAGGTTATGGTCATTTCTACGTTCCGGGCTACCTAGGCTTCACCCTATGGCGTTCTTCCACCACATCGAATAGCTACGGCCTCAGAAGTCAACGCCTGAAGCATAGAATACAATAAAAATACAACAGTCTTTCCATCCTATAACTGGAATAATTGCAACCCGTGTGAAAGTGATGGTCATTTGTACGTTCCAGGCAACCTAGGCTTCACTCTAGGGCGTTGTACCACCAGATCGAATTGTTAGGGCCTAGGAAGTCAACGCCAGAAGCATAAGATACAATATAAATATAACAGTTTTTCCATCGTATAGAACGAATAATAGCATCCAGTGTGAAAGTTATGGTCATTTCTACGTTCCGGGCAACCTAGGCTTCACTCTAGGGCGTTGCTCCACCAGATCAAACAGTTAGTTCCTTAGAAGTCAACGCCCGAAGCATAAAATACAAAATAAATAGAACAGTTTTTCCATAGTATAAAACGAATAATAGCAACCAGTGTGAAAGTTATGATCATTTCTACGTTCCGGCAACCTAGGCTTCACCCCAGGGCGTTGTTCCACCAGATCGA